>NW_024870804.1:3577500-4177500 GCF_019054845.1 Dipodomys spectabilis
CTCCCCATAGCTCAGAATGCTCCCTTCCTAGTCAACACCAGGCCCACGTAGTAAAGGCAGAAAATAATCAGCCTCCAACCCCCTCTACCTTGGGATGGCACTTCTCTGGGGCAGCTACCACCATATAAGGCAGCAAGAGCCCCTTAGAGTGACCTTCAGGTCTGGGCAGCTGCAGGGACCATTATCTACTATTTGGACAGCAGCCATAAATCCTAGTCCGCCATGATGAAGCCCCTGGCCCACACGTCCACACCAGGGTCTCTGCCTCCTGGCCCCTTCTAGCCCTCCCAAACCTCCTAAGTTATATAGATCACCTCAGACAATAGCTGTTGCTTCTTCTCATTCCTCTCTTGTGAGAAGGGGTCTTTCTGGTCCTTTCCCAGCAATCAACCTTTCTTTGTTCTCTGTACCCGGATGTCTGCGTGGTTTTCTGGCAAAGTGTAATATACTCTAATCACTCATGTTAGGAAAATGGAGGAGGAGGAAGGAAAAGCCATGTTCTCAGGACAGTTTTTCTCTTCCTCCCTTCTTTTCTTCCTCACTGCCCACCAGCCTCCCCTTCCTGGCCTCCCAGGCCTACAGGAGGTTAAATGGTGGCACGGGTGGCGGAAACTTCTAGATTAGGACATTACTTATGGGAAAGTAGTGGCTCTAAGTGGGTCATTGAGAAAAATCTTGTTTATTACACCCCTCTCCCTTTCATGGGGAGGAAGGAGCATCTTCTGATATGGGGATCCCCGAGGGGAGATACATGGGGGGGGTACTGTTTTGTAAATGTCTTATATTATGTATTAACACATAGTCATTGTACAAGAGGAGTTTCATAGTGACACACACACACACACACACACACACACACACACGGTTCTCGATCATCTTCACCCCCTCCATCTCTCCCCCATATCCATCTCCCCCCCTTCTTAAAACAATTCCAACAGGTTTTCTTTGAGAGAGAGAAAAGGGATAAAATGTGGAGGACCTAACACATGGTTGATGTGTCCTTGTCCTACTGGCCTGGGCTCCTGCTCAAATGCTTCTTCTTCCCATAATGCCCTGGCTTCTCATGCAAATGCTTCTTCCCATAATTCCCTGGGTGCCCCCTCAACCAATGAAAAGAGCCAAGGGTTTAAACTCAGGGCCATGTGCTTGCTCAACTTGCTTACTCAGTTGGCTCTCTGCCCTTTGAATCACACGCCCACCTTACTTCAAACGGGTTACTTGGAGATCAGAGTCTTATGGATTTTCCTGGCTTCTAACTGCCATCCTCCAGATCCCAGCCTCAAGTAGCTAGGATTACAGATGGAAGCCACTGGTCTCCTGCTCTTTGTACTATTTTCTTTATTCTTTTTCTTTTTGACAACTGTGGGGCTTAAACTCAGGGCAACGGCACTGTCCCTGAGCTTTTTCATTCAAGACTAGTGCTCTCTCTACCACTTTGAGCCACAGCTCTACTCCTGATTTTCTGCTGGTTCATTGGAAATAAGAGTCTCACAGACTTTCCTGCCCGGGCTGGCTTCAAACCACAGTCCTCAGATCCTAGCCTCTTGAGTAGCTGGGATTACAGGCGTGAGCCACAGGTGCCCAACTTCTTTGCTCCATTTTCTTTTTTCTTTTTTTGGGTCCAGGTTGTGGGGCCTGAACTCTGGGCCTGGGCGCTGTCCCTCAGCTCTTCAGCTCAAGGCTAGTGCTCTACCACTAGAGCCACAGCGCCACTTCCGGCTTTTTTCTTATGTGGTGCTGAGGAATCGAACCCAGGGCCTCATGCATGCAAGGCAAGCGCTCTACCACTGAGCCACCTTCCCAGCCCTCTTTGCTCCATTTTCATACACCCTTCTAAACTACTCTGACCATGTTCATATCACTCACCTTCTCCATTTTCCCTCCCCACTCCCACTGCATGGGCCACCAGTAGAGCCGGCTTTACTTTCTTGTCATCCTTTTGTTTTTTTAGTGTATATTATTTTACTTAGTGTACGTTGTTATTATGTATACTTATTTAGTGTGTATTTTAGTGTATATTACTGTATTTTTTACTGTATATTTCACCATGGTATTTTGCAATGATTACATGTCAATCAAAGTAATTTCCTCTATTGCTCTCTCTCTGTCCCTCTTACCTGCTCTAAGGTTCAAGGGCTTCAGTGCTTTTGCTAACACTGAACAACTTGCACAGAACCTTGAGCTGGCAAAGAATATTCTAGAGTGTCAAGATCGCAGGGGTTATTGCAAAGGGAGCCTTTATTATTATTTTTTTAATACCAGTCCTGGGGCTTGAACTCAGGGCCTGGGCACTTGAACCGCAGCACCACTTTCCAGTTTCTGGTGGTTAATTGGAGATAAGAATCTTACAGACTTCACAGGCTTTTCTACCCCAGTTGGCTTCAAACTGCAATCCTCAGATCGTAGTCTCCTGAGTAGCTGGGATTACAGGTGTCAGCCACCAGCCATTTGCCGCTCTGTTTCCTTTTGAGCAAACAATAGACTCAGTCATTGCTAAGTAGGGTACAGGAGCAGCCCTCAAGGGGCTTACTTCTGTCTTCCTACTTGCAGTTGCTGCTGATGCCCACCAGAGGGCAGAGCTGGATCTTTGAGCCCAGAAAGGGAAGGACAGGTAGCGAAAGACACTCTTGGGAGTTTCTCCTGGATACATTGAAAGGCTTTTCATAAAGCTAAGACCACATTAAAAAAAAAAAGAAGGAAGAAAGAAAGAAAAAGAGAAAGAACAAAAGGAAGGAAGAAAGGCTGGGCACAGGTGGTTCACACCTGAGATAGGATCAAGGTTCAAAGCCAGCCGGGGCAGGAAAGGCTGTGAAACTCTTAGATTAACTACCAGAAACCTGGAAGTGGCACTGTAGATCAAAGTGGTAGGACCAGCACCCAGACCCTAAGTTTAAGTCTCATGATTGACCACAATAATTAAAAGGAAATTAAGAAAGAAACAAAGGAATGAAGGAAGACAAGAAGGAAGGAAGAAAGAAAGGAACTAAAGAAAGAAGGAAGGAAGGAAGGAAGGGAGGAAGGAAGGAAGGAAGGACACTTCTGACTCACATTTGTCTCTAGGTATTCAGGAGGCTGAGATCTGAGGATCACAGTTTGAAGCCAGCACAGGCAAAAATGTCTGAGACTCTTAGCTCCAACTAACCACCAAAGACCAAACAAACAAACAAAAGTCTGGAAGTAGAGCTGTGGCAGAGTGCTTGCCTCGAACACAAAAGCTCAGGAACAAAGTCCAGGCCCTGAGTTCAAGCCCCAGGGGCTTATTGGTTGAGATGGGGGGCGGGGAATCTCCCTAACTTTTTGACTAGGGTGGCCTCCTGTCTTGGTCCTCTTCCTCTTTGTCTCCTGAAGAGATTACAGCTGGGCACCACCACACTGGACTGAGAGAAAGATTGGTGAGGAGCTGGCAGAGAGCTCCTTTTCTCCACCTCCTTCTAACTGGCATGTAATACTTTGTGGGAAGAACAGAAATCTATCTGTAAAAGTCCCCAGCTATGCCAGAAGCTGGTGGCTCAAGCCTGTGAATCCTCACTGTTCTTAGAGGCTCACTTTCCAGGCTTGAAGCCATCTGGGCAAACAAATTCAAGAAATTGTTATTTCCAATGAGCCAGCAAAAAGCCAGAAATGGAAATGTGGCTCAAGGGATAGGGTGACAGCCTTGAGCGGAAAAAGCCCACTGAGAATGCAAAGCTCTGAGTTTAAGCCTTAGTGCACGCACGCGCACGCACACACACACGCACGCGCACGCACACACACACACACACACACACACACACACACACACACACACACACACAGAGGCTCAGGCAGGACTGGGATTTGCCACTGGTGAAAAGCTGCATCTGCCCAGAAGAAGGCGCTGTGCCCTAATTTGTCACCGGTCACAGCAGCTACTTTGTTTTCCAGCTCCCTAGGACACAGCTGTATCTGCTTATGACATTAATGAGCATCCTTTTAATTATGCATGAGATTGTACTTCCAGGGTTTGAGCTCTGGGTCTTGCTTGCTGGGCAGGTGCTCTACCACCTGAGCCACGCCCTCTGCTCAGACAGTGTTTCCCACAAGGTCTGGGATCATGTGTACTTCCTTTGCGATTTACTTTTTCATGTCTGGTTACATGAAATGGAAATCACACCTCCTTCTGTTCAGTGCTTATTCTCATCAGATCCAGTTATTACTCAGCTCCTCCGGGGGTTTACTTTTGATGCATGAGCTCTGCTTGAGTTCTTCCTTCTTCCTTTCCTCCCTTTCGCCTTCCTCCTCCTCTTCTGCTCCTCTTCCTCTCCTTCTCTTCTCTTTCCTCCTCTTTCCCCCTCTCCCTCCCCTTCCTCCTCTTCTCCCTCCTCCTCTTCTTTTCCTTCCTCCTTCTCTTCCTTCCGGCTACCCTTCCTTCTCTCCCTCCCTGATTCCTCTCCCTCCTTGTTTCCCCGTTCATCCAGTGCTCTGGGAATCAATGGTATCTCTGATGTAGATGTTCTGTGTATCAGTTTAGAAATACAAAGTGAACATCTTTGTGTTGTTTACTGCTTTTTACTTCCTACACCTCTCGCTCTTTCCTCCTCCTTTCTAGCTCTTTAGCAAACCCTCTAATTTCTCTTAGGAGCCTAGATTTTTTTTTTTTTTTGGCAGGGGTGGGGGGATCTTCAGACCTGCCACAAAATTCTAGAGCACCATCGTGACCTTTCAGCTTGCTTTACACAAGGAGAAGACCATAAGGTGAACAGGGGGAGTAAGAATCTGTGAATGAGGCCAGGTGTGGTGGCGCATGCCTATAATCCCAGCAGTGGGGAGGTGGAGGCAGGAGGATCTTGCGTTTGAAGCCAGCCTGGGTTGTATAGTGAAACTTCATCTCAAAAACTCATAAGTAAAAGCTGAAGAATTATTCAGCTTAATTGTGTGTGACATTGCAGCGCCGGGGTTTGCAGTCACATTTACATAACCACAGGGCCAGTTCTGGGAGAAACCTAAGTCTGTGTGTATCAACGGTTTGTTTGTTTGTCTGTGGGTGGAGGGATGGACCTGGGGCCTCACACGTGCTGGGCAAGTGTTTTACCATTGAACCAGGCCCCCAGCCCTGTAAAAATTATTCTTAAAAGTTACTATGAGAGTTTTACTTTCATTCCTTTTTAGGCATTTCCATCTTTTATTTCATATATATATATATTTTTTTTTATATCCCCCTGCCGCCCCCGCCCCTACTCAGCCCCCCCCCCCATACTGGGATTTGAACTCAGGACTTCACACTTAATAGGCTGACACTCTACTACTTGAGCCATACCTCCAATGCAGTTTTTTTTTTTTTTTTTGCCAGTCCTGGGGCTTGAACTCAGGGCCTGGGCACTGTCCTTGAGCTTCTTTTGCTCAAGACTAGCACTTGAGCCACAGTTCCACTTTTGGCTTTTTTTTTTTAAATTGGAGATAAGAGTTTCATGAACTTTACTGTTCTGCTGGCTTCAAACTTTGATCCTCAGATCTCAGCCTCCTGAGTAGTTAGGATTACAGGTGTGAGCCATCAGAGCCAGGCTCCAGCTGGCTTTGTGCTAATTATTTTGGAGAGTCTCTTGCACTTTTCTACCTGGGCTGGACTCAAACTGGGATCCTCTAGATCTAAGTAGCTAAGATAGTAGTCTGGGAATTTCCATCTTATACTTTGCATTTACAATTTGTGTGTGTGCGCGTGTGCCAGTTCTGGGGCTTGAACTCAAGGCCTGGGTGCTGTCCCTGCTTGGGCTTTTTTGCTCAAGGCTAGTGTTGTACTGCTTGAGCCACAGCTCCATTTCTGGCTTTTTGGTGGTTAATTGGAGATGAGAGTCTCATAGACTTTCCTGCCTGGGGCTGGCTTCAAACCTCAGATCTCAGTCTCCTGAGTGGCTAAGATTACAGTATGAGCCACCAGTGCCCAGTGCATTTACAGTATTTCATAGAGAAAAAAGGTAAAACACAGAGGAAGAAAATACAGAAAGCAAAGATGAAGTTTCTCCCTTTTCGACATCTTAGAAGCAACCATAATGTTTTCTTCCTCTCCGCTCCCTTTTATTTTATTTTTTTGCAGTACTGGGGCTAGAACTCAGGGCCTTGGCATGCGCTGGTCACATTCTCTACCTCCAAGCCACACCCCAATCGCAGTACATACTTTCTTGTGCAAATCTGTAGATGTGCTCTTACTTAGCATTCTAGCTCAAGGCTGATGCTCTACCTCTTGAACCAGAGCTCTATGTCTGGCAATTTGGTGGTTAGTTGGAGATGAGACTCTCAAGGACTCTCCTGTCTAGGCTGGCTTCAAACCAGAGTCCTCAGATCTCAGCTTCCTGAGTAGCTAGGATGACAGGTGTGAGAGCTGTGCTGGGTAGACTCGGTCTTTGTGTGGTCTCTGTAGCTCTCATTCAACATCCTTCTCCACACCCTTTGACCATGGGGGTACACATACAGACTATTTTGCACCCACCTACAGACTATATGCACCCCTCCAGCAATATCATATGGACTTTGTTTAATGCTTGAACCCATGAAAATCTACTTCATTAAAAAAAAATAATCCAGGTGCCGGTGGCTCATGCCTATAATCCTAGCTACTCAAGAGGCTGAGATCTGAGGATCATGATTCAAAAGCAGCATGGGCAGGAAAGTCTATGAGACTCTTCTCTCCAATGAATCACAGAAAAAGCCGGAAGTAAAGCTGTGGCTCAAGTGGTAGAGCTCTAGCCTTGAGCAAAAGAGCTCAGAGACAGTGTCTAGGCCCCCTGAGTTCAAGCCCCAGGACAAAATAAATAAATACATTAATTAATTAATAAAATTAAAAATGTCTTCAGCACTCTTATATGTAAGCGTTACCAAATAATAACTATGATTGCCTCATTGACAGGAGATTATTTTTCTCTTCTATAGACAGTGTCAGGAAGGTATGACCTCAAGCAAACACCTTCATTCAGAACTGAAATCATGCTGAAGATAAATTCTCGAAACTACAATTCCTGGGTCAGAGGGTTTTGTTTTTCCTTCCTCATTTCTAATTTTTGAGAACATTTTCATAATTTCCTCCCCAGTTTATTGTACCAATGTCTGCCCATATTTGCAACGTGGGAAGGTGCTAGGTTATTTCCAGTGTAGCCATCTCTTGTCTTTCGCAGTATTTGAGGGGAGAATGCTAGTAGTATATTTCATTACTTTTCTTCATGTTTTTTAGCTGGTGAGTGAGTCTCAGTTCCACTGTTGGCTTTTTAAAATTTATTTTATTTTATTTTTTGATGGACTTTCCTGCTCAGGCTGGCTTCAAACCTCGATCCTCAGCTCTCAGCCTCCTGAGAAACTAGGATTACAGGTGTGAGCCATCAACATGGGGCATGGTTACTGTATTTCTTTAATCAATGGTTAGGAATTATTTCTTTGTGTATAAACCACTTGGACTTCATTTCTTATGAGTCACTTGTTTTCCTTTGCTGGTTTTGTGTTTTGCTCTTCTTTTTTTTTTTTCGTCAGTTGTGGGACTTGAACTCAAAGCCTGGCTGCTGTCCCTGAGCTATTTTGCTCAAGGCTAGTGTTCTAACACTTGAGCCACAGCACTACTTCTGGTTTTCAGTGATTCATTGGAGATGAGCCTCATAGACTTTCCTGCCTGGGCTGGCTTTGAACTGTGATCCTCAGAGCTCAGCCTCCTGAGTAGCTAGGATGACAGGTATGAGTCCCCAGTGCCCAACTGTTTTGCTCTTCTTTAGTTGGTTGTCCTCTTCATTATTATGAATTATTGTTGGAAAAATCAGCTCATTGTTTATTATGGCTGTTGACACATTTTTATTTTCTAATCTTCAGTTTGTCTTGTGATTTTGTTTGCTATTTTCTTTTTGTTTTGGCCCATGGAAATTCATATTATTTTAACCCCTTGAAGTTGATCATTTTTTTTCTTCGATTACTTCTTAGATTTCTGACTTTCTTTTAGAAAGGCCTTCTCTTTCCAAAAACATAAACATCTTCGATTTTGTAGTAATTTAATGATTTTGTTTATTTACCTCAACATTTTCCCTATATCCAGAATTTACTTCTATATAAGACTAGTTTTTCTTTATTTTTTGAGACAGGGTCTCATTATGTGGCTCCAAGTAGTCTTGAACTTAGGATCCTCCTATCTCTGCCTCCTGAGTGCTGGGAATACAGGAATGTGCTACCACCACTGGCCTTTTTGTTTGTTTTGGTATGATGCATTGTCTCCATCCTTACTTGAAATGCCTCTCTTGCCTGAGGTAAGGGCCGATGGTACAAATACCAGTAGGAGAAAGTTTTCGGTAGCTAAACTTAGAGATGCTGGCAGTTGCGCTTCTTGTCTTGCTGACATGTTTGTCTTTCAGAAGGTAGAGGAAGTGTTGTGCAGAACTGCTGCCTTGAGCTAAATTTTGACCTGACAGATGGAGCAAGCTCGTCTGGGGAAGTGGCAGGAACTTTGGCTGAAGATGACACCCTGCCTCTTCCCTGTTGCTTGGGTCGACTCTGTAGCTTCATCCAGCAATGTTGGGACCAGCACCTGTGGTCAAGAACCCGGACCACCTGGTTCCACCTGTAGTCACCAGAAAGTGGAGCAAACAAGTCCCCCAAACATGCCTCCCTCCCTGTGGCCTCATTGGCTGGTTCACCCCGCCCCCTCTAGGGTTATCTCAATTCAAATGTTCCCTCTAGCTTGTTTGAATCCTCTCCTAGTTGCCTGCCCCATCCACTTCCTCAAGTTCCAGGGGCCTGTGGTGTGGAAAATGGGCCAGCTGGCTGAATCCCAAGTAAGAATTTCCCTGGCCACCAGTGGCTCACGCCTGTCATTCTAGCTACTCAGGAGGCTGAGATCTGAGGATCACGGTTCCAAGCCAGCCCAGGCAGGAAAGTCCGTGAGACTCTTATCTCCAATAAACCACTCAGAAAACCAGAAGTGGCGCTGTGGCTCAAGTGGTAGAGTGCTCGCTTTGAGCTGAAGAGCTGAGGGACAGCGCCCAGGCCCAGAGTTCAAGTCCCAAGACCAACAACAGCAATAAAAAAAAGTCAAAGATGATATATGGGCACAGGGCCCTTTGCTCCATGCACCTTTCTTAACTCATTTGTGGGCAATGGCTGGGGAGGCCTTCCTTCCAAAATGCTCAAAACCTAGTGGGACTTGCCCTCTTTTATGGCCATGTTCTTCCTTTGAGCAGAAAAAGTCATATCTAATCTATCTCTGTCTCTGTCTCTGTCTGTCTCTCTCTCTCTCTGTGTCTCTCTCTCTCTTTGTGCCAGTCCTCAGAGTGAACTCAGGGACTGAGCACTGTCCCTGAGCTATTTTTTTACCCAACTCTGGCACTCTGCCACATGAGCCACAACCCCAGTTCTGGCTTTTTGGTGGTTCACTGGAGATGAGAGTCTCACAAACTTACCTGCCCGGGCTGCCTCTGAACTGTGATCCTCAGATCTCAGCCTCCTGAGTAGCTAGGATGACAGGCCTGAGCCACCGGCATCTGGCTTGTGTCAGTTTCTGCTCTGAGGGATGGTTCCTTGCACATCAGTAGAACAGGACTGTTTTACTGTTCCTAAGGTCCTGTCTAGCAAGGGGATTGGAATCACTGTGATGGTTCTGGAAAGGTCTGGGGCCACGCAGGGAAGAGTAGACTATTCCCCAAGTAGGACTTCGCTGAAAAAGAAAAGAAAAGAAAAAGAAAATAGGATGTTTTTGTTTTGGGCAGAATCTCACTGGCACAGGGCCCACGGGGAAGTGGGTCTCCCGGGTTGTACTCAGCATCTCCCACGGTGGAGGGCCCAGCAATCCAACTTCCAGATCCTCCTCCTGGTCTCCACCGCCGGCTGTCACTGACACGTGTGGGGATGCCAGGCGGTGGGAGCAAGTCAGCCACCATCAGGATCAGGATTCCCTCAGGGTGCTTGGGACGGAGTCTATGTCGGGGTATTTGGGGGGTGGGAATGTGATGGATAGATTGGGAAGGGGTAGGGCAGCTTGTGCTTCTGTACTTAGAAAGGAAGAGTTTCATAATGAAGAGAGAGAGAGAGACAGAGACACAAAGAGAGACAGAGACAGAGATACACACAGAGACACAAAGAGAGCCAGAGAGAGAGATGAGGAGGAGAAGGAGGAGAAGGAGGAGGAGGAGGAGGAGGAGGAAAGAGGAGGAGGAAGGAGGAGGAGGAGGAAGAAGGAGGAGGAGAAGGAGGAGGAAGAGTGCTTGATGGATGTCAGGCACTTGACTGTCTTTTTCTTTTCTTGTTATCTTTAAGTCGTTGTACATCGGGGTTTCAACTCAGTATGTCAGTTTATGAGTACGATGACTGCATCTTGTTCCCTGTCATCCCTTCCTTCCTTCTCCCCCATCTCTCCCAGCCTCAACTCATCCCCTGCATGTACCCTGCTCCATGTTCATTTATATACATTGCAGATTATGACTGCATCCGTTCACCCTTCCTACCTTGGCTTTACCCCCCCCCCCCCACTCACCTCAAGCCCTACCTTCCTGCTATTCATTTTGGTCAGTTATAAGATAGGGGTTGAAGGGGGTCACTCCCCCACCCCCTATGCTTTGGCTGGCCTGCTGTGGGCTCCCCTGTGTAGACTGGGGATGACCAAAGGGGCGAGTCTCGGATCCCACTTTCCACTGTGTGGCAAGTCATTCTTAGGAAGCACATGGAAGAAGCACATTGAAATAACACGATGCCCTTCGCCTGCGTAGTAGTCGAAAGGTAAGGCGGAAAAGAGTGTTGGCTTTTAAGGTTGCCGTGTTTGGGAAACTGGATGTGCCTGTCTATTCTTAGTGCTGTCAGAGGCCCCAGATCCTCCCTGGGAGGCCTGGGAAAACATCCCAGGACGAGTCGCCACAGAAGTAGATTTCCTTTGAACCCATGCATTGGAGGCGCACGGCCTACATCCTGCCTTTTGAACCAAGTGCCCTGGATGACTTTGGTCTGAAACAACAAACAGAATCTCATGGCGCCTGGGCTTGGCCCCGCAAGGGCTGGTGGACTGTAAGGAGCCATATAGTTCCTGGAGGGCTAGTCCCATCTGAAGACTGGGGTTCACATAGCACCCAGATCCTTGCAGGTCAAGCCAAAGCCTCTGAGATTTTTTTCTTTTTGCCAGTGCAGTTATTTGTTTCCTTTCCTTTCCTCTCCTCTCTTCCTTTCTCCATCTCTCTCTCACTCGCTTACTCGCTCACTCGCTCGCTCTCATTTGCTTGCTTGCTCACTCGCTGTTCCTCTCTCTATAGAAAGTTCGAGAAACCAGGTCTCTGGGGTTCACAGTCGTTAAATACATGGAGACTGGGGTAAAGGAAAAAAAAATTCAACCAAACAATCTGCCTTCAGTTTTTCTTCATGTTGAGCAGTGGGAGAGGAGTTTCTGGATGTGATCTGCTAGAAGACTGAAAGCCCTAGCTGGGCACCCACGGCTCATGCCTGCAATCCTAGTTACTCAGGTGGCTGAGATCTGAGGATCACGGTTCAAATCCAGCTTGGGCAGGAAAGTCTGTGAGACTCTTATCTCCAATTAACCACCAGAAAACTGGAAGTGGAGCTATTGTTCAAAGTGGTGGAGTGTTAGCCTTGAGCAAAAAGATGTTCAGGGACAGCACTCAGGCCCTGAGTTCATGCTCCATCACCACCACCACCACCAAATAAATAAATAAAATAAAAATATGAATCTTACAAAAAACTCCCTCAAGAACTCGTGACCAATCTGCCCAATTTGTCTCTTCTCCTCCCACCTTTCCACAATTAGGCAAATGAAAACATAATTGATTTATTCCTGGAGACACTATTTAGTCCTGTAGAAAGAATACAAAACTGACCGTGAAACCGCCACCTAAAAGGGCATCGATGGTCACACTTGTAATCCTAGCTACTCAGAAGGCTAAGGTCTAAAAATTACAGTTCGAAGCTAGACTGGGTAGAAAAGTCTGTGAGATTCCTAGCTCCAATTAACAAGCAAAAAGCCAGAAATGGAGATGCGACTCAATCAATAGAGTACCAGCTTTGAATGAAAAACCTCAGGGATAGCACCCAGGCCCTGAGTTCAAGACCCAGGACCAGCACTGAAAAAAATTTAAGTCTTAAAAGATGTTGAAACAATGAAGATGTGGATAAAGTGTTTAAAAAATGGAAATATATATGGAGATAGAAACCCTAAAAACAAAAGCAAAAAGAAATTCTCAAGCTGTAAGTTGGTTAACTGAAACAAAAAATTCACTGAAGGGATTCGAAGGCAACGTATGAGCAAAATTCAGGCTAGGATCGTTGAGATTATGGAGTCTGAGGAACAGAGAGAAACATGATTGAGGAAAAGAAAACAGCCCGTGGCATCTATGAAGCACCATCAAGTAAAACCACACAACATTGTGGAGATCTCTGAATGAGAGAGAAGAAGAAGGAGACATTCGTTGAGAGAAATGTTTACCGAAGCTTTGCAAGTTTGTTGAAAGACATGAATATAAACCTGCTAGAAGCTCAACCAAGTCCAGATAGTGTTACTGTAATGCAATGCACACCATGGTCCATTAAATCAAACTCCTGCAAGACAAAGAGAATCTTGGAAGCAGGTGGAGGAAGTGAAGCAACTCAGCACGTACAAAGGATCGGCACAAATAATCTCTTTAAAAATTGTGCAGCCCTTGTCAGAATGGACTGCTATCACTCAATATGTTAAGAGAAAAAGAGTGTCAGTCAAGAATCCTGGAACAGCTGGACACTGATGGCTCACGCTTGTAATCTCAGCTAGGATGCTGAGATCTGAGGATCCAGGCTCAAATCCAAGAAAGGGGTTGGACTCTGATCTCCAATGAACCACCAGAAAACCGGAAGTGGCTCTATGGCTTAAAGTGGTAGAGCACTATCCTTGAGCCAAAGCACTCAGGGACAGCACCCAGGCCCTGAGTTTAGGCCCCACGACTGACCAAAAAGAAAAAAGTAGGAAAAAAAGGAACTGTGAAGTGAAAGACAGCACTAGCTCTGCCCTTCAAGAAATGTGATGGGGAATCCAGTAAAAAGGACACCAAAAATACCAGGAATAGGAAGCAAAACAAAGAAATAAACATGTAAGTCAAACTAAAGCTCCTGGTAAGTGGTAAAACGTCATGTTGCTGTGAGTGGTTTGCACCCTGTTTCCTGTTGTCCACATGATTGAAGAAAGTAATGAATTATCTTAAAAGTATAAGAAGATTGTTCGTTCATGTTTTAGGATTCATAGTGCATAAATTGTAATTTCGTTCCATTGGTCACTGAAGGCTGTTAAGATGGTTGTGTTAAGAGCAGAGTTTGTGTATGCTGTTGAAATTAGGCTGGCATAAATTCAAATTAGAAAGTTCCAACTCTTGAGATGTTCAGTGTGATCCGCCTGGTAGCCACTAAGAAGGCAATTATAGAATATATACAAAAGAAAATGAGAAAGGAGTGAAAACAGCTCACTACCAAAGGGAAAAGAAATCAGCTAAATACAACAGAAGACAGATGCAGGAAATTATGCAATAGAAACTCATTATGCCACCAAAAACAAGGAGCAACAAGACAGAGAAAGGTCTCTCTATCCCACTAACGGATTGACTAACTGTAAGTGGATTAAACTCTGCAACCAATTTTGAAAACACAATACAGCAGAACGTAGTGGGTCATGCCTATAATCCTAGCTCCTCAAGAGGCAGAGATCTGGGAATTGAGGTATAAGGCCCAACATTAAAAATCACAAGATTCTACCTTAATCTAGAAGCTTCTGCAGAGCCTTTCCCGGGCAGTGCCACCCCAAAAGGCAAAATTCCTGAGCTTGATCATTGTAGATTAGGGGAATTAAAAAAATTAAGAAATTTTGGTACAGTATGAAATTTTCCACCGAAGCCATTTCTATGGTTTTTGTTTTTGGATTTGTAGTGGTTTTTGTTGTTGTTGTTGGTTTGGAGGAGGAGTTGGTTTGGTTTTTGTTTTATTGTGTGTGTGTGTGTGTGTGTGTGTGTGTGTGTGTGTGTGTGTGTGTGTGTGTGTGTGTGTGTGTGTGTGTGTGTGTGTGTGTGTGTGTGTGTGTGTGTGTGTGTGTGTGTGTGTCCTGGGGCTTGAGCTCAGGCCTGGGCAAGGACCTGAGTTTTTCTCTCAAGACTAGCACTGTGTGATTTGAAGCACAGCTTCACTGCCTGCTCTTTGGTGTTTAATGGGAGGTTAGAGTCTAACAGATTTTCCAGCCTGGATTGGCTTCAAAGCACATAGAGTTGCTAGGATTACAGGTCTGAGCCACCTGTGCCTGGTGATTCTAAGCCGTTTCTAAAGTCAGTCTTATTGCATACACTTACTTTGTTTTGCCACCTATTTCCGGGAGTCTCCAGTCTTCCTCCTCCTCCTCCTCCTTCTTCTCCTCCCCCTTTTCCTCCTCCTCCTCCTCCTCTTCTTTCTTTTCTTCTTCTTCTTCTTCTTCTTCTTCTTCTTCTTCTTCTTCTTCTTCTTCTTCTTCTTCTTCTTCTTCTTCTTCTTCTTCTTCTTCCTCTTCCTCCTCCTCCTCCTCCTCCTCCTCCTCCTCCTCCTCCTCCTCCTCCTCCTCCTCCTCCTCCTCCTCCTCCTCCTCCTCCTCCTCCTTCTCCTCCTCCTCCTCTTCCTCCTCCTCTTCCTCCTTCTTCCTTGGTCATGGGGCTTGAACTCTTGGGCCTGGACACTGTCCCTCACCTCTTCAGCTCAAGGTGAGCGCTCTACCACTTGAGCCACAGCACCACTTCTGGTTTTCTGGTGATAGTCTCACAGACTTTCCTGCCTGCTTTGAACTGTGACCCTCAGATCTCAGCCTCCCGAGTAGCTAACTTTACAGGTGTGAGCCACTGGGGCCTCCAGGATTCTTCTTATGTGGCAAAACTAAAACTCTTCCCACTAAAGACAAATTCTCCATATCTCCTTCCCTTCACAAACTAATTCTGAGTGAAACGCATGTCACAATGAATCCAACACAATGAACCCAATCTTCAAGTGAAGGAAGGTCTTCGATGGACCCAATGCCAAGAAAGGAAATGGAAAAGAATGAGAGGACAAAGGAAAGGGTCAGCTAGCTCCACCCAGGCCAGTTCCTGTTGTTCCTGGACTGGCTTTGAACAGCTATTCTCTAGATCTCTGCCTCTAGGTGGAGGATTGCAGGTGTCAGCCACTAGTGCTGGCAGGTTGAGCTTGTGGAGATTGATTAGATCATGAGGACCCTGGCTTCATCCCTGGACTACAGTGATGATGGATTCATAATTTAGTAGGCTATTAGGAGATGTTGAAAACTTTAGGAGGTGGAGATTAGTTGGAGGTCATAAATCACTGGGGATATGTGCTTCAAAGGGATATTTTTGCCCTTGACACCTTCTATTTCCTCCCTCCCTCCCTCCCTCCTTCCCTCCCTCCCTCCCTTCCCTTCTTCCTTCCTCTTTCTTTCTTTCTTTCTTTCTTTTTTTCTTTCTCTCTTTCTCTCTTTCTCTCTTTCTCTCTTTCTCTTTCTCTGACTTTCGTTGATTGTGGGGCTTGAACTCTGGGCTTGGGTGTTGTCCTTGAGCTCTTCAGCTCAAGGTGAACACTCTACCACTTGAGCCATAGCTCCTTTTCCGGTTTTCTGGTGGTTAATTGGAGATAAGAGTCTCAGAGACTTTCCTGTCCAGGCTGCCTTTGAACCACAATCCTCAGATCTCAGCCTCCTGAGTAGCTAGGATTACAAGCATGAGCTATTGGCACCCAGCCTTCTTGTTTTTCTTTCATATTATTTCTCTTTCTTTCTCTTTCTCTCCCTCCCTTTCTCCCTCTCTTCTTCTCTCCTCCCTCTGGAAACCACGACGTGAGATTTTTCTGCTCCATGGCACACTCCCTTCCATGTTATCCTGCCTAAAGCAATGGGGCCCAGTGCCCATGTGCGGAATGACTCTTCCCCCTCTGAGGTCATTCATCTCTGCTATTTTTTTTTTTTTTTTTTGGGTCCAGTCCTGGGGCCTGCACTCTGGGCCTGGGCGCTGTCCCTCAGCTCTTCAGCTCAAGGCTAGCGCTCTACCACTTGAGCCACAGCGCCACTTCCAGCTTTTTCTTTTTGCTTATGTGGTGCTGAGGAATCGAACCCAGGACCTTGAGCATGCAAGGCAAGCGCTCTACCACTGAGCCACCTTCCCAGCCCCCATCTCTGGTATTTTGTCAGTGACAGAAAGTTAACTGACTCGCAGTGGTTTGGACCCAAAGCCACTTAATTGTTGTAGAAAGCCATGCTCACTGCCTATGCCTCATTCCAGGGACTTGAGGATAAAGGTCACACATTTTGTGCATGAAGCACTGGAGAGGTGCTAAAAAAAAAACCCCACTGGACATTTTTTTTCTTTGAGCTTTTCAGAATGCTTTTTTTTTCTTTTGGCAGATGTGGGAGGAGTTGCCAGTCCTGGGGCTTGATCTCAGGGCCTGTACACTGTCCCTTAGCTCTTTTGCCCAAGGCTAGCACTCTAGCACTTGAGCCACAGCTCCACTTCTGGCTTTTGGGTAGTTTATTAGAGATTAAAAAGTCTCACAGACTTTCCTGCTCAAAGCTGGCTACCAACCACGATCCTTAGATCTCAGCCTCCTGAGTAGCTAGGATGAGAGGCATGAGTCACCAGCTCCCCTCTCTCTGATGCTTTTTTCCCCCCTCCTTCAGTGTTTTGACTCCACAGGGGCTGTCTCCACCTTAATAGCGTTAGGAAGGCAGACATAGCGATCACACCATCTTCTTCACCATCTCATAATTAACCTACGGCTGAAAGTTGTATCTCAGAACATTCTATAATATTGGACCTGGCTATATAGTGCATGAGTCTATGAAGCACAGGGCAATGATTTCATTTGCCCCTGGAATTCCAGGAAACAGCTAATTAATCGTTATAACTGATTTTCATTTTGGAGCTCTTTTTGGTCTTGTCAAGCCTCAGGTACAACTTTTTGTGAATCTGTATTATGTATGTGCATAGCTCTCGACTGGTTCTGAAACTGCTGTTATAAAGTTATGATGTGAAAACTGTTGTTACTCTTGGGAGAAAAAAAAAAGTGGTCATCTTATCTCAATCACGTCTAAAATTCTGGCATTCAGGAATTAACTCTCCAAATCTGACAAGGGGAAGTAAGGCCATTTTTAAATTCAAGGAGCAAAAAGAGATCTTAGAATTTGGTTTATTGAGATAAAGGATCGAAATCCCTTTCATCCTGTCATAAGTACACTTTGTATTCAGTTCTCCCTCACAGTGGATGAGTCTATTCACAAATTGTGTTTTATATTGTTAGTGCATAGAGAAACTGTTTCAGATCAGTTTTTCTTCCTGGGCACTAAGGATTTTTTGAACTAATTTACTTTATTGCTATTATAAAGGCAATGTACAGAGGGATTACAATTATATGAGTCAGGTAATGCGTACATTTCTCTTCCCTCACTCTCTACCAGCCCCTCCTCCCATCCTACCCATGGGCTGTATAGTTCTCTTTCATCTGTGTCCAGTGAGTTCTACTGATGTACTTTTTCACCCTTTTCCCCTCAAGTTCTGTATCCTTCCCTCCCTCTCCTGAAGATATAGATGTGAATATACTGAATGAAAGTTAAAGAAGATAGAATCATCAAAAAGATTAAAAAAGGGATCTCTTGTTTCCATATCTTAGAGTTGATATATATATATAGTTTCATATAAATATGAACAGGCATATAGGAATTGTGCCTTTGTGATTCTCTCCTAAGAGTACCCTCTTTTGGTTTCACTGTATGTGAGTATATAGAATCCTGTATTATCATATCCCAGTGTATTTTAGATCTAATTTCTGCATATCAGAGAGAACATGTGCTGTTTGTCTCTCTGAGACAACAGGAATGGTTCTAGATGCATCCATTTCTCTGCAAATTACATTATTTTATTCTTTCTAATGGCTGTTTAAAATTCCATTACATATAGGTATCATATTTTATTAATCCACTCATCTATTGTAGGGCATCTGGGTTGTTTCCATATCTTGGCTATTGTGAACAGTGCAGCAATGAACATGGGTGTGCAGGTGTCCTTGTCTTATCCTGGCTCATGATGTTCAGGGTAGATGCCCAGGAGTGGTATGGCTGGGTTGTAGGGAAGGTCTATGTTTAGTGGTACTGAGAATATTTTATTTTATTGGGGGGGGGGAAAGCAATGTTGTCTAAGTTCAGTTTCATAAAGGTCATCTAAAGGGTTTTCTGAAGTCAAGATTCAATACACTAATGTGGAACTAACAGCTAATTCTATGTCTGCAGGATATTGTTCGGCTCTTAGCAACATTTGCAAGAAGCTGGCTTGTAGGAAAGACTTTATTTCATCAAGATAATTACTTGTGGCTGGGCACTGGTAGCTTATGCTTGTGATCTTAGCTAC
Source organism: Dipodomys spectabilis (assembly GCF_019054845.1). NCBI lineage: Eukaryota > Metazoa > Chordata > Mammalia > Rodentia > Heteromyidae > Dipodomys > Dipodomys spectabilis. The sequence goes on from NW_024870804.1 coordinate 3,595,836, forward strand.
TCAGGAGGCTGAGATCTGAGGATTGTGGTTCAAAACCACTTGGGGCAGGAAAAAGTCCATAAGACCCTTATTTCCAATTAACCACCAGAAAATTGGAAGTGGAGCTGTAGCTCAAAGAGATAGAGTACTAACTAGCCTTGAGCAAAACATGCTCAGGGACAGCACCCAGGCTCCAAGTTCAAGCCTTACAACTGACTAAATAAATAAATAAATATATATATAATTCCTTGTGTTCTGTTGGTCTTGTCAAGCTTTGACTACTTAGGAAACTGAGTCAAAGTTCATTTGAATGTCTGTTTATGTAATGTTCTTTTAAATAACCATCTTCCAGGATGCAGAACTTTGGAAAACATGTTACCAACCAGCTGCCCCCTGAATTCAAAACAGCTGCTGGGTGCTGGTGGCTCACACCTGTTATCCTAGCTATTTAGGAGGGAGAGATCTGAGGATCATGGTTCAAAGCCAGCCTGGGAAGGAAGGTCTATGACACTCTTTTCTCCAACTAACTACCCAAAAAGAAGCCAGAAGTGGAACTGTGGCTCAGGTGGTAGAGGTCCAGACATGAGCAAAAAAGCTCAGGAACAGCACATAGGTCCTAAGTTCAAGCCCTAGGACCAACACACACACACACACACACACACACACACACACACACACACACACACACACCTTGGGTAGAAAGCATTGGCATTTTCACCCTAAAGAGTAGCCCTATCCCCAGTACAGTATTTCCCAACCACAATAGGGTCGGATGATCTGGATCAGGGAGAAGTGAGAGGGACTGAGCCTTTTGTGTGTGTGTGAAGAGTAGAGTTAAATTAAGCACAGAGTAGGAGTATATGAACAAATGCACGCAGCAAGTTTAGAACACACCCTCAATGTGTTTCAGTGACTCTCACTATTGTAATAGAAAGATGGCTACAAATACTACTGCAGTCTTCCCTCTATAAGAGAGAGCTCGGCTTCATCACTGTATGGATCATCACTGTGTGGGTCCTGCATGTCCCGTTCCTGCCTCTAAGAAATGCTTACTGATTTCTGGAGCTTATATCCGGGGCCCTTGACCTGTCATCCTTTAGAATCCTGAACTCACTTGATCACTGCCCGGATCCTGTATTGTGCTGTCTCTATACTTACCCACTGTCTTGGTCAGCTCAAGTTGCTATAACCAAAGAGACGTTTATTTCTCAAAGTTCTAGAGACTGGGAAACACAAGATCAACGTGGGATCAGATCCAGGGCCTGGTGAGGGCCTCTTCCCAATTTGCAAATGTCTGATTTCTCATCATATTCCTACCAGATGTGGTGGCATTGGCCTGTAATTCCAGTGACTCAGGGGGCAGAGATCCAGAGGATTGCGGTTCAGAAGCCAGGAGAAAGAAGAGAAGAGGAGAGGAGAGAGGAAGGGAAGGGAAGGGAAGGGAAGGGAGGGGAAGGGAGGGGAAGGGAGGGGAAGGGAGGGGAGGGGAGGAGGAAAGGAAGGAAGGAAGTTAGGAAGGAAGGAAGGAAGTTAGGAAGGAAGGAAAATGAGAGACCCCATCTCACCAAACAGACTCTCTCTCTCTCTCTCCCTCCCTCCCCCCTCTCTCCGTGTGTGTGTGTGTGTGTGTGTGTGTGTGTGTGTGTGTGTGTGTGTGTGTGTGTGTGTGGCTATTGGAGCTTGAACTCAGGGCCTGAGCATGGTTCCTTAGCTTTTTCACCCAAGGTTAGCACTTTACCACTTTCCTCACTTCCAGCCTTTTGGTAGTCAAGTCTGATAAAGAGTCTCACAGACTTTTCTTCCCCAGCCTGGTTTTGAACTTTGATCCTCAGATCTCAGCCTCCTGAGTAACTAGAATTATAAGCATGAGCCACCAGCATTTAGCTTTGTGTGTGTTTTTAAATGTTGTTTGCAAACAAGTTTTAAATAAATGTTGCCACGCAAATATTAAAGGCATGTTTTCTTACTGTCCTAAATTCTTCAGATATATGGAAGAAATAGAATGACCATATTTTAATGAGTTTAATTTTTACTTGCATTCATGTTTAGAAGTTAATAATACACTCACTCTCTTTCTTTCTAGTACCAGGTCTTGAACTCAGGGCCCCATGTCCTCATTCAACTTTCTTGCTCACATCTGGTATTCTACCACTGAGCTACACCACCAGACAGATTTTTTGCTGGTTCATTGGAGATGGAATCTTGAGGACTTTTCTGTTTGACTGGTTTTGAACTGAGATCCTCCAGGTCTCAGCATCCTGAGTAGCTAGGATGACAGGTGTGAGCCATCAGAACTCAGTTCACATTCACGTTTTCAAAAATCAAAATGATACGAAAGGTTATCATTGAGAAATGCACCTCCCATACTGGCCTTTACCTCCACCCACTAGAAGTCAACATGTTTGCTTGTTTGTTAGTTCTTTTTTCATGTTCTCTTCACTAGTTATACTTATTTAAGTACCAGACACTAGGAATATTCTTGTCTGCTTCCTTTTTTATACGAAAGGTAGCATGCTATGTACAATACTACGGGCTTAATTTTTTCTGTGTGTGTGTGTCTGTGTGCGCGCACCAGTCCTGGGGCTTGAACTCAGAAGCTGGGCATTGTCCCTGAGCTTTTTTTGCTCAAGGCTGGTGCTCTACCACTTGAGCCACAGCTGTACTTCCGGCTTTCTGGTGGTTCATTGGAGATAGGAGTCTCACAGACTTTCCTGTTCCGGCTGGCTACAAACCATGATCCTCAGATCTCAGCCTCCTGCATAGCTGGGTTACAGGTGTGAGCCACCAATACTCAGCAATTCTCCCTCCCCCCGCCCTGAGTTCTTTCCATATCAGAATGTAGAGAACTTTCTTAATTGTGACAGTTGTCATGTCCCTTAGAAAGATGCATCTAGTGGTTGTACAAGGTAAATGCTTTCACCACTAAATGATGCTCCAACAAAAGACCTCATACCTATACCACTTCCCCCACAGATAGCACACCTGTAGCATAACATCCCAGCACTGGCTTGCTAGGCTGAAGGGCAAGCACCTACTCAGGGTTGACAGAGAGGGTGCCAGCTTGCCTTCCCTTGGCAGGAACTAAGAGCTTTCCCACTCACACTAGGCCTGGCGGTCATGCCCCTTCCCCACAGCCCTAGCAACAAAGTTGTTAGACTGTACTATTGTTTTTTATTTGCTCACCTGATAAGTGATAAATGGTATCTCAGTGTAACTTTAATGTTCATTTATCTTCTTATGAATGAGGCGGAGCATCTCTTCATAAGAATGGTATTTTAAACACTTATGGTGAGTGACAGAAAGCTCATTAGGGCTAATTGAAGTAAATGAAGGGGGAAATGACTCTAAGAATTACAGAGGTGTCTCATGAAGAATAGAAAAGCCAGCCAGCTTGGGACCCAAATCTAGAAGAGAGAATGAGTGAACTGGGTTCCTCCTCCTCCTCCCCCCTCCTCCTCCCCCCTCCTCCTCCCCCCTCCTCCTCCCCCCTCCTCCTCCCCCCCTCCTCCTCCTCCTCCCCCCTCCTCCTCCCCCCTCCTCCTCCCCCCTCCTCCTCCTCCTCCTCCTCCTCCCCCCTCCTCCCCCCTCCTCCCCCCTCCTCCTCCTCCTCCCTCCTCCTCCCCCCTCCTCCCCCCTCCTCCTCCTCCCTCCTCCCCCCTCCTCCTCCTCCTCCCTCCTCCTCCCCCCTCCTCCCCCCTCCTCCCCCCTCCTCCCCCCTCCTCCTCCCTCCTCCCCCCTCCTCCTCCCTCCTCCCCCCTCCTCCTCCCTCCTCCTCCCTCCTCCTCCCTCCTCCTTTCTTCTTCTTCTCCTACTTCTTGTCCTCCTTCTTCTTCTTCTTCTTCTCCTCCTCCGCCCCCCCCCTCCCTTCCTTCTTCCTCTCGTTCTTGGGCTGGCAATGGGGCTTGAATTCAACCTCTGGTGCTGTCTCACCTTTCAAAGCCTGGCTTTGAATCATGATTCTCAGATCTCAGCCTCCTGAAGAGCTAGGATTACAGGTGTGAGCCACTAGCTATCAAGGGTATTTATTACATTTGACTGCTCACCAGGTATGGGTAGAGGTGAAAGGGTGCTGTGTCTTAAGGCTTTATTCATTTACACATTCACTCACTCTGTATTTATTGGGTGTTTAGAAGGTGTCAGATATGAGCTTCACAGGTCACAGCTTCCAGGAGCTCTGAAGTGGTCCATTGCGGCCTCCTCTCCTCCCCTCCCAGAGGGAAGGGTGTGATGGGGTGAGAGGGTGTAGATGCAGGGCCTTAAAGAACTTGGGGGCTTCATTGGGACAATTCCTGTCCTCTTATCCGGTCCTCCTCCCCAAGCGCAGGCGCGGGAGAGTGTCTCAGTTGGATATTAACGGGTGTCAATCATACATCTCTCTACCATTTGTTAATCTCCTTTAGCAAAGGAAGGCCTTAACTCAAAGCAGATACACTGTGTGTGTATGTGTTCCGGTTCTGAGGCTTGAACTCAGGACGTGGGCATTGTCCCTGAACTTTTTTGCTCAAGGCTGGTGTTCTACCACTTGAGCCATACCTCTACTTCTGGCTTTTTGCTGGTTAGTTGGTGATCAGAGTCACATACTTTCCTGTCCAGGCTGGCTTCCAACCTCGATCCTCACCCTCTCAACATTACAAACATGAACCACGGATGCCTGCCTGAAATACTTATTTTTTTCCGATGGTGTACAAATATGCCCAGAATTTGTGACGAGAAGACTGAAGTGCGTGACACGTGGGGAGACTACCGCATTTCTGTCTCTTCCTGATCAGCCCCATTTTACAGCTGAGCAAACGGCAACTCTTTTGCGGAGAGAGTACTGGCAAGCAGAGTCCAGCATTTATCTTTGTGGTGGAGTTAGATGAGATATGAAATAAAGATTGCGCTTCCTCTGCAGGACGTGTGTGTGTGTGTGTGTGTGTGTGTGTGTGTGTGTGTGTGTGGCCGGATGAGTGACAGCCGAAGCCCCTCCCTCTAGGAGATGCGGGCCGCAGGACCAATGCGATTGCATGGAGGGGCCGTGGGCACCGGTCTGTCTGCAGAGGCCGGGTGGGTTCTGGCCTGCAGGATCCCGTAGGGCCTTTTGCTTTGGGACCTCGCGGGGTGGTGGGTGCAGCGGGGTGTGTGTGTGTGTAATATGAGGAGCTCATTCCTTTCATGCACCCCCAGGGCCGAGGACCAGGCTGTGTGTGTGTGAGGCCCGCAGGCTGCGGAACCCGCGCGCGCCGCAGCGCTGCGGCTGAGCACACGGTGCTCAGCCCCGCGGCCACCCGGGGGTGCCAATATGTAAAGCAGCTGGTGGCTCGGGGCGGGGCTTCGACCGCGATGCAAATGAGGAAGGCGGGGCCTCGGCGGGGCTCCGCCCCCCTCCCCCGCAGCTGGGGCCAGCGGTGCCAAGCGCAGCTGGACCGGTGGCAGTGGCGGCGGCGGCGGCGGCAGCTGGGTGAGTGACAGCCCGGCTCGGGGCGCGCGCGCGGCCGGCGCAGGGGAAGCGCCCGCGGCCCGGGGCGGCGGCGGCGGCGGCAGCAGCGGCAGCAGTAGCAACAAGCCAGCGGCGGCCGCCGCCTCCTCTCTCCCGTTGCCTTCCGGGCCCAGATTCCCACCGGCCCCCCCCTCGCCACCCCCGGCAGCCCCTCGGGGGCCGGTACCTCTCTCGGGTCTCTCTCTCGGGTTCTCCGGTTCCCCGCGCGCAAGATGGCTGACCCGGCTGCGGGGCCGCCGCCGAGCGAGGGCGAGGAGAGCACGGTGCGCTTCGCCCGCAAAGGTGCCCTCCGGCAAAAGAACGTGCACGAGGTGAAGAACCACAAATTCACCGCCCGCTTCTTCAAGCAGCCCACCTTCTGCAGCCACTGCACCGACTTCATCTGGTGAGAACGCGCGGCGCCCCTGCCGCCTGCCGGCCACCTGCCGGGCCCCGAGGGGCGCCCGGCGCGGACGGTCCCGCCGCTCGCCCGGCCCGCCCCGCGCTCCCGCCCGGCGCCCGCCGCGTGCCTCTCCTCACCCCCCGCCCGGCACAAAACGCGCCCGGGGGAGCAGCGCCGCCGCCGGCACCTTTCCCCGCCCCGGCCCCGAGCGCGGGCCGCAGGGCAGCGCCTTCTCGCCCCAGGGCTTCCCTACCTCGGTCTCCTCCGGGACTCCGGGCGCCCTCACCCGCACTGCCCGGGGAGGAGGCGGCTCGCGTGGACTGCCCCCCCCCATGAAAGCATGAGGGGTGTCTTGTCTTCCCCTGGGGACCCCCCCTCCCCACACCCGGAGTTGCCCTGCGGTTGTTTTTTTGTTTTTTGTTTTTCCCCTTCTTCTCTTGCGCCTCTTTCCCCCCCTCCGGGCCTGGGTCCTCTCACCCTGGCGTGGCTGCGGGTCCCCCCTCTCTCCCGTGTCCTTTTCCCCTCACAGGGTCTCGGGAAAGGGGGGGGGGCGACACCACCCTCTGGGGCCCTCTCCTGGGTCTTTTCTGGATGAAGTCTTTTCCTCTTGCCCAGAGGGTACTCCGTGGGGAGATCTCCCTAGAAAGATCTCCAGCCTGCTTTGCACCCCTCATTTCCACCGAAATGCCCTCCCTCCCCTGGCCATCCCTCTAAGAGTGCTCGTCTTCCGCTGGGGTGACAGGAGGTGGGGGTTACTATTCTGGTTGCCCCCCTCCCCTCGTGCCCCTGTCAAGCAGAAGACCCCCCCCCCCCTCCCGGGCATCCGCCTGTGGCTGGGAGGCCACCCCACGGGCCATCGGCGGTGGCTGCACTCCTTGGGTTGACGAATCTCTTTTTTCTTTTTCAGGGGCTTCGGAAAGCAGGGATTCCAGTGTCAAGGTAGGCTCCAAGGACGCTGGTGTTTCAGGAAGAGAGGGTGAAAAAGACTTTATCAAAGTGCCCGAGTTAGGTAGAGTGAAGTAATCCTACCGGTCAGCGCACGCAGCCACTCAGACTTTACCACCCAAGGGTTTTGTTAATGTGTGTGTGTGTGTGTGTGTGTGTGTGTGCGTGTGCGCACGCGCATGCTTGGGGTGAGGGCAGGCAGCAATCCAAGAAAAGGGGTAGAGCAGGGAGACCCTAAATGTCAAGAAAGGGCATCCACCTCTCCTTCCAGCTGCAATAGAGCCTAGACAGGTCTTCTCAGCCATAGCTCGACCACTCTGCTTCAGGAGCAAGGGTCCTGGGGACACTTACTGGGAGGTCCCTTTTGGCCTAATTCCAGCCCTCCCTCCCCCCAACCCCCTGAGCTGCTCACCCAAGGAGGTCTCCCTCATCTTGCACAGTGGGGCTTTGCCTGTCCCTGCTTCATGGAGGTCTCTCTGCAGGTGTCTGCCTCCTGTACAGATGGCGCATCCCCTAGAAAAACAACGGTGGTTCCCCTGGGCCTCCCCAACCCCTCCTTTTGAAAGAAGTGGTTCCAGATGGGGCGCCTCGCAGATCCTAGGTTCAGTTAGTTGCCCTTTCTGTCTTCTGGAGAGATACAGGAAAGCCTTCCAAAGACTGATGACCTTGGAGACTGTGTGTCTGGCTGTCTGGAGGTTCTTTGCTCTAACCAAAGATGCTCAGCCTTTGAGTTACTACAAGTGACTTGGTCGACCTTAGCGAAAAGATGGGTTACAGATTGGCTGTCCAAAGCCGGCTTACACATAAACGGGTTCACTGGTAGGATGTCTGCGAGGTTTTATGAATTGGATGTTAACGTTGTAGGATGGAAAGATTTCATATATATGTGTACATAGATGAATTTTCAACTTTGGCTTGGCTGGGAAAGGGTCCTCCACTCTCATGATAGAATTTTGGTTTGGAATGGAGGCAGTGACTTTCATGGAAACGAGATATCTAGTCACCATTTAGTCTCTCGGTCCATTCTGTTCTACCCCTCACTTTGTTGGTTGGGTGCTGTCCCTTAGTTAGTTTTTTTTTTTTTTTGTTCAAGGCTGGTGCTCAACCACTTGAGCCACACCTCCACTTCTGCCTTTTTTTTTGCTGGTTTATTGGAGTGAAGAGTCTCATGGACTTTTCTGCCTGGGCTGGCTTTGAACTGTAATCCTCAGATCTCAGCCTCCTGAGTAGCTAGGATTACAGGCGTGAGTTATCAGCACCTGGCTCAAGTTTGTGTGTACATGTATGTGTGTGCGTGTGCATGTGTGTGTTTTCCCTTTCCTCACTTTGAAGCCAGGTGTAGTTGAGTTTGGTGAGAAATGGCATTTTCCTGGGTATGTCTTGGGGTCAAATTGGTGGGGGACTGGATTTAAGTCAGGAGAAGAATGCATTTGCCAGCTAAAGAGCTTGAAATGATGGAACCCTGGCTGATGGCATCATTGAATGGAGGAGCCTCTGTGAGTTACGGTGTGCTGTCCCCTCTGTGGCCCGCTGTTCTGTGGGGACTGGGGCAAGTTCAGCTGGCTGCCTTCTAGACCTTTGAAACCTCTCTCACCAAGACCTGGAGACTTAATTTCATGCACCACACCAGAGGGCTCCCCCAGTCCCTGTGATCCAAACAGTTTGTATCATTTTCTAGGACTTTTCCTTAAAGTTCTAATGACATCTCGGTGCCAGAATGTGTAATTTCTTCCTCGAGGCTTGCTTTTTTAACTTCCACAAGTCCATTTTTGACTTTGTCTCCTGCTGAGGTCAGAGATATTTAGACCTCCCCCCCCCTTCTTCTGTGCTGTGCCACCTGCTGTACTGTCACTGATGGCTGGAATAGTCACTTGTGAGTGTGCGTGGGCAAATCTGAAGCAAAAGATTGTTTTATTTAAAGCCTAGAAATAATGGTGTCATGAGACAAAGAATATCAGAATTAAAGTTTTATAATGAAGTATGCCTGCTTTAGAAATAGCAGTGTGTGTGTGTGTCTGTGTGTGTGTGTGTGTGTGTGTGTGTGTGTGTGTAATGTGGCTTGAACTCAGGGCCTTGTGCTCTCCTTTAGCTTCTTTGCCCAAGTTTGGAGTTCTACCACGTGAGCCACAGGTCCACTTCTGGCTTTTTGGTGGTTAATTGGAGATAAGAATCTCATGGACTTTCCTGCCCACACTGGCTTCAGACAATGATCCTCAGGTCTCAGCCTCCTGATAGCTAGGATTACAGGTGCGAGCCACCACTGCCCAGTCGGGATTAGCATTTTAATGAGAAACACGAAGGCTTTATTCTGCCACTGAAGTCAGCCATCCAGAACCCTGTTCCTTTCAGCTTCCTGTCTTACCACCCTTAGTGAGTTAGCTTATGGTCCAGGAAGACACTGGCCCTTGCAATCACCATATCCTTGTCAGCCAGCAGTAAGCAGGAAGGGTTAAGGAAAGACAAAGCATGCAGGCTCACGGTCAGTTTTTCTATTAGCTTTCATGTTTTCTCAGCTATAACTTAACCACAGAGCCGGTGCCTTGCTTCAAGGAATTCATGGGCTAGGCAGGTCTTATTCAGGTAGCCGTGTTCCCAGCCAAGAGCTCAGGGAAGGCAGCAGAGCCAGGAATTACAGGAGCTGCGTGGGGGTAATTACAGGACCAAGGAGCCACCGAGAGCTGCCTCATTATGCTCTTAGGGAATCTGGGAATGTTGGCATGCGTTGGGAGAAAGAAGTCCATACACTATGTGAATTAATGGATTGTCATGTGCTCCCTGGAGTGTAAAACTAGGGTGTTTTGCCAGGTGCTGGTGGCTCACGCCTGTAATCCTAGCTACTCAGGAGGCTGAGATCTGAGGATCATGGTTCAAAGCCAGCTCAGCAGGAAAACCTATGAGACTCTTGTCTAGTTAACCACCAGAAAACTAGAAGTGGAGCTTTGGCTCAAAGTGGTAGAGTACTACTCTTGAATTAAAAAAAACTCAGGGACAGCACCCAGGCTCTGAGTTCAAGCTCCCTGACCCTCCCCTCTCCCCCCTGCCCCACAACACACACAAAAGAATAGATTGTTTTGTACTGCTGGAGTACAAAACTCTTGGTTGATTGACACATAATTTCTTCCTTCTTGCTTTCACTGTATGTTTAACCCCCAAACGACTCTGCTAGGTTAGTGGCTCACTCCTGCAATCCTTGCTACTCAGGACACTGAGATCTGAGGATCGTGGTTCAGAGCCAGCCCGGGGAAGGAAAGTCTGTGTGACTTTTTATCTCCAATTAGCCAGCAAAAAAGCTGAAATTGGAGCTGTGGCTCATGTGGTAGAGCACTAGCTTTGAGTGTAAAAACACAAGGACAGTGTCCAGGCCCTGAGTTCAAGTCCCAGGACCAGCACACACAAAGTTATTATCAAGTAGTTACACAAAGGGATTTCATTGAAACATGTCAGTTTGTAAATGAATTGTATCTTGATTCATGTCACCCCTTTCATCACCTTCTCCCCATTCCTCCCAATCCTTCCCCTCCCCTCAAGTTCCCTGATTCCATTTTCACATGTGTACATTGTGTACCATGACTATTTTTGCCCCCTCTCTTCATGTTTCTAGGTCTCCTCTCTTTCACCTTCAACTGTTAACCTGTAACTTTGTTCTTCATAAAGGTTACACCATTGGAATCCTCCCCCTTGGACACCATTCCTGGTCAGTTTGTGTGTATCAGCATATAGCCCTGTATATAGTTCTGGTATTTAGCTTATTTAGATCTAAACTTCTACCTGTGAGAGAAACTAGGCATCCTTTGTCTCTCAGAGCCTGACTTACTTCATGTATTTTGGAAAACTTGAAATGGGGAAACAACAAAATACAGAGATGCAGAATTTGTAGTGTAGGGTTGGAGTCAGACACAAGGGAGCCCGAATCTCTGACCTGCCATCTACTCGTGGAATGACCTTGGCACATTCTGCCTCCCTCTTCATCTGTAAAGTTGGGGCAACAGTGTCTATGTTTTGGGGCTATGGCCCGCAGTAGTTCTATAGTGTAAGAGTAACATCACAACACGTATCAGTGGTTCAAAGTGAGATGATCATTTTTACTTGATGAGTTGTGGGAAAATGTGTTGAAATGGGACAGTGACTTCTGGAACTCTCTAAATGAGTCTGCCTGTTTCTTGTGCTCAGATGGGGTTTCTACTTAGGTAGATTTCTCCATAGACTTTGAATAATGGCTCAATGTCTGCACCAAGAAAGCCAGGCGTGGCTAGCTTCATTTTTCCTTTTGAGAAAGATCTGAACTTGCTATGGACTCTCCAGAAAACCCCCACGGACACTCATTTTCTGACTATCAAGAGGTAGAATCGATGATTCTAATGAGTAATTCAGCTCTTCACTTTGCTGTGTTGATTAAAAAACACTTTTTTTAACCTGTTAATTGAAATGATTCAACCTTTCTTAAAGCATTGCATGAACCCAACCGTTGTTTTCATCAATACCAGCCCTAGAGGACATGTTTATTTGGAAGTGTAGTTAACACATATAATTAGAAAAATGTACTTTTTGCTAGGTGCTAGTGGCTCATGCCTATAATCCTAGTTACTCAGGAGGCTGAGATCTGAGGATCTGTGGTTTGAAGCCAGACTGGGCAGGGAAGTCTGTGAGACTGTTATGTCCAATTAAGTACAGAAAAGCCAGAAATGGAGCTGTGGTTCAAGTGGTAAAGTAATAGCCTTGAGTGAAAAAGCCAAAGAACGGCACCCAGGTCCTGAGTTCAGGACCAACACACACACACACACACACACACACACACACACACACACACACACACACTTAAATGTACTTAAAAAATTAAAAAAAAACAGCAAATGAATCAGGGCTGATGATATAGCTTACTAGTAGAAGGTTTACTTAGTATGTGCAAGACCCTTGGTTCTCTCCCCAGCATTGTAAAACAACAACAACAACAAAACAAAACAAACCCCTCCCCTCAAAAAAACAGAGAAAGGAAAGGAAGGAATGAGTCAAAGATGAGTTTTATTTTGAGTGTTGTTTTCCCTATGAACTTGTAACACTGTAAAGTTTAAGTTGAGTTTTCTTAGCAAAATCATAAAAAGAGCCAGGCGCTGGTGGCTCATGCCTGTAATCCTAGCTACTTAGGAGGCTGAGATCTGAGAATCCTAGTTCAAAGCCAGCCCAATCAGAAAAGTCTGTGAGACTCTTATCTCTAATTAGCTAGCAAAAAAACAAAACCAAAACCAGAAGCTGAGCTGTGGTTCAAGTGATAGCACTAACCTTGAGTTAAAAAAAAAAAAAAAGCTCTGAGACAGTGCTTAGGCCCTGAGTTCAAGCCTCAAGGACCCGAAAAGAACAAATCACAAAAACAGCCATTTAAAGAAAATCACCAGTTAGGCTATTAACTAGCTGATACTGTTTTTTTGTTGCCTTAAGCTGGGTGCAGGTGGCTCACACCTGTAATCCTGACTATTCAAGTTGAGATTTGAGGATCTTGGTTTGAAGCCAGCTTGGGGAGACAAATCTGAGAGCAGTTATCTTCAATTAACCAGCACAAATCTGGAAGTGGAGGTGTGGCTCAAATGGTAGATCACCAGCCTTGAGCAGAAAAAAACTAAGCAACAGTATGAGGCCTTGAGTTTAAGCTCTAGTACTGGAAGGGGTGGGGGAAGAGAGGGAGAGAGACAGAGACAGAGAGAGAGACAGAGAGACAGAGAGCAGAAACTGTACAATTTCTTGCTTTTCTGGAACCATTCCCACAGCCCTATATACCAAACTCCTCTCACCCTTTGGCAGATTCTAGCTGTGTCCTGGGGTTTCAATGTGTGTAAAAGGCAGAGAAGCTTCATCAGGTTGTATTTGACTCTTACCTTTTTCTTTCTTTTCTGTTCTTTTTTCCTACCTGAAGTGAGATTTCAGGCTCAATGTCCCAGTTGCAATAAGGATCTTTGAGTGGGTCTATGGCAGGTTTTAAAAGGAGGGATGATTTGTTGGAGAGGAAAGAACAAATTCATTTTGAGCTGTAGAGCCCTCAAGGGAAGCCCAAAGCTTTGTCACTGAGCAACAGAATGCCTTTCTAAGTAAATATGGAAAATGTGACCTTTGGAAATGTAGGGGATGTGATAGACAGATTCTTAAAACAAATTTAAAAATATATGTCATTTCCAATACTAGTGATATTTCAGGTATTTAGTGCAACTGGATACAGAATGTTTATAGTGTATCTAGGTCAATCAAGAAAAAAATCATAAAAAGTAACTGGTCAGAAGGTAAGCTGAGGATTTGAAAATAATCTGTACACATACTTGCTAGTGAATTCTCCCTCTCCCTCTCTGTCTCTGCATACACACATCTGTGCATACACATGCAAATAGATTAGTGTGTGTGTGTGTGTGTGTGCGTGGGCGTGCGTGCGTGCGTGCGTGTGTGTGTGTGTGTGTGTGTGTGTGTGTGTGTGTGTGAGTTCTGGGGCTTGAACTCAGGGCTTGGGAGCTGTCCTTTAGCTTATTTTGCTCAAGGCTGGCACTCTACCACTTGAGCCCTACCTCCAGTTCTGGCTTTTTAGTGGTTAATTGGGGATAACTCTCAAGGCTTTTCCTGCCTGGGCTGGCTTCCATAAGTGATCCTGAAATCTCAGTCTCCTGAATGCCTGGGATTATAGGCATGAGCCACTAGTGCCATGCAGGGTGTCATAATTTTGAGAATGTGGCTCTTATTTTGATGCTTTTTGGCTATGGATAATCCAATTATAAAGTATAATTTAAAGCCCATGGTCTGGTTTTTTGGTTCTGAAATTGAGTTGGTTTTGGAATGGACAGAAGGCTTAACTGCATACATCGCCATCCTGGGATGAAATCTTCAGAAGTTTACATCTTTATCATTTTGGGCATTTGAAATAACAGGAATTTGTGTCTTCATTCATCCAATTTCCGCCTGGAAACTGATATTCCATAGATAGAATCTTGGCCTTTTTATAGAAAATAACATCTACAGTGTTTACACATACCATTTGGAGGTGTGCTGACTGCTTGAAAATCTGCTAGAAAGTTTGCTTTTTTACCACATCCATTCATTTTTCCATCTGTCCACCCACCCACCCATCCACTCATCCATCCATCCTTCCATCCATCCATTTTATATGTACCTATTTTTCTAGCCATTCCTTCATCTATTCATGTATCTATCCACTCATCCATTCATTTATCCATCTATTCATCCAGGTATCATCTACCCATTTTATATGCATCATTCATGCCTCTATCATCTTTCTATTTTTCTATTCATCCATCCATCCACTTATTCTTCTGCCCATTCATTCATTTATCCATCAGTTCATTTATTTAGTATTATTATTATTATTATTTTTGGTTGGTTGTGGGGCTTGAACTCTGGGCCTCGGTGCTGTCCCTGAGCTCTTCAGCTCAAGGCGAGTGCTCTACTGCTTGAGCCACTGCTCCACTTCCGGTTTTCTAGTGGTTTATTGGAGATGAGGGTCTCATGGACTTTTCTGCCCGGGCTGGCTTTGAACCATGATCTTCAGATCTCAGCCCCCTGAGTAGTTAGGCTTATAGGCATGAGCCACTGGCACCCTGCCATTCATTCATATATTTATCCATTTGTCCATCTATCTACTCACCCATCCATTCATGTATTATATAAAAAATTCATTTTTCCATATATCCATCATCTTTCCATTTTTCCATTCTTCTATGTATTCACCTGTCCATCTATTCACCCATCTGTACAGCTATTCACCTATCCATCCATCCATCCATCCATCCACCCACCCACCCACCCACTCACCAATCCATTCATCCATTCACCCACCTACCTATCCTTCTAGAAAGTACTCACTGGTTAAGTTCTATTTTAGATGACAGGAACAGAATGGGAATGCTATTCAGAAGGTCCCTACAGTTCACAGAGCTTATAGCATAGTGAAGGAAGACTTTCTTCACATCATTGCTTCAAGATTTAATTTTGTTTCCTATGAACTGTTTTGAAAGAATTGACCAGATTGACAAAGATATCAAATAGGAACCCAAATGTATGTCCTGGTTGCAGATTGTTAAGAGATTCTTTGGGTATTTATTAAAAAAAAATCCTCCAAAATTTCAATGTTTTATTTTTTGAGGAAACTGGAGGAAGTCTGAGTTGTCAAGGGTCTAGAAGTAGGATCTGTAGAGTACACTTGTTCATACCTTGGACCAACCTAGCCAAGAGGCTCCTCAGTGATGTTATGGGAAGGAGTCCTGAGTCTCCCCTTTGCCAGGATCTTGGGGGGCGGGGTGGCACTTACCTTCTGCCTTAAGGTGGCTTTCCTGTCCAGAGTGACAGACAGAGAACCTCCTGTCTGAGCTAATAACTCAGGTAATGAGCCGACTTCCTGGTGGTTCAGGGGTTGCAGTTGGAGGTGACTCTTCTCAGGCAGGAAAATTAGACAGTCTATTTCAGAAGTGGATGAGCCAGTCTGAGATGGAAAATGAATAAGTAGAAAAAGCCGAGCATCCTGGGGAGAGGCATTTGTGATGAGCGAAAGCCAGTTTTCGGGGGAGGGGGGTAGAGGGGGCGTGCACAGGATCCTTGTAGCCCAGATACTTCCTCACCCTGGCTTCCTCTCTGATATGCAAATTCATTTTACTTTGTGTGTGTGTTGGGCGGGGCGGGGCAGTTGGTCGTGGGGCTTGAACTCAGGGCCTGGATGCTGTCCCTGAGCTTTTTCTGTTCAAAGCTGGCATCCTGCCACTTGAGCCACAGCTCCACTTCCAACTTGTTGGTGGTTCCTTGGAGATAAGAGTCTCATGGACTATATTGCCTGTTCTGGCTTTGAATCTCAGATCCTCAGATCTCAGCCTCCTGAACAGCTAGGATGACAGGTGTGAGCCAATGGTGCCAGGCTTATTTTGCTTTTTTATGCCATTCCCTTGGCTTAGTGTCTTGACAGCAGAAAGATATTTGAGATTCTTAGGCCAAGTTGAATTTATCTGTTATTTATTTTCCACTTTATTGAATGTGGAGCCTGGTTCTATTCAACCTCTTGATTTTGTGCTCGCTGTTCCTTTGTGTGAATAGAGAAGGACAGTTTTCATGTTCCCCTCTTCCCCCGCCCCGCCCCAGCAAGGGCAGAGACAGGCAGAAGCAGGGTGTGTATGTGTGTGTGTGTGTGTGTGTGTGTGTGTGTGTGTGTGCATTGGGGCTTAAACTTAGGACTCAGGTGTCATCCCTAAGCTTTTTTTTTTTTTTCTGCATGAAGCTGGCACTCTACCACTTGAGCCATAGCTCTACTTCCAGCTTTTTGGAGATTAAGAGTCTTACAGACTTCCCTGCCTGGGCTGGCTTCAAGCCACAGTCCTCAGATCCTCAGCCTCCTGAGGAGCTAGGATGACAGGCGTGTGAGCCACCAGTGCCAGCCTTCTCCTGCTCTTTGGAACGAAGAACAGCTGTGGCCCTGTAGGTTGGATACAGAATGAAAAAGCTCCCTTACCGATGTAGGGAACACTATAGATGCCATCTTTATCCCTCTGGGAGGGGTGGAGGTTTCACAGAGGAAGTAACACTTGGGAACAGGCTTACGGTAGGAGGAAGATTGCCCAGAATGACGAGGATGGGGCGCAGAGGGCAGCACACACCCATGGATACTCAGAGACAGGGCCCCCACAGGGAGCAGGAGGCATGTGTGGGAGGGAGGAGCTGGTAGCAGATGAATGCTACTTCGTCATCATGTCTGGATCTAATGGAGGCATCCTAGAGGCTAGGAAGTAAGTCATCATTGACGTTGCTATAAAACAGAATGGTGAAGAGCCTAGCATGTGAGAAGGAAGGGCATGAGATACATTTTGGGAGGAAAAAAATAAAAATCACTGGGACTCAGCTCCTGTAATTCCAGGTTTGGGGGGGCGGTGGGCAGTCCACAGGTCAGCCTAGGAGAAGCCGAAACAGTGGGGACAGCCACCTCCCCAGCATCGAGGGAATGTTGCTATTTTTTTACCTCTTAAAAAAGATATTTGGGATTTCCTGTCAGTCATCTTGTTGATGGTGCTATTTCGGGGGGTGGTTAGTGGGTTATTTTTATGGTTCTAACAATAGGGATATCGCTCTTTACTGCAGCCTTAGGCACAGGGACCACAGAGATGATTTTTTTTTTTCCTTTGAGAAGAATCCTCCCACTCCTTTTCCCTCCCGGCTGCTGTCTTTGCTCCAACAGCACGCACTTCCTGGGCACAGGACGCACCAATACCATGAGTCTCTGTGGTGCATGGAAGATAGAAAGGCTTGAGTTCGAGACTTTACTTTGCTCTATGGACCTCCAGTATATGACTTACCTTCTTGGAGTTTTTGTTCAGCATCTTGTTAATACAGGGCTTCTATCTGGTGTTTCCTTAGATCTCGATATACATTAAGCAATTTGTAAACGGCAGATAATTCTGTTTTTGCCTTTTTTTTTTTTTTGGCTCAAAGCCAGTGCTCTATCACGTGAGCCACACGTCTGCTGCTGCCTTTTTTTTTTTTTTTTTGCTGGTTAAAATTGGAGCTAAGTCTCATGGATTTGTCTGTCTGGGCTGGCTTTGAACCATGATCCTCCTATCTCAGCCTCCTGACTAGCTAGTATTACAGATGTGAGCTACCATGCCCAACTTTCCTTGTCCCCTCCCACCCCCTTTTTTTTTTTTTAAAGTTCATCTCTCATTAAGGAGGCAAGAGAATGCTCTAGAACCAAATGGATCAGGCAGCCGTGTGCAAGCTTTCTACATGGTGGTCCAGAGCATCGGAGGCAGTTTGTGATGGAACTGGAAGAGATACTTAGCTGGTGGTGTGAGCAGAGGCGGCTAGAGGAGTTGTCAAGGGTCTAGAAACTCTCTCCTGCCTGGGGACACTGGACACTTTGTGGGCAAACCTTAGAGAGTTGAATTGAAATCTGTGATGGAGCCATTGGCTCATCTCTTTTTTGCAAATGGCCTTGATAGCATGTGAACTTTAAATAGCTCTCTGACTGTTTCACCTTTTCAATTTCGGTTCCTTTACCCCTTTAACTCAGAGGCCTGGCTTGTGTTCTCTTGGGCTGAAGGAGCTGTGGGAACAGCGTGATAAAGGTAGGACTCTCTGCAGGACTCTGGTGGCCTCGAGGGTGGCGATTTCTGTGGATAAAGCTGTGTCTCAGGACTCCTCTCCTCTGCGGTGCTGGAGGCCATGGTGTGAATGAGACAGTTCACAGTTATCTAGATTTTTCTTCTTCTTTTGTGTGTGTGTGTGGCTAATTTTAAAAATAGTTATCTTGCTGGGCTCATACCTTTAATCCTAGCTACTCAGGAGGCTGAGATCAGAAGATTTCAGTTCAAAGTCATCCTGGGCAGAAAAGTCCGTGAGACTATCTCTCATGAACCAGCAAAAACAAAACGAAAACCAAAATGAAAACCTGGAAGTGGAGGTGTGGCTCAAGGGTTAGAGCACCAGCCTTGAGCAGAAAAAGCAATCAGGCCCCGAGTTGAAGCCTCAAAACTCTCTCTCTCTCATACACATACACAGAGAAAGATAATAAAAATATAAAAATAGTTAATTGTGTGGTAAATTTTGTGGCTGGGGTTTGTTAAAGCTTTCTGGACCGAATGGGATTGAGGAAAGCAGGATTAGGGTAGAGGGGAGAGTCTTCTTTTCATTTTCGTTGGGCAGCCACAGTTTGGAGGCTGGATTCAATACAGAATTCTTCACCTGGCTTGCACATCTTTGTCCCATCTGCGTCTCCTTGAAACTCCATCCTGAAGCCCTTTCCCGTCTCTCTGATTGTTTCTTCAAGCTGAAGATCCACTTGGTCCTCCTCAGTCTCCACATATTCATGGCATGCCAGGGCTTTTGCACATGTCTCTTGAACTCAAACTGCTCTTCCTTCTTCTTTTTCCTTGCTCACCTCCTGCTCAGCCACGAGAGTTTAGCTCAGGTGTCTCTCCTTCAGAGAAGCATGCCTTGACCTCCTCAATCAGGGGCTGCCTTGTACAATGTCATAACTCCTTCCTTCCTTCCTTCCTTCCTTCCTTTGTCCCTCCCTCCCTCTCATTCTTTCTCTCTTTCTTTCTCTTTCTTCCCTCCCTCTTTCTGTTCTCTTTTTCTTCCCTCCTTCACTTTCCTTTTTGTCTCTTTCTTCCCTCCTTCACTCCTTCCCTTTCTCTCTCTTTCTTCTTCCCTCCTCTCTTTCTTCTTCCCTCTCTCCCTCACTCTTCCTCTTTCTTCACACTCTCCCTCATTCTCTTTCTTTCTTTCTTCCTCTTCCCTCCTCCCTCTTTTTCTAGCTTTCTCTCTCTCTGTTTTTTTTTTTAAACTGTATTTTTTTTTGTCTTTTCTTTTTTGGTACTGGGGATCGAACCCAGGACGTTGCACTTGCTAGGCAAGCGCTTTGCCACTGAGCTACATCCCAGCCCCCTTGTCTCTCTCTTTCTTCCTTTCTTTTCCCCTTTCTTTCTTTCTTTCTTTCTTTCTTTCTTTCTTTCTTTCTTTCTTTCTTTCTTTCTTTCTTTCTTTCTTTCTTTCTTTCTTTCTTTCTTTCTTTCTCTCTCTCTCTCTTCCTTCCTTCCTTCCTTCTTTCTTTCTTTCTTTCTTTTTCTGGTAATAGAGCTTAAACAACTCAGAGCCTCTCATTCTTGCTAGCGCTTCTGCCCCTGGAGTCACAGCTCCAGTCCCTCCCAAAGCCTTTCCTCATGCTTGTTTGGGTTTACTCATCATAGTGTCCAGTGGAAGCTTTGCCTTGTTTCCAGGTACCCTGCTCTGTGCTTGGCCCCTGCGTGTGCTGGATAGATACTTGTTAAAGGAGTTCTCAGCAGGGGGGTGTGCACACAGCTCATTCGCTTTAGGCAGAAGTATTTAGTGTAATGAATCTCCTCAGTCTGAACACACGTGCATAACAAAGCATCCAGGCAAGGAAAGAAAACATGGCCAGACCCTGCAGCATCTGGGTCTCTACCAATCCTCCCAAAGTGATCATTATCCTGACCACTCTCACCTGTGGTGGCTGTCACTCAACTTCAGGTCCCATGATTCCCTTCCTTGAGTCTCCATGAGTTCATTCAACCATAGACACTTTTCTGTTAGGTATACTACACATTAATAGCAAATATGTAAAGGGCAGAGAGATTGATCTATCATGAATCTATCCTCAAATCTCTCTCTCTCTCCTCTCTCTCTCTCATCTATCTATCTATCTATCTATCTATCTATCTATCTATCTATCTATCTATCTATCTATCTATCTATCTATCTATCTGTCTATCTATCTAGTTTTTGATTGATCATGGGTCTTGAACCCAGAGCCTAGATGCTGTCTCTCAGCTCTTTCGTTCAAGGTTAGCACTCTTCCATAAGTGTTGGGCCACAACACCACTTGCAGTTTTCTGGTGGTTAATTGAAGATGAGTCTCATGGACTTTCCTGCCAGGGCTGTTTTGAACCACTATCCTCAGATCTCAGCCTCCCGAGTAGCTAGGATTACAGGTGTGAGCCACCAGCTCCGTCATCCTCAAGATGTCTTTTTATTTTTGTGCTGATACTGGCGCTTGAATTCAAAGCCTCACACTCTTGCTTGACTTTTTCACTCAAGGCTTTAACACGTTAACAAAAACTTTACTTCCAGCTTTTGGTGGTTAATTGGAGAGGAAAGTCTCATGAACTTTTCTGTCCAGGCTCGCTTCAAACCATGATACTCAGATCTTAGCCTCCTGAGTAGCTAGGATTACAGGCGTGAGCTGCCAGTGTCCAGCTATTTATTTATTTGGCATGAGGTCTTATATAGCCTAGAATGGCCTGGAACTCTTGAACTTCTTCCTCCTCCTCAGAGGGAGCTGAGATTATAGGTATGTGCTCTTGTACTTGGCAAAAAAAAAAAAAAAAAAAAAGGCTGAAATTAGACCTGAGAAATGTGAGCTGGCTTTGCAGATCTGTGGACAGAAGTGAAATCTGTATGGGAGAGAGGTATTGTCTAGTGTTGACCATTGAAACATGGTGAGGTTATCTTGGGGGTGGGCGGGGGAGTCATCTGCTTCCTGATTTGGTGTTGTCCCTTGGCTGCAAACAGTACCAGGGAGCCACAGGACATTTTTGATCATTTAGCTCTGTTAATACCAAGAAAACTTGAGCTCCCCAACTATTTTTAGGACTCAAATTTCTAAAATTCAGTATTACTTAAGGTATTAGTGAGAATCTCCGAAGGCTGTGGGAATAGATAAGCCTGCTATCTCTGCGGCTGACAGAGGGTTTATGGTGCATTTGCATCACAGGCCAACACACAGCGGGCCCTTGCTTAGGCAGTGTCCTCAGCTTGGCCATGCAGGGCCCCAGGGTCTTCTCATCAGGCTACTGGATGGATGGGGTCGACGGGCCATGAGAAAGCACTCATTTCACAACTGCTGTGGCCTAGAAGGGATGTCTGTCATTTCAGTTCACATTCTGTTAGTCAGAACTCAGGCACTGGGGGGGGGGGGGGGCATGCCAGCCACAGGAGGAGTTGGAGCGCGCTGGGCAGTGTCCAAGGCTGTGGAGAAAGGGCTTTGGTGAACACAGCAGACATTGCCCGAGTCTTTAAACCTATGGTTGCTTTCCCTTTACCTTTTTTAACATGCTGTATTCCATGTTATTTCTCACTTGTGCAAGGAATGAAGAGGTGAAACTCTAGATCTCTTTCTCTTATTCAACTGAACATTTGACAGAGAAGTTGTGTGTGTGTGTGTGTGTGTGTGTGTGTGTTACAAAGAACGAAATCAAATCAAGTGGCACTCTTTTTGTGTTCAGCTGTTAGAACAATCTGGTTCTTGTCAGGATTTCTAGCTTTTCACCAAACCAGAATTCCTACTCCTTCTGGGTACTGTGAGTACCCCTAAATGCTTTGATCTAGGTCAGGGGCACGTAGACTCCCCTGTTTTCTTTCTTTTTGTTCATTTTGTATGTCTCACATGGAAGAATCTTTCCAGATATTGAGCCCACATGCCCAACAAATCATCGTTCAATTGTTGTATCCCAGATAACTGCTAAACTTATTGGCTTTAAATAAGAATGATTTTTTCTTTGATACTATTTGCTGTGGATCAGTAACTTGGGCTGAGCTCATCTGGGGTGGCCTGTATTCCTGGCTGGGCTTCCTCTTAGCCTGGCATCTCAGCTGGGCTGCCAGGGACCCGGGGGACGTTCCTCCATGCGGTCTCTCTTCTTCTTGCAGCTCAGCCCAAGCTTGGCCACGTGGTTTTGGGTGCATTCCAGGTGGAGGAGCAGATGCGGTGCCACTTCCTTAGGTCTAGGCTCAGAAATGGCAGTGTTGCTTTTGGTATTAGTGGACGTAAAGCACAGGCTTACCCCAGAAATAAAAGAGGAAGTGGAAGAGGGAGACCTCTCTCTTTCTCTCTCTCTCTTTCTTTCTCTCTCTCTCCCTCTCTGTCTCAGTTGCTGTCTCCCTTTCTCTCTCAGTGCTACTAGAATTGGAACTCAGAACCTCTCACTTGCTAAGCAGGTACCCTACCACATGAGCTCCACCTCCAGCCACCACCTTTTCTTTGGTTTTAAATATTTTTCAGGTAGACTCTGGAGGTTTGTTATGGTTGGTTGTGGGGCTTGAACTCATGGCCTGGACACGTCCTTGAGATTTTTTTGCTCAAGGCTAGTGCTCTACCACTTCGAGCGACAGCTCCACTTCTGGTTTTCTGGTGGCTCATTAGAGATAAGAGTCTCATGGACTTTCCTGCCCAGGATGGCTTTGAACCGTGATCCTCAAATGTCAGCCTCCTGAGTAGCTAGGATGACAGGCGTGAGCCATGGGCGCTGGCATAGATTTCTCCTCTTGATGGGAGAAGCTGCTCAGAACCCATGAAAGTTTGGGAAGCACCCTCACCAGCATCACTGTGGCCCGTGGGATTGCTTAGTCCTTTATAACATGGCTTCTGTTTCCGCAGGCCTCCTTATATGACTTGAGTA
This sequence comes from Dipodomys spectabilis, assembly GCF_019054845.1. Lineage (NCBI taxonomy): Eukaryota > Metazoa > Chordata > Mammalia > Rodentia > Heteromyidae > Dipodomys > Dipodomys spectabilis. The sequence continues at coordinate 3,618,559 of NW_024870804.1, forward strand.
CATGGGAGGCCCCGGGTTAGTGCATATATCTCACACTTGGTGACAGGTGTGCTTCCCTTTCAGGGAAGTGCTTGGGGCTAATGAGATGCTGTGAGGAATGGGTGCGGCCCATCACTTACTGCACATGCGCCATTGAGCATTACCACCAAAGACTGCCCTTACTACCCCCTGGCTCAGAATGAAGAGCTTGAGAGACACGCTGAGTGCCAGTGGCTCACATCTATCATCCTAGCTACTCAGGAGACTGAGATCTGAGGATCACAGTTCAAAGCCAGCCTGGTCAGGAAAGTCTGTGAAACTCTTATCTCCAATGAAAAGAAAAAGCTCAGGGACAGTGCCCAGGCCCCGAGTTCAAGCCCCAGCACCTGCACACACACACACACACACACACACACACACACACACACACACACACACACACACACACACAGAGCTTGAGAGTTGGAGAAAAGAACCTTTTGAGGAGGGAGAGATCTGAAGGGAGATAGACATGGAGGGATGGTGACCGCTCTGTGGCCAGTCACCACAGAGCTGCAATGGTGTGTGTGTGTGAGGTCTTGTGACAGATGACCGGTCAGCAGCTTGGCCTCAGCCCTCAGCTCCTCCCCCCATCATGGGGCAGCATGGGGGAATGTCTTGGCCAATTTTCTCACCCTGTTAATCACTACTTTCCCCATCTGTGAAATGAAGATAATGGCACAGAATCTAAGGATTCAACGAGGCAGGAGCATGTGAACAACAGGTGAACAATCATTCAACACCTGTGTTCCTAAAATCCATTGCTCTCATTTACTTCTCTTGGGACTCTGCCTAATACCATTATGGCTACCTTGTGTTAAGAGATGAAGATCGGCGTGCACATGGCTAATTGGGTGAACAGCTCAGGCACTGAGGCCAGCAGGGAGATGGAGAAGCCGGGCCTTGGTGTAACCCTGTCCCCAGAGGTCAAAGTAGCTCCTGTGGCTGGAGCTGGACCATCTCTGTCTTCAGAGCTGGGACCCTGGGGATCTGCAGGATGGAGACATTGACCATGAGTTGCTCTTGGTGTAACCTTGGACAGGTGGAAGACTCAGCTGTGAGTCCCTGGACTTCTTGACTCTCAGCAGTAGGGGGAGGGAGGACATTGGCTCTGGAGGCCAATGCAGGCTGCATGATGGCATCTACCTCACGCTTCCAGGTCTGTCTTAGAGGTTCAAGTTCAAGTTCTGCTTCCCTGACTAGCAAGTAAGTCTGCAGAGCTTCCCTCCTGGTCCCGTTGCAGAGTTGATTTACTTATCATCCAGATTCCTAGAGTGCATCAGCTCAAACCTGCAGTTGGACTTACAGAGTCCTGTGTCTCTCTGGGCCTGGGGACATAGGATGGCTTATGCCATTCAGCTAGCAGAGAGGGGAGCTGGGACTCACATCCAAGCAAGAGGAACACATCCATTGTCTTAGCCTCTTCTGAGTTACAGGAGACTCCATGCCTGGACTCCGTGACTCCCTCAGTCTGGGGTTACCATCTCAGAGTTCCACTTGGAGGCTATTTGAATCCCTCTTTATGCACTTTATTTTTTCTGTGCCAGTCCTAGGGCTTGAATTCAGGACCTGGGCACTGTCCCTGAGCTCTTTTGCAAAAGCTGGCACTCTACCACTTGAGCTATAGCTCCATTTCTGGCTTTTTTTTTTTTTTTGGTAACTAATTGTAGATAAGAGTTTCACAGATTTTCTTTCTCAGGCTGGCTTCGAACTGCGATTCTCAGAACTCAGCCTCCGGAGTAGCTAGGATGGCGGGTATGTGCCATGAAGCCCAGCTCTCTATGCATGGAATCACTAGGGGGTCTATGCATGCCATGAAATCACTAGAAGGTCAGGATATCAATTTTGTGGAACACAGAAACAATGAGAATGCAGCATTTACTTTAGGAAGGGCAAAGTTGTCTTCTGAATCCACGGGAAGCAATGAGTGAACTGAGCTACGATGTAACTGGATTTTTTTTTTTTTTCTTCTTCTGGTGGTCATGGGGCTTGAACTCAGGACCTGGGCAATGTCTTTGAGTTGTTGTTTTTTTTTTTTTTTTTTGCTCAAGGCTAGTTTTCTACAAGTTTGAGCCACAGTGCTACTTCTGTTGTTTTCATGGTGAATTGGGGATAAGAGTCTCATGGACTTTCTTATCCAGGCTGGCTTTCAACCATGATTCTCAGATCTCAGCTTCCTGAGTAGCTAGGATTACAGCTAGCTGCCCAGCTAGCATACTGTGGGGATAGTGGGCTTGGTTTGAAAGTCATTGTGCAGGAAGTAGAGAAAATGCCCTGGAGGCAAATGAAATTAGCCTATGGGATGTTGAGGCTTCCTTTCCCCCCCCTCTCCCCCCCCACCCCAGGTGCTGGTGCTGGTGTTTGAACTCAAGGCCTAGATGCTGCCCCTGAGCTTTTTTGCTCAAGACTAGCACACTACTATTTGGACCACAGCTCCACTTCTGGCTTTTATTTATTTATTTTTGGGTGGTGGTGGTTAAATGGAGTCTGACAGACTTTCCTGTTCAGGCTCACTTGGAAGTGTGATCCTCAGGTCACAATCTCTTGAGCAGCTAAGATTATAGGCATGAGCTACCAACGTCTGGTAAAGCTTATTTTAGTTTTAGGGCTAACACAGTCCATTGTCTTGAATTCGTTATAATTAGACGTTTTATTCTGACCTCCACATGATATCCCATTTTGATGGTCATCTCTGAGCATCTACATATCATAGAAAAGTGTTTCTGCCCCCCCCCCATAGAATTTTAAGTATGGTATAGGAGTGTTTTTATTTAAAAAAATTGGCTTTACTGGTTTGGTGGCCTGATCTGTCACTTGGGTGAAGTGTCAGCTCAGCGCGTGGTGTCAGGGCTGGCATGTCTCCTCTCTTCCGCAGGGCGGGGAGCGGCTTACCCTGAGCTGAGAAGTGTTTTATAAGCACAGTCAGCACAGCGGGAGGAGGAGGAGGAGCTGCACAGAGCTGGGGCGCTGTGGGAACCCCGCCAGCATGGAGGTGGGGTGGGGTGAGTCCCTGCAGTAGGGGCCTGCCAAGGGCTGGACTTGAGTCTGTGTTTACATTCTCCGGTGTCCCTGGATAGGTGGAAAACCCAAAGGACAGCTGGCCACATTGTATTTGCTTTCTGGCCTTCTCTGCTGGAGACCAAGGCTGGTGGGGTGGGGGCAGGACGCGCAGATACAACAAAGTCAAGTTCAAGAAATCCAAAAGGGGGCAGAGAGAGAGAGAGAGAGAGTGAGAGAGAGAGAGAGAGAGATGAGAGAATGAGAGGGAGGGAGGGAGGGAGAGAGAAACAGAAGGGGGAGAAGGAGGGACAGATGTAAAGAGGGAGAGGGAGAAAGAGACAGAGAGACAGTCAGACATAAATGGAGGAGACAGAGAGGATGAGAGAGATACATAGAGAGAGAAGTAGAGAGAGGTTCTGCAGTCCCTAGAAGGGCCTCTATGTGTTGGGCAGATAAGCTGAAGGAATTTTCCATTTCCTGGACATCTTCAAAGAAGATTTTCAGTGCTGCCGATTCCAGCTGACATTACGGCGCGCTCACTAGGTGCTTGGCACGGTTCTGAGCATTTTACATATATTAACTCATCGAGTCCTCATGCAGCCCGAAGCCCTGGCTGCTGGCATTGTTCTCCTTTATGCTGAGAAAACCGAGGCATCGAGAATGGCAAGCTTTTCCAGTGTTGTGTGCAGTTATGATCCAAACCTGGATTTGGGTTCAGGATTGATTCAGAGACAGCGCTCTGCACCTGATGATGGTGAAAATGATGATGATGATGATGATGATGATGATGATGATGATGGTGATGATGGTGATGTGAAGGAGGCTAATATTCAAGTGTTTTCAATCCCTTGGTCTTTTTGCAAACTTTATCCCTGTAAATCTTCCTCCTCATTAAAATGTTCTGGTCTTAGCATCCCCCATTTTACAGATAAGAGCAGGGGCCTGGAGAGGATAAGAATTTGCTAAAGCACTGGGCTAGATTGAATTCAGGTTAATCCAAGTCTGAAGTTGGTTTCCAGCCAATCAGGTGAAGGCCTGGGGTGGCCCTGGAGGAGGCGGCAGGATGGTAGTCAGGCAGGCTCTGGGGGCAAAATGGAGATGGCACTTCCTGCGGGGCTTGCAGGAAGGTGTGCATGTCATTCACAGTTTAACCTGCCTGGCCACATTTGACAGGAAGTAGAAATTCATTCGCTAGTGGGAGAAATGTTTCCATTAAACGACAACTTCCTCCTCCTCCTCCTCCTCCTCCTCCTCCTCCTCCTCCTCCTCCTCCTCCTCCTTCCTCCTCCTTCTTCCTTCTCCTTTGCTCTACTGGGGCTTAAACTCAAGGCAAGGGAGTTGTCCGTAGCTTTTTCCGCTCAAGGCTGGCATTCTACCACTTGAGCCACAGCTTCCGGCTTTTTTGCGGGCCAATTGCAGACAAGAGTCTCATGGACTGTGCTGCCCGGTCTGGCTTTGAACTATGCTCTTCAGATCTCAGCCTCCTGAGTAGCTAAGATGACAGGCTGTGAGGCACCAGCCAGGAAATTTGCACACCTGTGAGGTGTCCAGCTGTAGTTCTGGAGAAGGAATTCAGAAAGGCATTTCTAGTTGGAGAGCTTTCAGTGGTCATGTGACCATGGACAGTTGATTTCCTCCTGCCTAGGTTCTGGGTGAGGGCCTGGCCCAGAACTGTGAAAGTCATTTGGAAGGACAAGGGCTGCCCACACCAGACACCTTCCCAGAACGGTCATACTTCCCACAAGAGCTATTGTCAGTTATTAAGGCACTGGGCTGAGTGTTTCCTATCATCCTCTCTCCTGATGTCCTCTGCACCCTAGCAGGGACTTATTATTATTAATTCCATTGTCTCTGACACTTTGTGTCCATCAGTCTGTGACCTGTCCTAGGTTTCAATGCTAACAGGGACAGACACTTTTTGACTTACAATGGGGTTATATTCCATAGAATATAAGCTGAAAAGATGCTAAGTGGAAAAGACATCAACACAACTCACCTACCAAACATCACAACTCTGTGCCCTGTGTCATTGCACATGCCTAGTTTTTACCACGCATTAAGAGACTATCACTAGCCGGGCATCCATGGCTTATGCCTGTAACCCCAACTACTCAGGAGGCTGAGGATTACAGTTTGAAGCCAGCTCAGGCAGGAAAATCTGTGAGAATCTTATTTCCAATGAACCACCAAAGAACCAGAAGTGGAGGGGCTGGGAAGGTGGCTCAGTGGTACAGTGCTTGCCTTGTATGCATGAGGCCTTGGGTTCGATTCCTCAGCACCACATAAGCAAAAAGAAAAAAGCCGGAAGTGGTGCTGTGGCTCAAGTGATAGAGCACTAGCCTTGAGCTGAAGAGCTGAGGGACAGCGCCCAGGCCCCACGACCGTACCCCCCCCCCCCCAAAAAAAAAGAACCAGAAGTGGAGCTGTGCCTCAAGTGGTAGAGCACCAGCCTTGAGCACAAAAGCTCAGAGACAGCAGCCAGGCCCTGAGTTCAAGCCCCACTCAGAACCATCACACACACACACACACACACACACACACACACACACACACACACACACACAATCACTATTAGGCTTGGTGGCACCCACCTATAATCCAAGTTACTCTGGAGGCAGAGGCAGGAGGGTCTCAAGTTTGAAGCCATTCCTGGCAAAGTTAGCGAGACCTCGAGTTAAAATAAAAACAAAAGGGCTGATGGCTTAAGTGATAGAGACTCTAGATTTAATTCCCAGTATCAAAGAATGAGAGGAAAAAGGGAGAGGGGAGGGGAGGGGAGGGAAGGAAAAGGAAGGGAAAGGAAAGGAAGGGAGGAAAAAGAAAACATCAGTTGTACCAGTCTGGGAAAAGATAAAATGCCGAAATCTGATCTATGAGTTCTACTAAACGCATATTGCTTCCGTACCATCATGAAGTTGAAATATGGTAAGGTGAGGAGCAGTGCATTTGAAGAAGAGAACCAACCTTGGCTATGCGATTCTGGGGCTCACGGATTCAGTTTCTCCATTGGGGTCCCCGAGCAACCATCTGCTAGCCCAAGAAGCAACATACCATGGTGAGATATGTGCTGTGGAAAATCTGAGATCCCAGTGTCTCTCCAAAATCTACTCCAAAGAGAAGATAGAAGGAGTGAGCTGGCTTCTTTAGTAGGCTTGTGACATTCAGGGTAAATCAAGGCAAATAAAGCATGCCTTCATGCTGCTCCTGTCTGGTAGAGCAGACACTTAACGCACAGTATGATACATGCGTGCCATCCTACTGCAGAGGGGGAGAAATTTGGGGTCCAGCTTACGTCTTGGGATTGCTGTACCGAAGAGTGTGAGTCCTCACTTGACTTTTGGGACTTGAATTCAGGGCCTGGGTGCTGTCCCTGAGCTTTTTTCGCTCAAGGCTAGCACTCTACCACTTGGGCCACAGCTCCACTTCTGGCTTTTTTGGTGGTTCATGGGAAGCAAGAATCCCACAGACTTTTGACCTGTGACCTGCAGATCTCAGCCTCTTGAGTAGCTAGGATTCCAGGCGTGAGCCACCAGTGTCTGACCTTAGTTGGGCTTTTGAGAAAGAAGAGGGAATGAAAAGGAGGAAAGAAGCAGGCTGGAGGAGGACAGGAGAGAAGAGACACTTGGAGAGAAGTTGTTAAGTTGCTCCTGAGTCAGTCTAACTTAGAGGAGGGATCTGGTGGGTCGGGGTGCAAAGAGAAGTAGGGTGATTCAGAGAGCAGGAAAGACTTCTGAGATTGAAAAGAGTACAGCTCTTCAAAGGCAATGAGCCCTACAACTGTAGGTGCTGTGAGAGCAGGTGAATAGGGAAGTCAGTGACAATAGCTTTGGAGGAAGGTGAGCGGAAACAGGTGACAAGGAGAAGAGAAAATGTGCAGCTCATAGAAAAAGTCTAGAAATTCTTGTTTGAGGATCTCTATTTCCTTTGTGAAGCACGAAAACAACAACAATAATAAAAGAAAACTCATTCACATCTGTGGCCTATGCAGATTTCTTGGCCTGCAATTTGATTGTGCGTTTAGTTTTTGTGCGGGCACTGGGGACTTGAACTCAGGGCCTTGGGCTCTTGTGCTTGGCTTTTTGGAGCTCTGTCACTTATACCAAGCCTGCACTTCCCTTATGTAAGTTTCTTGCCTTCACTCATCTTCTTTCTTTTTCAGGCAGGGTGAATAATAACCATAGGACCTACTGAATAAGTTTGTTAGGACCAGATATAAAAGTGTCATGTTAAGGTGGAGTGGCACTTTGGCTGATAAGCCAGAAAAAACAACAACAAAAACACCAAACCCCAACAACAACAAAATAGCATGAGCATTGTCAATGGTGGAGGGAGTATGGCTGCTGTGGGCACTTATTGGGCGAGGGGCCTCAGTAGCAGGTGTACAAAGTGGAGGAATCCCAGGAGACAAGATAATAAGTTTTGCATTGGGAATGTTGAATTTGAAATACCTGTGGTATGTCCAAGTAAAGGTGTTCCAAGGCAATTGGGAATATTGACAGGACAGAATTAATAATTAAATGAACAATTAATCTAAATGAAGAAATTAACAATTAATTTAATAAAACAATAATACTAGCATTATATAATTATGGAGTTATATAATTCCATAATTACAAATTTATAAATTACATAATTATGGATATTAATAACACAAGGATATATTTTAATATCTAAAGCATATATATATATCTATATGCTTTAGATATATTAAAATATATCCTTGTATATATATATATATATATATATATATATATATATATATATATATTCCTGGAGGTATTCAAAGCTTTTATTAGTATATGGAACTGAGTAACATGGAACCACATAGTTTATTAAATTAAAAAAAAATGAGTTGTTAAGGAGAATGTCTCAGTGTAATGTCTTAATAGAATGCGTGTGAGCTTCTTTTAAACAAAAGGAAGGAGGCATTGCTCAGAGCTCTGTACGTGCTAGAATTAATACATTTTCATTTTCATTGTGTTTTCTTATGTTGGGGTTCTGTTTTTGGAAAATGTTACTAGCTCTTCAGTTCTGCTGGGTGCTTCAGGAAGGGCACCTGAGTTGTTAATAGTGCCCTCAGCATGCTGTTTGTGGGATTGGTTTCCAGGGATGGGAAGAATCTGGCCTGAGGCTTGAGTAAGGCCCATGAAATCCTTTGGTACACCTCGAGACAGACGAGTGGATTTCTTGTCAGTTGACCAGTATTGATCATTTTGTTTGGCTCTCCAATGATGCTATAAATATCTAAATGGCCTTTGGCAAGAAAAAGGCTTCCTCTTCATCCCTGGAGACTTAATAGGGCCAACGAAGTCTCAGAATTAATCCAGGCTCATGCCTGTAATCCTAGCTACTCAGGAGGTTGAGATCTGAGGATTGTGGCTCAAAGCCAGCCCAAGAAGGAAAGTTCATGAGACTCTCATCTCCAATAAACCACCAGAAAACCGGGAGTGGCACTGTGGTTCAAAGTAGTAGAGCACTAGCCTTGAGCAGAAGAGCTCAGGACAGCATCTGGGCCCTGAGTTCAAGTCCCATGACTGACAAAAAGAAAAAAAAAAGACTCAGAATCATCACAATTATTTGCTCTTTTATCTTCAATATACCTCAAATATATTCTTTCTTAGACCCTTACCCACTACCCTCCCAAACACACACACACACACACACACAACACACACACACACACACACACACACACACACACACACACACACACACACACACACACACACACACCTTCCTTTGTGCTGTCTCCAGGACAGTGGACATAGTGGAAAGGAAGGAGACATGGAATCAAGGATTTGTCTTTAAGTGCTTTGTATAGTGCTGACATGTTGTGTTTGGAACTGTGGCAGCTGCTGGCTTCTGTTGTGAGGGCTGGGTAGAAAGAAGGGCAACTGTCTCCTTCAGAGTGTCATCAAGCTGGTGAGTTAACTGCTCTAGATCTAGTGTGATCCGTTTGTTTTGTGAATTCTCTTGCTGCTCACATCATTCCAAGATGTCTTCTGTTATTTGCAGCTTCATTCTCATACAGGGTTAAATTTTTGTACAGTTTATCAATGTAATAACAATGCTTTGCATCCCCCTACCCACCTTGGTGTGTGCTTTTTTCCTTTGAGCTTGAATCCCCCCCCCCCCCTCTGTTGGTCATGGGACTTGAACTCAAGGCCTGGGCCTGTCCTTGAGCTCTTTTGTTCAAGGTTAGTACTCTACCACTTTGAGCCATAGTTCCACTTCCTGTTTTTGAGTGCTTAATTGGAGGTAAGAGACTCATGGGTACTTTTCGGCCCAGGCTGGCTTTGAACCACAATCCTCAGATCTCAGCCTCCTGAGTATCTAGGATTACAGGTATGAGCCACTGGCTTCTGATGGGTTATCTACTCCTCCTCCTCTTCCTCCTGCTCCTCCTCCTCCTCTTCCTCTTCTTCTTCCTTCTTTTCCTCCCCCTCCTCCTTCCCCCTCCTTCTCCTCCTCCTCCTCCTCCTCCTCTTCTTCTTCCTTCTTCTCCTTCTCCTTCTCCTTCTCCTTCTCCTTCTCCTCTTTCTTCTCCTCCTTCTTCTCCTCCTTCTTCTCCTCCTTCTTCTCCTCCTTCTCCTTCTTCTTCTCCTTCTTCTCCTCCTTCTCCTCCTCCTCCTCCTCCTCCTCCTCCTCCTCCTCCTCCTCCTCCTCCTTCTCCTCCTCCTCCTCCTCCTCCTTCTCCTCCTCCTCCTCCTTCTTCTTTTCATATGTCAAGTAATTTTCGATTGTATTTGTGACATTTTGGAAACTCTTGATTTTCCCACGTTTCTCTGAAGAGGTTACTGGTTTTGTCCCAGGAGGTCACTGACTGGGCTTGACACAGCTGTCTCCTTAGCATCAGCTCGGGTTTGAGTTTTATACCTGAGTCTTCTTTGGGGCTGCTTCCTGCCTGCATGGTTCATGAGTCTGAGCAACATTTGGATAGGGTTTCTGTTTTATTTATATTTTATTTGGGGCTCCCTTCTTTTGGTGCTATTTTTGAATTCTCTCCTCACTTCTCAACAGTGTGGATGACCTGAAATCTGTCCTCTTGTTCCATATCCCAGAAAGCCTCGGGGTTTTATTTGGAGTTTTGATCTTCCACTCAGTGCTGACTGCGTCCCGCTCTCAGGATAAAAGCTGCAAAAAGTTGCTGTTTAAATAGCTTCCTCCAAGTTTTTTTTTTCTAAATGGCAGAATCTGGGCCCAAACTCAGGTTGCTGCATGGCCTCTCCCAGGCTTGGCATTTGAGCCCGATCAGACTTGGTTTAGCTTTCACATGGGAAGTAGCTGCTGTGTGGGCAGATTAGAAGTGACAAAGTGGAGCTGGGCAGATTATGGCAGCCTTAAGTCAATTTTATATGGCTCTGATCAGAGTTCCAGGGCTAGTTCCTTTTGCTCAGAGTTGCAATGGGTGAAGAGTTTTGGATAGAAAGTCAGCAATCAGCAGCGGTGAGGTGCAGGATGATTATTTGTTTAGCAAAAGTTTTCTCTTTTTTTTTTTTTTTGGTTCCTTTTACCAAAGTAAAAGTCAGTAGTAAGTTGTGGTTAACAGAAAGGAAGTTCAGAGTTCAGCAAATATATATTTTTTTTCTTTAAAAGAAAAGAGGAACTTGCTGCTCTTATTTTTGTACCTGCTTATCCCTGAGTTGGGTATGGTATAAAATCTTAGTGAAGCTATGCTTAGCCTAAATGTGAGATTTAAGAATAAAAGTCTGCCTTTGTCCAATTGTGGGGCCACTGTAGTGTGAAGTATCTTTTTTATTTTTATTTTTGTTTTTCTGGTGCTGACCCTCGGGCTTGAACTCAGGATCTGATTGTTGTTCACTTTTGGCTTTTTTTTTTTTTGGTGGTTCATTGGAGATAAGAGTCTCATGGACTTTCCTGCCCAGGCTGGTTTTAAACTGCAATCCTCAGATCTCAGCCTCCTGAGTAGGTAGGATTATAGATGAGAGCCATTGGCTCTCGTTTTGAAGTAACTGACTTTTATTCCACCCACAGAGCCATGGTGAAGACTCGTCATCTGGTGAGCTAGCTTGCCATCCTGGGTCTCAGGATTCATGTTGCATTGAGGGGCAGTTCCCCATTTTCCAGACTCAGACAATTTTTTTTTTTTTGGGTCGGTCGTGGGGCTTGAACTCTGGGCCTGGGCGCTGTCCCTCAGCTCTTCAGCTCAAGGCAAAGGTTCTACCACTTGAGCTACAGCGCCACTTCCGGTTTTCTGGTGGTTTATTGGAGATAGGAGTCTCACGGTCTCTCCTGCCCAGGCTGGCTTTGAACCGCCATCCTCAGATCTCAGCCTCCTGAGTAGCTAGGATTACAGGCGTGAGCCACCAGCGCCCAGCTCCAGACTCAGACAATTCTTTATTGAGCACCTACTATGTGCCACATACTGTGGAGGCAGCAGGAGACAGTGAGGTCAGATCCTGTTGCTCATGCAATTTATCACATAGTTAAAAGCCACCAATAAACAAGTACACAAAACAAAGCAAGGCAGAAGGTACAAATTGCAACGAATGAATTTTCTTTAAGCAAGATAGTGGGCCTGAGATTCTCACTTGGCTTTTCGTTTTCTTTGCCAAGGGTAGTGCTCTACCACTTGAGCCACAGGTTCGCTTCCAGCTTTTTGATGGTAAATTGGAGATAAGAGTCTGTTGAGTTTATGTGCCCTGGCTGGCTTTAAACCTTGATCCTCTGATCTCAGCCTCCTGAGTTGCTGGGATTACAGGTATGAGCCACTAGTGCTCAACTCTCTGTGGTTTCTAAATGTAAGAAATGGTTGGGGAGGGGCTTGATGGACTGCTCTCTGTATTATGTTTGGTGGTTCTACATTGGTCCTTTGACCCTCCTTGGTCTGACTCTTCACACTGGCAGCCACTCTGTCCTTGGAGCTATAAGCAGCTGATTGAAGGTTTTGGAAGGGTAGCCTTAAGCCTAGAGTAGGAAAGGAAGCCTAAACTGTCTGCCTTGTAGTCTGAGTTTATTTTGAGTTTAGACTCCTGGCCAAGTTCCCTGGATATCTGTTGGGTCCTCTCTTCCTCCCTCACCCCCATTCCCCCTCCACAATACTCAAGTGAAAGCAAGTGGAAAGAGCAGAGTTAATAACATTGATTGTAAATTCGGCCACATTAAAGATGTTAATTATCACCCCTGGGAAAGGATTAAGCCTCTTCAGGCTGTTAGAACTGTTAAAAAACAAAAAAAGGCCTGTGTGCTATGGTTGACTTTGTCCAAGGAAAAGGAAATTATCCTGGGAGGGGTCACTTCAGTCATGTGGTAATAATGATAATAATGACCTTTTATGTTGGTGCTGGAGTCAGCTAGATTTTGTGACCCAGCATGGATGACGGAGGCTGTTGTGCTGTGTGATAAAAAATACCAAAAAAAAAAAACAAAAAAAAAAAACCCAACCAAACAAAAAGAAAGGCATAAATACAATCTTACTAAAGTAGTTACACAATATGGCTCAGGTTGGACTTTTTTTTAATTAAAAGATTATTGTCTATAAGTAGTTATTCCAAGGGGTTTCAATTCAACAGGTCAGTTTGTGAGTACAATGCATCTTGTTCAATTTGAGTCACCCCTTCCCAACATTCTCCCTCAACTCTCCCAACCCCGCCTATCCCCTTGGGTTCTCTGGTTCCATCTTCACTTATGTACATTGAATGTTATGACTGCTTTTGCCCATCCTTCCTCTCTGTACTCACCCTGCCCTACCCTGACACACCTCAAGTACCAGCTTTCTGGTATTCATTGTGTTAGGTGGTAAGTTAGTTGTTCAGTTCAAAGGAGTTAGACTATTGGAATCTTCCTCTTAAGTTAATGAATTTGTATATATATGCATATTACCCTGTATATGTTCATATATATATATATATATATAAATTAGCTTTAATGTCCACATTTGAGAGATAGCATGCACTTTGTCTCACTGGGCCTGACTTACTTCACTTAATGTTATTTTTTCCAGGTCTATCCATTTGTCTGCAAATGACATAATATTTTTCCTGATGGATGAGTAAAATTTCACTCTATGTATCTATCTATGTATCTTTCTATGTATGTATGTATGTATGTATGTATGTATCTCTCTCTCTCTCTCTCTCTCTTACACATTTTCTGGATCCATTTGTCCATGGAAGGGTATCTGGGCTATTCCCACAAGCTATGGTAAATAGTTCAGCAATGATCATGGTTGTCATGGTGGCTTCACTGTATCCTGACTTGAAATCTTTTGCATAAATATCCAGGAATGGTATGTCTGGATCACAGAGCAGTTCAATGTTAGGTTGGATCTTCATGATTCTTTTGACATCATGGTCAAGGTCCTTCTGCTCTCCCCACTTACCAGGGTTGTTTGGAAACTTGGTGTCTCTTTCTGTAGTGTGAATTTCTTCCCACGGATTGGTCACTTCTCTCTTGGTGAACATTGGCACTCCTTTTGGTAATCACACATATCTCTCACATATGCAACTGTTTCTCTCGTTTCCCTGCAAGTAGCATGATGAACCATGGGTGGGTACAGTGATTCAGCTTTTGATAGGTTTTGCCAAATATTCTTGTAAGTGGCCAGGCCAATGTGCCTCCTGCCCACGGATGTGCTTCTTCCTTATTGCATATTTCTTTCCTCACTTACAAAAGGACATATTTGTACATTTTTGCCAAGCTGATGGGAGAAAAATGTAGTCTTTAATTTTAATGAACTTTTTGGTTCTACTGGGGATTGAACCTAGGGCCTTATGCTTGCTAAGCAAGTACTCTATCACTTGAGCAATTTGTGTGTGTGTGTGTATGTGTGTGTGTGTGTGTGTGTGCCATTGCTGGGAATTGAACTCAGGACCTAGGCGCTGTCCCTTAGCTTTTTCTGCTCAAGGTTAGCATACTACCACTTGATCCACAGCTCTATTTCCAGCTTTTTGGTGGTTAGTGGGAGATAAAAGTTTCCTGGGTTTTCCTGCGGGGCTGCCTTTTAACTGTGATAATCAGATCTCAGCCTCCTGAGTAGTTAAGATTACAGGTGCCTGGCTCAAACTTTGTTTTTGATATTAAAGTGTCATTACTTTGGGCTGGCCTTGAACTCTGGATCCTCTTCAAGAGTAGCTGGGATTATAGACATGTACCACCATGCCTAGCTCCAAGTGAGCATTTCTTGATTACTGATAAAGATGAGTGGGCTGGAGAAGTGGCTCAGTGGTAGAGTGCTTGCCTTGCATGCATGAGGCCCTGGGTTCGATTCCTCAGCACCACATAAGCAGAACAAAAAAGCCGGAAGTGGTGCTGTGGCTCAAGTGGTAAAGCATTAGCCTTGATCTGAAGAGCTGAGGGACAGCCCCCAGGCCTAGAGTTCAGGCCCCATGACCAGACCCCCCCCCCCAAAAAAAAAAGATGAGCTTCTTTTTGGCATATTTATCAGACAGTTGTATTGCACGTTCTATTGGGTCAACTCCTCTTAAAAAATAACATTTTTTTAGTGGTTTGTAGGAATTTTTGCTTTGAGCTAGTGGACACCAGTCCTCTGCTGGTTATTTGTGTTTGTGTTTGTCTGTTTTCAACAAGACCCACCTTCGGTCACTCTGATGCCAGCAGCCATAGACACCTCTACTATGGTCATCCATCATTCCCTCTTAAATGGGACAAAAACTAGAGAGGTTTAAGGGCCATACTTTATGGAATCTTGAGCCAAGCTGGAAAAGTCTGAGTGGATTCAAAGACAGACAGTATGCCGTGAGCCACTGGGAGATTTTTGTCACTAACCTTTCTCTATTAGCTAGATATTTCCACTGCTGTCTCTAGAGAAAAGTCTGCTTAATTATTAATCTCTTCTCCAAAGTAATTGGTGACCAGTCCTTCAGCTGTGAGATTGAATAATCCTGGTTGCTATATAAGCATCAGCTAAATAAAACAGAGAATCCAAAGGGTGGTAGATGGAGACAGACCCCTTTCTCATTCTCTCCCCTCCCCCACCCCCCCAATGAGGGTCTATTTTCTTGTCTCTCAGTGCATGGACAGCAGCTCCTGGCTGAAATATTCTGAGAACAGAAGGCTGGGGAAGTTGGTACTGCCATGGCTCATATCTGTACTGTGGTTTTTGTTTTTGGTGCCAGTACTGAGGCTTGGACACAGGGCCTGGGCACTGTCTCTTAGATTTTTCAGCTCACAGCTGGGCCTCTTCTACTTGAGCCACATCTCTTCTTCTGGATTTTTGCTGTTTAATTGGAGATAAGAGTCTCATGGACTTTTCTTCCCCTACTAGCTAGCTTCAAACTGCCATGTTCAGAACTCAGCCTCCTGTAGCTAGGATTACAGGTGTGAGCTGCTAGTGCCCAGCTCTCTCTGTCTTAGTTATTTTTGCATCACTGAGACCAAAATGCCCAAAAGAACAACTTTGTGTTTGGCCCGTACTTTCAAATTCCTATGGCTGCTTGGCCTCATTCACTTGGGCAGCACATTATGGCTATGGGAGTGTGTTGACAGGAAGTAGAGAGAGAAATCAGAAAGAGATTGTGCCAGATATTATACCCAAGGCCATGTTCCCAGTGACCCACTTCCTGTAACTAGGCCCTACCTCCTTTTACCACCTGCCAATAGTCCCACTGTATCTGGAATCTCTTCATTAGGTCTGAGCCCTCAGGATCTAACCATCCCTGCCAACACCCTCAAGGCACATAATCTGTGCTTAAAAATTTCCCTAGCTTTCCTCCATCCAGTCAAATGGACAGCGAAGATTAACCATCTCACAGGTCTTAGACCAATCTTTTCAATAGTGTTGGTCTCTCAGAAGTCTTTCTAAATTTGAGTTGAGAGACCAAATGAATCTCAGAAGATGGGAAAAAAGGAAGTACACTCCATATTGAACTTGATGGTGGGTATACCCATTTCATAGCTGGAGAGACCGAGGTGGGCTGACTTTCCAAAGCCATTGTGGTGGGTTGCATTCTTGTTTCATTTATTAACTTTCTCACTGTAGGAGTATTATACATTCCCACCCATTTGCTGTCCACTTGCAAAGAGGTGACATTCTTTCCTGTCTCATTGTGGAGTTGACTTGGGTATGCCTTGGGTGGTGGAGTGTGACAGATCTGGAATACTCCAAATCTGCATAGAAGGTTTAAGAACTATTGTTTGATTTGGCCATTGTTCTTTCTCCCTTTGTCAAAAGATCACTAAAAGGCCATGTGTCCTGGGATAGAAGAGACATAAGCAGTCATAGACAATTACAGGGACAAGTAGCATGAGCAACATCTGACATTTGGATAGCTATAGGTTACTAGCACCCAGGGGTTGCTTGTTACTTCAGCTTAGCAAAAGCTGACTAATACAGTCGATTGATTAACCCACAGTCTGAAACAGGCAAAAATCCAAATCCTATCCATCTTCTTTTCCTTATTTCAGTCTGCTGTTCACAGTATCAGCAATATCTGCCTGTTACCTGTCCTTTTCTTAAAAAAAAAATCAATCTTTTTTTAAAAAAAGAAAAAGATCTCATGGTGGCTCATACCTGTAATCCTAGATGTTCAGGAGGCTGAGATCTGAAGATTTGAAGTTTAAAGCCAGCCCAGGAAGGAAAGTTCATAAGACTCTTATCTCCAATTAACCACCAAAAAAGCTAGAAGTGGAGTCATGGCTCAAGTGGTGGAGGGCTGCTTTGAGTCAAAAAGCTCAGAGACACTGTCCAGTTCAAGCCCCAATACCGGCATGCACATACGTGCGTGTGTGCGTGGGCATGTGCATGCGCACACACACACACACACACACACACACACACACACACGCACACGTTTTATTTTTTTTAATTCTGGCAACAAATTTATTTAAAGCAAATTTTTTCATCACATAGATGGGAAAACTGTATCACCATGAGTAATTAGTAAGTATACAAATGCATAGGTTTCAAACCCTATTATGAGATTCTAGGTCCTATTGGCTAGATGGATTGGAACAGGGAGGTTAGCAAATATATCAGCACTTGAGTTTTTTGTCCTTTAATAAGTCAGAAGGATTGAACAAGAATCAAAAGGGGGATTTTTTTTTCATTTTTAAATTTCAGCTTCATTTTTTTGAAAATCAAATAATTTCTTCTTTTTTAATTTTATTTATTGTAAAGATGCTGTACAGAGGGGTTACAGTTATATGAGTAAGGTAATGAATACACTTCTTGTCAAGACACTTTTTTCTTAATCTGGTTTGATGTGACTGAATTGCCTTGTCTGTGTTCTGCCTCAAATTATTTTATGTCCTTTCCACTTTCCACCTCCCCTCCGCAGGTAACACAGCCCTCACCTGGGCGCTTCCTTGGCTCTTTATGACCATTGCAAACACCCAGAGTGAACTCATTTATGTGCTAGTTTCCCTCCCATGTACTCTATTCATTTATTCTAATCTTCAGTACAGGTGCTGTAACAAGATGCCACGGGCTGGATAGTTGATCAGTAGTAGAGATTTGCTTCTCATACTTCTGAGGCTGTAAGGCACTGGCAGATTCGGTGTCCGAAGAAGGCTGCCCTTTGCATCCGCGATGGTATTTTGTTGCTTTGTTCTTTGGAGGACATAGATGCCTTGTCTTTACCTAGTAGAAAGACAAAAAGCGCAGAAGTGAAAAAGAGGTTTTCTCCCTCAAGCCCTCTTCTTCTTCTTTTCTTTCTTTCCCCCTCCCCCTTTTTCTGTTAGTACTAGGGTTTGAACTCAGTGCCATGTACTTGCTTGGCTTTTTTGTTCATGGCTGGCACTCCATTACTTAAGCCAGGGCTCGGGCCTGGCTTCTTGCTGGTATAGGAGGTAGAGTCTCAAGGATGTTTCTGCTCAGGCTGGCTTCCCTGTATGTGATCCCCTGGATTTCAGCCTCCTAATTGGCTTGGATTACAGGAGTGAGCACCTGCATCCCTCTTCTAAGGGCACAGGTCCCCATCATCCCCTCCCAATGGCCCCATCTCGGACACAACTACCTTGGATTGTGGAGGGTCACAGCGTGTACAGTCAAACCACAGCACCAGCATCAGGTAAGGAGACAGACTTGGAGAGATTAGAGGCAGGGCTGTTTGATGCCAGGGTAGTATCTTTAAGCAGAGGTTTCTCCTCCAGGCCTACTTGGGATCTGCCTGTGGGGCCCTGTGGTGCTTATCTTCCTGGTTCCAAGTCAGAATGATGGCTACTTCAGACCATCTCCTGGGGCCATGTAGTCAATCGGAGCCCTGCAGGCATGCAAGGCACAAAGTACCTCCTTCCCTCCCTCCCTCCCTCCCTCCCTCCCTCCCTCCCTCCCTCCCTCCCTCCCTTCCTTCCTTCCTTCCTTCCTTCCTTCCTTCCTTCCTTCCTTCCTCCCTTCCTCCCTCCCTCCTTATTTCCTTCTCTCCTTCCTCCTTTCCCTCCCCCCTTTTTTGGGGGGGGCAATACTAGAGTTTGAACTCTGGGCCTATGCTTGCTAGGCAGGTGCTCTATCACTGGAGGTACACCCCGAGACCCTCTTTGCTTCACTTATTTTTCCAAATAAGATCTCATGTTTATGCCTAAGACCAGCCTCAGACCCCAGTCCTCCTGCCTCTGCCTCCCTAACAGCTTTCATTACAGGTGTGGAAACACTACTCTCAGTTTATTGGTTAAGAAAGAGAGTCTTTGGGAAGGGGAAACAAAGGAGGAGGCTACAATGCTTGATAAGAAATGTACTCATTATCTTGCCCATGTAATTGTAACCCCTCTGTTCAGTATTTTCACAATAAAAAAAAAGAGAGTCTTGAAAATTTTTTTTACAGGCTGTCCTTGAACCATAATCCTTCTGATCTCAGCGTCCTAAGTAATTAGGATGATAGGCATGAATCTCTGTGCCTGGCTTATCTGTTCACAGTATCCTGTGTTTCTTTCTGTTGGGTATCTGCATGAGTTACTTCCTTGTAATGAACAATCTCCCCACCGTCTGTTGGTCAGCTGGGTGGGCAGTCTGGTCTTGCCTGGGCTCACTCCTGGCTCTGTGGTCAGCTAGTGGGTTACTTCCAGACTCAGCAAGAGGGAGACTTATTGTAACTAAGTGTGTCCTCACCTAGCATGTAATCATGAGGATGTGTACTTGTGGTGCCCCTTCTGCTCCCCACCCCCCCAGGACTTTTCTGGAATCGAGGCAGGGTTTTGCTGATTCCATTGGTGAGGTTTCTTGGAACTATGATGCAGAGTGTAGCTGAGCCAGAAGAAATAAGCTCATTTAAGGCCATCTGGGTTCATAGACATATTTGCCCCACTCTCTGCCCTTATGGAAAAGGCAGTGTTCCATTAGGGAAAGTGGTTAATACTGCAAGTTGCTCTTTTCATTTGTTTATTTTCCTGAGACTTAAAGTGACCAAGGAGGCTGGGTATAGAGGCTCAAGCCTGAGGTCTCAGCTACTAGAGAGGCAGAGATCAAGAGGATTATTGTTTGAGGCCAGTCTTGGGGAAAAAGTTAGTGAAACAGTAACTCAATCAACCAGCCAAATGTGGTGGTGGGTGTTTGTGGTTCCAACATTGAAAGAGGCTATTAAGTAGGATAATTGCTGTCTGAGAGCAGTCCTGGGTGAAAAAACAATGTAACTTACCTGAGAAGTAATGAAAGCCATAAAGGCTGGAAGTATGGCTCAAGTGGTAGAGCATCTGTCTTAGCAAGCACAAGGACCTGAGTTCAATTTCCAGTTCTATACACATAAAAAAAGTGACCAGGAAAGGTGGTAGAGAAAACATCATCTCTTTAAAATGTTGATCTTAAGATTCTTTGTTGACAAATGTCACAATTTGACTCTGCTTAACATAAGTAAGACATGAATTTACTAGAAGCATATGGGAGACATTGGAGAGGTGAAGGAAAAGTTAAGGAATTAGGCTTCTAGTTCTGTAACCAAAGAAGTTCTGGGGACCTTGGGAGTAGGAACACATGACCTGTGTTCTCAAGACACCACAGAGTAAATAATTGTTAAAGATGTATCTCTAAACTGGGAGTTTCTGATTGGCTTACCTTGAGTCACATGATCATTTCTGATTGGCTTACCTTGAATCATAGGACCAATCCTGAAGTGCTGGCTTCATCAAGATCCCAAAGAAAGCCATCAATCAAACCTAGGGGAGTGGATGCTGGGCAGAGAAACCCCAGGGATATTGCCTGAGGGCCCCCTCAGCCTTCAGCCAATTCTTATCTCTGAGCTAGGGGCCAGCACCTGCCCTTCTGCCAAAGATCCCTTGCTTTATCCTTGCTTGGGCCATTCTATTGTCTTGCCCCAGCCAAGAGAGTGAGGTGTTCCAGGCACTGGTGGCTCACATCTATAATCCTAGTTACTCAGGAGGCTGAGATTGCAGGAATTTGTCTCCATTTAAACCCAACCTGGGCAGGAGAATCCATAAGACTCTTTTTATTTTTTTTTTGGTCGGTTTTGGGGCTTGAACTCTGGGCCTAAGCGCTGTCCCTTAGCTCTTCAGCTCAAGGCTAGCACTGTACCACTTGACCTACAGCACCACTTCACCATAAGACTTATTTCCAGTTAATCACCAGAAAGCCAGAAGTAGAGCTATGTATGGCTCAAGCGGGAGAGTGCTAGCCCTGAGTGAAAAATGGTCAGGAAGAAAATATCCTGTCCCTGAGTTCAAGCCCTGGCATTAAAAAAAAAAGCCTGTTCAGCACAGAGTACGTGCCAAAGCACCATCTGAATACCTTACTGATATCAACTCATTTAAGGTAGACAATAATATGAGTTGCAGTCTGTTCTCAAGTGTGATGTTCTGGGAATTTACTGCAAATACCAACTTAGCGAATACTGAACTGTGACTCCTGGGGGAAGGAGGCTCACACCATTGTCAGTAGATAAGTTTATATCCCTCTCTTTCTTTTTCGTTGGTCATGGGGCTTGAACTCTGGCCCTGGATTCTGTCCCTCAGTTCTTTAGCTCAAGGCTAGTGCTCTACCACTTGAGCCACAGCTCTACTTCCAGTTTTCTGGTCACTTATTGGAGATGAGTCTCAGGTTCCGGGTGCCAGTGGCTCATGCCTGTAATCTTAGCTACTCAGGAGGCTGAGATCTGAAGATCAAGGTTCAGAACCAGCCCAGGCAGGAAAGTCCCTGAGACTCTTATTTCCAACAAACCACTAGAAAACCAGAAGTGGTGCTGTGGCTCAAGCGGTAGACCGCTCGCCTTGAGCTGAAGAGCATAGGGACAGCGTCCAAGCCCAGAATTCAAGCTCTATGACCAACCAAAAAAAAAAAAGAGTCTAAGGGATTTTCCTGCCTGGGCTAGCTTTGAGCTGTGATCCTCAGATCTCAGCTCCTTAGTAGCTAGGATTGCAGGCATGAGCCACCAGCTCCCATCTCCCCTCCTTTGTGTGTGTGTGTGTGTGTGTGTGTGTGTGTGTGTGTGTGTGTGTGTGAATCTTGGAGCTTGAACTCAGGGCCTGAGCTTTGCTCAAGGCTAGCACTCTACCAGTTGGGCCACAGCTCTACTTCCAGTCAATTGCTGGCTAATTGGAAATAAGAGTCGGATTTTCCTGTCAAGGCTCACTCTGGCCTGAGATCCTCAGACCTCCTGAGTAGTAGGATTACAGGTGTGAACCACCATTGCCTGGCTATCGCCTTGTCTTGTGGCTGTTTATGTTCAGAGATATTTAATGCAATGCATATTATTGGCTTATTAACATTGAACTTGTAGCCACATGTGCAGTATGCACATCGCAACATTCTTGCTCTTAGAAACCTGAGGCAGCCCCTTGGCACTATCTGTGGGGGTCATTTAGCAGGAAAACCACCAAGAAGATGTACAGCAGTGTGACACATGTGTCACTAAACAGACTCCAGGTAGAATGCTTCTTTATAGCCCCGAAGCCTAGAGAGATGAGAAGACAGAACAGGTACCTCAAGTGATTCTAATGTCTCACAGTCCTACATATGTCTGGTAAGGATGGGGTGCCCCAGTGAGTATTCATGGGGGTGGTGCTACAAACTAAATCTAGCAAGCGAGTGAATTTATAGCTGGGGACTATGGGATGAGGTTATTATTCTCCTCTGTGTAGACAGGGGTGAGAGAATCACTGTCTTATATCAGATGATGCAGCCAGGTAGCACAGGGTAGTGCACTCAGGTTTTGGGATGCAGACCCTGTGGTTGCAGGAGGTAGGGTAGGGGAGTGGTGGGAGGCAGGGAGGCCTCTGCCAAGAGTTGGTGGTGGTGGTGGTGGTGTGTGTGTGTGTGTGTGTGTGTGTGTGTGTGTGTGTGTGTGAGAGAGAGAGAGAGAGAGAGAGAGAGAGAAAGAGAGAGAGAGAGAGAGAGAGAGAGAGAGAGAGTATTGGCACTTGAACTCAAGGCCTGGTTGCTGTTCCTTAGCTTTATCAATCAAGGCTGGTGCTCTCCCACTTGAGCCACAGCTCCGCTTTCAGCATTTTGCTGGTTAATTGGAGATAAGACTCTCATAGACTTTCCTGTCCAGGCTGGCTTTGAACTGTGGGCTTCAGATCTGAGTCTCCCAAGTAGCTAGGATTACAGACATGAGCCACCAGCGCCTGGCTGCATCAACTGTCAAATAGTGTGTGGTTCTGAGTAGAGGATGCTGTTCCTACATGGTCCTGTTCTATCCTGCTCAGAACATGATTTACCTTTTTCTCCAGCATGCCCAGACTGTATATGCTACCTGCCTGGTAGCTACCCAGCCAGCTTGGATATTGGATTGGTGGGTCTGCATATCTCAGTGTATGATTCTAGGGTGTGGAGGTCCTTGTATTCAGGAGTCTCTGATGAGAGGAGAGGTAATTGGAGACAGGCTTGGCCCCTGAGTCATGCACTCAGAGTGCTTACTGTTATTGTCTTTGTCCCTGGACTTCACAGGGGCTCTCTGGGAGTTGCATAGTGCGCAGGTCAGGCGACATGATGGAGCTAGGTCAGCCAGCAAGCTCCTTCTGGGTCTTTTCCACTCTGCTGGAGGCTCTGCCTGATTCACCTCTGTGCTTGAGCAGATGACAGCTAAATAGAAGGCCTCTTTCCTCTTAGCATTAGCTTAATTATAGGAGCTCCCTTGCCTAGCAGGGAGATGGGGAAAGAGCTTTATGAACTTCCCCCTCTTCTCTGCCACGAGGCCTGCCCTGGTACTGGAGAAAGGCGTGGCCTTCGTCTCCCCCTTGGCTCTCTTCTTGCTCACTTGCCTTTGTCACTGCAATACTGTAATGCTTCGCTTTTTTTCTCCTTAACTCTCCTGATGGGTTTCCTATTTCTTTCCTGTGTGTTTTCTCTCTGCCCTCATTTGAGTTCCAAAAGGTCTGTTTGGGTCTCTGTGGGTGTCTGGCATCCTTTGCAAGCTTTTTGGAGTTATATAAGCAAAGTTTTGTATTTTCTGTTCTTCGCTTAGGGGGGTAGGGTTTGTTCTGTGCTATATAATTCTTCACTTTTTGTCAAAGAAGTAGAGTACTAGAATTTTCTTTGGAATCCCCTAAGGTTTCCTTATAAATGCTTTTATTCCCTCCTACCATATTTTCTTCTTAAAAAATATATTGTTCTCCTAGTAGAAGGAATGCATATTTGTGATGGGGCATTACAAAAAAGTGCAAAGAAAACCAATAGCCTCTCTATATGGATTTTGTTTTTGTTTTACTGGTCCTGAGGCTTGAACTCTGGGCCTGGGTGCTGTCCCTGAGCTCCTTCTTTGCTCAAGGCTAGTACTCTTCCACTTGAGCCAAAGAGCCACTTTTGGCTTCTTCTGTGATTTAATTGCAGATAAGCATCTCATAGACTTTCCTGCCTGGGCTGGCTTTGAACCATAACCCTCAGATCTCAGTCTCCTGAGTAGCTAGGATTACACGTGTGAGCCATCAATACCTGGCTGGATTTTTTTTTTTGTTTCCATTTCCTGGAGTTCATTTCAACAAATAGTGTTTTGTGTCATCAGATGCACATAGGCATTTGGGCCTTTGTCTACATGGAAATGTGATGTCCTTATCTAAATGTCTCTGTGTCTCTCTCAAGACACAAATGGAGGTCCTGATGACATCCATCTGCCCTTGTTTTTCAAGGGCAGAAAAACTACTTGTTTTTCAAGTTGGCTTTTCCAGATGAATCTGCAGTCTCCTTGTGTGACCAGACCAGCCTTTCATTAATAGGCACTGTGTGAAGGGTCACTAAAGGTGTCTTCTGTCACTCAGTGCAATCTGCATATGATGGATGACCTCTGTGGTCTGTGAGTTACAGGCTTGGTCCTTAGTGTGGCCCTATGGGAAGGCTGGGAACCTCTGGAGGTGGGGCCTCCTGGGAAGTCTTTAGGTCATTGGGAACTTTCCTTTGAATGGGATTGTGGGATCCTGGCTAACTCCTCTCCTTTGTGTCTTCTTTGATGGAGAGCTGAGTGGCTTTGCTCTGCCTTGAGCCCCTGCAGGGATGTGCTGTCTTATCTTAGGCCAGAAGCCGCAGGATCAATCACTTATGAGCCAAAATAAACCTTTTAACCTTATCAGCTAATTATCTCAGGTGCTTCATTACAGTAACACAAAGTAGAGTAATGCATGATAAGCATCCTTTGCCAGCATCCCTAATTATTTCCTCAGAGCAGATTTCTATAAAGTTGCTAGCAGGGACTTGAACAGAAATGTTTGCCTCTCTTCCTGACTCCCGTGGGGGTTCTGGGTGTCTGGGTCTCGATGTCCATCTTCCCAAAGCAAAGGTCAAAGGGTATGTGGGGCCCTGTGCCATCTTGTGGCTCTTCTCCAGTTCCATTTGTTTCTTCTGATTTGGCTACAGTATTCCATCCTACCCTTTTGGCGGTAGGAGAGGCAATCACTGTTTTTTGTTGTTTTTTTGTTTTTTGGTAATGGTAGTGGGTCTTGAACTCAGGATCTGGGCACTATTCTTCAGCTTTTTTTTTGCTCAAGACTGGCACTCTACCACTTGAGCTACAACTCCACTTTTCAGCTTTTCACTGGATAATTGGAGATAAGAGTCTCATGTACTTTCCTGCCTGGGCTGGCTTTGAACCTTGATCCTCAGAGTTCATCCTCCTGAGTAGCTAGGATTATAGGTGTGAACTAGCAGAACTGGGCAAAACTTAATTTTAAAAAATTGCTTATAAAACCTTTTAACGGTGATAAAACACATGACATGATAGTTACCATCTTAGCTACTTTTAAATGTGGATCTGGGAGTTTTACAGGTATTCATGTCAGGTGCCAGTAGCTCTAATTAACTACCAGAAAACTGGAAGTGGCATTGTGGCTCAAAGTGGTAGAATATTAGCCTTGAGTGAAAAAGCTCAGGGACAGTGCTCAGGCCTCTAGGTCAAGCCCCATAAATGACCAATAAAAAGAAGGGTATTCACATAGTTGGACAGCAGCTGTCTTAAACTCTTGTCAAACCAACCTAATGCTCTTTGGTAAGAATGTGCCATTTCCCCCTTCCCTTCAGTGTCATACCACTGCTATACTTTCTATTCCTATGAGTTTAACCACTGCAGAAACGTCATATGCATGAAATCACATGGTATCTGTCTTTTGGTGATTGGTTTATCATCATGTCCTCAAGGTTCACCCATAATTATAACACATGTCAGAGTTGCCTGCTTTGTGTAAGGCCTAATAGTACTCCATCACATGTGTAGATGATGTTTTGCTTGTCAGCTCTTTCGTTGATGAGCCCCTGGGATATGTCTACTGCTTGACTATGAATTATACTTCTGAGGAAATGGAGGTGTAGCCATACCATTGAGAGACTCCCCCTCCTTCCTTTCAGTTCTTTTGGATTTATATCTAGAAGTAGGGCTTGGAGAGAGTTTTCTGGGGATCTGGAACCTTTACTCATGAAATTGGCATTGACTAGATTCCTGTAGCCAAGCTGGGCTATGGGAATAGAATGCTTTGGACATCCTCACAGAGCTCCTATTCCTGAAAAGGACACAGACAATATGCCAGTAAGTAATTGGAAACCAAACAGGATGAGTTCACTTTGTGATAAATGTGAAGAAATTGAATCAGGGTGAGGTGACAGGTTGATGTGTTGGATGGCTTTTAGGTAGGCATGGCTTTGCTGATGATGTGACAGGTGGCTTAGGAACTCTCAGGTGAGAAAGAGGCAGCTGTGAAGAATTTGGGATCCCCTCCTTCTGGGTTCTGGAATGAAGTGGGGAGGGAGCTAGTAGCATTGACAGAATCTGTGTGGCTGGGTAGAGAGGGTTGGGAGGTGGTAAAGCAGGTGGGGGCCAATTATCTAAGCACCACCCCCGCCGGCCAGAGTGAGCTTTTGTGCTAAGTGTTGTGAGAGGCCCCTGGAGAGTTTTAGGTAGGTGGGTGGAAAGGAAGTGATCTGTCCTGAAGCATCTTCCATTGGCTGCTGGGTAGGGAATGGGTTGCAGGGCAGCTGGAGTGGAAGTAAGAAGATGAGTCAGGAGACAACAGCAGACATCGGGTGAGAGATGATGGCGTCTGTGTGCAGATGGAAGGATGTGGGAAGAGTTGGGAGTGGAAAGGACTTGCTGGTAGATGGGATGTAAATTAGGGGGAGGAAGTTAACAGGAAGCTGGATGTTTTACATACACTTTACACACATATAATGTCTTTGAAACCAAGTGCTAGTGGCTTATGCCTGTAATCCTAGCTACTCAGATCTGAAGACTGTGATTTAAAGACAGCTTGGGTAGGAAAGTCCTTGAGACTCTTATCTCCAATTAATCACCGAAAAGCTAGAAGCAGGGCTGTGGGTCAAATGGTAGAGCACTAGCCTTGAGCAAAATAACTCAGAGACACTGTCCAGGTTGTGAATTCAAGACCATGGACCAGCACACACACACATCTTTGAAATTCACATCATTCCTGTAACAGTATTTTGTAGATCAGTTCTGTCCAACAGCAATGTAACATGGACTGTAAATGTGAACTACAAGTGTAACAACATTTCTAGAGCACTCACATTTGAAAAGTCAACAGAAACAAGTAATATTAATTGTGATAGTGT
This sequence comes from Dipodomys spectabilis, assembly GCF_019054845.1. Taxonomy (NCBI): domain Eukaryota; kingdom Metazoa; phylum Chordata; class Mammalia; order Rodentia; family Heteromyidae; genus Dipodomys; species Dipodomys spectabilis. The sequence continues at coordinate 3,645,488 of NW_024870804.1, forward strand.
GCTTTAATTCAATAGATGCCAAATATTATCTAATTTACACGCAATCAATATGGAATTCCTAATGAGACATTTTACTTTTGTCTGATATGTAGTCCTCCGCATTGGGTATATATATATATTGTGCTTTCAGATTTCAGTTCAAGCTAACCGTATCTCAAGTACCAGTAACCACATTTGGCTGGTGTCGCCATATTGGTATCCTTGTTATGGATGAGAATCAGACTCAGAGAGTTACAAAGCTAGGAACCTTAACTTGGCACTGGCACCCATGCTGTGCACTGTATGTACCCCCTGATACCAAGCTCTTCTCTATATAAGCTGATCTTCTGTAAGTTTCCATAGATTTTCCCCACATCATACACATATGAACTCAGAACTATCTTTTTCAAATATTTACATTTTTGTTTCCAGCCTTGAGTCCTTCCCCTTTGCCCCTTTTTGTTCTTCCCTGGGAATACAAGTCACTTTGTTATAAAATATGACCTTTCTCTTTGCCTTCCTTCTCAGACTTCCTTTTGACCTCTCTGTACATTTGGAACACCCCAGGAGCTTAGTCATCTCCTGTCCTTTTGAGGCAGTCTAGCTTCTGTACATAGTGTAGCAAATATTGATAATCAAATGATTGTAAAAGATTGAATATAAGATCCTGGGTCTTGTGTGTGTGTGTGTGTGTGTGTGTGTGTGTGTGTGTGTGTGTGTGTGTGTGTATGTGTATGTGTGCGCATGCACACACTGATACTGGGGCTTGAACTCAGGGTCTGGGTGTTGTCCCTTAATTGTGTTTTTCTCCTCAAGGCTGTATTCTACCATTGGAGCCACAACTCCATTCCAGATATTGGATCTATACAACTGGATACACCTGAATTTTTAACCCTAAGTCTACTAGGTGGGCAATCTTGAGCAAGTTTTCTGGATGTTTGGTTTTGCATCAGGAAACTAAAGCTATTAGTGAGGTCTACCTTACAGGGGTTATTGTAAGATCATATATGTGATGGAGGACTCAAAAGAGTCAATAATAACAATAATTCTTATAGTTCGCTGGACCCTGCTACATGCCTGGTGCTGGTGTTATGGAGTTAACCTTCCTTCCCTTTGGTCTTTTCCCCTCTCTTTCCTTCCCTTCCCCTTCCTCCCCTCCAAATGACAATCCTCCAGCTGCAGCCTCCTGTGCTGGCTCACAGATGTGATCCTTATTATTTATTTAGGATCTATCATCTGATGATAGATCATCTTCTGATGATCTAATCTCATCAAAAACTCAGTCAACTCTGTGTTTCTTATGCAGAAGGGAGGTCCTGAGACCTGACATTGTTTATTCCTCTTCACCCCCTCTGTGGCCCTTCTGTCTACACCTTCCTCTGGCATGCAACTACATCTGCACTGGGTGGGGTTTTAAATGGGAAATGAAAGCCACTGTGTGCTGAGTTCTGTCTATTTCAGAAACTCAGAGGCTGGTGGAGGAAATAGTTTTTAAGTATCTTTAAAGGGCTCTTAAAACCCTATGAGCCACCACCAGCACGACCTTGTAGTAAGATGGCACTGGTCTTGGGCTGTATTTCTTTTTTATTCTCTAGTGGGCACCAGCAGGTCTGAGGAGCCTGTTTCTAATTACATTAATAGTAGTTAACTTTCATTGATTGCTTGCTGTGTGCCGGAATTGTGCCAATAAAATCGCATCCATTTTCCCCTTTCAATTCTCAAACCAACCCTTTGAGGCGAGTGCATGGCATGCTGTAGTTATTTTATTACAGTTCTGGGGACTGAGGTTGTAGGAGGCTGATAGATTTGCTTAAGGTCACAGAAGTGGGATTTCAATCAGAGTGTTTCACTAAACAATGTACTTTTCTTCCATGGCTTAGTGTTTGTTGGCATTGAACTTAGTGTTTGTTGGCAAGGGGTTTCCACTGGGTGTGTAGATAGATCATGCTCTTCTTTTGAGAAGTGCTTTTCTTGCATGCTTCCCTTTTTTGCTTCTGTTACCTTAGGAAACTTAGCCCTGGAGTGTGTCAGTCTCAAGTTCAAATTTCAACCTGAATGACTTTGGGCAAAACCTTGAACCTCACTTTTTTATTTTTTAAAGTAGGCAACTTGAATTCAAGGCTTCTCATTCTCTCTTGGCTTTCTTGATCAAGGCTGGCACTCTACCACTTGAACCACAGCTCTACTTCTGGCTTTTTGCTGGTTAATCGCAGCTAAGAATCCTACAGACTTTTCCTGCCTGCGATAGCTTTGAACTGTGATTCTCAGATCTCAGCCTCCTGAGTAGCTAGGATAACAGGTGTGAGCCACCAGCACCCAGCTTTTGAACCTCATCCTGGCCTGTTGCAGGTGGGTGAAGGATCTAGTGGAGCTGTTGTTGGCTTGTTGGCGATCAGTGGTGTGTCATCGATGGCATGGTTACCACTTGTGGCCTTTTATGCCTTTTATGCCCTGCCCTTCCCTCTGTTATGAAAACCCAGTCCTCTTTCCGCCCTCCTCACCGCTGCTTGAGTCCATTCTGTACCTGACAACTTGGATTTGAGGGAAGGAAGAACAATCATCGTCCTTTGGGCCCCTGATGCCCTTCTCCCTCCTTCCCTTTGCCAAGCTGGCTGGAAACCCCCATGTCCAAATCCTCCTGGACCTCCTAAGATTTCTGTGCAGCGAGATTCACCTTGAATGACTCCCTAACTGGATGGCTCCATCCAGGCCCCCAGGCTGGCATATAGATGATCCTGGCTTTTTTCTTCTATTAGAATCCTGCTTCCCAAGTCTAGCTTTTTCCTTCCCTGAGCACTCTTGCATCTTACAGTTAACTACAAAGAATATGACATGCGTCTCTATGGTTTCTCCCTTCCCCTTCAGGGGACCAGACATGCTTTGTCCTTCCCAGCCTGACCGTGGTAAAGGCTAGCTAGAGGAGGAGGCCTTTGGACAAAACCTCTTCTGTAGGATGTTGTGCCCTCTGATTATACAGATTCAGCTTGCCTTCAGGGAAAGGCACTGGGTCCCAAGGAGTTTGGAGCATGTGGAACGAGGCTGGGTTAAAGCATGGGTCCTGGACACTCTCTGAGTGGCCTGGGGCCATTGTGGGTTGGAAGGCAGGCAATGATGGATTCCCCTTAGGAGCAGCAGGGCTGGGCCATGGGAACAGGCTCCTGGAGGGCCAGGGAGGGGGTAGAGCAGTCAGGGCTGTTTTCTTTGCAGCCTGCCTGAGTTTTCTCCATCTAGGATGCTGGGTGCTGTTAGCAAGGGAGTGGTGCCTGTAAGCACCTGCCATTCTGAAAGTGCAGTGGGTGCCAGGGAAGTGGGAATCCTCAAAACCCACTGTTTCTGAACCACGGCTTTGCCATAACCACTGGTTCGTCTCCTGCTCTTCACCACCCTCGCCCCGTCTGCTTTTTTCTTAACCACAACCTGTCTGTGCCATCCCTGGGCCTGGGTTTGACCATCTGTATCTGGAAGGAGTCACAGCTTCCCCATTTGCTAAGCGGGGGCTTCTGGATGGGGCGTAGGTAATTGGCTTGAGCTTATTACATGGTGGTGGTGAGAAGGGTTTTCTGGTAGGTACACATGGAGTCTGATGCAGGTCTCTGGCCTAGTGCTGAGAAGCATGTGCTAGCTTTTTCACAGCTGGAGCTGTAGAAGGCAGATGTGAGGGCATGGTTGGATAGCCAAGACTGGGGGATCCACAAGTGTGTGTGTGTTCTCTTCTACGGGCAGAGTATAAATCAAGTTCTCTTGTTTTTCTAATCAATGATATCATTGCCATTCAACTGGACTGTCCAGTGGTCCATCCATCTATCCATTCATCCATTCATCTATCCACTCATCTATCTATCTATCTATCTATCTATCTATCTATCTATCTATCTATCTATCTATCTATCTATCTATCTATCTATCTATCTATCTATTAATCTATCTATCTACCTACCTACCCTCTACCTATTCATCTCCTCTCCTTACCTATCCATTCACTCACTCACTCATCCATCCATCCATCCATCCATCCATCCATCCATCCATCCATCCATCCATCCATCCCTCAATTCCTCCATCATCCATCCATCTCTCTTCCCACCTAGCCATTTACTGGTGTTGGGTTTTTCTTGCCTAGGTTTGAAACCCAGCTTTGTCACGAATCAAATGTGTCATTCCTTTCTTACCTCAGCTGTAAAATGAGCTTGATGTTGAAAGTAATAGTGGAGCCTGCCTCATAGTATTATTAGGGTTCTCTGTTCCCTATTTTTTTCTGGTGAGCATGTGTTAATACATAGTATCAATTATAAAATAGAATTAATGAAATACATAAACAGAGGCCAAGAATCTTTTGGGCATACCTTACATATCAGAAAGAGGGGCAGGGGTCTGTCAGAGGTTAGCATTATTTTATTATTACTATATGATAATGATTATATTGTTATTAATTATATTCTTATTCTTATTTTATGATCCCTATTTCAACAAAGAAAGATAAAATCTGAATTTATATTTATTTTATTTTATCTTTTGTGTCAATCTTGAGGCTTGAACTCAGGATCTAGGCACTATCCTGAGCTTTTTTGCCCATGGCTGGTGCTTTACCACTTGAGCCAGACTCTCACTTCTGACCTTTTACTGGTTAATTGGAGACAAATCTCATGAATTTGTCTGCCTGGGCTGGCTCTGAATTGTCATCCCCAGATCTTGGCCTCCAGAATGAGCTAGGGTTACAGGTATGAGCCCCAGGCTCCTGGCTAAGATGTGAGTTTTTAGAAGAACCAGTCAGTTGTGGTGATTTCACCTCTGGATCCAAGTCTAATTTTGAAGGGGCTGTGTTCTCATGGATGACCTGGCCAGGTTGCTGAGTATGAAAGGGGATCCCACATGTCTCCCATCATGCTGATCCAGGAACAGAGCTTTCCCCAAAGACAGAGCAGAAAGTTTGCAGGCCAGGTGGGTGCTGGTGGCTCACATTTGTACTTCTAGCTACTCAGGAGGCTGAGACCTCAGGATCACGGTTCAAAGCCAGCCCAGGCCAGAAAGCTGGTGAGACTCTTATCTCCAGTGAACCACCAGAAAGGGAAGGGAGATGGATGGATGATGGAGGGATGGATGGATGGATGGATGAGTGAATGGATAGATAAGGAGAGGGGATGAATAGATAGAGGGTAGGTAGGTAGTTAGATAGACAGATAGATAGATAGAGAGATAGAGAGATAGAAGTGGAGCTTTGGCTCAAAGTGATAGAGTACTAGCTTTGAGCAGAAAACCTTAGTGACAGCTCCCAGACTCCTAGTTCAAGGTCCATAATGCAAAAGAAAGAAAGAGAGAGAGAGAGAGAGAGAGAGAGAGGGAGGGAGGGAGGGATGGAGGAAGGGAGGGAGGGAGGGAGGGAGGGAGGAAGGAAGGAAGGAAGGAAGAAAGAAAGAAAGAAAGAAAGAAAGAAAGAAAGAAAGAAAGAAAGAAAGTTTGCAGGCTCTGTCACTGTGTGGTTTGGCTTAATCCTACAACCTACCATTGTGTGTGTATGTGTGTGTGTGTGTGTATGTGTGTGTGTGCACGCGCGCACATGTGCATGCACATGCACATGCACACACGCAGCTAGAAGCTTTCGAGGTTTATTGTGTGAAAAACCCACAGGCCCCCCCTGCCCACGCCCTCCCAGAGCTGTGTCACCTACAGCTCTGAAGCAATTGGGGGAGACGGCTGGCTCCTATACCTCCGTGTGACATTTGCTGAAACAAATGCCTGTTAATAAACAGCATGAGTCCCTCCGCTTCAGTGATGAAGATGTACCTGTTACCAAGATCCCTTGGGAGGAGATCTTTGTGCAGGTTTAACACTCACTTTAATTGGTGATAGACAGATGTGTTAGGGGACCCTACAGGTTCCCACCCCCCCTGCATTCATCTCAGTAAAAAAAATATGTTGTGTAATAACATCCCCTTGTCCTTTCTCTGCCTTATATCCTGGGCTTTAAAGACAGACAACGTGGTTGGGGAAAAGGGCTCTTGTTGCTCCAGGATGCCGTGTCAGCTGCTGTGGATTAAGTTGTTTTGAGGTCATGAGCTTTAATTCTTCCTTCAGTGATTCTCAAGCCTCGCTTTGCAAAAGCCCCAGAGCTTTTAGCCCAAAAGCTGAGCACATTATTATTTCCAAGATGACATTATGTCGACTTCATAGTAATCAAAAGCATTAAAATATACATTGTCTTTGTAATGTGATTTATGACTTCCAGGCCTTTGCTTCCCTTTTATCTTCCCTTCTTGCCAGAACCCTGCTGGAGGAGACTGATCATCTTGTTATTATGCTCCACGTGTGTTTATTGAGGCCTATTGAACCAAAGAGGAAGACATTAATTCTTTATGGGAGCTTCACACAGTTCGAGGGGACTTAATGGGCCCTTCTTACTGAGGGGGAAGTGGTGATTCAGAGAGATGGGGCAGACCTGAAGTTTGGCACCAAGGTAGCATCAGGCCTAGATCATGAGCCAAGTCTTCTGATCTCAGCCGATTGCCCGTCTCAGATCTTATCTCTGTGATACCACTTGAGTTGAAGCAGCTTTGTGACGTGGCACTAGATCAATCAGCATTCTTTTAGCAGGGTCAGAAATCTGATATCTTGACCACACTCATTCTATAAGGTGAACTTGAAATGGCCTTTGTGCTGCTTCTACTTTTTTCGTTGTTGTTGTTGCTGGTACTGGGGCTTGAACTCAGGGCCTGAATACTGTCCTTGAGCTTCTTTTGCTCAAAGCTAGTACTCTATCACTTGAGCTACAGCTCCACTTCCAGCTTTTTGAGTACTTAATTGGAGATAAGCATCTCACAGACTTTCCTGCCTGGGCTGGCATCCCATCAAATTGTGATCCTAGATCTCAGCCTCCTCAGTAGCTAGGATTATAGGCCTGAGCCACTGGCACCTGCCCACTCCCCTTAAAGAGTCTTAAAGAGACAGTATTTTATTTTGACTCAAGATTCCTGTTATCTATAAAGTCAGTATAGGCTTTGGCTAGAATAATGAAGTAATCTTGAAATCTCAGTGGTTCTCATGAACAACCAAACAACAACCACCTGCACAAGGAAAAGGTGTTCTTTTCCTGTATAAAATAAGTCTATTTTGTGGCTGTTCTCATGACTCAGGATGCAGTCTGTTTCTCTGATTTCGTATTTTTGTCTTTCTGCACTTTTATGTACTGATTTGTCAAAGACTAGAAAGTACATTGGTCATCTCTGAGATAGTGATTTTTTTTTTTTTTTTGATATTTATTTGCCAGTCTTAGAGCTTGAATTCAGGGCCTGGGCACTGTCTCTGAGCTTTTTTTTTTCTTTTTTCCCTCAAGGCTTAGTATTTTACCGTGACCCACAGCTCCATTTTTGGCTTTTTCTGTGATTAATTAGAAATCAGAGTCTCATGGATGTTTCTTCCTGGGCTGACTTTGAACCATGATCCTCAGATCTTAGACTCCCGAGTAGCTAGGATGAGAGGTATCAGCCACAGTGCCTGACTGTCGGACATGAAGTTTACTTATTTTGTAAATAAATAAATTGTATCTCTGGGTCCAAGCTTAATGATTGTCTGGTTCCCTGTTAAGCCAGACAGATCTGAGCTCAAGTTCTCCTCTTCTGCTTCCCATATGATGAGTCAGTTTTCCCTTCTTCTAAGTGTTCATTGTCATTAATAATGGATAGCAAAATAGTCATGTAGTAGATTTTGATACTTATAGCTAAGTGAAATAGGAAATGTAAACTGTTTAATTTTTTTGTCCTGTCCTGGGACTTGAACTCATAGCCTGGGTGCTGTCCCTGAGCTTCTTTTGCTCAAGGCTAGCACTCTAGCATTTGAGCCACAGCGCCACTTCTGACTTTTTTGGTAGTTTATTGCACATAAGAGTCTCATGGACTTTTCTGCCTGGGTTGGATTTGAACCTCCACCCTTAGATCTCAGCTTCTGGGTAGCTAGTGAACCACCAGTGTCCGGCTTTTTTTTATATTCTTGATGTACATTCCATGGATATTTGTCTTTGTTCTGTGTAATTTTTCTTCTTCTGCTTTCTTTCATTCATACTGGGATTTGAACTCAGGGAGTTATGCTTACTTGACTTACTTGACAGGCACTCTTAAGCCATACCTCTGGCTTAGCTTTTTGCTGGTTATTTGGAGGTGGAGTCTCAGGGATTTTTTCTGCTTGCATTGGCCTTGAACCATGATCCTTTGGTCCTCAAACTCCTGATGAGTGAACCACCAGCACCTAGCTGTTCTGTATAATAATTTTTATGTGCTAAACTTTACTTGTCTATATTAATATTTCCACCCATGGCAGCATTTCCCATCTCTTCATTTTCATTTTGTGTTATTTTTAGCCTCAGCAAAATCTGTTGTGAACATCATATATTTGAATTCTGATTATTTTCCCAAGTTATGAGTCTTGGTGTTTCAATCCGATACTTCAGTCCATTCTCACTTTGCAAGGCGCAGCGTTTGGCAAGCTTTTCTTTCTCTTGAGTCCATTCTCCTGACTTAAGAGATTTTAGAGCCAGAATTTATGAGAAAATTAAGTATATTTGATGACACATGAATTGCTATTGGCATATGCCGTACTTAATATGATTCAATACTTTTCGAGACTGACTCTTAAAATTTACTTATTTCATGATTCCCCCAAATGGACTCGTTTCCTTCTTATTGGATTAATTGCTTGATAATGAATCCAATTGTCACATATGTGCCGAAGTAGGCTCAGTTTTCATTGGACCTACATTTGGAAGACAGAGATGTAGAGAAAGTAAGCAGATGCACTCTGTACCTGGGCAAACAAATGGAAAGGAAACAGGGGAAGAATAGTGGCCATATTTGGGTTTCTATTTAGAAAGTTTCATGGGGACTTCTTCGGCTGGTGACATTTATGCTGCCACTGCAAGGACCAGGAGACATTCGATATCTGGAGAGAGGAAGAAGGTCACTCCAGGCAGAAGGATTAGCATGTGCAAAGGTCCTGAGAGTGGGAATGGCTATAGTCTATGTTTTTATTTTTAAGTTATTATTTTTTCTATGCTAACAGTTAGCTTTGAATTAAAGGAGTATACATAACAAGTACAGTGGCTCTTTAATAGGCTAAACTGAAAGAAGGGAAATAAAGCTCAGCTGAGAGGGTGTTTAGCCTCCCCTCCACCCACTCACCCACAGCTCCATCTATGCATCTATTTGTCCTCCTACCTATCCATCTATTCATCTGTGCATGCATGCATCCATCCATCTATCCATCCACCCACTCACCCATCCATCCATCCATCCATCCATCCATCCATCCATCCATCCATCCATCCATCCATCCATCCATCCATCCGTCCATCTGTCCATCCACCCACCCACCCACCCACCCATCCATCCATCCATCCATTCACCCGCAGCCTCATCCATCACCTATTCCTTCACCCACCTACGCATCTATCCATCTGTCCATCCACCCATCATCAACCTGTCCACTCACCCACAGCCCCATCCATTCACCTATTTATCCACCCACCTATCCATTTATCCATCTGTGCATCCACCCATCCACCCACCCACCCACCCACCCATCCATCCATCTATCCATCCATCCATCCATCCATCCATCCATCCATCCATCCATCCATCCATCCATCCATCCATCCACCCATCCATCTACCAATCCATAGCCCCATCCATCCACCTATTCACCTACCCACCTATCCATCTGTCCATCCATCCACTCATCCACAGACCCACCTGCCCACTTATCTACCTATCTACACACCATCCATCTACCTATCCCTTCCTCTTTCATTTATCCACTCATAAATTCACTTACCTGCCTATCTATTTATGCAGTCACCAAGCCATCCATCCATCTATCCATTCATCCATCTATTCATTGAGTACCTACTATGTACCAGACCCTGCTTCAGGTGTTGATCATGTACATAAAGAAAGCACCTCTAGGAGTGTAGAAGCTCATTATGGAAACGGGCTGAGGGGCCCCTGAGGATAAAGCTGGTTGCTTCTGATGGAGTGGGAGGTACTGGGGAGTGGAGGAGGCCCGTGTGCTGTGCTCTGCGGAGCCCTGAGCAGGGAGGGGGGAGGCGGAAGGGAGCTGAGAGCAGCTCCTGCCAGATGGCTTCATTCTCCCCCCTGAAGGAAGTGGGGACTTCACGCTGCGATATGAGACACAGGAACAGTGCTTCCTGTGGGTTTGCAAGGGCATTTTGAATCTAAAGACTACAGCTTGGTGATGTGTGAAAAAATAGCTTGCTTTTTTTTTTTCCTTTTTCTTTTTCAGACTTTGTGAAGGGATAATCAGGCTTTTTTTTTCCGCCAGGAAAAAAGATCTGGGGATGGACTCAGATGCACGTAGTAGTCAGCAGCTGGCACCTGCCAGAGGTTCTGCTGGGCACACACACTGCTGGCTCACTGGGCTGTCATCTGGCAGCTCAGGCCTTCTTTGTTCTAGATCTACCTTGTTGCTTACAGTGGATCTGATTTGGATCCCATCTGATTTCACCCCAACCTTTAAGGAGCTTTACTGTCCTCAATTGTGAAATGAGACAACCAGAATCACTGGTCTCTTAAGACCTGGAATATGTTGAAAGTTCAATTCGTTATTCATGTTCCCTCCCTTCCTCCTTTCTTATCTGTTCACCTACCCACCATTCATCCATCATCCATCCATCCTTCCATGCATGCATCCATGCATCCATGCATGCATGCATCCATGCATCCTTTGGGTTCCTGCTGAGTTTCAGTCACTATCACTCAGTGACCAGCAAATGAGACACAGACTGTACCTCATAGAATTTACCATGTCATAAGAGAGAAAGACAAGCAAACTGTTGCATAGTTAATAATGAGTATAGTTGTGATAGGTGTTACACAGAAGAATAGACTGGGTGAGAATGACTTTCAATATAATCAGTTTCAATGTGAGGATCAGAGAAAGACTCTTGCTCTCTCTCTCTGTCTCTGTGTGTGTGTGTGTGTCTCTCTCTCTCTCTCTCTGTGTCTTTCTCTTTTGTTTACAAAGTGAAGTTTAAGCAACAGCATTGAGAGAGAAGCATTCCAGGCAGAGGGGCTGGCAAGTGCAAAGGCCCTGAGCTAGGAAGGAGTATGGTAATTCCAAAAAGTAATATTGTATAATAAAATAATAATCCATATTTACTTGATAGTTGAGGGCAAATATTAAATTATTCTCACGATGCATACACACAAATAGTGACTAAAATTTGATGGTGTCTGTCTTTCTTCATTTCTCTCCCTCTCTCCTTCCTTCCTTCCTTCCTTCCTTCCTTCCTTCCTTCCTTCCTTCCTTCCTTCCTTCCTTCCTTCCTTCCTTCCTTCCTTCCTTCCTTCCTTCCTTCCTTCCTTCCTTCCTTCCTTTCCTTCTTGTCCCAGGTTTGAACTCAGGGCCTGGATACTGTCCCTGAGTTTTTTTTTTTTCTTAAGGCTATACCCTTCTACCACTTGAATCACACCTCCACTTCTGACTTTTTGGTGGTTAATTAGAGATAAGCGTTTCATGTTTTATTTCTGCCCAGGCTGGCTTTGAGCCACCATCCACAGACCCCAGCCTCCTGAGTAGGTAGGATGGCAGGCGTGAGCCACTAATCACTGGCTGGATTGTGTTTTTCATTTCATGGTGTGCTTTTCTATCAAACCATCACATCACACTCTTTGAATAGATGCAAATTTCAATTCGACCTCAATAAAGCTGGAAAGAAGTATATATTCACTTTTGGGGAAAAAATGGAACATTTAGAGACATTAAACCATGAAATAGAAGTAATGGTGACAGTTACTGCTCTCCAGGCACCAGCAATCTTTAACTACTAAATCAAGTCCTTCAAACCTCTTACATCTTAGTAGGATGGAATGATAATGGCCACAGTTCATTGGATGATTTTAAGAAATCATCCTTGTCAGTGTGCTGCAGATAGTGTCTTACTGCTACTTTCATGGTGTTAGAGGAGGAGGAGTTCTTTCAGGAGCTCAGGGGTTGCCTTTGATTCTGCTGCTTTGAGTCTTTGTTGGGGTTACTTGAAGTGTGTGCAGAAGTAGAAGTCTGCCCTTGAGCCCAGTCATGTGAAATGATTGCTTCTCCATCTGCTTCCCTGGGAAGGAGGGAGGGGAGATGCCCCTTCAAGCTGCAGGAGAGGTGGGGATTGGCTATGGGCATTGGCAACACTAAATGGTGCTTCAGAGGGCCTGGGTCAAAGGTCATGACTACCCAGGGTCTGTTTAGGGGAAACAGTATGTTACTTTCTTACGGTTGTTTATGTGTCTGTGTGTGTGCGTGCATGTGTGTGTGCGTGCATGCTCTAGTCCTGAGGCTTGAAGTCAGGGCCTGAGCTTTTTGGCTCAAGGCTAGCATTCTACCATTTGAGCCATCGCTCCGCCTCCAGATTTTTGGTAGTTAAATGGAGATAAGAATATCACAGACCACTTGTGTCCCTATCTTGGGGTTCATTTCGCTTAACATCATCTTATCTGGTCATATGTATATAGCTTTTGATCTTTTCTGCTTGTCCCAGACATATACTAGTTATTGCAAATAAGGGAAACCATAGAACCTATGTTTCTCTGGGCTTGGCTTACTTCACTTAATATATTTTTTATGTTCCTCCCCCAGGTATAACCCCTGTTTTCACTGTATTTGATGTCAGTGCCCTGCATCTTGTATATACACTTCTCTAACTTGGGGAGGGGAAGGGAAAAAACAAATGCTTAAATAGGGATACAGGTTGACCCATTGTAACAATGAGATGTACAAGACACTGTGTTGAAAAACAATCTTTACAATTTAGGCGGGGAGGGGGAGAGGGGAGAGAGGCACGTGTAGTTGTGGAGGTGGGAGGGAAGGAATGGTAGGGGAAAAACAAAGGAGGAGGTAACAATGTTTGATAGGAAATGTACTCATTACTCATTACCTTGCTCATGTAACTGTAACCCCTATGCACAGTATTTTTACAATGAAAAACATTAAATAAAAAGAATATCACAGACTTTCCTACTTGGGCTGGCTTCAAACCATGATCCTCAGATCTCAGCCTCCAGAGTAACTAGGATTATAGATGTGAGCCTCTGAAGCCTAGCATTCCTCATGTTTTGGTAGAACCAACCTTTTTTTTAAAAATTTTCGTTGTTTGGGAAGACTGGGAGGTTATTTTCTTTTTATAAATACTAAATCACTTTATGAAAGTGAGCAATATGATGGATATGTAAGTCACTTTTTCATTGCTCTTACAAACTGCTCTGGAGAGATCAGCTTCAAGGAGGAAAAATTTATTTTGGCTCATGGTTTCAGAGGTGTCAGTGCATGGTTTCTTGGCAGTGGGGAGTCAGAACATCATCGCTGGGAGCTTGTGGTAAAGGAAGTTCCTTACCTATAGACAACCATGAAATGAAGAGATCCAGACAGAGGAAGAGGCCTAGGACCAAACCCCACTCCCCGCCACTGCTTCCTCCAGTGAAGCTCAGCTCCCTCAGTCCCCGCCACCTTCAATGATACAATCCATTCAGCCTCAATCCATGAATGAATCCATTGATGAGATCTGCACCCTCGTGGCTTACTCACCTCCCCAAATCCCTGAACCATGCAATCAAGTCTTGAATGTCTCAGAGGAACTTCATATCAACACTGTAACAAGAGACAACGCCTTCTCAACACCCAGAAAGCCAGTACTGATAACTACCCAAAGGACTCTTTCTATGCTATGAAGTGTGCAATACAGTTGCCCCATTTCTAGCCTCCCTGTTGCCATTACTGTCTCTCATCTACACGAGTAATTTCTTCCCTAAAAAAAAAAATGCAATTGTCATTGAGTGCTGGTGTCTCACGCCTGTAATCTTAGCTACTTAGGCAGCTGAGATCTGAAGATCAAGGTTCAGAGCCAGCCCTGGCGGGAAAGTTGATGAGACTCTTTATCTTTAATGAACTACCAAAAAGCCAGAAGTGGAACTGTGGTTCAAGTGGTCGAGCACCAGCCTTGAGTAAAACAAGCTAAGGGACAGTGCCCAGGTCCTAAGTTCAAGCCCTGGTACTGGTACATATGCAGAGCACGCAAAGCAAATCCCAGGGGTGGCTTGAAAATATTAATTGTGTCTGTCATTCTGAGTATGTGGAAGTTTGGGATGCAGTCCTTCCTGATTGTTGGTGGTTCACAATCAAGCAGGTGCCTTGCTGCAGTCAGTCATTCATGATGGATGGTAGCTACCCTCTTTCCCAGCAGAATCTTTCCTAAGGATATGGTGGCAGGCATGGATTCTCTTGCTTATTAATGCCGCAGGGGCACTGGCTGCTTGATGGGGAGCATGTGGGCATAGAGCGCCTGCTGGCTGCAATCTCACTGCACAGACGGGAAGTAGTGGGGTGTTTTTATCTGCAGGAAGCAGCCCTGAGATAGAGGAAAGAATAGATGGATGGATATGGGGACTAGAAGAAGAGGAAGCCGTGGGAGAAACGTCTTCTTTGAAAGACAGGCAAGGCTGATGACTGCTATCTTTTGGAATGCCACATAGGAATTCAATGGGAAGTTGGGTGACTTCTGGCAGATCTGCTCAGCACATGGTGGTCTGAACTTGCCAGAGTCCCCTTTCTGAATTCTCTTTCAGAAAGAGAACTTTCTGGACTTCTAGCAGCATCTATTCACATCCCAAAGATTTAAATGGTCAACAAGAGACCCTGCAGTGACCATTCACCAGCAATGGAGGCTATACCAATAATTCTGGCTTAGAAAGTACACTGTCTGAGTTCTTAGAGTTGGTATAAAAAGATATTGTGACTCTGTATGTGTGTATACATATATGTTTATTATATGTGTGTGTGTGTGTGTGTGTGTGTGTGTTTGTTACATATGTGTTTATTTGTTGGTGCCAGTCCTGGGGTTTGAACTCAGGGTCTGGGCACTGTCCCTGAGCTTTTGTGCTCAAGGGTAGTGCTCTACCACTTGAGCCATAGCCCATTTCTGGCTTTTTTTGTGGTTAATTGGAGATGAGGTTTACAAACTTTGCTGCTTGGGCTAGCTTTGAACTATGATCCTCAGGCCTCAGCCTCCTCAGTTGCTGAGATTACAGGTGCCAGGCTTTGAATAGTTTTAGACTTTCAGAAGAGTCACGTAGTGCATACAGAGAGTTCCTTTGTAGACTCCCTCATCCAGTTTTCCCTAGTGCTCACATCTTAGGTAACAGGATACATTGGTGCCTGATCTTTTATAGGGGATTAAGAAATGCTTTGAGAATTGACTAGTAATTTCAATTTGCATCATCATCATCATCATCATCATCATCATTATCAACATCATCATCACCACCACCACCACCACCACCATCATCATCATCATCATCATCATCATCATCATCACCACCACCACCACCACCACCACCACCACCATCATCATCATCATCATCATCATTATCATTATCAGCATCATCATCACCACCACCACCACCACCACCATCATCATCATCGAAACGGTAGCCATAGCAGGAGATGAAGTTAGCAATGAAGACACAATGTATCTGCACTGTCCTAGATCTTTCATCTGCAATAGGTAATTTGACACTCTTTGATATCCTGTCAGCTACATTGTTGCAACAATCCCCCCCTTCCATTTTTTTGGTGATATTGAGTTTTGAACTTAAGGTCTTGCACTTGAGCCACAATACCAGTCCAAACTGATCCTTACTTTGTAGATGGAGAAGTTCAGGCAGAGTGATTCAGGCAGGAGGGCCAGGTAGCTGGCCTGTAACTATGATCTGCAACCTAGGCTGTCTGTCTTTAGGTTCCTACCATTATTTTTCCATGTAATAAAACAACCAGAGCTGTCATTTTCTGATGATAGGTACAAGAAGTAGACTCGAAGGTTTACACGTGTTATTTCTGAGTCTTCCTTTGATTTAGAGGCATGGTAAAGAGCACTTATTTCAGCGGTGTGTGTGTGTGTGTGTGTTGGGGAGAGAGGGAGAGAGAGAGAAGTGGAGAGAGAGAGAGGGAGGGAGAGAGCGAGGGAGGGAAAGAGAAGGAGGAGAGATTGTACTTGTTTCTGTTTTAGTGTTTTGCTCCCTCTCCCCAACCTCCCCCCTTAGGTACACTCCCCCCCCCCCCACCTGAAGTTGGGCAGCTCTGCCATGTATACATTATCCACACCAGCTCCCAACAGCAGCAAAGATTGCCAGGTGAGGTCAGAACATGAACAAGCAGGAGTGCTTTAATAGTGAGAGTCAAAAACAGACAAACAAAATGATACTACTTCAATGAAGCCGCATGCCCGAGGAACAGAAGAGGGGAAGCTGTTTCTGCCCTAGGTCTTGCTGAGAACTGGGAGAGGGTGGGAGGGGAGGTAGTTGTAAAGCAAGTACTGCACGGTGAGATTTGGATTGGGAAGAGGAGAGTGTTGGGGGCCTGGGCAGTGGTGGGAGGAAGAGATCTTGGGGATGGAAGAAATCTCTTTTTTTTCTACCCAGGATCTTGTGGTAACATGCAGCTGTCATCACCAGGGATATTTTCCCCTTCTCTTCAGGTGCCAATGGACTCTAGTAGACTTCTGGTCTCAAATTCTCTTTGAAAAAATATTATTATAATTATTATTTGGCTTTGCTTTTTATTTCTTCAGTCAAGGCTGAATCTCTATCACTTGCGCTACAGCTCCACTTCTGGCTTTTTGATGGTTAATTGCAGATACGAGCCTCATAGACTTTTTTGTCTCCATTGGCTTTGACTGCGATTTTCAGATCTCTGTCTCCTGAGTAGCTAGGATTACAGGTGTGAGCCACTGGTGCCTGGCTTTCTTTGGATATCCATTGTGACTGTCAGCTTCATTTGGTTGGGAGAGGGTGAGGTGGGGGTGGGGAATCCCAGTTCTGTTTGCTTTCTGTCCTCTGGTGCCTGGAACACTGTCTCACTCACATATAGAAAGCCTCATTAAATGTTGAATGAAAAATGATGGTCTATTCCTGGTCCTATTTGTATCTGCCTTAGAACATAACATTACTTAACTATTATCTTGTCTCTTTTCTAGCTGGATGGTCAAAATCTTTCAGGATCATAAATTCCTCTCTTAATCACTACCTAGTGCCCAGGACAGGCCTGTGTGGTTAAGGCTAAAGGCTATAGGCTCAGAATACCAGAGCTCAAATCTCAAATCTTCTACTTACTAGCTGGAAGGGGAGGTCTCTGTGCCTTAGATTTCACATGTACATTAATGAGAATAATAATAATCTATTTCATGGGGCCATTGAAGGAAAAATACTAATGTTAGAATTGGTTAAAATGTTTAGAAGAAAATGAGGTGCTAGTGGCTCATGCCTATAATCCTAGCAAGTCAGGAGGCTAAGATCTGAGGATGGAGGTTTGAAGCCAGCCAGGGCAGGAACATCTGTGAGACTCTTATCTCCAATAAACTACCAAAAAGCCAGAAATGGGGCTGTGGCTCAAGTGGTAGAGTGCTAGCCTTGAGTCAGAGAAGCTCAGGGATAGTGCCCAGGCCTTGATTTCAAGCCCATGACTGACCCAAAAATAAATGTTTAGAAGAGTACAGGGCATATAATAAGTACACCATAAATGTCAGTTATTGTTAGTGCTCAAAAATATTTGGGAGCCTAGCATGGTGACGCACGCCTGTAATCCCAGCCTTTGGGAAGCAGAGGTAGGAGGATTGAATGAGCTCCAGACCACTCTGGACTACATAGCAAGTCCTGTCTCAAAAAAAAAAATAGGAGGGGAGTTAAATGTTGGGGGATTTTGTACGATTTGTACCTTTTCTCTGAGTGATTAGGTCTCTTCTAAGAGGCACAGACTGGTAGAATGATCTGAGAAAACCCAGGAGATCCTAAACAGCTGTCTGTCCAAGCAGTCCTGTGTTTCTAGTTTCTTTTGGATGGCTAGTGTGGAGTAACACCCTCATCTCTTCTCTGTATTGCCTTTTACATTTCTTTCTTTTGGCTTTTGTTTTTAATGGCTCATCTTGGAATCTTGCTAATCTGCAGGTGGGGTGTGGGGTCAGCTGTTTCCATTTTAGAGAAGCAGCAGTGGACCCTGGAATGCAGCTGCTGGGCGGCCAGCAAGGCTCAGGGCAGAGCTGCCAGGAACGCACGATGGAGTTTACTTAGACTCTGCTCTCTCTCGCCAGGATTTTGTCTCTTACTCAGCTAACACAAGCAAGGACTCTTCCTGGTCACAGGCAGCCCAATGCCTGGCTGCATTCAGTAGCTTGAATAGGCAGTCTGTCTGTCTGTCTGTCTGTCTGTCTGTCTCTCTGTCTGTCTGTCTCTCTGTTTCTGTTTCTCTGTCTCTATCTCTGTAGCTCTGTTTCTTTGTTTTTTTCTTTCTTTCTCCCTCTGTCTCTTTTTCTCTCTCCTTGTCTCTTTCTCTGTCCCTCTGTATCTTTTCTTTGTGTGTGTGTGTGTGTGTGTGTGTGTGTGTGTGTGTATGTGCTCTAGAGCTTGAATTCAGGGCCTGAGTTTTGTCTTTGAGCTTCTTTTGTTCAAAGCTAGCTCTCTACCATTTGAACTCCTGGCCTTTTTTGGTGGGGGCAGGGAGATTAGTTTCTTTTAAGTAGGAATCTCACAGACTTCCCTGCCCAGGCTGGCTTCGAACTGTAATACTCAAATCTCAGCCTCCTGAGTAGCTAGGGTGACAACCATGAGCTACGGGTGCCCAGCTTGTCGCTTTGTCTCTTTCTCTGTCTGTCTGTCTGTCTGTCTGTCTGTTTGTCTGTCTGTCTCTTCCGCACCATATGTGTGGTATTTGCTAGGCCACCCTGACCCTCTAGTAGGGTTGACAAATTAACAGGATGAATTTCAGATAAACCAAGAATAATTGTTTGGCATATCTCAAATACTGCAGATGTCCTGTAGTTTTATTTGAAATGTTGGCTATCCTAGAGCCTCTCATATGACCAATTAACTATGTGGTATTTTTTTTTGTGTGGGGGAGGATTACTAGGGATTGAACTCAGGGCCTCAGGTGTGACTAGGTATACGCACCTTTCCACTTGAGCATCATTCTCAGTTCTTTTGCTTGTGTTAATTTTGGGCTAGCCTTGAACTTGTGATCTTCCTGGCCTCTGCTCCTATCTCCTGAATAGGTAGGATGTCAGGTACGTGCCACAGTACCCAACTTTTGCTATATTTTGTGTTTCTTTTGGTGACAGTAATGAGGCTGAGCTTTTTCACTCATGGCTGGCACTCTACCACTTGAACCACACCTTCACTTCTGGGTTTCTTGCTGGTTAATTGGGGATAAGAACCTCTCAGATTTGTCTGTCTGGGCTAGGTTTGAACTGTGATCCTCAGATCTCAGCCTCCTGAGTAGCTAAGCAGTTCCTGAGTAGCTGAGTAGCTACACAGAGTGAGCCGCCAGCACCCGGTTTGCACAGTGCACCTGACCAGTGTCTCCCTCCTTTATCGCTCTCCCCCACCTAGCCCATCCCCACTCATCCCACTAACCCCATCAGAGAAAATTTAGAATTTCCCTGTCATCTTAATTTGTATTGCTTTGCTTGCAAGAACCATTTTGATGTTGCTTTCTCTGTGAATTACTTGTCTTTTTTATTTTTTTGGCTGATTTTCCTGCTTCCTTAGTAATTTCAACAGCTTTTTATTAAAATTCACTAACACATATCTCCATGAGCATGGTAGTGCATGCTTATAATCCTAGCATTCAGGAAGCTGAGATAGGAAAATCTCAAGTTTGAGACCAGTCTGGCCCACATCACGACATCCTGCCTCCCAAAACAAATATAACAACAAAAAGAATGTCTTTTAGAGGGACATATTTTACTTATAATAGTATATGAAATTGGCTTTGACTTGGGAATAATGGTTGATTAGGGGATTTCTTTTTACTCTGTCAACATTTAAAAATTCTTAAATAGTCAAATTTGGGAGTCATTTACATCTTCTCCATTTTGTGTCTCTACTCCTCCTTAACGAGATGACAGAGCCATTTGTGTTTGCTACTTAAACTTTTTCATTTTTCTTTTTTGCATTTAAATCTTTAATCCATCTGGAATTTAGTTTGATTTTGTTTGGAGGGAGGTGAGGATCTAGCTTTTATTTTATTTTTTTTTAGCAGATGGCCAGCCAGTTGTCCCAATACCATTTATTGAATAATCCATTGCTTCCCACGGGATTGAAATGCCGCCTTTATCATATATTAACTGTGGAGGAGGGACTCATTTTCTGAATTTTCACAGCCAGCTAGACAGAGGGGACTTTAGGAGGCTCTTGGCTCACTAGAGACAGAGATCTTGATCCACAGGGGACCCACCAGAAGGAAGTACAATGCTGAGCCAGGGGGTCTTCCTGTCTCAGCTTCCTGGGTGCTAGGATTACAGGCATGCACTACCATGTTCAGGGAAGGCAGGATATTGATGCTGAGAGGGGCTGAGTTAGAACAGGGCTTCCCAGCCTCAGGTACACTGGTTCTGTGCATCACAGGTTGGTTGGTGGCATCTGTAGGTGCTGGTATCAACCTTTATCCCAACTCTTGGTAATCAAAAATATCTTCAGCTGGGCACTGTGGCTCACACCTATAATCCTAGCTACTTGAGAGACTGAGATCTGAGGATCTTGGCTTGAAGCCATCTTGGGTAGGCAAATTGGAGATACAGTTATCTCCAGGTGACTAGCAAAAAGCTGGCAGGGGAGGTATGGCTCAAATGGTGGAGCTTCAGCCTTGAGAGGGGAAAAAGCTAAAGGATAGTACCCGGGTCCCAAGTTCAAGTCCCAGGACCAATACACACACACACACACACACACACACACACACACACACACACACACACACACGCTACTAAATGTCCCCTGGGGGACAAATCATCTCAGGTTGAGAAGCCTTGCTTTATCAGGCTGGCTGTGGGCAGATCTTTGATGAGACGCATTCTAGGCCCTTGGCTGTCTGGAGGCTGTGCTGTGGCTTGTGGAGGGTTCCAGTTGTCTGGGTGCCACAGAGGGCATTGTCTCTCTATCTCAGAGCCCAGCTTCCTGGTTTTGTTCTGGGAGTGCAATCTCTGCAGTGCAAACGCCAGAAATGGACTCCTGGAGGGACTGAAGTTTCTGCCCATGCAGCTTGAGCCCCTGCCCACACGCTGCCATCTTCATCTCAAGGGACAGAGGCCTCCTTTGGCCACAGATGACTGGAGTCAGGCCTGCGAACTCGAGGCAGTAGGAGTTTCTGATTTCACACAGTGTCCGTGTGGTCCTTTTCCAGGAGTCCAAGAAGTCTGTGGGCCTATCTGTGGGAACAGCAGGAAGTGTGCACTGGGAGATTGGAGGTGGATGGTGGGAGGGAGAGAAAGGAGAGAAGCTCCAGATAGAACAGTTCCATGTGGGAGAGAGAGGGAAGGGGAAGTAGCTGTAGGCGGAGTCCCTGGGTCTTTGGGAAGGAGGAAAACCTGGGGAACTGGCTGAGGGTTGAGCAGTGGCGCTGGGGGTGAATGGGTCGGAGCTGGGATTCTTTGTGGCTCTGAAATAGGGAGGAGAGAGCAGCTGTGGCTAAATGGGGTGGAGGTGGGCAGAGGGATCCCAGTGGGAAGGGTATCTTGATGGGCACAGTGGGGTGTGGGGAGAAACTCAGGAGGAAGAAATGCTTTGGCAAAGGCAGCCCAGTGGAGGAAGTCAGATCAGCTGAGTCCTCACCAGCTTTGGCATAGGATGGGGTGGGGGTGGGGGTAGGTGGATGGGAAGTGGGTGACAAATATGAAGGAGGTAGAGGGCCAACAGAGGAGTTAGCTTAGGTGCCTGTTGAAGAGTTGAGGCTTTGCGCTCCTTTTTTTTTTTTTTTTTTTTTGGCTTGTTTTCTTTTTAAGCTATATTTTTAGTATCCTTAAGTACTTGCAACAAAGGGGTTGCAATTCACCTAGTCAGTTTGTGAGTACATCTTGATCAGTGCCGCCCCTTCTATCATTTCTCCCCCATCTCTGCCAACCCTACCCATCCTCTCAATTTTCCTCATTTCACAGGCTGGCCATGGAGAAGGATGACAGCACTTTCTCCTGCCCTAGTCCTCTCTGGATCTGTCTCCTCTCCTCCTCTTCCCCTAGCCTGCATCTCAAGCATCAGCTTGAGTTCTGCCCTAGATCTCTGTATTTGTCTCTGCTCCTCCTCTTCCCCTAACCTGCATCTCAAGCATCAACTTCCTGGGATTTTTTTTTTTTTGTTGGTCTATGGGTTAGATGTTCAAAGGACTTACCTGGGTAGAATTCTCCCCTGCCTAGACTTGACTTTGGTTAGTACATCCGGGCACATGTGCCAGGACTCCAAGTGTGTTGACTTGAATAAGTTAGATCTCCCCTTACCCTCTGGGTAGGAAATCCCCAAGGAAGACTGTGATGTCACCTACCCAGGGACCACTCTGTGAGCCCTCGTATGCATCTTCAGTACACCCCCCTTACCGCTCCCACTCATACACGGACAGTACCAGGCACCTGAGTACCACTCCGTCATTATTTGTGAATGCACGCAGCCGTATTGCAAACCTGGTATCAGTGACTCTTTTCCCTTTCTTGTTGGCGGTCCACTTTCCTGTCCATCCATATTTCTCTACACACAGGTTTTTCATGAGTGCCTGTTCTTGAAATGTGGATGGCCCATATTTCACCCATACAGAAGCCTGTCTGGTTGTTTTTCTCTATCATGTGCATCCTTGTATTGTTGTCACGCAATGTGATGGTGACTGGGTGACAACAGAAGTGAGATTTCTTACAGATCTGGAGGCAGGATGGCTGAGCTTGGCTTAGTTTGGTATGGTGCTCTTTTTTGGTACCCAGATGGTCCCCTTCTCACTGTCATTGAATTCTCCCAGGCAGCCCAGAGCAGTGCTCTGTGTCTTAGGGATTGAACTCAGGGCCGAGGTACTGTCCCTGAGCATTTTCTCTCAAGGCTGGTATTCTGCCACTTTGAGCCACAGCACCACTTTCAGTTTTCTGGTGGTCAGTTGGAGAGAAAGAGTCTCATAGATGTTCCTGCCCAGGCTGGCTTTGAACTGCAATCCTCAGATCTCATCCTCCTGAGTAGCTAGGATTACAGGCATGAGCCACGGGTGCCCTGCTCCATCCTCTCGAGCTACTCACTTCCCACACTGGAGATTAGGCTTTGGAGCATTACCACATTCAGTCCAGGCAGTCAGCAGTGTTGCCATGGAAAGGGTATAGTAATGCTTTCCTCCTTCTTGTTTGTTCTCTTCCAGCACATCCTGAATGAATGTCACTGTTACGTTTCTCTCTACCAGTCTCTCTTCCATACCAAGTTCTCTCCTAGCTCACACTGTCTTTGTGGCTTAAGCCCAGACACTTGTCACAAAGGACAGATGGTATCACCTGAACAGAAGCAAGCACAAAGACTGGCCCATAGAAGACAATGCATGATATTGGGTTTAACCTTTAGAGCAAAGACCCTCATGTGCCAGGTAGGCCCAGGTAGGATTAGGGAGCAGAGGTGGCACTGAAGACTTAGCCCTAACAAGTGGTTGTTCATAGCATGGGAGATGTAGTCCCTTTCCAGTCCTCTTCAGGTCCTTCTGATTGGGCCCAGTTGTATGCCTTCCCCACTGTCAAGCATGCTTAAGCCCTATCCTAACAGAGCAGGCTCTGGCTCAGGGCTGTATTCCACAGTGTCACACCTGTAATCCTAGCTACTCAGGAGCCTGAGATCTGAGGATTGTGGTTCCAAGCCAGGCCAGGCAGGGAAGTCCATGAGACTCTTACCTCCAGTTAACCACAAAAAAAAAGAGCCAGAAGTAGGGCTATCGCTCAAGAGGTAGAATGGTAGCCTTGAGTGTAAAAACTAAGAGATTGTATCTGAGCTCAAGCCTTGTGACCAGCACATAAAAATAAAAATAATACATTTTTCTCTCTCTCCTTATATCATTCACTAGTGGCTTTGCTAGGGAGATAGTTCCCTTTGCTAGAAGCTTGATGACAAGGTCTCTATTTGAGTGGTCACTGCCCAACTTCGAATGGTAGGTGGCTGTTAGAATCTTGCTGAATCAGCTTTCCTTAGAGCTCTCAGTCTCCAAAAAGCCGAGTCCCTGACTTTCTCCCTTGTGAAGAGTTATTTTGCCTGTAGATTTCCCTTCAGTTATTTCTAGCTGTTGAGAGGCATTCGTCAGAAGTCTTTATGTCCCCAAGAGTGAGCGTGGGGTATGTGTTGTTGAAGCTTTTTTGGTTGTAAGTAACAGAAAGCAACTTGAATCAGCTAACGTTACAGAAGGAAAATTGTGTAAGTGTGTAAGGAAAGGTTAGTCAGGCGGAAGGGAGGGAACAAGAAGTCTGCTCATCTCTCATCTCTGCTTCTCTATATTATTCTTGCTGGCCACGCCAGTTTTCCCTGTTTCTTATTCTATACATAGCAAGTTGCCTCCTCTACAACTCTGAGAATCTCAGCTCCTGTACTAATGTGGGTGAAAGAATATGATTGGCCCAGCTTAGGTCTGATGGCCAATGAACTGAAGTGAGGGGTGGGATCCCAAGGTGCCAATACTGTGGGTGGGAGATAGAAGTTGAGCCCTTCGGTGGGTCCAGGATGAAGAGGCAGACCTTGAGCCGTGAACTTCAGCTTCCCCTTCTTCCCCAGGCTGCAGGAGACAAGCTGTGTGTGTGAGAGAGAGAGTGTGTGAATATAGGAATAGAGAATGATGTGACAAAAACACTCAATCTCAGACATGCTGACCTTGAACTCTACATGGTGATGTCTTGGGGAAGAAATTCATTGTGCCGCATTTCTGGAGAAGGAATTTTTCTGGCTCTGGGGGGGAAGTTTGGAGCATATCTTGAAACCTCCTAGTACTTTCTCTCCTTTGTCCTTTACCTCAGAATTTCTGTTCAGTGATAATACAGGAAAAGGAAACCCTACTTTCTGTTTTTGGAGCCTGCCTATCTGCATGCCTGCCTGCCTGCCTCCTTCCTTCCTTCCTTCCTTCCTTCCTTCCTTCCTTCCTTCCTTCCTTCCTTCCTTCCTTCCTTCCTTCCTTCCTCCCTCCCTCCCTCCCTCCCTCCCTCCCTCCCTCCCTCCCTCCCTCCCTTCCTCCCTCCCTCCCTCTCTCCCTCTCCTTTATATTTTTTACTTTATTGCTGGTGCTCTACCATTTGAGTCACATCTCTACTTTGGGCTTTTTTTTGGTAATTTGTTGTAGATAGTCTCAGGGAATTTCTTGCCCAGGCTGGCTTTGAACCACAATTCTCAGATCTCAGACTCCTAGGATTCCAGGCATGAAACACAAGCACCTGTCTTCTTTTGGGTTTTCTTGCAATTTTTTTTTTTTTTGGCCTGGCCTGGGGCTTGAACTCAGGGCCCGGGCACTATCCCTGAGCTTCTTTTTGCTCAAGGCTCTACAACTTGAGCCACAGCACCACTTCTGGCTTTTTCTGTTGATGTGGTACTGAGGAATCGAACCGGGGCTTCATGCACACTAGGTGAGCACTCTGCTATGAAGCTACACTCAGACCCTCTTAGGTTTTCTTAACCTGAGTTGTGCCCCCTGTATGCCTCCTGCATGAGGCACAACATGTTCTCTTAATTCTGTCATGGAGGTGAGAATGCTCCCTGGTACATGGAACTCCTCCAAGCTCGCAAGCTTGCTACAGAATCTATGCAAAGGTGAGGATACAGCCCACTATTGGTATTTGCAGATTTGACAGTTGTGGCTCCTTGCTCTCATTAGCCACCCAGAATCTCCTTGGAACAAGGTCACAGGTCAGAGTCTGGAAACACTGGCTTGGAATGAATTTGGAGAGGCAGAATGGAGGTATGACTAAGAATGGGGCTACTGGGGCCAGGCCTGGCTCTGAGTCTACACACCACCCTTTGCCTGGGTTTTCAAATTGCTCAATTTTTTGTGCTCACTTCACAAGGCTGTCCGGAGGTTTCAATGAGTCAGCATGTGTACACACTTTCCAACACTGAACATGCAACCTTGCCACTTTCCTAGCTAGGAGATTTTGCTCACTGATGTGGTCCCTGGCCTCGAGGGGAAAGGTACAGAGTCTGCCTGCTACTGTCTTTTTCTTTCTTGCATCCTGCCTCTTGGAACCTACACTGGTGATGTGCGCCAGGCCTCCATGCTGAGTAAACGGTTTCCCTAGGAACCAGCCAGCAGCTGGGTGCTGGTGGCATACAGCTGTTATCCTAGCTACCCATGAAGCTGAGATCTGAGGATTGAGGTTCAAAGCCAGCCTGGGCAGGTAAGCCTGTGAGACTCTTATCTCCAGTTAACCATCAGAAAACTGGAAGTGACACTGTGTCTCAAAGTGGTAGAGCACTAGCCTTGAGCAAAAGTGCTCAGAGACAGTGCCCAGGCTCCAAGTCCAAGCCCCATGACCAACCAAAAACTAAACTAAACTAAAAATAACCAGCCAGCAGGGAAGGTGGGATCAAGGTGAGCAAGCCAGGTATTGGGATCATGGAGGTGAGGTGGTCCTCTGTATCTTTTAATTAAGTCGGTGGTTTGCTGGGCCATATCTCTGGTTGGTCCTTTCTGGCCACTAGAAACCTGTTTGCTTTGTGTTATAACAACAATGACAACAACAACAAAACCTCGAAACATCAGGTGTGATTGGCAGCTCCTCCTGTACCCTTTCTCCTAGCCCTGGCCTCTGAGGACTTCTTAGACGAATGCAGTTTTAATGAATGTGTGTTACTATTGACATGACTGACATGAAAATCTAGCTGCTGGTTTTACACTGAGGTTTACGACTCCTTCTAAAATCCTGTCTCCCTCCACTGCACTTCCGGCCATGGGGTTGTTTGCCTGGCAGTTTTTCTGCTGTCCCTCCAAATAAGGCATTAGCCATGAAGTTGCAGAGACAGCATCCCAGCCTGGCCCAGCCCAGGAATAAGTGGTAAGATGGCCACCTCCTCCGCCTCCTCCTCCTCCTCCTCCTCTTTCTCCTCTTTTTCTTCTCCTTCTCTTTCTCTTCCTCCTCCTTCTCCTCCTTCTGTTCCTCTTCCTCCTCCTCCTCCTCCTCTTCCTCCTTTTCTTCTCCTTCTCCTCCTCCTCCTCCTTCTCCTCTTCTTCTTCTCCTCCTTCGCCTCCTCCTCCTCTTCTCCTTCTCCTCTTCTTCTTCTCCTTCTCCTCCACCTTCTCTTCCTCCTTCTCCTTCTCTTCCTCCTCCTTCTTCTTCCTCTTCCTCTTCCTTTTCTTCTTTCTTTAATTAGAAGGATTTTTAAAAGAATTCTCAAATGTTTGTCTGTTGTAGAAAACTAGAAATAAATATGTACAAAAAGAAGAAAATAAAAATCACAATTTCTCTAAGAGAATAAAGCAACTACTAACATTTTTGTTTGTGTTCTTACCGATTTTAATCACATATGCATTGTATCGATCTATCTATGTATGAATGAAAGGTCTCATTCTATAGCTCTGACTAACCGTGAACCCAGCATCCTCTTACTTCAACCTTTTCAAAAATATTTATTTATTTTTAATTTGTTTTTTTGTTGGTCTTGGGGCCTGAACTCTGGGCCTGGGTGCTGTCCCTCAGCTCTTCAGCTCAAGGCTAGTGCTCTACCACTTGAGCCACAACACCACTTCTGGCTTTTTTCTGCTCATGTGGTGCTGAGGAATTGAACCAGGGCCTCATGCATGCAAGGCAAGCACTCTACCACTGAACCACCTTCCCAGTCCTTACTTCAGCCTTTTGTGTGCTGCTATTACAACCATGTACACTCTGTGTGTGTGTGTGTGTGTGTGTGTGTGTGTGTGTGTGTATATGTGTGTGTGTGACTGGGATTTGATCTCAGGGCTTTGTACTTTCTAGGGAGTTATTCTACCACTTGAGCCATGATTCCAATTCTTTTTGCTCTGGTTATTTTTGCGATAGGATCTCTTTTTTTCCTGAGCGAGCCTGGCCCCCGATTCTCTTATTTAAGTTTCCTGCCATAGCTGGGATTGACAGGCAGCCTCCCCATACCCAACTTTTTCTGTTGAGTTGGGTCTTGTGAACCTTTTTGCCGAGACTAGCCTTGTACTGTGATCTTCCTGATCTCAGCCTCCTGAGTAGTTGGGATTATAGACATGAACCATCTGTACTGTCTTTTTTTTTTTTGTGTGTGGTAAGATGGATCTAATCCAGGGTAGTGAGCCTATGCCCCTAGCCCTCTGGATGCATTTTAAATTTACATTCACAGCTAAACTTGAAATGCGTTATTCTGACAACTGACTTTTGTCTCCATAATTGATGTGTGATGGTTTCTTTTCAAGTCAATAAATACAAATATGTGATTTTTTTTCTTAAGCATCATGGTATCCTGTTATACGGCTGTGTCTCTGTTCTCGTTTGTAGAGGGCTTTAATTGCATTACGTTTTGGGTACTTCCATAGACCGACTATTAGACATTCAGTTTGTCTCTCTGCATGAAACCAATACTGCCAATTTCAATGTATGCTTCTGGAAACAAGCTATAAGTAATATGCATGAAAATATATGAACATAAGTTATTTTTCTCTGCCCCAAACACACACATTCAGATGTTATCTTACCTTGATATTTTTCACTTAACACTATGTCTTGGGCTGAGCATGGGGATGCATACCTGTAAGCCTTCAACTTTGGAAGTAGAGGCAAGAGGGTCCAGAATTCTGGCCTAGCCTGGGCTAGATTGCAAGACCCTATTTCAAAACAAACAAAAACCACAGAGGCCAACCAAACAAAACCCAACAAAAGCAAACAGCACACACAGAAACAAATCTCAGCCATGTATTGGCTTTATTCCTTTTTCTGTGCCAGTCCTGGGACTTGAACTCAGGGTCTGGGTTCTGTCCCTGAGCTCTTTTGCTCAAATGAGCCACAGCTTTACTTCCAGCTTTTTGGTGATGAATTAGAAATAAGTCTGACAGACTTTCCTGACTGGGTTGGCTTCCAACTTCGATCCTCAGATTTCAGCCTCCTGAGTAGCTAGGATTACAGGCATGAGCCACTGACGCTTGGCAGTATGATGTGTTTTATGAGCAAGGAGGAACCTTTCCTATGGTCCATCCAAGTCCCACATTGTGTGGTACAGCTAGAGGAAGGCCATTTGGTCAGCAATCAGGAGGGACTGTGTAAATTCAGATTATGAATGGGATTGGCCCTCCACATTCTGAATGACAGAGACAAAGCTGGTGAGCCCATAAGCCAGGTGGCAGCCACTGGCAAGAGGCCATTTGTGACTTCTCAGCAGTCCTCCCGAGGGACCACGCTGAAGACAGAGACACTGCCCTTCATTTGTACTTGGTCAAGAAAAGATTGCCTCCTGGATTAGGTATTTCTTATGCTTCTTTCTGGCAAGGCGAGTTGGGGGCACCGGAGGGTAAAGACTCTGAGTCTAAAGAAGAATCTGGAATCTGTTGCATATGTGCATACTTGCCTCCACCTTGAAGGCCTGTGGTCGAGGAGTAATCCAGGTCCTTGGCATGTGGTGTCTTTGTCTTTAACGGTGATCTTAGCCTAGTATGGTTTGATTCACATGTTTTCCAACTTATTTTATTTATTTGCAGTACTGGGATTAAACCCAGGATCTTACTCTTGAAAGTATCTGGGATTCCAGGCATCTTTCACCTTGCTCAGCTTGGATTTTTATTTTAATTTGTCTGTCTGTCAGTCAGTCATATATATACATGTATGTATGTATGTTTATGTATGTATGTTATGTATGGATGCTGGTTCTAGGGCTTGAGCTCATGGACTGGTACTGTCCCTGAGTTTCTTTTTGCTCAAGGCTAGCACTCGACCACTTGAGCCAGCTTGTCTTTGGTGGCTAACTGAGGATAAGAGTCTCACAGACTTTCCTGTCTGGACTGGCTTTGAACAAAATCCTCAGATCTCAGACTCCTGAGTAGCTAGGTTGACAGGTGTGAGCCACTGGCGCCCGGTGAAGGAGACTGTTTTAAAGTTAAAATATTCACTTCGTTGTGGAACTTTACATGCTGTTTGGAAAAGAGAGACACAGAACTATTATCCACCAAATGGATTGTTGGACCTTGATCCCATGTAATGCAGGGGCAATGAATTGCTGAGCATACAGAAAGGAAGTTGTCTCTGAAAGAAAGTAAGTACAGCTCTCCTAGGATGTATCCAAAACCAAGCCCACTGCTTAGGAAACCTATCTGGGGAGAGGCTATGTGAAGGTTCTTAGGATACTGAGGTTCCTGTGAGATCCTAGTGTGATGTAAGGGCCCCATTCCCCTACCATTCATCCCTTACTCCCCCATTGCTGTTTTAAATTATATGTTGCACTAGGAGGCTCCACCCTATATAGTGTTTAAGATGTTGTCTCTATGAATTTGAGTACTCTAAGTACTCAAATTAGCATAGCATTTTTAAGGTCCATCTTAATGTGTTTGAATATCCTTTCTGAAAAGAAAGCTAAGCAATAGTCCATCCATGGATGGGCTTCATCTTGTCTTTCTGTTAATCTCTTAGTGGGTAAGTGGGTCACTTCCTCCTCCTGTGGGCTTTGTGGATGTTAGGTTGTTATAAAACTGAAATCTCCAAAACTTACTTCAACATGTGGCTTTTGGTTCTTTCCGACTATGCAATTACCGGATCTATAGAAATTCTACTTGTAACGTTTTTTTTTTTTTTTTTTTTTTTGCCTGTCTTGGGGCTTCAGCTTAGGGCCTGGGCACTGTCTCTGAGCTTCTCTTGCTCAAGGCAAACACTCTACCACTTGAGCACCACTTCCAGTTTTCTGGTGGTTTATTGGAGATAAGAGTCTCATGACTTTCCTGCCTGGGCTGACTTTGAACCGTGATCCTCAGATCTCAGCCTCCTGAGTAGCTAGGATTACCAGCGTGAGCCTCGGTGCCCAGATGATTTTATTTACTTTTGATCAGTCCCTAGCCATATAACGAGCATGAGGGTTGCTGCATTTTAATTTGCATGTCTCTGATGATGAGTGAGGTTGAGCATCGTTGCGTGCTCTCCTTGGCCATATGTGTGTCTTCCTTGGAGAGACATTTATGCGAGTCGACTTCCATGATTTTTGCACAGTTACATCTGTGTTGATTCAAGCAATCCAACTGGATTAATTCCGGTGCTTGACTGATGTGCGTGCTTGTGTGCGTGCGTGCGTGTGCGTGTGTGTGCGTGTGTGTGTGCGTGCGTGCGTGTGCGTGTGTGTGCGTGTGTGTGTGCGTGCATGTGTGTGTGTGTGTATGTGCCCATAATTTCTGCCCCGAAGTAACCCCTGCCTTGCTGCAAGCAGTCTGCACGTGAACCGTTCTGAAGATAACTTTCTTGAGAAGAGGAAATTCATAAAGCTATCATGCATCTTCCTTTTTCCCCCCCACACTAATGGAATGATTTAATGTAATTTCAGAGGCAAGTAGAGGCCTGTGGAGGCTCTGCTGATGAAGGGAGGTTACCCTGTTCCTGTCAGGTGATGCGAGTGGGAGTAGAGTGGTGTTCTCCGCAGGCTCCTGGGGGAAGGACTGCGGGAAGCAGCACAGTGCTGGCCGCATAGGCCTGGGGCGGAGCCTACAAAAGGGGGCAGAAAGAGAGGAAAGGCAGTCTTTGAAGAATCTGCATGTATGGATGCAGAAGTGTTGCCTTTTTGGTACAGGCTGAGTAGGGAATGGGAGGCCAAGTAGCATCCTAGTTAAGAAAACTGCTTTTGGGATCTGGATCTTCTTGGGTCTCATTCCTCATGTTTTTGAAGCTCTGAATGGGCTACCAGGGCCCCTGGGAAAAAGCAATGCTCTGATTGGTCAGTCTTAGCTACTCTCGGAGTTCAAGAATGAAAACGAACCCTTCCTGAATTACATGGACCAAGAATGGGTCAGGGAAAGTTCCTCACAAAGATATTTGGTAAAAATATTTTTTGTTGTTATTATAAAGGTGATGTACAGGGTGTTACGGTTACCTAAGTCAGGTAAAGAGTACATTTCTTTTTTAACAGTGTCACCCCTTCCCTCCCTCTCTCCCCCAGTTTTTCCCTCCCATTCCTACTTCCCACCCGTTCCTTTTCAACATGGTGTCCAGTGAGTGTCATACTGGCTTTCTTAAGGGACATCCAATGCTTGCATTCCATGCATAGGAGACCACCATGACTATAAGATGCTATGTAACGGTGCTCACAGGTATAATCAGATATAACATCGTGCTCGCAGAGTGGTATATTTGGGGAGCTGACTGAGTTTCTCCTGCTATCCAGCCAATATTGGTACGTCTATAGTTCCATACATCATTCCTCCATCTCCTACCCTTTTCTCCTTCCTCCCCTTCCTTCCCCTCTTTTCCCCTCTCTCCTCTTTTCTTCCTTTCTGGTAAGGACCTTGTGTCTTTATTGGAGAGAGGAGCTGGGAAGGCTGAGATGTGCAGTTGGCTCCATGGAAAACAGTTGTGGAGGTTGGGGATAGAGATTTTGTTTGTTTATTTATTGATTTTGAGGCAGGGTCTCACTCTGTAGCATAGTCTTACCCAGGATATCTGATCCTCTTGCCTTGACCTTGCGAGTGCTGGGATAATAGGCATTCACCTCCATACATGACCAATAAGAGAGATCTAACTAGTGGGTGATGAGCATGTAGGCAGGGCCAATGGGAAGTCTGGCAGATAGAGCCCTTGACTGGCTCTCCTGGACTGAAAGGCCACACCTAGTTGACAGCATTCACCCCTCCTGATGTCCTATTTGGCACTGGTCCCAAGTGTTGTTTTTAGATCCAAACATGATCAATGGTTTGTTAAGAGTAAGAATGTGGAAGGTTGTTCCACTGTGGTCCCAAAAGTATTCTGGCCTAAAGGAAAATTCCAACTTGAAGCCTGCTTCCTTGATTGCCTAGGGACGTTCAAGACTCTCATTCTTTTTTTTTTCTTCCCTAGGCAGTGAAGGAAGCAGGCTTCCTAGCTGGTGTGTAGACGGCATGGGCTCTCCAGAACTGGGCTTGAGGCATAGATCTGGACTCATGACAGAGATGTGGCACTTGGCTGCCTGTCAGTAGTCATTTCAGCCATGGAATGTGCTCACGTAGATGTGGCCCTCAAGCTGGGATACAGATCTGGGAAATGGTGATCTGTGTAGAAATGCACAGTGCACTGTTCAGGAAACCACTGAGCAAGAGCTTGTGCAAGGCATTGGGGTGGGGGAGCCTCTGATGAATGGAACTCAGTAGGAAGTGATTATAATCAGTAAGTCCTCATACCGTAAAAGACTGGGCTGGGGGTTAGGATAAGGTAGAAAAAGGAGGGCAGTGGTAATATGGCTGGAAACATGCCTCTCCATTGGGGGAGAGGATGGAATCTTCCTAGAGAAGCTGGCTTGCCTTTTCTTATTTCCTTTTGCACATACTGGGGTTTGAATTCAAGCTCTTGCATTTGTTTGGGTGGGTGCTCTACCCCTTGAATCAAGTCCCCAGTCCTTTTCACTTTAAGTATTTCTCACATAGGGTCTTGCATTTTTACCCAGAAATGTCCTTGGATCTCAGTCCTCTCCCCTGTACCTCCCACAGAGCTGGGATGACAGGGTGTATACCACTGCACCTGCCCAGAAGTTGGTTCTCTAGCTAGACATGAAGTGGATATTTTGCAGGTAGAGCTGGAGTTTTGGGGATGGAAGCTAAATGGTTTATGAAGGCATCAAGAGATGAGGAGCAAAATGTAAGGAAGTCAGTCCTTTCTGTGGCAGAAATCTAGCGTCCTGAAGGATTTACTCAAGGCTAGTATTCTACCATTTGAGACACACCTCCACTGCCAGCTTATTTGCTGGTTAATTGGAGACATAAGTAGAAATTGTAGTAGCAAATAGTAGATGGGTTTTGAACGCCAAGCTCTAGTTTTGGGAGTCAATTGAGGCATTGAGGAATTATTGGCCAGTTAAGAAACTAGAGGTAGCTGGGGCTGGTGGCTCACACCTGGAATCCTAGCTACTCAGGAGGCTGAGATCTGAAGATCACAGTCAAAGCCAGCCGGGGAAGAAAAAGTCCATGACGCAATTATCTCCAATTAACTACCAAAAAAAAAAAAAATGCTGAAAGTGGTGCTGTGGCTCAAGTGGTAGAAAGCTAGCCTTGAGCACAAAAAGCTCAATGACAGAACCCAGGTCTTGAGTTCAAGCTCTAGGACTGGCAGAAAGAGAAAGAAAGAAAGAAAGAAAGAGAGAGAGAGAAAGAAAGAAAGAAAGAAAGAAAGAAAGAAAGAAAGAAAGAAAGAAAGAAAGAAAGAAAGAAAGAAAAGAAAGAAAGAGAAAGAAAGAGAGAGAGAGGGAGGGAAGGAGGGAAGGAGGGAGGGAGGGAGAGAAGAAGGAAAGAGAAGGAAAAAAGAAAGAAAGGGTGGGGGAGAGAAAGGGGGGGGGGGGACAGGGAGAAAGATACTAGAGGCATCTATGGCTTCCGGATCACACTGGCTCAGGTTTGACTCACATTGAATGTATTACATTCTGATGCTCCTCAGATGTGTGTTGTTGGGCAGATTATTAAACTTTCTCTGAGCCTTAGATTTTTCTTAGGTCAAATAGGATTGAAATACTCCATTGGGGGTCATGAGGAATGAAGTATAAATGAGGTTCAGAAAGTCCTCAGCAGCACCTGGAAACCAGCAATCCCTCCCTCCCTATCTGTGCATTGGTCCTTCCCCCCTAATTCTACCTGTAAGAATGAATGTGGAGACTTGGCATCTTGCCAGATGTTCACGTCTGCACCATTTGAGTATAGATGGGTATATGTGTGGCACACGATAGATGTTTGCTAAATATCTCCAGGGAAACAAATGAATCATACCACTTGGGCTTTGGGAGGGCTTTTAATTTGTGCCAGAACTGGGATTTGAACTCAGGGCTTCTTGCTCTCTCTTGGCTGTTTCCTTCACGCTTGTTACTCTACCACTTGAGCCACAGTTCCACTCCCAGCTTTGTGCTGATTCATTGGAGATAAACATTTCACAGACTTTTCTGCCCTGGCTGGCCTTGAACCTCGATCTTCAGCTCTCAGCCTCCTGAGTAGCTAGGATTACAGGCATGAGACACCAGTACTGGATGTTACCTACTTTTTTTTGCAGAGGGAGGAAGGGGAGGGGAGGGCTGGAAAAATACTTTGATGAAACTTCAGGGCATAGTGGGGAGGGGCGGAGGGTCAAACTGCTTTTCTTCCAAAGCCTGGGTTTCAGAGAGGGGAGGTAAATGAGAAGCTTCTGGGGTTCTGGAGGTCAACAGAGAGACGGTGATGAGGAGGGAGAGAGTTGCACAGTACAACGTGACTCCCCTTTGGGACCCCCTTAATATCGACAGTAACTTTATGCATAGATAATGCTTCTATTTACCACGTGTGATGGTGGAATTGGGACTTATGGAGATTAATGTGATTATTAAACTTCCTAATAAGTCTGCTGATGTGAAGGGACAGCTGTTTTCCAAACTGCTGGGCTTTTGAGTGTGGGAAGATCCAACCTTTTGGGGAAGACGATGTCTGAAGAGATGAGAGACAGGAAGGGGTAGAGATGGGCCATCTTTCGAATGCCCCAATGTGGCTAGACTTTGCACAGATGAGCAGGTGCTCTAGCTGAGTGTTATAGTTCCCCTCCTACCTGAATTTATAGGGTTACTCTTTGAAGAGTGGTTTCAATGACTTATCTGCTGATTCTAGGAAAGAAGTTAACTTCAAACAGCCGATGCCTGTCTTTGGATTTCTTCCTCCTAACCTTTTGTTGTTAAGAGTCTCCAAATGGAATGACTTAGTACTACTTTGGAGCCTTACACGGTTGTTGCGAATGAATACATGTAAAAGACTTCCTGAAGCTCCCAGCAACATGTTGCATTGAATAATACTATTTGCAATCCTGGCTGCTTAGGAAGTTGAGATCTGGGGACCAAGGTTCAAAGTCAACCTTGGTTGGAAAGGCTGTGAGATTCTTACCTTCAATTAACCACCCAAAAGCCAGAACTGGGACTGTTAGTGGGGCACTAACTAACCTTGAGTGAAAAAGCCAAGGGACATCACCCAGGCCCTGAATTTAAGCCCTAGAACTAGCATACAAAAAAACCCCCAACCCAATAACCTCCCTCCCCCCCAAAAAAACAGTAGTGTTGTCCTGATTGGTCATTACTGAATCCATTTATCATCCCATCCTTTTCATGGGAAATGTTCTAGGGGTGATTCTAGATGTAGAATCTGAAACAACACAGAAGTTGGTGACTTGCTTGGGATCACTCAAGGAAGCAGGCAGTGGAGCGGATTGCCATGGCAACCATTTCCAAGCACCCATGTCTGAAGATGGACCCAATCTGGCATCAACTGGTCCCTCAGAGCACAGAGAATCTCTGGTTAGAGCAACAAAGGAAGTGATACGGGATGAACCATGCCCAGCTATGGCAAGAGGCCCTCAAAGACCTTACCTTTCAGACCCAGTGGTCTTTCCTCTCCTTGGATGCTCCCCAAAGCCTCAGGAAACCAGCCAAAGGGGGCATCTTCTCTACCAAGGTCAGCCATGGTGCCATGTTTCCTCATGGCTCAAGGCTGGTTGTGGCACTCACGGTAGAACCCAGAGCAGACTTGGATTTCCATGTTTCCAAATCCAATCCTATTCTTCTTGCAGGAGACCACGGGGCCTCCAGACGAGACAGATGGCAGACGGCTCCAGGAGTTTAAAATAGACAGAGCTCACTTTCAGAGGTAGACATGTGCGTGGAGTGAGCTGGAAGCCAGGGACCCCTGTGTGGGAAAGCATTTTGGCAGGGAGGAACACAGAATGGAGCTCTGAATGCTAGGATGAGTGGAGTCAGCTGGCTCTGAGGGTGGGAGAAGGACGCTGGGCATGAGCCAACCCGAGGCTGGGTAGGGGGGAAGGGATAGCTGCATAACATGGGTTATGGACCAATAGGCTGCCTTCCTTCTCTCCAGCTGTGATCCTCCAGCTGTGCACCCCGCTGAGTGCTGGAGGCTGATGTACAAGAAGGGGGGTGTGCCTGCCAAGGGAGCTTGTATAGACTTTAGGGTGCTCCCAACTCCCATGCATTGCTTACTTTTTGGCAAACGCTGGCCCCTGGCATTGACTGGCTGAACCAGGGTTTGCCCCCCCTCCAACTCTTTCTCTGGACACTTGGACTTAGCACTCAATGGTACTAGCTAACCTTCTCGGCACCCGACTGGAAGGATGTGCTACTCTGGGAACTGTGCCACGTACAGCAAGAAGCCAGACAAATGGGATGTCGGGTCAGAGACCCTATGGCTCAGAGAGATGGAGACACGGCTGCCTTGATGTGGCAATCATAGGATCGCTAGCAGTGCATCAAACAGCTTCCTGCGACCTGGTTTCTGTGAGACAAAGACAAACAAAAAGCCTTCTTTGGTGGGTGGTCAGGGTAGGGCATATGGTAGGTTTGAGGAGTAGAAGTGGGGGTAAGAACGGCGACAGATATTGGTAGCTGCCAATCAACAACTAGTTCCCCTTCCTCCATGTTTGTTTTGTTTGGTGGCAGTCTGCCCATAGGATGGGGCTTGAGCAGACCTCCAATTCCATTTTCTTTACAATGATTGTTCTACAGGGGGCCATGGATCCAGTTTGGGTGTGTGTGTGAGAGAAGAAGGCTTTCTCTCCACCCAACTCCTTCATCTTGTCTTGAAGATGGTTAAGTGAGGACAGGATTGTGGAGGCTTTAGCAGCCACACCGTGAGTGTGTGTGACAGGTGTCTACAATTATGGTGACACTGATCTAGAGGACCAATGTCCTTGAGTTACTTATATAGCCCTAGAAACCTCTTTCTACCAGACTTTAGGTTTTTGGGTGTGTTCAATTGCATGTAGCTGGCTGTTTTGTAATCAATGCCCAAAGCATCCTAATTGATAGTGTGAAGACTCATGATATGGAGAACTGGGAGGGAGGGAGAAGGATGTTGAAAGAGTAAGTGTAGTTGGGGGAAAATAATCTCTTAAGCAGAAAATGAATATTTTGATACCCATCATCCATCCTTTATCTATCCATCATCCGTCCATCTTCTATCCATCCACCCACCTATCCATTCATCCACAGAGCCATCCATCCATCTGTCTATACATCTGTCCATTATCCTTCCACCTGTCATCAATCCTTCATCCATTCATCCATTCACATAGCCAGCATCCCTCCCTCCCTTCCTCCCTACCTCTTTCCATCCTTCCTTCCTTTCCTTTGTGAGTCTGTCTCTTAAGGAACTTTGTTTTGGGCAGTGATAAGGTTCCTTCCTGGGCTTGTTTCTGTCTGTCCACTGTCATCTGGTTAGGCTCCATGTAGAAGAATGGGCTTGGGTGGTTTATAGTCAGATGTGGAGGAGATTCTGCGTTGGCCTGTCTTCTGTCTGGTATTTTAAAGTGATATGATGATTTTTAGGATTCAGAGAAAAAAATTATTCTGTAGTTTTCAGCACTTAAAAGCTCTCATTTCCTCCAAGTTTATTCCCCAAAGTTTCTGCCAACAGTCAGGTAGTGAGACTATCAGAACTGGCTTTATTGGACAAAAAGGACCAGGGTTTGTCTTTAGAGAAGTCTTATGGCATTAGAAATGCCTCCTTCTGGGAATAACTGTTGTTTTTATAGTAATTTCAATAGGGAAATAACTCTTTATTTTTAATCCCTAAGAATTGCTTTCTGTCTGGCAGATAGGATTGTCCTTGTTACAAGGTCTCACAAAATACTTTCAGGATGAGCTGAGTGCTGTGGTTCACGTCTTTAATCCTTGCTTCTCAGGTGGCTGACATTCCAGAGGTTGGAGATACACCCAGGCAAAGAAGTCAGTGAGATTCCATCTGAACAAAAAGCAAGGCTGGAGACTTGGCTCAGGTGGTAGAGTGCCAGCCAAATAAGCAGGCTGAGTAACTGTGAGACCCTGAGTTCCAATCCTGACACTAGAAAAAAGCCAGAAGATATATATATATATATATATATATATATATATATATATATATATATATAATGATATATATTTTTTTATATGTTCAGGCCATTGTCTATTTTAATTAGGAATGGTGCCTGTCCTTCTGGTCTGTTTGTTGTTGGGGTGGTGGTGATGCACATTTAGACCATCTGTAGGATGAAGTTGGTTCTCATCAGTGTGGCTTTTAGTGGAGGCCATTCAGACTGGGAGAGGGGAGGACTGAGGAGGACACTGGCATGGTGGGCCTGTCATCCAGAATATAATCACAGTTGATTTCATGTAGGAAACCGAGTCCTTCCTTTGGCAGCACTGTCACCTTTTTCTTCTGTGAGTCTGACTTTGTAAGGGCCCCAGTCTTTGTGGAGAGGGATGGCTGAGGGGGAGGAGGTCCTGAGGAGGAGGTGCAGCCGGAAGTGCTGGCCATGAACGTGGCTGAGGAGTCATCTGGAGAATGTGGGTCCGTGTTTCGGTTGGAAGCTCACCTCATGTCTGCCAATCAGGAGCTGGTGGGTGGTGCAGCCAGGGAAGATGACTTGGGCAGTCATAGTATAGTTCCCTGGCATCCAGAGCACTCACAAAAACAGGATAAATATCCAGGGGGCAGGGCTGGAGCCACTGCCCAGCGTTGAGGTCTCTTCAGCGTCCAGGCCGATGAGAGTGACCAGGGAGATAATTTATATATTCTATTAGGTCTGTGGTAGGCACCCTTTTGAACACAGACCGATAGAGCCAAACTTGGCTCATGTGCCATTCCTACGGTCTCCAATGGCCCATCAATGTCTGTACTTTGAAAACTACCAAATCAGAGGAAGCCAAAAGGAAACTGAATTCAAACGAAATCACACCAGTCCCTTCAGCATACATAGCCCTCCTCCACTTCAAAACTCTTGGAAATGTAAAAGAATGCGTGTGTGTGGTGTTTTTTTTTTTTTCTTTCAAAAAAGCTCTGTTTCATTTGCAATATGTTCACATGATTCAGAAAATATGACAAAGTCTTCAAAGTTTTCAAAGTCTGTTATCCACTTCTTCTGTCCACCCACTCCATAGTCTTCTGAAGTTTGACTGTCTGCAAATGTTGAGTACCCACTCTTTGTTTTCTGCTCAAAAGATGGCAGACACACACACACACACACACACACACACACACACACACACACATCTTTAATCTCTACTGTGTTTCTTTCTGATCAGAAGGCCCACACTGGTTTATCAGGACATGATCTACCATTGCCATGAGTGTTACAAATTCTGCAATTGAAATAAAAATAGTCCAGCCATGAAGTTGAGAGTACATTTGATTCTTACCCCTAATGTAGCACTTCCAACTCTACCCTCCAATACCTGTGTAAACCAAGAATTGGAGGAGTAGTATTCCTTCTACTGATGACTGGCTAGCCAGTCCAGGGACTCCTAGGGAAATCTCCACTTACCGTAAGGCAGATAGGGCTGGGTTGGACCCGGCCTCTGCTGCACCCCCTCCAGACTCCACAACCAAGTGGAATGCTGGGAAAAATCTTGTCTC
This sequence comes from Dipodomys spectabilis, assembly GCF_019054845.1. NCBI lineage: Eukaryota > Metazoa > Chordata > Mammalia > Rodentia > Heteromyidae > Dipodomys > Dipodomys spectabilis. The sequence goes on from NW_024870804.1 coordinate 3,685,799, forward strand.
TCTCTTCCACTCTCATGTTCCTGGACTACGAGTAAGAGATTCACATTTGCACCAAATGTAGAGTCACACTTTTGCTCATCAGTAACTATTTTTTATGGTGGGGGGCAGATTTGGAGTTTTGAATTCAGGGCCTCATGCTTTCCAGGCAAGCACCCTACTCCTTGATCCTGACCCCCCCAGCCAAGAACAACATTTTGAAATGGTCAGAAATATTTTTTTTTCTGTCGGTCATGGGGCTTGAACTCAGAACCTGAGCATTGTCCCTGAGGGTTTTTTTTTGCTCGGCTGGTTGTTTTTTGTCTTGCTTAAGGCTAACACTCTACCACTTCTGGGGTTTTTTTGGTGGTTAATTGGAGATAAGAGTTCCATAGACTCATACCAGAGGGCTTTTGATGCTTAGATCTCAACCTCCTGAGTAGCAAGGACTATAGACATGAGCTCCCAGCACCCTGCCCAGAATATGTTCCTGTATTTATTCAGCCTAGTCAGGACAGTGAGGGAAGCAATTCACTTTGCATGGGTTTGTGTAGGGAGTTGTTGGTGTACACTGAAGGTTAGCTTCTGGGGGTCTGGTGCAAAACAGAGGCCAAAGGCAATACGGGCTGAGTGTATCCTGGAAGTAGACATCTAGGCTGGGGATCCTGTGCTGTCTGTGGAAGATAAGAGCTGGACGATGGACAGAGCCCTGGGGCTTTGCATGCTGTCCCCTTCCTCCCTTGGCTTGATAACTGTCTTACCTAAAGTGGAAGGACATCAGAACCAAAGATAATCCACACAATTGCTGCTTTGGGCCAACACAGGGCCTGGATGTATATTTTCAGTGGATAAAACAATACATAAGATGATGGAACTGAACCTCTAGAGGTTTTTTTTTTATTGTGAAAATACTGTACAGAGGGGTTACAATTACATGGGCAAGATAATGAGTACATTTCTTATCAAGCATTGTTGCCTCCTCCTTTGTTTCCCCTTCCTATCCCTTCCCATCTCCCCCCTCTGCACTCCATGTCTCCCCCCAACCCTCACCCGTCAAAGTTGTAAAGTTCGTTTTTCAACATTAAGGACTTGTACATCTCGTTGTTGCAATGGGTCCACCTGTATCCCTATTTAAACGATTTGTTTTTTCCCTTCCCCTCCACAAATTATACCAGCATCAAATACAGTGAAAGCAGGGGTTATATCATGGGGGAGGGACATACAAAGCAACAAAGAAATCATCTTATAAATATGTTAGAAACAATCACATGAAAGAACAAACATTTGAATACTTATCTTGGGGCTGAACCTCTAGAGTTTTGAAGGGAAATCTCGTCATCTATGAATTTGATTCTCCTGTCATTTATATGTGAAAAGCAACAGAAGAACAGTTTTCAGATACAAAACAGCTCAGGAGATTTGAAGATGTACTCAGCTCAGTTATTTGAAGATGTACTCAGATTGAGAGAAGATCCAAAATTAGATATCTTTTCTTTTCTTTACTTTTCTTTCCCCCGCCCCCTCCTGTATATCTAATGCGCTTGCTCTTTGGCTGGTGCTCTACCACCTGAGCCATGCCTCTAGTCCCCCAAATTAGGAATTTTAAAGATGGAGAAGTTATGGAATGGAGAAGCTGGGGTAAACAGTTAAGCAACTCAACATATTATTGAGTCCAAATAATTACTATTATGTCAAATGTACAACATTATTTGTGCATAAAAGTTTATATGTTGTAAAATAACGGTATGATCTGAGTTTACAATCCAAGTTATATTAATAAAGACTGAGAGGTAGCTGTTAATAAGAGAGTGAGAAGAAGAACATTTTATTTGATTTATCATCTTTTATTCAGAAGACTCAGAAATTAAGCTGTAGCTTAAAAAAAAATCTTAATGAAAGAGTTTAAAGGGCCTAAAAGTAGGATACTTTCCTTAATGACTCTGGGAAATTTCAGTGTAGTTTTGGATGATCTAGCCAGGTCTCACTATTGCAAGAAATGGATTTTTTAAAAAGGTGAACACATTTATCCTGCCCATGTAATTGTAACCCCTCTGTACAGTATGTTCACAAATAAAATAAAATTAAATTAAAAAAAAAAAGGTGAACACATAAGAAAGGAACAAACAAAAATATTGTCCTTTGTAATACAATGTGATTTTCTTTGAATGAAATCCCAGGCAAACTGACAAAAACACAAACTAGACCCTCTTATAACTAAGGAATGTATTCAGCAGTATGACAAGATATAAGATGAAAAATTATTTACAGATGGTAAGGGAAATATAAAGAAGGTTGTAACAATGCTCGATAGGAAATGGACTCAATACCTTGCTCATGTAATGTTAACCCCTCTGTACAGTATCTTTACAATAAAAAAATTAAAAAAAGAAAACTTAGTTACATTTCTATGTATTAGCAATGAGCACAAGGAGACCCAATGGAAAGAAAACACCATTTACCATTGTTTGAGAAAGAAAAGAAATGGAGAGAAGCCTAACAAAGTATGTCCAGGATTTATTTAATGAAAAATACTCTATTCTATTACCAAAAAGCCAAAATAATGCTAAACAAATGGAAAGACACACTGTGTTCATGAATTAAAAGATGCAACATAAAGATGTTGGCTATACCTAAATTGATATGTAGGTTTAATACAATTTCCTATCAAAATGGCAATGAAATTGTTTTATAAATATAAAATGTTATTCCATAAATTATATGAAAAGGCAAAGGAATGAGAGTAAAACAATTTGAAAAAAGAAGAAGCATGTGAGAGGGTTTATTTATTGATTTATTTGTGCTGGTCTTGGGCTTTATCTCAGGGCCTGGGTGTTGTCCCTGAGATTCTTTTTCTCAAGGTTAGCGTTCTACCACTTGAGCCACAGCACAGCTTCCAGATTTCTCTAAGTAGTTTATTGGGTGTCACAGACTTTCCTGCCTAGATTGGCTTTGAACCACAATCCTCAGAAATCAGCCTTCTGAATAGCTAGGATTACAGGTGTGAGCCACCAGTACCTAGCAAGAGGGTTTATTCTTATGTCACAGTGACAGTGATAGAGAGTGGTTGGCAAATAGACACAGACCAATGGGTGAGATACAGAACCCACAGAGAGACCACACAAGGACCCCATCTGTGCTATGAGTGGGATTGGACATCTGTCAGAAAAAGGAATGAAGAACCTCAGCCCTTTTCCACTCAACAGACAAATTAACTCGTGACTTAAATATAAAGTCTAAAGTTGTACAACTTTAAGAAGACATTGGAGAAATTCTGGCATGTCAGCCCAGCAGAGTTCTGACACCTGACATCAAAATATGACCCAGTAGGAGAAGTGGGAAGTTGGACTTCATCAATGACAATAACTCTCTCCTCATGAACGATGTGGTTGAGAAGACAAAAAAACCATACAATAGGAAAAAATTGCAAACCATATATTTGACAAATGTCTCTAGTATAGACTATATTAAGAATAATGCAGCAGGGGGCTAGTGGCTCCCTCAGGAGGCTGAAAAGCTGGGATTACAACTCCTAGATCCTACATGGAGGTCAAAGCTAACATGGAAAGGAAAAGTCCTTGAGACTCTTATCTCCAGTTAACCAGCAAAAACTGGAAGTGGAGATGTGGCTCAAGTGGTAGAGTGCTAGTCTTGGGTAAAAAAGCTGAGGGACGGTGCCTAGGCCCTGAGTTCAAGCCCCTGTACTGGCACAAAAACAAACAAATAAATAGAACAATGCAATTGGAAAATTTGAAGAATCCAATTAGAAAATAGACAGATAATAAGAATGGAGATTTCACCAAGTATAGAAACACATGAAATACATTTAGCTCCATAATTGTTAGGGAAATTCAGCCTAAAACCACAGTGGCTTGAATAATGATAAGGTTCTGTGTATTGTTAGAAAGCTAGAAGAAAAGATTTTCAATGTCTGTTTTCACTACAAGCAAATACTTAATATTTGAGAAGACAGATGCACTCACCAAGATTTGGACATTACACGTGATGTATACAAATCTTGAAACAACATGTGATACTCCATAAACATGTAAGATTTTTGTGACAATTGAAATATAAATAAATTTCTTTAAAGGAAAAGCACATCAACTCAGAATGGCAAAAAAAAAAAAAAAAGGAAGAAAGAAAAATTCCAGCAACATCAAATGCTGGCCTGGTGGGCGTGGTTTAAAAGAGAGGAGGTGGGCGTGGTTGTAAAGGGTGGGGTTATGAAGGAGGGAGGTGGGCATGGTTATAAAGTAAAGTACACATAGTAATAAAGAAAAATGGGCGTAGTTGTAAAGGAAGAAAGTGGGCGTGGTTTTGAAGGAGGGGAGGTGGGCATGGTTATAAGAATGATACAAGGATCTTTGTAAAACATCCTGTGCTTTAACCATGTCAGAGCCAGTGTCTCTGCTATTCTGATCGTGCATACATAGCTAGGCAAGATATTAACATGGGATTGGGTATAGGCTATACAAATTCTGTATTGCTTCTCCTACATAACTCAAGCTATAAATCTATAATTATATCTATCCATAATTATCTTTTAGGCTATTCAGCACAGTTAATGATGAGAAACTATAGATCACAATTTTAGAGATGATGTAATATTAATGAGGATCTCGAGTTCATATTCTTAAGTGCCATAAAAATGTTAGCCAACCAAAAAAAGCTAAATTAGGCATTCTACTCAAAAGATCAGGAGGGGGAAAAATCCCACAAGAGAAAAACTAAGGGAAGCATAAATAAGAATACAGAATGTTTTATATTTTGATGCAATGTAGAATTAGAATATATTGTAGTCATTGTATTGATAATTTTAAGCAAAACCCACACAAAAGCCAGTAAAGTCTAATCATATATATGATATATAATTATGTATGAATATAAAATTAAAAACACAAATGCATGAGCACGGGGAAAGAGAAAGGAGATACCAATGTGAAGATAAAAATTGTAAGACAAGAGACGTGATATATAGTAGGATTCAGGCATATGCTTGTGGATCTATATTGTAACCTTTCCACTGCTATCTTCTGAGAGTAGTTGAGTTGTTCACTATCTCAGCCTCACCCTCCTCCACTGTGAAATGGGGTTAATGATTCTGTGGCTGTAGGACTCAGTGACATAGTGTACGAAAAGAAATAAAAAATACCTGGTGGTACCCACAGCACTTAAATGGTAGCTGTTCTTCAACTTTTTATATTAACCTTAAAAGTCTAACAAAACTGAAACGTCACAGTTATCCTAAATATGAACCTGTTCAGAAGTAAGCAAACTTTCTCCTGTTGGGCAACTAGTAATCATTTGAAATGGAGGGGGGACATCTTGGAACAACTGATTAGCTAACTAGTTAACTCTGTTATTGCAGCCTGGAAGCAGCTATGGATAGTGTTTAGAAAACTGGTCTTGATTCTGTGCCAATAAAACTTTATAAACACAAGCTGGGTGCTGGCAGCTCATGCCTGTAATCCTAGCTACTCAGGGAACTGAGATCTGAGGATCATGGTTCAAAGCCAACCTGGGCAAGAAAGTCTGTGAGACTCTTATCTCCCAACAAACTACTCAGAAAAAGCTGGAGTAGTGCTGTGGCTCAAGTGGTAGAGTGCTAGCCTTGAGCACAAAGAGGCTCAGGGACAGTGCCCGGGCCCTGCAAACTCCAGGAATGGCAAAAAACAAAACCCTCCCACAACTTTACATACACATACATACATACATACATATATATATACACACACACACACACACACACACACACACACACACACACACACACACACACACATACCTATACACACACATATATATGTATATAAAGATAGTGAATCTGTAGGTAGGCCATAATTGACTGGCCCCTGATCTAGACCATTAGTAGCAAAAGAGGAAATGATGGCCATTTTCGAACATATTAGCAAAATCTTCAGGGCAAATGTTTTTTTCATGAAAAAAAAAAAAAGTCTAGAACACAAAGAAGGAAGCTCTGTTCTTTCCTCTGAGTACTATACACAATGCAATGAAAATAAAGGCAAAAAGTAGAAGTCATACTGGAACTTCACTATGAACACACAGAGAAAAGACAAATCCTAAATAAAATCTTGGCAAATTTGAATCCTCTAGGATATTAAGTAAAACAAAGCATGTTGATTGAGGTAGCCTCATTCTAGAAATGGCAGTTTGGTTTATTATTAGGAAATCTATTAATAAGCCTCATCAATATAACAAAGAAAAAATGTATTATCTTCAAAGATGCCCAACATTTATCTTACTGGAACAAGAGAAAGAACTAAATAAAAAGATTCTTTCTCAACCTAATCAAGGCTAACCATGGCCAACCACTAGTCAAAAAATACACTCAATCTTGTAACATGGAGGCTTCCCAGTAACATTAAGAATAAAAGAATCAGGTAATGGTGAAGCTCACACCTATAATCCCAGCTACTCAGGAGGCTGAGATCTGAGGATCATGGTTCAAAACCAGCCCAGGTAGGAAAGTTTGTGAGATTCTTAGCTCTAATTAACCACAAAAGGCAGAAGTGGAGCTGTGGCTCAAGTGCTAGAGAGCTAGCCTTTAGCATAAAAAATTCAGGGACTATGCCCAGGCCCTGAGTTCAAGTCCCAGGATGAGACACCCCTCCATCTTTGGAGACCCCTTTGGTCTCTCATTGACACTCTCTGCCCACAGCTTGCTTTTCTTCTTTGTTCCTCTTGCTTGGCCAGTAGCTAGAGAACACTGCTGGAGCCACTACCATGCAAGGGAGTTCAGGAAACTCCAGTGTGAACCTTAAGTTTGCAGTGCATGCATCTAATGGGAAGGGATTTAATTTAAAAAAATCACACTTAGTAACAGGGGGTCTCAATAGTCCAATTGCTAAGTGCATAGGACCATATAGACAGAAGTGTAACAACATGAACTCCAAGAATTGGAAACAAGAGGTTCTTATTATGTCCTGTATGCAGTTATTTCTATTTTTTCCTGTTTTAATATTCTGTACCCTTTGTCCTGTATATAAATTTATCCGTAGGAGGGAAAGGGAATCATGGAAACAGCAGGGCAAAGGATGAACTAATGCAGCAATGAGACTCACTAGACGCTATCTTGGAAATGAATTATACAACTTGGGGGGAGAAGGGATTAGGAAGGGGTAAGTGGGAGAAAATGAAGGAGTGGGTAACTGTTTGAAAAGAAATGTACTCATTACCTTACTTATGTAACTGTAGCCCCCATTTCCTCCTGTTCATCATCTTTATAATAAAGATACATAAAAAAAATCACAGGGCTGGGAAGTTGGCTCAGTGGTAGAGTGTTTGCCTTGAATGCATGAGGCCCTGGGTTTGATTCCTCAGCATCACACAAGCAGAAAAAGCTGGACGTGGCACTGTGGCTTGAGGGGTAGAGCACTAGCCTTGAGCTGAAGAGCTGAGGGACAGCACCCAGGCCCAGAGTTCAGACCCCATGACCAACCAAAAAAAAAAAAAAAATCACAATTGGGCGCTGGTGGCTCACGCCTGTAATCCTAACTATTCAGGAGGCTGAGATCTGAGGATCATGGTTCAAAACCAGCCAGGGCAGGAAAGTCCGTGAGACTCTTCTCTCCAATTAACCACCAGAAAGCCAGACAAGGCACTGTGATTCAGGTGGTAGAGCACTCGCCTTGAGCTGAAGTGCTGAGGGACAGTGCCCAGGCCCAGAGTTCAAGCCACACAACTGAAAAAAATAATCACACAGTGTCAGATGGCAAATGCCATCTGAGCATAGAGAGGGATGTAGGCAGGGTGTGAATACATAGTATATTTCAGGAAAATAGTTAGCACTGGTGTAGAGTTCAGTTCCTGCCTGTAGTATATTCTTTCCTTGGGCATGTGACCCAGGGTGCTGGAAGCACTGGCATTTTGAGAGATGGTTTGATGAGGAAATGATTAAAGGATTCCAATCTCATCTCTGCCTTCTTTTTCTAATTTTGTGATCTGTCAACCAGTCGCTCGGCTCCTCTGAGCATCATTGTTACATACGGAGGATAATCAAACCCTTCACCCGGGTCTTGCAACATTCATGATCCATTTTTTTTGTCAAAGGGAACGTGTCATCAACTGCTCATTAAAAGTGAATGAAGCGAAGGTTTCGGCTGCCTCTCTAGATCTTTTTGAACACATGAAGGAAGTCTAACATAAGTTCCTTTTGGGAAACCCTGCAGGCATAGATCCCAGGATCCATCACATCTTCCCTTCCGCTCCCAGTCTGCTCCAACTGCTGCTATCTGTTTCTGGGCTTTGCTGTCATCTCAGCAAAGGAGAAAAAGATTCCCTCCATCTCTCCCCACCACAATGATCATCTTTTGGAGGCAATGGCTGGGTTGCCATTAAAAAAAAATTATTCCTTAGAGCATCTGGGGGCAATTCTAGGAATGACATAAAGTCATGCAGAGAGGTCATCACAAGGAAGGACATAAGTGGCAGAGGCTGGCCTTGCTTCCTGTCCTCCCTCTGGCTAGCTTCTGAGCGTTCTTAGCTGCAAATAGGAAAAAGGGTTCTGCTCTTTCTTAGGGTGTTGCTAGTAAGATGGTGTGTGTGTGTGTGTGTGTGTGAATGTGCTTTGGTGAAATACTCTTTCTTTCTTCTTGCTTGCTTTTTTTTTTTGGTCGTGGGGTTTGAACTCAGGGCCTGGGCACTATCCCTAAGGCTCTTTCACTCAAGACTAGTGCTCTCCCACATTGAGCCACAGCTCCACTTCCGGTTTTCTGGTGGTTAATTAGAGATAAGAGTCTCTCAGACTTTCCTGCCCAGGCTGGCTTTAAATCATGATCCTCAGTTCTCAGCCTCTTGAGTAGCTAGGATTAACAGGTGTGAACCACCAGCACCCAGACGGATCTTGCTAATTTTTTGCCCAGGCTGGCCTCAAACACCAATATCCTCTAATATCTGCCTCTTAAGTAGCTGGGATTATAGTTATGTACCACTGTACCTGACCCATATCCCCCCAGCCCACCATAGCCACACAAAGAGAGAGGCCATGTAGGGGAAACTACTTGCTCTAGGTCATTCCTGATAGTTGTTCTAGAGTGATCAGGGCTTGGCTTGGTCTGGATTCCTAAACTCGTTGAAAATGTGGTCTATTCTCAAGTCGTATTCACATTAGCACTTAGGCATACCCTTGGGAGACATTGAGAGTCAACACCATCAATGTAGAACTCCAGCGCTGCCTGGGTCTCAGTAGGATGCCTTTATTTTTACTTTTCCAAGAAATCTGGGACTGGCTTTGGTATCTGCATGAGGGTAGGATACCAGCGTAGTATGGGCATAGTGTGAAAAATGTATAAGTGCACCTACCAAGGATGTTTGACTCTACTGTTCGAAGTCAGTATAATTAGAATTCCATGATATCATCTTTTGAGCTTTAATATAGCTTAAAATTATCCTTCTGTAGGTTGTGTTTCTTTCTGAAACATTTTAAATTTAGAAAATTAACTTGTTCAACTTTTTTTTTCTTTTTAAGTGAAATCTTTAGATTTTTAAATTCATCCTGCTGAGGGGGAGTTGGAATGACAAATGTTTGAGTCACAGGAGTCAAATGTTGGGGCCCTCTGGCCACCAGAGGAAAACTAAACTCTGCAGGGCTCCCCCTACAGCCCCAAGTCTTGGTCCGCTGACAGGGTGATGATCTCAAACAGTTCTCATTTTGGCAGGGCCAAGGTAAGCAGGTGGGTCCCAGAGACCATGGTTTTATCCAAGCCAGACCTACTTCCTGCTCCCATCTGTTACTGGAAGGCTCCATGAAGGGTACAGTGCTTCTGGGTCAGAGACACTCTTGCCGGCCAAGTCTAGGTCATGGGGTACTTCTCCTCCACCACCTGCTCTAGAGTGCTTTCCCATTCTGCTCTGCATGGGATCTTTCTGTCAGTGCGCTTCCTAAGTCAATTCTCTGAGATTCACGTGAATAGACTTGTTTCATATCAGCACTTAGAGGAACATCAGAATTGGGTTTATCTTTACTTCTTGTGATGTCAGGCTCAAGAAGCCAGGGAAGAGTTAGGGATGGATGGGAAAGGGACTGGAGTGGGCAAACAAAGATGGAGAACTGATGAGCAAAATGAGTAGGGATTAACAGCCAGCCAGGAGGCTATTGAGGGGGATGAAGGGAGATGGGCAAATATGCAGGAATGGGAGAAACAGGGAGGAAACACAAAAAGGTCATTTCAGCAATCTTATACGCATTCCTGAAGCATCCCAGTAATTCTGGCAGTGAGAGTATGAAAGATTAGGTTTCTACCCCAGTTCTTACCCTGGCACGGGTGGCAGTGGGTGTGGATGGGACGTGGAAGGTCCAGTCATTTGGTTGTCAGGAAGTAATTCACTGTGGATGATGCTGACCCGGAAGTGAAGCATGTGACCCCCCTCTCCTGCTTCTTCATTTCCTCCTCTCCTTGATCTCATTTGAGAAAACCTTGTCTGATGTGGTAGGTGATGGGTGACAGGCAACCGCAGTGCTCATGACAGGCTAGATAGGCTGTTTGGGCACTGGTAGTTAATAAGGCTTGGTGGAAATTGCTGGTTTTCTTTGGGGGCGAGGCACTAAGTGACCTTTTGGCTTCCTGGAGGTGACAGATAAGGAGCTGTAGGATCTTAGTGCTAGAAAGCTGGACAAAGCTGTGAGAGATTGATGAAGGTTTAAGTAATTGACTGTTGGAGAAAACAGAAGCATACGGTGCAAAATAATTTTAAAATTGTTTTTATAAAGGTGATGTACAGAGAGCTTACAGTTACGCAAGTCAGGCAAAGAGGACATTTCATTTTGGACAATGTCATCCCTTCCCTTGCTTTCTCCAAGTTTTTCCCTCCCATCTCTACCCCCAAGTTGTATAGCTCATTTTTAACATAGTGTCCAGTGAGTACCTTTACTCGCTGCCTGCAATTTTGGTGGTTAATTTCAGGTGATGCTGTAGAATGCAAAGGAAGGAAGAGATGCCAGTGGCTGGCTGAGATGCCAGAGTCTGGCTGGAGCAGGCCACTGGAGGAGGAATGTATGCAGGCCAACCAGAAAGAGCAATAAAATAACAGACTCCATCCCCAGTACAACTTCCTCCTTGCATTTCCTCCTGCAGGATCCATGTCCCTCATAGATCCAGAGGGGCTTGTTTCACAGTTACTCACTGCAGTCCTACAGTGAATGCAGTGTGGCAGAGTGGTTTCTGAAACCTGTGCCTCCTCTTACCATCAGATGCCACGGGCAGAATTTCACAAGCCATCTTTGAGCGCAAGAAAAACAGGGCTGCGCTGTAAGTGCCTGGATAATATCAGAGAGGGCTTTATTCAGTGGTACCTCTGCTTTTAAAGGATGACCCAAGCTAGGCTCTGGTGGCTCACACCTGTAATCCTAGCTATTCAGGAGGCTGAGATCTGAGGATCGTGGTTTGAAGCCAGCCTAGGGAAGGAAAGTCTGTGAGACGCTTATCTCCAATGTACCCCCTCCACCCTGCAAGTCAAAAGTGGCACTGTGGCTCAAGTGGTAGAGTGCTAGATTTGAACATATAAGGCTCAGGGACCAGGCCCTGAGTTCAAGCTCTAGGACCAATGAGCATGTGTGCGTGCACACACACACATACACACACAGGACTCAAGAAGCTACCTATAGTGGTAAAGGGGGAGATTGCATTTCCTGTCCAAACCTCAGTGTCTCATCCATGCAATGGGACCCTAAAAGTTTACTCCCAAAAGCTGTAGCAATATTCAGAGAATGAAACAGTATATCAGGTCTTGACATAGTTCCAGACACATCTTATTTTATTTTGTCAGTTCCTGAACTTCTTTTGCTCAAGGCTAGCACTCTACCATTTGAGCCACTGTCTCATGGACTTTCCTACCTGAGCTGGCTTCAAATTGCAGTCCTCAGATCTCAGCCTCTTGAGTAGCTAGGATTACAGGTACGAGCCACCAGTGAGTAGTTAGGATTACAGGCATGAGCCACCAGTGCCCGGCTAGCAGGCTTTCTTTTTGAATTCCTCTGGAAGGGGGAAGTGACCAGGCCTGGGAAACACATACAAACTCCTTTTGAATCTAAACTGCAGGTGGGGATTTGGGAGAGCTGAGGAGGAAGCTGAAGTTTTGCATATCTAGCAAGCAATGGAGTAAAGCGAGCTGGTGCTACAGGCTCATGATGGACTTGAATGGCAAGAGGCCCGTATGTCCAGGTGACAGAGCAGCTTAATATCCTGCTGCTTAGCTCCTCTGTGGCCTGGCCCCAGGAGCTCCCAAGAGTGCCTTTCTTGAGAATCTTTTTGTTGTTATTTTGGACTTGCTCTCCTGTGGCAGCTGTCTGTTCTGCCCAGCCATGGGGCCATTGGGCTCTGATGCCATGCTAGTTTGCTTCAGGGGATCTGAAGACCAGCTTCCTTTTCTTTTCATTCTCTTTGAGCTTTGTGTCGGTGTTTGCAGGACTTATCTGTGCCTTTCTTCTCTTTAGGTTCATTGCCTTCATTTGCAAAATAAGCTAGTGGGACTGGGGGACTTTACCATAGGAAGAGGCTGACGTTCTATTAGAATCAGTGGTGACATTCTCCTCATTGGCCATCCTTGCCTTCATTTCTGGTTTCTTTATTTTTTAATTTTTTAAAATTGGTATTACAAAGGCGATGTGCATAGGGGTCACAGTTACATGAGTCAGGTAAAGAGTGCATTTCACTTTGGACAATGTCACCCCTTCCCTGGCTCTCTCCCAGTTTTTCCCTCCCATTCCTGCCCATAAGTTCATATTCAACATAATGTCTAGTGATCATCACCGCTCCATTCTGTCTATATTTGGCAGGCATTGCATTAACACGTAATAAGGGTCACTTGTCATGCTTTCTTGGAGTCTACCCTCACCCTTTTTTGGCAATACTGGAGTTTTGAACTCAGGGACTTGGGCTAGCTCAGCTTTCTTGCTCATGGCTGGTGCTTTACTGCATGAATCATGCCTCCAGCCTAGCCTTTTGCTGCTTCATTGAAGATGGAGTCTTGTGGACTTTTCTGCCCAGGCTAGCCTGGAATTATGATCCACAACTGACATTGGTTTAGAGCATTTTTTTTTTTTTTTCATGTTTGGAAATCTGTCTTCCAGAAACACTTTCCCAGCCTCCCTTGCAGCTAGACTACAAGTCTATGATCCAGGATTTGCCAATCAGTTGCTTCTATGCTGTGTTTTGAATTGTATACTAGTGACAAGCAGGAGCAGATGCACATGTGAGCCATTCTTCAAAGGGAAGCAGTAGGTTTGGGGATAAGGTCAAGTGACAGAACCCACTGTGATGGGGGTATCATCTCATAGGAATGCTGAAGAGTTACCTGCTTTGTCTGGAGCAGCGCAGTGTCAGCAGCTCCTCCTCCAGACCAGCCCTGTGCTAGGATTCTCTTTTCCTTCCTGCACTTGCAGATACCGTCTTAGCAGAATAATCAACAAGATCCAAGGCACCAGGTCAAAGTAGGAACTTTTAAGTAAGCCACTTTGATAGAAAAGACAGCTTCTATCACACTTAAAACTCTTTGAGTGAATGATCTCATTTGCTTCTCACAATAACCCAAGAAGGTAGGTATTATTACTTCTCTTGCAAAATGAAGAAACTGAGGCACAGATGGACTAATTTGCTCTTGGTTTGTAAGAAGGTTCTGAATTTGATTCTAGATGATCTGACTCCAAAGGCATGAACTTTTGTTGGTGGAACTGTGGCTTGAACTCAGGGGCCTGTTCTTGCTAAACAGGCATTCTACCACTTTGGTGCATATCTTCAGTTATTTTTCATAAAAAGCCTTACACTTTTTGCCTACCTGGCCTCAGACTATGATCCTTCTATTATGTTCTTCAGTATATTTGAACTGCAGGTGTGAAGTACTAGGGTTGCCTTGTTTTGTTGAGATTGGGTCTGTTAACATTTGGTCTGGGCTGGCCTCCTGATTTCTCCCTCCATAATAACTAAGATTATGTGCATTAATCACTCCTCTTCATTTTAATTGACATATAATAACTACTACCTATAGTGTGATATATGTGATATATATAGTGTGATATCATGTGATCAAATCAAGGTGATTGATATATCACCTCCAACATTTATTATTTCTTTGTTTGGGGGAGCATTCAAAATCCTCCCTTCTGGTATTTTGAGAGACACAAGAAATTAGTACTTAGAACAACCCTACTGTTAAAACACCTGTCCTTACCCTCCACGATCTTCCAGAAGAGACTCGGGGATGTAGAGAGGTCTTGCAAAATTCCCCTGTCGGTAGCATAGGTTTTCATTAGATCTGCATCTGGGCTGGGTACCCCTGGTGGGGTTTTACCGACAACACACATTTTTCCAAGGTGTGGTAATCAGAGGCGAGTGTTACAGTGACAGTGATGCAGGTGCAAACACTTGGCTTTGGCTCAGAGTAGCACTGTGTGAGGCCACAGATGAGCACTCGTGTTGATGCTCTTCTATAGCCTGTGGATTGGTGCCAGGGAAAGAATGAGATGCAAATGCATGAGAGAGACAGACAGACAGACAGACAGACAGAATAAAGAAGAAAAAGAAAAGATTGAAAGAAAATGAAAAAAGAGAAGGAAGGAAGGAAGGAAGGAAGGAAGGAAGGAAGGAAGGAAGGGTATAAAGGAAACTATCCTCTGGGGCCTCCTTAGGTAGGCATGGCAGGGAAAGGAGACCTTGGCTCAAGCCCAGAGACTGGTCTGAAAGTGAACCAGCCACCTTCTGATGAGTAGTGCTTGATCTCATCAAAACAAGAATACTTCCACTATGGCATACAACTCTTTAAGATGGGTGGAAGAGCAGTTTGGCCAACTGGTCAACCTCAATTGTTTCTCTTGAACTGAAAACTTTACTGGATCCAACTTCCTCCCTCTTTCCCTTCCTCTTTTCCTTCTTTCCTTCTTCTCATTTCATTTTCTTCAACACATAGATTTGAGACCCTACTTTTTCCAGCTTGAACCAGTTGTTACTGAGCATCAGTTGGGCCTAGGTACTAGCAAATGCAACAGTGAACTGTACAGCTCTCAGTGTCCAGTTCAGTAGAAGTGGTGAAGGCGGAGTGGGGGCAGAGGGAGAGGCACAAAGCCAGGCAGGTACAAGTTGGTTTAAGTTGTGGTGTCTCCATCTATGCCTCAGCCCAAACTCCAACTTCTGAGGAACATTTCACTCTCTCTCCACTTTACAGATGAGGAAATAGAGGCCATACTTCCTGAATCATTGTGCCAGGTCTCAGGACTAGACCTGATGAGATTTAGGGGTGCCAGAAGTTCTGTGGGTCTAGCTAAACCCAGCTGCACTGGGCCTCAGCTTGGAGATGAGGCCAGTACCTCTCCCAGAGGATTAGGTCTTCT
Source organism: Dipodomys spectabilis (assembly GCF_019054845.1). NCBI lineage: Eukaryota > Metazoa > Chordata > Mammalia > Rodentia > Heteromyidae > Dipodomys > Dipodomys spectabilis. The sequence continues at coordinate 3,701,115 of NW_024870804.1, forward strand.
GTACTATCCTTGGCACTGCCCCCACCCCACAATGCCCAGGGACCCTCCGTGAGAGGCGGATGTGGGCTCCCCAGCTGCCCACTTCCTCCTTGCTTCTGCCAATGGCAGCTCTGGCCCTGTGGATGTGAAGTCGTTTCTTTCTTCTCTGTTTTTCTCTCTGGGGGAAATAGATGTGGACGGGAAACACAGCTGATGTGCCCACGCTTACCCAAGACCAGAAGTAGCCCAGTGTCACAGTGGCTCTGCTGTGCTTGCCTCTTGCTGAGAGGATACAGCTCTCCTTTCTCTGTTAACCCCCTTGTTGGGCAGGATTCCCTTGAGAGGTGATGTCCCAGCTAGAGGCCAAGCAATGTGGTGAAGAGTAGGGAGATCTGGAGTCAGGTAGATCTGAGTTCAAATCCTAGAGCTGCTGCTGGGTAACCATATGCAGGTCCACAGACCTCTCTGCATTCCTGTTGTACAGCAGGCTCTGAGAGCCATGGAGAGGAGGCACTTGCAGGTGTTAATCTCAGAGTCTGGCATGCCAGCAATGTGTGTTGGTTTTTTTCCATTACTGAGCAGAACAGACGGGGCCTCCTAGTATCTACCTTGGGCTGGAGCTTGCTGCTCGAGGGCTCAACTCTGCCCGTGAGAACAGTTTCATTTTAGCAGAAGCATCTCCTTGATCTGCTTCCTCTCTGTTCTCTGCAGTACACAGTCACCTCTGAACCTCCTTTTTCTTGAGGTTCCCTGCTGCTGTCTGCAAGGATGAGGAAGGTCTGAGCATCCTATATTTGACTCTGGGTGAGGAAAAAAAGGGGCGACCAGAATTAGGGAGCCACTCTGGCAATGGGGAGCAAGCTTTGCTCTTGTCTTGTCTCCAGCTCTTGCTCCCAGATCTATTAACCTACTTGCAGGCATTCCCCCATCTCCCCGTAGAGCCATGGGGAAGGGTGTTTGAATAATAGATACTCTGCTCAGCTCAGAGAGACAGCCACACTTTCCCAGTTTGATTCAGTTCTGCAGAGGGCCGCTGAGTGGTTGTAATGTATAAGCGCATAGGAGGAGAAAGATGAGTAACAAAAGAGTGTCTGGTCCCTTACATCCCTGGAGAGATGAGGTCCCTGCTAAAAGACAAGTAGGAGGGAGTTCTGGAGTCGGGTAGACCCGAGTTCAAATCTGGTCCCTTACACCTAAAGTTAGGTACTCTGTTACTAGACTTTCATGCATTCATCATTCACTCAGCATGTGATTGCCAGTATTATTAAGTGAAAAGTGTCTTGTGTTAATTTGCATTTCCCAGATATTCCTGAGGTTGGACAGATTCTTATCTGCTTGTGCTCATTTGGATTTCTTTTTCTTTTTCTTTTTCTTTTTGGGTCCGGTCGTGGGGCCTGAACTCTGGGCCTGGGCGCTGTCCCTCAGCTTTTCAGCTCAAGGCTAGCACACTACCACTTGAGCCATAGCACCATTTCTGGCTTTTTTTTTCTGCTTATGTGGTGCTGAAGAATCGAACCCAGGGCCTCATGCATGCAAGGCAAGCGCTCTACCACTAAGCCACCTTCTCAGCCCATGGATTTCTTTTTCATTTCATTTAATTTCATTTCTTTTTTTCTGGTGGGGGGGGGGATAGTTAGTCGTGGGACTTGAACTCAGGGCCTGGGTACTGTCTCTGAGCTTTTGTGCACAAGACTAGCACCCTATTACTTAGAGCCACAGCACCATTTCTGTTTTTCTGGTGAGTTATTGGAGATAAGAGTCTCAGGGACTTTCCTGCCTGCGCTGGCTATGAACTGTGATCTTCAGACCTCAGCTTCCTAGGTAGTTATACTTACAGGCTTGAGCTACCAGCTCCTGGCTCTGTGTTTCTGTTTTTGTTGTACAGAAGTTTCACTTTTTTTTCCAGTCGTGGGGCCTGAACTCTGGGCCTGAGTGCTGTCCCTGAGCTCTTTGGCTCACAGAGAGTGCTCTACTACTTGAGTCACAGCGCCACTTCTGGCTTTTTCTGCTTATGTGGTGCTGAGGAATCGAACCCAGGGCCTCATGCATGCAAGGCAAGCACTCTACCACTGAGCCACCTTCCCAGCCCCACTTCACAATTTGTTTAATAGTCAAGAGTTAGCAGTGTCTCGTTGGCTTCTGGGGTACCTCTTTTCCCTGACAGAAGAGAGTGATATTGATAGATTTCATATTGATGGGTAATGACCCTTTCTCTCCCTTCTGTTAAACTAAGAGAAACTTGTACTTTATTCTTTGCCTCTTTGGGGAGGAATGTTAATTAAGGCTGGGCCCAGATTTTGGTGCTTAGATGACATTGGTTCCCCCCCTCCCCTTCCTTTGTGAAAACAAGTTTTGTGCCTGAATGAGGGAGTGAATGAAAGAGCAGTATCCTAAGCTTCCTGCAGAGACAGGGCCATGGCAAAGAGGCCGAATGAGTCAGGAAATGAATCACAAGTTCTTCTCCTGGTGACATTTCAAAAGCCAGGCACAGAAGACCCCCTCCCCCTTCCAGAGGCGCCACCTCCTCCTCGTCCTCCTCCTTCTCCTCTCTGAGCAGGCATGGTGGGCTTCTGCTATGTCAGATTCTTGTGTGCGTGCATGCATGCATGCATGCATGCATGTGTGCGTGTGTGTGTTTGTGCACACTCATGCATGTGCATGAGTACATGGTGATCGGTTATCATTTAAACTCTGAGTGGGATTGTGCTCTGGGTATGTATGAACAAGGCTTATAAAATCTCAGAGAAGACCTGGGTATGTGTGTGGGTGTTGGGGGCTGAACACTCAGAGAGAGAGAGAGAGAGAGAGAGAGAGAGAGAGAGATTGAGGGGAGATGAGGGAGTGTTAGAATGGATGTATCATAACCTGCTACTGGAGGGGGTTCAGTAGCTTTGGGGGGGCCCCTTGTGAGCTGAGCTTCTTGAAATCTCTTTATCTGAGGCCACGTGGTACTTGTAGCTGCCCACGTGCGGTGGAAGGCACTTCTGCCTTACTCCCAGGGGCTTGGCTTCTCCATTGTCATTTGTTGAAACAGTGGTGTGTGCCAAGTGAGATGGTTAGACCCAAATAATGTAGACTGTGTGAGGAAATAGTAAATATTGACGGTACCTTCTTGGGAACAGGTTATTGCCATGGCGATGGTTGGTGCTTGAACCTGGATAATGAAGGGAAGCTGGCTCCGGAGCTGTGGAGGGTTTGGATCTGATTGCCTGCTGTCTGTGTTGGCAGGTTTAGGGAGTCGGTGCTGCTGTGTTTAGATAGGCAGAAAACTCAGGCCTCAGTCAACTTGTGCTAGGAGGACAGGATTCAGTACTCTGAACACTGGATTGCATTTAATCATCAAACCAATCGTGTATGTGTTGCTATCATGATGCTCTCTGTCTTTCTAGGGCTTAGAGAGGCTGAATGATTTGCTCAAAGGAACACAGTCAATGATGAGCAGGGCCTTGTGTCTCTGCTTCTCCAGAGCTTAAACCATTTCTCTCTGTCTCTGTCTCTTTCTCACTCTCGCTCTCTGTGTGTGCTGGTTCTGGGGTTTGAACTCAGGCGCTGGGCGCTGTCCCTGAGCTCTTTTGTGCAAGACTAGCACTCTACCACTTGAGTCACAGCTCCCCTTCTGGTGTGTGTGTGTGTGTGTGTGTGTGTGTGTGTGTGTGTGTGTGTGTGTGTGTGTGTGTGTGTGTGTGTGTGTGTGTGTGTGTGTGTGTGTGGTTCACCGGAGATAAGAGTCTCTCAGACTTTTCCTGCCCAGACTGGCTTCCAACCTTGATTCTCACATCTCAGCCTCCTGAGTAGCTAGGGTTACAGGCCTGAGCTAACCGTGCCCAGCTTGAACCGTTTCCCTAGCCATGATTTAGTCAAGAATAAGCTAACCAGATGTGCACTGGTGGTGGTGGTTGCTTTTTCAATATTGACTTTGTTGTTGACATTTAAAAACCATAGACAATTTTCAGTTTCTCTTGGAGTGTGCATTATCCAGCTCCTTGGAGTCAGCCCTTCCCTAGAGGCCATCTCTCAGCAGCTGCTCGGTTTAGCTGGGGATCTGCAGTTGGCATTCAGCATCCCCCCCTACTCAATTGCAATAGGGAGAAAACACTGGGCACCATACCCAGGGGCTTTTTGAATTAATTGAGAGTTGTCTGTTGAGAGCTCCTCATTCTGCTCAAATTGCATTTCATTTAGCCGTTGTTTTCATTTGCTTGTTAGAGCTTCTGAGATTTGTGTGATCTGATTTCTGTGGTCTCAAGGAATTGATGGGTGATTGAGTGAAGATTGCATGGTAGGAAAGGAAGTTTATAGATAGCAGGAGATGTAATGCATCAGTGCATTCCTTCCTTCCTTCCTTTGTTTGTCCACTCGTCTTAGTGGTTGAGTATTAGGTGTTTGGCATTACAAAAACTGGATTATAACAAGAAGACAGACAGACACAGGCAATGATAGGAAGGAGTATTTGGCCAAAGAGAGAAGTCAAGACATTCCATGTGGGGCAAAAAGACAAGGAGAATGCAGAAATCTAAGAGGGAGAGAGAAACGGTAGCATGCTCCTGGAATGGGCTTGGTGACCCTTAGATCTCTGCTAGGTCTCTATGATAGGACTCTCAGAAATACTTGCAAAAAGACCTTTGTGTAGAAAGGGCAGTTGGTTCTCTGGCTCTGTACTTCTTGGACCACCCAGGATCCTGGGAGAACATCTGAAATCAAGACCCATACCGGCTGGGTGCTGGCAGCTCGCGCCTGTAATCCTAGCTACTCAGGAGGATGAGATCTGAAGATCAAGGTTTGGAGCCAGCCTGGGAAGATAAATGCATGAAATGCTTATCTTTAATTTAACTAGAAAAACAAAAAAAAAAATCAGAAAACAGAAGTAGAGATGAGTTTCAAGTGGTAGAGCACTAACCTAAAAAAAAATTAAAAAGGCTGGGAATGTGGCTTAGTGGTACAGTGCTTGCCTAGTACGCATGAAGCTCTGGATTTGATTCCTCAGTACCACATAAACAGAAAAAACTGGAAGTGGTGATGTAGCTAAAGTGGTAGAGTGCTAGCCTTAAGCAAAAGAAGCTCAGGGACAGTGACCAGGCCCTGAGTTCAAGTCCTAGTTCCAGCACACACACAAAAAGAAAAAGACCTTTGACCATCACTAGCCCTTCTGAGCCAATGTGAGTAAGCTTGCCGACCCCTTTAGACCAGAAAGTAGAAGGTGGAATGAAAGCACTTGAGAGCTAGCCATTGATACTTTTCCACATCTGAGTTGGAAAGATACCATGAACTCTCCAATCAGGTACCAGGACTACTGTGTGCTGTTAGGATGGTTGTTTTTTTTTATTGCTTCATGCTCCATTTTCCCATTCTTTTTTAAAGATGGAAATAGAATTTCCAGATCATCTAGTGCCGGTAAAGATTGAGTGAGTTTATGTATGCCACTTACAACCATGCCAAGATAAAGATAAGTACTTCATATGGGTTTGCCATTTGTATGAATATTATGACTCTTTCATGCTCGAGGTTTAGTTTTCTAACAGCTGTCCCTTTGATGGACTCTGACTGTGTTCCTTCACGTCACATTTGTGATTTCCAGCCTTCCTTTCCCACTGCTTTAGTCCATTGTTTTTCCCAGTCCCTTTAGTTACCCCACCCCACTGCCTAGTGGGGTTTTCTGTTTGGGATTCGTGCTTGCTCGTGGAGAGCAGGTGGAGGTTTCCACCTGTGCTGGTTCAGGTTGCTCACTATATAGAAAATGGAGAGAAGATGCAGGGCCCCCAGATCTCTGAGACTGGAGACGAAATAGGAAGTGTAGCCTTCAGATGCTGCTGATGGCTCTTGGGATTAACAGGCAACGATGGACAAGACCTTGGAAATGTCATGTTTACTTCATCTTTCCCTTTGTCACCTGTGCTGAACCACCCAGGAATGACTAGAGGGTTCTGATGGTGGGAAACACGGTGGATGTAGGATGATCAGAGTTTAGCTGTGAGTACCGGGTCAGAGATTACTCACTTCCGGTTAAGGTGTAGACGTGGGCCCCATCTGGGTCATGGTGGCCTCTGTACACAATCCATCATGGGGTTTTGTCACTACACTGACTACTTGTGCCACAGGCCTCTCATTCGTCAGATGGGAATATGATTCATGCACTACTGCCTCTGTTCTTCTGTTTGTCCATCTGCCTTTCCATCGTTATCTATCTGTCTTGATTACCAAAGCAGCTCTTATTATAAAAGCATGTCATGCTATCTCTGCCTTACAACTGTAGCTATAAAATTTAGGTGTATTATCCTGGAAAAATTTTGACTATATAAATATAAGAATGTCAGGGCTGGGAAGGTGGCTCAGTGGTAGAGCGCTTGCCTTGCATGCCTGAGGCCCTGGGTTAGATTCCTCAGAACCACATAAGCAAAAAGAAAAGAGCCAGAAGTGGCGCTGTGGCTCAAGTGGTAGAGTGCTAGTCTTGAGCTGAAGAGCTGAGGGACAGCGCCCAGGCCCAGAGTTCAGGCACCACGACTGGACCCACCCCCCCAACACACACACACACACACACACACACACACACACACACACACACGAATGTCTTTACTAGCAAACAAAATGAGATTTTATATATACATATATATGTATTTACATCTTCTTATCTGTTTTAGTCTATTATATCTTTGGACTTTTTCTCTAATTTAGATACATATTTTCTCAGATTTGGATCTTTACATAGATCCAGCCTATTGTTTTTAAAGGCTGCCTTGTATTTTATAATATGATCATTATTTATATTTATTAATTTTAATTTTATTTTATTGTGTGCCATTCCTGGGGCTTCAACTCAGGGTCTGGGCACTGTCTCTTTGCTTTTTTACTCAAGGCTGGTGCTTGACCACTGAGCCACAGCTCCACTTGCAGCTTTTTTTTGATGGTTAATTGGAGCTATGACTCTCACAGATGATGATTCTCAAATCTCAGACTCTCAATAACTACCAGTGCCCAGATTATAGTGATTATTGAATCGCACTTTATTGACAGACATTTGGATTATTTCTAACTTTTTTTTCTTATAATGGACAGTGCATTGGTGACAGTCCTGGCATACTTTGGTAAGGATTTCAGAAGAATACTTCTAACAAGTGAGGGTTTGGGGGCAATGAACATTTTCACTTGTAACAGATATTACTAAATTGCTTTCCAAAAGGTTGTGCCAATTTATGCACCCACCAACAGTGCATGAAAGAGCCTCTTAGAAATGTCTTTTAAAAGATAAAATACCTATTGTTAAGCTGTGAAACACATTTCAAATAATTGCTGAAATCCTTCCAGCTGTGGCCTAAGAGGCTAGAGCACCAGCGAGGTCTGAAAGGCCTCGGGACACATGGGGGCTTAATGTATTAAAAAGGTGACATTTTAGATCAGTGGGAAAAAAAGAATAGTTTATTTAATATATGGTGCTGGCATAATTGGCTAGCCAGGGGGAAGGACACTGGGTTTGATTCCTAACTCATATCTTATACAAAACTAAATTACAGATGAAGTAAATTACCGAGTAAAGGATTTAAAATTAAAAAAATTAATAAAAAATATTAGGGGAATTTAGAAGAACAGTCCTGTGAAGGGAACCCAGAAGCCATAAATAGAAAGATTAGACATTTTTTGATTATGTAAAAATAATTAATCTCTTCAAAGGAAAACATATTCAGGAGAGGTTGGTATAAATAGCCATGCTAGTGGAACACTAGTGGCTCACACCTATCAGCCTAGCTACTCAGGAGGCTGAGATCTAGGGATCATGGTTCCAAGCCAGCCTGGACAAGAAAGTCTATAAGACTCTTACCTCCAATGAACCACCAAAAACCCGGAAGTGGAAATGTTGCTCAAGAGATGGAGTGCCAGCCTGGAGTAAAAATGCTAAGGGAAGCTGGGTGCCAGTGGCTCAGCCCTGTCATCCTAGCTATTCAGGAGGCTGAAATCTGAGGATCGCAGTTCAAAGCCAGACCTAACAGGAAAGTCTGTGAGACTCTCTTCTCCAATGAACCACCAGAAAACCAGAAGTGGAGCTGTGGCTCAAAGTAACAGAGCACTTGAGCAAAAGAGCTCAGGGACAGTCCATAGGCCCTGAGTTCAAACCTCACAACTGACCAAAAAGAAAAGAAAAAGCACTAAGGTCAAGCATGAGACCCTTGGTTCAAACCCTACTATTGGCATCACTCTCCCCTCCCCCCCAAAAAGCAATGCCCTGAAAGACAGATGCGGTAGACAGTGTAAAAAAGTTTCCTGTATGAATCTGCTGAAGTTAATAAAGATGAGTAGTTGGGACTCACACATGCCAGGGAGGCTTTATGAAAATGACTAGGATACAGTCACTTGTGATCTAGACAAGAGTTGAGTGATAAACTACTTGCTATGGAGTTCCCCCCCCCCCCCCCCCCCACCATATCAGCAGCCTGGAAGAGGCCAGAAAAGGGAAGGAAACATTGTTTCCTGTTCCTGTATTTGTTTTTAAATTGCTTTCACAAAGTTGAGTACCCGCCCAAAGCCTCAGGTATCCCAAGAGAGGAGATGAAACATGACACCATCAAAGCTGGGTGCTGGTGGCTCAAGTCTGTCATCTTCCTTATATCAGGAGGGGCTGAGATCAAAGCAGCCCTGGAAGGAAAGTCTGTGATACTCTTTATCTCCAATTCATCATCATCATCATCATCATCATCATCATAATCATCATCATCATCCAAAGTAAGCCAGAAGTGGAGCTGTGGCTCAAGTGGTAGAGCACTAGCCTTGAGCACAAAAGCTCAGGGACAATGTGCCTAGGCCCAGAGTTCAAGCCCCAGGACCAGTACCAAAAAAAAGAAAAAAAGAAATTATACTATGAAAACAGAAACTTCATCTCCAAGGTCTGGAGTTCAGTGTGGCACCCCTCTCTCCCTTTCCACACCTCGGGGTACCCTGAACATTTGCCTCTCTGGCCCTCCCCAACTCTCGCTCTCTTAGGCTGTTCTGCTCAAAGGCATGGTTAGCAGAGATCTTCCCTCTCCACCCTCTACTTTCCTCTGAGTCCACCCCAAGTTTTGTCCTGAGTACTTTTAGCTTCCCCTGACTGGCGCCAGGGCTCTGTGAGCAATGAAATGGAGAATGTGGCTCTAGTCTGCTTTACTCAAAGCTCTCATTCTGTACCTCTGGGGATCACAGATCTGAAGTTAGGAATAAAGATTTTTGGCTTCAAAATACTACCTTCCCCTGTTTTCTAGCCGGAGAGCCTCAAACCATTTCTAAGCTTCCATTTCTTCATCTGGAGAATGCTGAGAAAACAACACAACTTCCTGCCAATGCTTGGAGGATTCTTCTTATCATTTGTAATATATACAGTTTACACACATATGTTACTTACACTGTACACACACATATGTATGTGTATGTATGCATATATGTACTGTATATTCTATATATGCTGTATATGTTTAATATATACATATACTACAGGCTACTCATTACTGACTTCCTTCTCTTCCTACTCTTCCTTCTTTCTTATTCTTCTCTTCCTTCTCCTCTTCCTTCATCTCTTCCTCCTTCTCCTCTTCCTTAGTGTTTGAAGAGTCATTCAGGAATCTGGTAGTTTCAAGTTCACTCCTCTGCCTTCCAAGTGGCAGAGTGATGGTACCCAGCCAGGTGGCAGACTCTGCCACCTTCAACCCTCCCTGCCTGCCTGCCTGCCTGCCTTCAAACCCTAGTGTTGCCACTTCTACACAGTTACTGCAGGCAAATAACCTGACATCTCTGTGCCTGTTTTGTTTGTCAGAGGAGAATATTAATAGTACCTCCCTCACATGGTTGTTGTGAAGATTAAATCAATTAATATTTGCAAAACAGATAACGAGTGCTTGGCTCATTGTAGGTGTTTGGGTAAATGTCTGTTCAAATAATTACAAAATAAACCACTACTCTTAGATAGATCGGGTACCCCCTGTGGATTATTTCCACTGGAAAGGAAGTGGTAGGCTTGAAGATTTTGGTGTCTGTATGAGTGGTATCCTGAGGATCGGGCTGATTCGGGCTGATTCTGTATCTTTCTCTTGCACTTTCCATTTTGCTTTTTTTTTTTTTTTTGGGTCCGGTCATGGGGCCTGAACTCTGGGCCTGGGCGCTGTCCCTTAGCTCTTCAGCTCAAGGCTAGCGCTCTACCACTTGAGCCACAGCACCACTTCTGGCTTTTTTCTTTTTGCTTATGTGGTGCTTAGGAATCGAACCCAGGGCCTCATGAATGCAAGGCAAGCGCTCTACCACTGAGCCACCTTCCCAGCCCCTCCATTTTGCTTTTAGAGTTAGCACTAACCAATGTTGAGGGGAAGTCTCTGTGGAAAACCTGACCCCTGGGGTTTTTTACTTAGGAGTTTAAACTCAGGGACTTCTCTGCCTTCTTGGCAGACTCTCAACCACTTGATCCATTCCTGCAACATGTGACTATGCTGGGTTTATTGATTGAGATGGGGGCTTTCTGCCCTCAAACTAAGATCCTTCTGATCTCTACCTCCCAAGTAAGTATAAGCCACTGCATCTTATCCCCGCCCCCACTATTGATTTGATCTTCCTAAATATTCTGCTCATGCTACTTTGAGGTGGGCCAAAGTGGGAGGTAAAAGAGCTAATGCTGTTTTGTTTCTAATGTAAGGAGTGACTAGGATGTTTGGTTTGTTTATTTTTTTAAACCAAGGGATGGGTGGAAAAGGCAGAGCCTTGCAGGAAAGCCTTCTTGCTAAATTGAGGACGTTCGCACACAAATAGGCACAAGCTTGCTTGGTATTTAAATAGAACATTAGTGATGATCATTGATCCAACCGGAGTCTCCTGGGTTTCAAATTAGCAGCCTGTGTTCGGTGCTTTCTCCCTGGCTCTGCATTTCTAATTCTGTACAGAAACCATCTCCTCCCCTTCCTCCCCCCCCACCCCCACCGAGACCACTCGAAGCAAGCGCATTAGTGTGTGTTTGTCAGTGCTATCTTCTTCCAGATGCCGGGCTTGGGGTTGGCACACATAAGTCTCCCATAGTCTTCCCAGGGCTCCAGCCATCCCTTATCACTTCTGTGTTGTCAGTGAGACCAGTGAGACCTAGAGAAATGAGAGGACTCCTGGTCCTGGGAGGTGTTGTCCCCGCCCTCCACTTCCACTTTGCTGCCCCTACCATACCTGTGCCTGGCTTAGGGTAGATGAGCAGGGTGAGAGAGTTGGCAGGGAGTGGGAGATGATGAATGCTCTCCCAATAGCACCCCTAGCCATCCACCAGCGGCATTGGAGGGCACTTGCCTCTGCGGTTGGGTCGGGGGCTGATTGCTAGAATTGGATTGAACTCTACTTGCCCAAAGTGGCAAGGTACTACAGAGTCCCTCCTTTCCCTGCACCCTCAAATGTTGATTCCTGCTCGCCCCACACCCTGTACCATCCTCATTGAGCGACTGCAACTTCCTTCCTTCCTTCCTTCCTTCCTTCCTTCCTTCCTTCCTTCCTTCCTTCCTTCCTTCCTTCCTCCTTCCCTCTTCCTCCCTCTCTCTCTTTCTCTCTCTCTTTCTTTCTTTCCTTCCTTCTTTCTCTTTCTTTCTTTCTTTCTTTCTCTCTCTCTCCCTTCCTTCCTTCCTTCCTTCCTTTCTTTCTTTCTTTCTTTCTTTCTTTCTTTCTTTCTTTCTTTCTTTCTTTCTTTCTTTCTTTCTTTCTTTCTTTCTTTCTTTCTTTCTTTCTTTCTTTCTCTCTCTCTCTTTCTCTCTCTCTCTCTCCCTCCCTCCCTCCCTCCCTCCCTCCCTCCCTCTCTCTCTCTCTCTTTCTTTCTTTCCCTCCCTCCCTCCCTCCTTCACTCCCTCCCTCCCTCCCTCCCTTTCTTGTACTTTTTAGTGCCAGTATTGGGCTTGAACTCAGGGCCTTGCATTCATACTTGGCTCTTCTGGGGGTCAGGGGCGGACAAGGCAACGTTTCCTTCTGCAGGAGGGTGTACCACCAGTCAAAATCTGACAAAGCAACCACCTCACTTGGCTTTTTTTGCTCCAGGCTGGCATACCACTTCTGGCCTTTTGGTCCTTAATTAGAGATAGAGCCTAATGGACTTTCCTGCCTGGGATGGCCTCGAACTATGATCCCACACTTTCTGGGAGTCACTTCTAGGGCCTCCAACTGACTATGATTGCACAGGTTCCCGAATTCCTGGGCATGGTTTGACACTGTCCATGGCTGTCCCTTTTTTCAAATGTGCTCTTTTCAATTTCTGTGTACTAAGATGTCTCCATCCAGTAGTCTGTTTCTTTTTTTGGGGGGGGGGTCCGGTTGTGGGGCCTGAACTCTGGGCCTGGGCGCTGTCCCTCAGCTCTTCAGCTCAAGGCTAGCGCTCTACCACTTGAGCCACAGCACCACTTCCGGCTTTTTTCTTTTTGCTTATGTGGTGCTGAGGAATTGAACCCAGGGCCTAGTACATGCAAGGCAAGTGCTCTACCACTGAGCCAACTTCCCAGCCCTAGTAGTCTGTTTCCTGTCTTAGGCAATTTTATGGTGTTTTTTTGTTTGTTTGTTTTGTTTTGTTTTGTTTTTGGCTGGTTGTGGGCTTGAATTCTGGGCCTAGGCGCTGATCCTGAGCTTTTCAGCTCAAGGTGAGCATTCTACCACTTGAGCCACAGTGCTACTTCTGGTTTTCTGGTGGTTCATTAGGATAAGAGTCTCACCGATGTTCCTGTCCAGTCTGGCTTTGAACCGTGATCCTCAGATCTCAGCCTCCTGAGTAGCTAGGATTACAAGGGTGAGCCACCGGCACCTGGCTTTTATGCATCTTAATATTGCATCAGTGACAGGAAACCCAATACCATCTGGTTTCAGTCAAAACAAAATGAATGATCAGATGATATCGCTGGAAATGTTGGGATCTCATGGCTGCCAGGAACGCGGAGGATGCAGCATTCATCCCTCTGACTGTAGTGCAACCGTGGTTCCCTCTTGGTTTCTTGATCTAGAGAAAAACAGGCAGGTATATCCCTAAAGAAAAGATGAGGGCAGAGCCTGGTGTGTTGGTGCATACATGGAATCCCAGCTACTGAGGAGACTGAAGTAGGATCACAGTGGTCTGAGGCCAACCTGGGAAAAAAGTTAGTGAAGCTCAGAAAATAAGTAGGCATGGTAGTGCACACCTGTGATCTGGCAACAGTAATGCCATAGGGACATCTATGCAAAGTGTTAGTGTGTCTCGACATATACAGTCCATAGAAAACATCATCTCTATATCCCTCTGTCTGTCTGTCTATCTATCTATCTCTACATTCTCATCTGTCATCTATATCTATCATCTGATCTGTCTATCATACTGCTCTTTCCTTCCCTTCCAGAACTGGACAGAGCCTCTTCCTTGCTTTCTGCAGGCTCTGCCCCTTCTGCCATGTTCTTCTTCTGTGCTATGGGTTGGATGTGGTGTAGGATACATGCTGGAAACGTGGTCCCCAATATGGTGATGTTGAGGTGGTAGCATCTTTAAGAGTTGGGGCCTAGTGGGAGGGAGGTAGGTCATTGGAACTCTGCCTCCCAAAGGGGTTCATGGTAGTCTCACTGAGTGCGATGGCTCTTCTCATAACCCCTGGCTATAATACTCCTCCCTTTCTTTTTCTCATTTGCTAGTTTCCCACCATGTCACACCGCCGCAGAGTCCCTGACAAAATGGTGCTGCTAGGCTGTTTGGACCAGTTTAGACAGCTACTACTTTTCATGAAGGAAATAACCTCTTTGCAAAGTGCTGGGCTGCAGGCATTCTGTTATAGTCTAGCCATGGAAAGCATACAAGTACATCCAGACCTCAGTGATCTGTTCTGTTGTCTGTCATCCTTAGACACCAAGAGTCACATTGATCCTCTTCACTTAGCTGTCCATACATAGGACTATAGGTCTGGGCTGGTGTCTGGCAATCCATGGTTTGAATCCAGCCTCTGCCTCTCTTGGGCTGGGAGGATGGGAATAGATTTCTCCACCTTGCCAAGCCTCAGTTTTCTCTTCTTTGTAATGAAGATAATGATAGTTCCCCCTCTCCTCTGCTGTTCCTTGCCACACCCCCAACTTTTCCCCCCCACCTGATTGGCCATTCCCCTCCCTGGGCCTCTGTGGGGAAGAACTGGCAGTGTTACCTATAAAGTACTCACTTCAGGGCTTGGCATTTGGTAGGCATTTAGTCTGTACCAACTACAATCACAATTTTTTTTTGTGGTGGGTACTGGGGCTTGAACTCAGGACCTGGGCACTGTCTCTGAGCTTTATTACTCAAGGTTGGCACTCTACCACTTAAGCCACAGCTCCACGTTCAGCTTTTTGGCAGTCAATTGGAGATAAGAACCTCCCAGACTTTCCTGCCCGGGTTTGGCTTTGAACCATGATCCTTCGATCTCAGCCTCCCAAGGAGCTGGGATTACAGGCGTGAGCCATCAATGCCAGGCACACAGTATCATCTGCGCTCACTCAGTGACCGGCATGTAAGAAATCCGCAGCAAGCCTAGATCAGCCTAGAGTGGAATGTGCAACCCAGTAGACTTCCTGCAGAGTGCAAACCTCCTCCCCGAGAGATGGGAACATGAAAAGCCTTTGAGGCTTTCTTTACTGGAGGTCAAGCAGGAAGGGCCAGCACCCCTCTCCTGGAGGAGAGGTGAGCTGCTTCAGTAGGGTAGGGTGGGCCGGTCCCTCCCTCTTGTGGATCTTTCTGATGTCTCTGGGGTGCCTAGTTAGAGGACCCCCTTACTTGTGTGCCTGATTGATCTAACGGGGCTGCCTCGTCCTTCCGGCGGAAGGCCTCATTAAGGGTAGTAAGAGGCTTGTTTCTGCCTGGAGCGCCCACCTGGAGCATTCCTCTCTTCTCCATTTGTCTCAGCCTGCAGTCACTGATCTTCACCCCATGTTCCCCTGTCTTGTGGGCCACACCATTACCGTTGTCACCATCTTTACATATGACAGCCCCAGAGGCTGCTCTGTGCCTGATGGACATCCACCCATGACGGGGTGCAAAGTATTTTGCACTCTCTGGATTTCTACTATCCGGATTAAATCAGGTCTCAGAGCCCTACTGTATTCATGCAGTCGCCAGGGGTAGCCATGTGAACTTGCATTGAAGTTAAACACAGAGAAACAATTCCATTAACGTGATATGTGTGAGTGGCCACCAAAATGGGTAGTAAAGATCTGGAACGTTCTTGCCATGGCAGATAGTTGAACAACAGTGATCATCTAGAGTTAGCTAGAGTTGGCGATCTGTGGCTGGTGAATTCACCAACCAAACTGTGTGGAGTGGTACCGGGCATAGCCCCATCTCTGTGCTTAACATAGCATAGCACCTATGTGCACGGTGAATGAATGAGTCTCCCATTCTCCATTTCAAAGTGATGTCTGTAGCTGGGCACTGGTGGATCATACCTGTCATCCTAGCTACTCAGGATGCTGAGATTTGAGGATTACCGTTCAAAGCCAGCTTGAGCAGGAAAGTTTGTGAGACTCTTATCTCCAATGAACCACTGAAAAGTCAGAAGTAGAGCTATGGCTCAAGTGGTAGAACCATTAGCCTTGAGCAAAATAGCTCAGGGACTATGCCGAGGCCCTGAGTTCAAGCCCCAGGATATTCTCTCTCTCTTTCTCTCTTACACACACACACACACACACACACACACACACACACACACACACACACACACACACACACACAATGATGTCTGCCTCCTGAGTAGCTAAAATTATAGGCATGAGTTACCTGCTTCTAGCAACAGTGAGGGATTTATAGTAGGCAAGGTAGCCCTGGCTCCTCAGAACAAGTCATGGGTAGATTTTCTATTAGAGAGGGAAATCATCTTTGTTATCATCATCATCATCATCATCATCATCATCACTAGCTGTTTCAATCCTCCCTACACTGTGCAATTAAGTCTTACTATACCCTGGTGTACAGAAGAGGAAACCGAGGTCCACAGAAAATGATGGGAAAAAGCAAGATGCAAATCCAGCCAGTCTAGCTCTAGAGTATGTGAAAGGCAAATACCTGATGGTAACAGCGGGGGACAAGCAGGCTGTGAAATCCCTGGCACCCCGGTCTTCTAGCAGTCCTCTAACAAAACCACTCCCAGTGCAAGAGGTGAAATCCACAGCCACCAGGCCTGAGGAACCGCTCTTCGGAAGGCCAGCTGAGAGGTCGCATCAAGAGGACAGAGTCCCCAGGCCTCCAGCTAAGTGTCTGCTTTGTTCTGTGTGTAATCGCAGCCGTCTCTACTAAAACTTATGAGGCTGAAGCGGCTGACAGAGTGTGCCTGCAGACATGACCTTAATGACTCGCTAGCTGAGCTCCATGTGGCCCTCCTGTAAGTATTGCCCATGAGCAAAGCAGCTGAAGCCAGCAGCTGGAGAAGAAGGGACACAGGAGTCCAAAGGTCACAATGGGAGCAGAGAGATAAGGGCTGTACAGTTTCCTAGCTGCCAGGGTGGGCCGAAGGCCTCCGAGACCCACAAGTTCCAGCTCTGCATTTGTGTGGTAGGCTGCCATCAGACTGTGCCCCCACTCTACCCAGAGACTCTCTGATGCCAAGAGGGTCCTGACCGAAAATCAGAGTAACCAGCCACGAGCAAGGGCTCAAGTCCCAGCTGGAGCTTTGAACCTTTCTAGATGAAGAAGGGTTAGGTTGTTGTTCAAAACCCTGAAAAAAACAAAACAAAACAAAACTGAACCTGGCCTTGAGTCTTAACTTCATCTGTGTGTGTGCGTGCGTGTACTGCTAGCAGAGCTTGAACTCAGGATCCTGGGTACTGCCTCTTAGCAATGCTCAGATCTCAGCTAGGATTATAGGCTGAACCACCAATGCCCCATGGGTGTGTGTGTGTGTGTGTGTGTGTGTCTGTGTCTGTGTATATATGTGTGTGTGTGTGAGTTGTGGGTCTTGAACTCAGGGCCTGGATGCTGTCCCTGAGCTCTTCAGCTCAAGGCTAGAGCTCTACCATAGCTCCACTTCTAGTTTTCTGGTGATTCATTGGAGATAAGAGTCTCATGGATTTTCCTGCCTGAGTTGGCTTTGAACTGTGATCCTTAAATCTCAGCGTCCCTAGTAGCTAGGATGACAGGCCTGAGCCACCAGCACCTGGCTGTGTTTGTGTTCTTTGAAAGCACAGTGTGAGCTGAACCCTAGAATCAGTGTGTTTCCCTATGGTAGACACTCCCCCCCAGTAGCTGGGGTGGGGTGGGGGGGGCCGCATCACTGCTCTGCCAGAAGCAGCTGATCTGATTTCAAGGTCACGGGTGAGGAGGGGGCCTCCTCCTCCTCGGCGTGGAGGTCCTTGTGGCTTTTCCTACCCACGGAGCAGATGCCGCTGTTCTGCTGTAGACTGCAGGCAGGGAGCTCTAATATTCCTTCTCTCACCCTTCCTCCAGGATATCAGCCAGCTCCATAGGGCAGATGGACAGGAAGAGGAGGGGAAAAGCTTCCTGTAGTCTTAGGAGGGACAGAGACAATGGGGTTATTGGTGGTGAGGTAGAGGAGGGAAAAAGAAACACCAACAACACGGGTTTGGGGAAGCAGCCTTTGGAGCCAGAGAACTAATTATCTTTGTTGCTTAAATGGTTGAAAAGTGGCGAGATGGTTTAAAAGCCTGTGTGGGAAGGGAGAGGAATGGAATTGATGAGAAATTACCGTTGGAGGTGCTCAGGAACAATTCTGAACAGCAGGTGGGATTGGAGCATGTGTGATGAAATCCTAGGCGAATGGGAGAGACAGTCACAAAGCTACGTTTTGTTTGGTGGCCACAGTTTATTTTATGTACTTAAGTAATTTATATATTTATTTATTAGTAGTACTAGGGCCTCAACTCAGGGCCTGGGTGCTGTCCCTTAGCTGATGCTCTACTACTTGAGCCACATTTCCTCATCGGGCTTTTGGGTAGTTAATTGGAGATCAGAATGCCACAGAATTTCTTGCCCAGGTTGGCTTTGAACCTCAATCCTTAGATCTCAGCCTCCTGAGTAGTAAGGATGACAGCCACGGATACCCCGTCTTTTAAGGGATTATTTATAGAAGTGTGGACAAAGTTCAGACTGCACAAAATAGATGTCAAAGCAGAACTTATCATAAGGAGAAGGTGTTACCAGTTCTAGGGAGAAGCAAGTAGAGGAAACAGCGTGGGGCCATTGGGATGGGAAACTGAGGAAGAAGGACCCCGGACAGGAAGGCTGGTCCCTGAGGGAAGTCAGCCCACAGCTGCTCAGCTGCTCACTTGTCATCTTGGTTTTACACAGTAACTGAGCAACTGGAGACCCAAAGGTGAGGAGGAGAGTATTGGATTGAGCCAGGAGTCAGTCTCTCTCTTGGGACTCCCATCCCAGCAGAGGCAGGTGAAGGATGAATCCAGCTGAGGAAAATAGGAAACATAAACTAACAAGATAGCTTATCGTAAGGATGATTGGAGCCAGATACCTGGTGGCTCAGGCTGATAATCCTAGTAACTTGAGAGGCTGGGATCTGAGGATCATTGTTCAAAGCCTGCTTGGGCAAGAAGTCAGTGAGACTCTTAACTCCCATTAACTACCAAAACAAAACAAAAAAAACCAGCCAAACCAACCAACCAACCAACAAAAAAACTAGAAGAGAGTTCTGTGGCTCAAGTGGTAGAGTGCTAGCTTTGAACCAAAAGCTCAGGGACAGTAGCCAGGCCCTGAGTTCAAGCCCCAGGACTGGCATGCACGCGCGCGTGCACGTGTGCGCACACACACACACACACACACACACACACACACACACACACTGTTGGAATGGGGGTGGAGCTAATGTTCTCAGGCAGAGAAAGGCTGCTTAACCCTTCATAAATGCTGAGTCTTGAGGTGGGTTTCAAACCATTTCTGGAGCCTACTTTTTTGCATCTGCACTGGACCGTTTACCCTGCAGGTTCAATATGGATGTTTCCCCCTGCTCCCCCAAAGGGCCTCTAAGAAGAATTTCTGCTTCTTCCGTATGGAAGTGATGTGGACAGGGGAAAACTTGGCAGTCAGAAAGCCTGAATTCCAGTCCTGAATGTCACATTACATAACCCCTCATACCTCATGGGTACACACCCTCGAAGCCCATGAAGATGAACATAAGGGCGTCTTTGTAAACTTAGAAGAGAGCTGGACACCAGTGGCTCATGCCTATAATCCCAGCTACTCTGGAGTCTGAGATCTGAGTATCATGGTTTGAAGCCATCCTAGGCAGGAAAATCCATAAGACTCTTTTCTCCATTTAGCAACCAAAAAGCTGCAAGTGGAGCTGTGGCTCAAGTGGTAGAGGGCTGGCCTTGAGTGAAAAAGCTCAGAGACAGCTCCTGGGACCTGAGTTCAAGCCTCAGGACTGGTATGTGTGTGTGTGTGTGTGTGTGTGTGTGTGTGTGTGTGTGTGCATGCGCGTGCGCGCGCCACGCACACACAGAACTTAGAAGAGGACTCGGCATCTAGCTGGTAACGGATAGATGTTCTCTATTGTTAGCACTTCCATCACACCATCTTCATATCCCCACCCCCCCATCCCCATCATCACCGTGGTCCAGCTCCAAGTGCATCCGATCTGTTTTCAGCAGAACACTTCCCACTGGTTTGGTGTCCATACCACCAGCGCTCGGAGAGCTTCATCGATCATACCATTATCTTCCCGTCCTCCCACAGACAAGATATTTCAGGGAGTGATTGACAGGTGTGAGTGTGTACGTGGGGCAGGGTGGGCTGGCGCCTGACTCCGGGGGACAGAGTGTTTTGTTATGCAGAATAGCTTGCCTGTCATCCCACTATGAGTGCCCCCTCCCCCACTTCCTTGAAAAGTTCCAGGCTATTTTTGAGCCCTCATGCTTCACATGTGCTTTTCTACAGCATGTCAATGCCAGTATAGAAAAAGAACGGGGGGGTGGGGAGGGGGAAAAAGAAAGAAGAAGAAGAAAAAAAAAAACATGGGAACCCTTTTGGCAGAATGGAAAGCAAAAGAGATTTCAAAGGGCACGGGGCGGGGGGAGGCATGTTGCTGGAATGACAGGGTATTAAAGCCGTGCCTAGCATGCCAAGCTGAGAGATGGCAGGCGGCTTGTGTGTTTGCCTTGAGACCCCCATACTGCTTCCTTGGGAAATCAGTAGAGGTATTTCAAGGTCAATGTCACCTCCTAGAAGGCCTCGTGCCAGGTAGTAACTCATCACCCAAAATATACAGGCATCCTAGAGAGGCTCAGAAAGGGATGCTGGGGAGGAGAGTGGGTGGTTGCCAGGGAAACGGGTACCTGGTCCTGGAGGCAGATGAAGGATACACCTGAGGGCAGATGGAAGTGTTTCAGTGCTAGCTGGCTGAAGGCTTTGAGGTTTGGTGTGTTTGTGTGCACGCAGACATTGGAGCCAGTTTGTGAGATCTAGGATCGTAAGAGTGAAGGTATCAAACCTTCACCTTTCCGTGTGTTGATTTGTCTTTCTTATCCCTCCCTGAAGGGCAGAGAATGAGTTTAGAGACAGAGTTCAGACCTGAGTTTGACTCCCTAGTCTCCTTCCTCCTAGCTCTTTAATCTTGGGTGAAAGCCTGACTTCTCTTGCTCTCTGAGCAGTACTTGCAAATAGTCATTTCCACCTTTACAGGGCTGTGGAGAGGTGTAGAAATGAGATGGTTTTGAGATCCCTGGGGCTTGGAAGGTGTTTTTGTTGAATGGCTTTGCTGGGGTTCAAATTCTCACAGGAGTCCCAAGGGGCAGATCGGGCAGTAGCACTTCCATTTCACACATGAGACTGAGGCACGAAGTGGCCTGTGCAGGGCTAGCCAAGATCCTGAGTTCTTCAGCCTCGTTTGGAGTAGTGGCATGGGGAAAAACAGGCCCCAGTTAAGTCAGTTTACCATGAAAAAAATAGGCCTTGAATGCTCACAGGTTTAGACGTTTTTCAGTTCATGATATGTTGGCCATATTGCTTTGGGTATGAGGCAGTACAACATGGCTGAGCATCTGATGGAGAAAAACCACAGGTTTTGTAGCCAGAAAGCCAAAGAGAGGGAGAGGAAGAGGAAGGGGCCAGGGTCCCACTCTCCTGTTCAAGGACCTAAAGTCTTCCCCTTAGGCTCCACCTCTTAAAGGCTCCGCCATGCCTCCATAGCTCAATGTAAGGGACCACGACTTCAGTATGTGGGCTTTTGGGGAAATAGTTAAGATCCAAACTAAGCAAGTGATTAGGGCGTGATCAACCTCTGGAATTTTCTAGATCCTGGCTCAGGTTTTCTTCATGGGTAGAAATAAGGGAAGACAATACTTTACTTATTGCTTGGTGCCAGTGGCTCACACTTGTAAATCCTAACTCCAAAGGAGGCTGAGATCTGAGAATGGAGGTTTCAAGCCAGCCGGGGCAGGAACATCTGTGAGACTCATCTCCAATTAACCACCAGAAAACTGGAAGTGGTGCTGTGGCTCAAAGTGCTAGAGCACTAGCCTTGAGTAAAAAAGCTCAGGGACAGCATCCAGGCCCTGAGTTCCCACAACTGACAAAAACAAACCACCTTTACTTACTGTCATTTTTGTGAGAGATACATGAGGAAAAAGCTTATCAATACTTTGCACTCACTACTAAGCTACTTTTATGTATTTTTCAAAATTTTTTTTGATTAACACGTATTGATTGTATGTATTAATGGGTTCAGCGTGGCATTTGAAAACAGGCATACCAATGTGACATGATCACTATTATTATTATATTCTATCATCATTATTATCAGCAGTAGCAGTTTTAGTTGGCTTGACAATTGTTATGGCAGTCACAGTTGTGGTTTTGTTGCCTGAGAGCCAGGCTGTAAGTACCGGCTTCTGGTTCATTCTGGAATTCTCTGGCCCTTTTCCTTCCCTGTCCTCTGAGGACAATTGATGTTCTGGCTCCTCTCCCTTTGGTTCTTTCTCTAAGATCACCATTCTCTGCTTGGCATTGTACCCCAGGAGGCAGACCCCTGAAGGTGGTCTCCTGGGCTGTTTTGCTGGTTGACTTTGGTCTGTGCAAAACTGATAGGCAATGGCATTGAAAGGACCAGAGGATGGAGCATTCTGGGTATATTTTTCCTTACCTCTCTCATCTCTTCCACCTATGACCTTCCCATGCAGGGAGAGCTGAGCCAGGGGAACCCTTCTCAGACTCCCTCTGTTCCTGCTCTGCCATGCCATTCCACAATACTTTGAGCCCTAGGATGGTTTCTCAATGTTGCCAGTGTCTGTAATTGAACATTTAGGATGAATTCCATTTTCTGCAACAATCCCAGTGGGGATATAAAAGCCCATTAGCAGACAAGGTTTTGTATTATTTTCCTTAAAAAAGAAACAAACAACATGGTACAACCATTTTGGAAAACAAAGGTGTTTTTTTTTTACAAGGGTAAACAGAGTTATTCTCAGGCGCAACAGTTCCCTGGCTAGGTTTTACCCAGGAGAGTTAAATTATTCACCCCACAAAGACTGACAAATACAGGTCTCTAATAGCTTTATTTATAACAGCCAGAAACTGGGAAGAAATCCAACCTATCTATCAACAGATGAATGGATAAGTGAACTTGTTGGAAGAACCAGGTAGAAATATTACTTAACTATGGAAATGGACAGGTACCAAATGAGCCTCAGAAACACTATCCTAAAAGGAAGAAGCAGAGGTGACATAGTTTGCACAATGTGGTTCCTTAGGTTCACGGGACAGGAAGAGGAAGTAGCAGGTGTATGTCAAAATGCATTGAAGTGGGTACCAGTGGCTCACACCTATGTAAACCTAGCTACTCAGGAGGCTGAGATTAGAAGATTGCAGCTCAAAACCAGCTTGGGCAGGAATGTCCATGATAGTCTTATTTCCAAGTAATATCCACACCCCCCCCCCCAAAAAAAGCTGGAAGTGGAGTTCTGACTCAAGTGATCGAGTGCTAGCCTTGAGCAACAAAAGCTCAGGGATAGTGCCTAGGCCCTGAGTTCAAGCACCACGACTGACCAAAAAAAAGAAAAAAGACAGTAACCTCAGAACATATGGTTCTTTGACTTTATGTTGCTAATGGTCTGGAAAGGGAAGGACTTATGTTATTGTTAGCAATAACCATAAAACCATCACAATAGCTAACACGGATGGCAAATTTGCTGTGCCCTGGTTTGTGTACTAGGGTTGCTTTTCCTGATTGTCTTCTCTATGGAATGTCATAGTTAATCTTGATGACTCTGTGAGTCAGTCCTCCTTTTATCTCCCTTCCTTAATGAACTTAAGAGTTTGGAAGAGAGAAAGTCATCTGAACCACAAAGTAAATAGCATCAGTGGTCAGAAAAGGCTCCCCGAGGAATGGATATTTATCCTGAGATCTAGGGACAGGAGGGGCATGGGGGCGTTCAAGTGGGGAAGGGTGGGGTGAGCAGAGGCAGGGGCAGGAGTCAGCTGAGGATGTGGGGGCCATGGAATGTGGGGTGGAGACCTCCCAGACAGGCTGGTTATGAAGGCAAAAGGAGAACTGTCTAGTGTTCAAGTCCAAGGCCCTTGCAGTGTATAATGCAGTTAGAAAACAGGATTCTTTTTATTATTATTATTATTTGGTTGTTTTTGTTTTTTGTCAGTCGTGGGGTTTGAACTCAGGGCCTCCTGGGTGCTGTCTCTGAGCTTCTTTCACTCAAGGCTAGCGCTTTAGCCACAGCTCCACTTTTGGCTTTTTGTTTGTTTGTTTTTGGCTCATTGGAGGTAAGAGTCTTGTGGACTTTCCTGGCTAGGTTGGCTTTGAACCGTGATCCTCAGATCTCAACCTCCTGAGTAGTTAGGATGACAGGTGAGAGCCACCAGTGCCCAGCAGGGCAGGTTTCTTTTGAGTTGACTAAGGCTCTTTTGCAAGCAATAGAAGTGGACGGTAGTTCATGAATGAATCAACCAAGCTGTTTCCCACCCCCGAGTCTCTGTGCCTGAGAATACGATTTCAGAGAGAAAGAGTGCGACTGGGTGACGTCACAAGAGCAGACTCCATACCAGGGAAGACGGAGGCATGGGGTGGTCTGTGCACAGTGGAGGAAGATGGCCTTCTGTGGGAAAGTCAACCTTCCAGTTACCAGAAGGAATGGATGGACACGGGGCAGGCAAGACTAACAGACTTCTGTCTTAGACTCAGGGACTTCTGAAATATCGGTTGGGTGCTATATCCTTGGCAATATTTACCAAGTCATTCCCCTTAGAGCTACACCTCTGTCTCATCTGCCTGAAGAGTGAGATCTTTCCCTTTTGTTTTTTTGAGTTAGGGGCCTGCATTGGCATGAGTATATCTCTGGGCTTCAAATGACGCATCCCTGGAGGCCACATTTAGTGGCCTCCTAGTCCTGCAGGCCTATGGTGGAGGCGACTCATTGTCATGTCAAGAAGTAGAATGGCTGTGGCATTCCTCCGTGGCCTATCTGTCACTGCCAACAAGGGTAAGAAGCTAGTGGTGGCAGGTGCAGGAATCACGGCTGCCTCAGTGAGTTTACTAGAAAGAGGCCCAGGCACTTCCTCTCACCCAAGCAAGCCCCTAGACACAGTGACACCCCACGTAGTAAGGAAATGATGCAACACGGCACCCCAGCTTTCCTCAGTTTACCTACAGAGATTGATTGGATTGAATGTTCTAAATACTAAGTCCTTAAATAGAATTAAAAAAAAAAGCTGGCTGGGTACTGAAGGTTCACATCTGTGATCCTAGCTACTCAGGAGGCTGAGATCTGAGGACTTCCAGGGAAGAAAAGTCTGTGAGACTCTCATCTCCAAAAAAACTACTCAGAAAAGGCAGGAAGTAGTGCTGTGGCTCACGTGCTAGCCTTGAGCACAAAGAGGCTCAGGGACAGTGTCCAGGCCCTAAGTTCAAGCCTCAGGACCAGAAAAAAAGTTGCTTTGTAGGAACATACAAAGTACAGGAGAAAATAAGAACCTTTACTGTCCACCTTTCAGCCTTTCATTTTTGGTTTATTAGGCTCCTGTGGCACAAGAGACCAAAAAAAAAAAAAAACCAATAAAAAAACCTTAGTTTAGAATAAAAGGAATTTATTGCTTATACAGAAGAGAGTCAACAAGGTCTTCAGGTCTGGTTGGATCTAGGTGTTCACACATGGGCCATCTGACACCTCTTGGCCTTGCTTTTCTCTGTGTTGGCTTCATTCTCAGAAAAACAAACAAGCAAACTCTTTTCTTGGTGATGGTCAACAGGGAAGATGCAGGCTTCTTTCTCAGCCGTGTAGCAACTCTACTGGGAAAGAATCTTCTTTCCTAAACCCCAGCTAGAGTACAGAAGCTGGTCCTCACTGGGTGGCCTGAGTCTCTTGGCCATCATAAATACACTCTGAGAGCCCTGGTCCTACATCCAGCCTCAAGCCAGATGATGACGGCGTTAGCCAATGCATCAGAGAAGAGGGGTTCCCTGAAGGAGAAGTCTGATGGCGAATGACAGGCCAGCAGCACCAGGAGACGGGGCGAGGCCTGTAGTCTAGGTGCGCCAGCTCTAGATATGCCTGATGAGTGGAGGATGTTGCTGTTTCTTCTTAGGCTGAGGTATTCTGTCCTGCTTCCCCATCCTCAGGGCTGAGCCCAGATTGAGAGGCTATAGGGACAAGCAGGGATTCTCTCTATGACCTTGATTGACCTTGAGCTGCTCAGGGGCCCCGTTCCTTCAGGATGGTTACAGTCACAGGTGGCAGTGTGGGGAGGGGACAGCTTTCGTTTCATGGCTTAGTCATTCCTAGAGCCTACTCTTTGCCCCTCATTGGCCCAACCTCTCTCTCTTGCTTTAGTGTGGTAGATGTGGTAATACTACAAATGTATATATTCTGTTCTTGCAGTTGCTGACCCCTGCAGCAAGCTCATTGCTTTAGTTTTGGGTTTTCCATCCCCAGTGCCTGGCTGTGGATAAGCAAAGGAAATGTGTGGATGTTCCTTCTCCTAGAGAGGGAAATAAAATCCCAGGTGCTTTAAGAATTCCTTGTGAGGCTGCCCTGTCCCCCTGCCAAGAAGATGCAGTTGAGGATATAAAATGGGGGGCGGCTGAGGGATGCTGGCCTGCAGGGAGATGAACAGATTGGAAAAGGTGCTTATTTGGGGGAAGCAGGCAATGGAGGCTTGCGCAGAGAAGCAGCCCCCAACTCTTCAGGTGAATGTGAATTACACAGGAGCTTTCTAAATACACCAGTGTCTCTCCTCACCTTTCCACCAGACCCACAGACCAGAAGCTCTGTGTTGAGGACTTGGTTTTTTTTTGTCATGGGGCCTGAACTCAGGACCTGGGCACTGTCCCTAAGCTTCTTTTGCTCAAGGCTAGCACTCTACCACTTGAATCACAGCGCCACTTCTGGCTTTTTCTGTGTATGTGGTACTGAGGAATTGAATTCAGGGCTTTCTACATGCTAGGCAAACACTCTACCACTAACCTACATTCCCAATCCCACATGGTACATACTTGTGAAAAGAAATTCTCTTGCTTACTGCCAACAGGGCCAAACAGGGGTACGAGTAAGCCT
Source organism: Dipodomys spectabilis (assembly GCF_019054845.1). Taxonomy (NCBI): domain Eukaryota; kingdom Metazoa; phylum Chordata; class Mammalia; order Rodentia; family Heteromyidae; genus Dipodomys; species Dipodomys spectabilis. The sequence goes on from NW_024870804.1 coordinate 3,727,551, forward strand.
CTGAACTCGCCCAGGGTGTCTGAGATGGGGTAGCTGCCCATAAATTCAGACACATTCTCCCACCGCCATGACCTCAGCTGCCTTCCTTTCGACTCAGCCACAATGGAAGATATCTGAGAGTAGAAGTGACCAAATGAGGCAATCCATTGATTCATTCAGATGTTTTAAGAATTTGCTATGAACTCAGTACATGTGAGGCATGTGAACCTCATCTTATCTCCATTTAACCAACAAAAAGCCAAAAGGAGAACTGTGTCTTAAGTGGTAGTCTTGAGTGAAAAAGCTAAAGGACAGTGCCCAGGCCCTGAGTTCAAGTCCAGTACTGGTACATACACACGTGGACATAAAAACATACTGGTTGCTAGGTGTAATTGGCTTAAACCTGTAATTGTAGCTACTCAAGAAGCTGAAATCTGGAGGATCATGGTTTGAAGCTAGCTAGGGCAGAAAAGTCCTCTAGACTCCATCTCCAAAACAACCAGCAAAAAGCTGGGCTAGAGGCATGACTCAAGTAGTAGAACTCCCCCTGAGCAAGCAAGCCAATCAAATTCAAGACCTTGGGATTGGGGATTTACCTCAGTGGAAGAGCACTTATCCAGCAAGTGCAAGGTCCTGGGATTGGTCCTCAGCTCAGGAAAAAAATAAATCCAGACCTTGAGGTTGAAACCCTAGTACTTCCAAAAAGACCAAAAAATAAAAAATCGTATTGGCAACTATAGACCCAAAGTCACGGTTGACTGGAATCCAGAGTTCCTTGGAAGGGCCTGTGTTCCTGAGTTGAGCTCAGGTACCGATGTGTCCCAGGCTCCCTTCTCTTAGTTGGGCAGCCTGACCTTGTGGGCCTGAGGGTTTGTAGCATCTCCATTAGGTGAGCAGAATGTCTGTAGTCCCGTGGAGTGCACTGAGCGGGCAAAGCTATGGAGAAGGCGACATTTGGATTCCAGTCCGGCCTTCTGTCTGCTGATGGGAGAACTGAGCTCTTCAAACTTCTCCCTGTGGATCCTCAGTCATGGTGCCAACGTCTGTGGGACAGAAACTGGACAATGTAGAAGGTATAAGATGCCCACCCAGTGGTGAGGGACAGTCACTGGGTCAAGTTCAATATCCATGCTGTAGAGGGATGCTGGGCAGTGGCATTTGAACTTATTCCTTAGGCTATGGTGAGGGAAATGTCTTATATCTGCACTGATCGCTAGGGTAGCTTCTAGCTGTGTGGCTCATGCCTGTCATCCTAGCAATTCGGGAGGCTGAGATCTGAGGATCATGGTTCAAAGCCAGCTTGGACAGAAAATCTGTGAATCTTTTATTGCCAGTGAACTGGAAGTGGAGCTGTGGCTCAAGTGGTAGAGCACTAATCTTGAGTGAAAGAACTCAGGGATAGTGCCCAGGCCCTGAGCCAAGCTCTATGACTAGTTAGTAATAATAATAATAATTAATAATAATAATAAATTTTAAATTTTATTGCATGAACTTGGACTTCCGTAGCCCAGCACAGAATCAGACAAGCAGCAGCCAGTGAATGAATGTGTTGGAGCAGGAAAATATTGCCAAATCTGGGCTTCAAAGGATGGATTTTCTCGAATTATGTTAATAAGCTACCTGAGGTGGGAGGAAGTAGGCAAGAATAATATTGGCAATCCGTGGCATCTATTTGACACTTGCTGTGTGCACACACTGAGCTAAGATAAGCCTATTGACTCTTCCAAACCACACGCAATGGGAAAAGCATATCATTGTCTATATTTCACACGCTAGCAGGTTGAGACACAGCAAGGTCAATGAGCACCTTCAAGGTCACATCACGAATACTAGTGGCACCAGGTCTGGAAAGTTTGCCTGCAGAGCTTGTTCTGAAAACTCCCTCCGTGATGTAACAGAGCCTCCCCAGAGAGCTTCTTTGTGGGTTCACACGTGACACCTTGTTTAGCTTTCTTAACAATTAGGGGACATTGCCCGTCTGATCTCCTTGATGGTGATGGGAGCTGGCTCCGAAAGATGAGATGCAGAGGCAGATGGGTCCATCTCTGGGGAGGGTACTGAAGGCTTTGGTACAGAACTCAGCCTCCGAGTCAGTGAGGGGGGCTGAGGCGGAGTCAGTGGGGAGCGGAGGGAGGCCACTGTGTGAAAGATATTGCGAAGGCAGGATCTGTGGGATTTCGCAAATGACTGAGTGGCAGGGGTGAGGAAGGCGGGGGAGGACGTCTCCTGGAACAGAGAGATGAATGACAAACATGAAGGTACTGCTGGTGAATGCAGGGAGGCCCCAGAGGAAGTCAGATCTAGTTCCCCACACAAGCCTGAACACCCACCTGCCAAATGACCTTGGGCAGATGACCTCTCTCTGAGCATCCACATCTCCGTTGGTAGGATGCTGGTCATAATTGCTTCCTCATAGGGCTGTGAGGCTCACGTTAATCACCTGTGAAAGCCGATCGCCATCTCAAGTAGCCTGGCCAGGTGATCCCTCTCCTTAATGCCAGCGAGGCCAGATGCCGAGGGGGATTTGGAGCCAAGCATATCTGCTTTTAATCATCGAGATGGTTTTGGGAAAGCAACTTTGGGGAGCCCTCACATCACCGAGGGCCTGAGGCAGAGTTGAATAATAAGTCTGTGGGGGTAGCTTCGGCCCTCCCCAGCCGTGGCAAAGCAAAATCTGCATGCTCTAACTTGGTGCTCCAGGTCTATGTTCTAAGTCAATGCTCCGGACTGTTGTTCTAGGTCAGTGTTCCAGTCCAGTGCTCAAACTTGGTGTTCTAGCTCAGTGCTCCAGGTTAGTGCTCTAGGTCAGTGATTGAGGTCAGTGCTCTAGCTTAGTACTCTAGGTTAGGACTCCAGCTCAGTGCTCCAAGTCAGTGTTCCAGGTTAGTGCTCTAGCTCAGTGCTCCATCTCTCAGGCACTTGCATGCATCTTCCCATTTGACCTTCACAACATCCTTGTGAGGATAGGTAGACACAAGGCATGGCTCAGAGAGGCACAGTAACTGGATACTTAGTCTTCAGATAGAATAAGGTTTCAAACTAGGGTCTAACTCCTATAGGAAGCCTGGCCAGTCATTCTTGTGGCAACCATAAGCATCATTGTGGGGAACCTAAGGTGGTTTAGGCATTCCCAAGGTGGAAGAGGGAGGGAGGGGAACAGGGGAAAGAGAGAGAGAGGAGAAAGGAGAGAGAGCAGACAGTGAGGAGCGGCCTCTTATTTCTCATTCTTCTTCCATCACACAGATTTGCAGGCAGTGCTGGAATTTCTCTGTTGGGCTGATGTAAAATTAGAGCCAAGGTTGCTTTTCAGAGTTGCCAGTTTCCCACTACCAACCCCAGTGAACACTGGGGAGGAGAGAAAGATCAATGCCAGAGAGAGAGAGAGAGAGGGAGAGAGAGAGAGAGAGAGAGAGAGAGAGAGAGAGAGAGAGAGAGAGAGAGAGAGATCTGGTTGCTTGAAAGCACTGCTTCTTTTGAAATGAGGGGTGGGAGGTCTGTGAGGCAGATTGGGGGGCTTAGTGCCTCCCTGAAGGGGCCATGTGGACAGGCCCCTTGGTCCCCTGACTCTTGAAGCTGCTGCTTCAGGACTGGGCAGGGGGAGGTACTGATCATTGGGCCATGGTTTCTGACCCATCTTTCTTCCAGCCACTGCATTCAATGAAAACAAATGGAGATGCCTAAAGGGACACAGATTTCTGATCATTCCCAGAGATGGAAAGTCTAGAAACAGGTCTTCCAGGAAGGTGCTGCAAGGCTGCATTCCTAGAGGGCTCTAGGGGGCATTCTGTTCCTTCCTTGCCTTTCCTGGTGTCTGCAGGTCATCCACACCTATTGGCGCATGTCCCTTCTAGCCAGCAACCTTCTGCCACCTGTCCCTGACTTACCTGTTCTGTCTTGAGCCCACCCCCATTAGCTAGCAAAATCTCCCGTCTTACTTCTGCAAAGTCTCACATATCTCTAGGCATGTGGAGGTGGTGTGTGTGTGTGTGTGTGTGTGTGTGTGTGTGTGTGTGTGTCATTTTGCCTGATTATCATGCATGGGACCCTTGTGATCTTGCAGGAGAAAAGGGAAGCATTGCTGGGTATCAGCAGCTCATGACTGCAACATGAGCTACTCAAGGAGGCTGAGACTGGAGAATCCAAAGTTTAAGAGTCAGCCCAGGCAGAAAAGTCCTAAGAGATTTCTTATCTCCAACTTAACCACTAAGAAGCCAGAAGTGGAGCTGTGGCTCAAGTGGTAGAGCACTAGCCTTGAGTAAAAGCTAAAGGGCAGTGCCCACGTCCTGAGTTGGAGCCCCAAGCCCCAGTACTGGAAGAAGAAAAGAAGGAAGGAAGAAGAAAGGAGGCCTAGGGAGGAAGAAGGAGCAGGAGGAGAAAAAGGTGGAGGTAGAAGAGGAGGAGGAAGAAGAGAAGGGCGGTCTAGAGGCACTTGAAACCTGGTACTTGTTTTCCAGTCTCGGCTGGAGCTAAATTGCAATTTACTTTTTTTAAAGAAGGTGTGTTGTACAGATTGCTGACATTTTCATTTTTACCTGGCCCCTAGGCACTCAAGTGGAGACTCCCATTGTGTAGTGCTAATAAAGCCAGCTTAAAGACCAGGCTCAGAGGCCTCCAGACTGCAGGTTTTCTAACTCTGGAGAGCAAGGAGTAATTAAATAAGACAGGAAGCACCATGAGATCTTGCCTCTTATTGGATACCTATGTGAAAATGGAGCCTAGCACTCCACCCCCACCTCCATCCCCAGCAGCATCATTAAGTGTTGCCTCTTCTTTAAGCAAAACTACGTCTTACCCTGAATTTGCCAAACAGGAATGAGGGGGTGTTTATTTGTATCACAAAAAAGATTTAGTTTGTTTCTTAAAATAGCCGGTCCTATTCCGTTTTTTTTTTTTTTAATAAAAGAGTTTTTTTAGTTAATGGGGAATTTGATTTGCACAACTTTTTAGAAAGAGGCTCTGTGGAAATGAAGGATCTGTACCAGAAGCTGAGCTGCTAGTCTGTGCCCAGTGTCTCTGCAGACTGTGAATGGGGGAAAAGTCAGGTTCCCTGTACATTGATTTGTCCAGGTGGGCATGGGTTAATTTAGTTCTGTGGCTATAGGAAGACTGCCCAAAGAGACTTGTGTGTGGGGGTGAGGGGTGTCTCTTCTTTTTTCTGTGTCTGATGATATTCATTCACTAAATAATTGCAGGCTCCAGAAAACTAGAGATGACTTCCCCCACCAAAGTAGTTAAGGATGAATAAAATTGCAACTGCTATTTGGACATTTTGAAGAGAGGTTCTGGAATAAAGCAACTCCTTGAAAATCGGGAGTGGATGGGGGGAATTTTCCTAAATAGTTCTTAGCTAAAAAAAAATTGAACTATAATAATAGACCACTTAAAAAGCATAGCTGGGCCTAGTGGCTCATGCCTGTAATCCTAGCTTCTCAGGAGGCTGAGATCTGAGGACTGTGGTTCAAAGCCAGCTTGGGAAGACAAATCTGAGAGACTCTTTAGCTGACTAGCAAAAAGCAGGAAGTAGAGGTATGGCTCAAGTGGTAGAGTACCAGCTTTGAGTGAAAAACCCAAAGAAGAACTTAAGTCCCCAAGTTCAAACCCCAATTGGTATAAAAACAAACCAAAACAACCTTTATGTTTGAAGCTCATCCTTTTTTTTTTTTTTTCCTTGTTCTGGAAGTTCTTGAGGCAGAAATGTAAGGGCGGGGGCGGGAAGAGACAAATCTATGAGAAACGAGGAAACTATTATGATCTGTGATAATACGCTCCTCTAGCCAGAAATCTCAAAGCAATTGAAAACCCACAAAATTATTATGAGTTTAGAAATGCTTTCCAACATACAGAGCCTGAAATCCTATGGCTTTCGTATTTGTAAACAGTGACCAGTTGGAAAACTAAAATGGGGGAGAAATGTCGGGCATAAAAATAGAGTCCCTCAGATGGCACTAAATGACTAATGTGTAGAAGCAATATGGGGAAAATGGAGGATGGTGGGAGATACAAAATGAGATTTTTTTTTTTGTCAGTCATGGGGCTTGAACTCTGGGCCTGGGGTGCTGTCCCTTAGCTCTTCAACTCAAGACTAGCGCTCAACCACTTGAGCCACAGCGCCACTTCTGAGATTATTTTTTTTTCCAGCAAGGTAACCATCGGTTCCTAGTAGAATGATTTCTTGTTGTCCCATTGCCCGTTATCTTGAATTTAACTTCAAAATATTCAGTTCAGTTCAAGGTCCTAATTCCACCCCCCCATCTGAGGACAGGGATTGACTAAAATATAATTCAACAAAAACTCCATTGGAATAAAAAAAATCTTGATATGCTGCTTCTAAAAGTTCTCTTGGAAGAATAAATCCACAATGATCGCCAAGAAAATGTTGGAAGTTAGGATAATGAGGGAGGCCTTGCCCTGCCAAGATATAACATATTATAAAGTGACTATAATTAAAACCCCCATTGCCATACTTCAAGGCAGATCAGGGGAATCGAACAGAAGGCACAGAGACAAACTCTAGTATATATATAATTATTGAGCATATAATAAAGGTGACACTTGAAATCTGTAGGAAGGGCTGAATTATTCAATCAAGGATGCTGAGACAATTAGTTACCTAGTTGAGGAGAGGAAGAGGCAAATCAAGTCCCATTCTATATCAGAGCTCAAGAAATTCCAAATGGGTTAAAAAGATGAAGGTGGAAATCATGCTACATAACAGTAAAAAAAATCCAGATGAAATACACACAAAAATCTTGGATAATATTTATATAACTTTGTGTGTGAAGGCCTTTGGAGGTGTAGTTGGATTGAGTTGTCTTTGTCCAGATTTCCTAATTAGGGCTTGAAATTGATACATGATATTTCTATTAATGTGTGTGTGTGTGCACCTGTGTGCCAGTACTGGGGCTTGAACTCAAGCCCTGAGCATTGTCTCTTAGATTTTTCCACTCAAGTCTCTGGCACTCTGCCCCTTGAGCCACAGCTCCACTTCTGGCTTTTTGCTCATTTATTGAAGATAAAAGTCTCTTGACTTTCCAGTCCATGCTGACTTCAAACCTTTGATCCTGGGATCTCTAGGATTACAGGTGTGAGTCACTGGTCTGGCTTCTACTTGCAGTTTTTTCAGGAGTTTAAATCTCCAGAGGATTATGAGAATCAGTACATTGCAAGTTTGTAGCCCTCCTCCACCCTCCGTTGCTGATGATTTAGGATCTGCCTCTCAGTTTCCTTCTCACTCTCTGTGTTTCATAATATTTGATTATGGAACATCAAACTCATATAAAAGCAGGAAAATTAGTATAATGACTCCTTATATGCCCATCACCTGGATCTTTTTTTTTTTTTTTTTTTATCCATCACACGTCTGGGCATCCCAAATGATTTTGTACTGGATTATTCTATCCCTAAAGCCTCTAAGATGTATCCTCAAAGATATTCTATTTAAATGCCTACATCATCTTACCAAATATTATTACCACACCAAAATAGTTAATTCTCTTAACATCAGTAATTCCCCAGTATCATAAAATATTAAGTGCAAATATCCATTTTCTTTATATTTATATATTTACTTATTTACACTAGTTTATTCAAAGTGGGTTTCAAATAGTTGTGCATATTGCATTTACATTTCTTTTTAAACAGCTTCCTTCTCTCTCTCCCTCCCTTCCTTCCTTTCTTCCTTCCTTCCTTCCTTCCTTCCTTCCTTTCTTCCTTCCTTCCTTCCTTCCCTCCCTCCTTCCCTCCTTCCCTCCTTCCCTCCTTCCCTCCTTCCTTCTTTCCTTCCTTCCTTCCTTCCTTCCTTCCTTCCATCCATCCTTTTTCTCTTTCAATTCTTTCTTTGTGTGAGTCTTGGGGCTTGAACTCAGGAACTGGATGCTGTCCCTGAGCTCTTTTGCTCAAGGTTAGCGCTCTGCCACTTGAACCACACTTCTACTTCCAGCTCTTTGGTAGTTAATTGGAGATAAGAGTCGCACAAACTTCCTTGCGTTGGACTGGCTTTGAACTGTCCTTAGAGAGATCTTTAGATCTCAGCCTCCTCAGTAGCTAAGATTATAGGCAGGAGCCACTGGTGCCCAGCAATATGTGTTTTCAATTCCTATGAATGTGTGTTTCCCCTCTAATTTCTCCTCCTTTGCTGCGTATTTGTTGAGGGAAACGTATCATATGAGTTGTTTCTGCAGTTTCCATATTTTAGGGCTTAGGGTTTAAGGAGTGCAATGTTTTTCTGCCTGTGTCATTACATACATCCCTGTCATTTGTATCTTTTTCTTAAAAACATCTGTTTGTAGTTATATCCAGGGACTTACACTGATTGGGCTGTGTTTATGCTAGGCAAGAGGTGTCTTTTTGTGATGTTAGCAGGTAGTAACGATCTTGGTCCAGATTTCTCGCTCTACAAGGGTTCGCTCGGTTTACTGTTCTGTTTTCACATCCCAAACATGTAGTTGACAGACTACGATCTTCCATGCACATGGTGTCTGTCCAACAGGACCAGGGCATCCAGAAGTTGTGCAGAACATTGGGACGGCAAAAGTGTAAAAGAAAATTGGAACATGACATTAGTTTTTATTTTGTAGACATTTCTCTGACTGCCCCTTCCGCCATACCAGACGTGGATGCAGCTCACAGAAATCCATCTGATTTTATTGATGTGTGTATGTATGTATGCATGCATGGATGTATTGGAGTGCTGGCATTAGGTCTCAGGGCTTTGAACTTTCAAGGCAGGCACTCTGAGCACATGAAATACACTTCTAGCTCTGCAAGTCTGCATTTTTAACATATTTAGTGGCAAGTTACTAAAGTAGTATTAGTTGTAATCAGGTGGTTTGTGGTGAGGGAATGGGACCCACCTACCTTTGGCATTGTGGGCACCTCTACAGGGCTTAGAGATTCTTGTATCTCTTCTGTCTAAACCCCTGCTTCATCTGCTGCCTGATTTAGGAAGCAGCATTCTGTTTGCAAGCAGAACTTTAAGGGGTGATCAGGTGTCCTGGTCACCTTTGAACGTGTCCACACCTGTACGAGACGCAGCGCTAGGCACCTAGGACAGAGTGCTGAAGTTATGAAGTTATGGGATAGGCAGGCGCCAGAGACACACCTGTTTTGTGAAGCCTGGTTTATTGATCTCTTCTTCCTTTTTTCTTCCCCTCCTCCCTCCTCCATTTCCCTCTCCTCCTTCTCCCCCTCCCTCTCGTTCTCCTCTTCCCTTCCCCCCTCCTCTCTACTCCCTCCTCCTGTACTCCCCCCTCCCCTTTCCCCTCCCTCTTCCTCTACTTCCTCTCTCTCTTCCTCCTCCTTTTCCTTCTCTCTTCCTCCTCCTTCCCCTTTTCCTTTCTCCCCTCCCTCTCTTCTTCCTCCTCCTCCCTATACTCCTCTTTCCCTTCTTCTTCTCCGTTCTCCTCCTACCTCTCCTCCTCCTTCCCCTTCCCTCTTTCCTACCTTATTTTCTTCCTCCTCCTCTCTCCCCTTCCCCTCCTCCCCCCTCCCTGTCCTTTTCTCCCTCTTCCCCTCTCTCTCCTCCTCCTTTCTCCCCCCCCCCCCCCCCACCCCTTTCCCTTGTTTTCTCTTTTGCAGTCTGCTGCTTTGTGGTACACAAGCGGTGCCATGAGTTTGTCACCTTCTCCTGCCCGGGCGCTGACAAGGGCCCCGCCTCTGATGTAAGTACTCTCCTGTCACCGTGGCCACTCTGTACTGTCCTAGGTAGATAAATGAGATACTCTCACTTCAAAGGCCCAAGTCCCCAGCCTCCTGGCTGCTGAGCCCATCTTCTTCTGAGTGGAGAAACAAAACCCAGCCTTTTGAGAGGAGGCGTGGTGGGTAGGGTGCATGGTATGCATTTGCTGAGTGACTGACCCTCCCTGCCATGCAAGGTGGGGTGTGCAGAATGATGGGCTTTCCTGTTAGGGCTACCATAAAAGGGAGTTTGGGTGTCACTTGGCACAATTTGTGTGTGTGTGTGTGTGTGTATGTGTGTGTATGTGTGTGTGTTACTGAGGAATGAACTCAGGGCCTCACGCTTGCTAGACAAGTGCTCTACCACGTGAGCCATGACCCCAGGCTTTTTTTGGCCAGTCCTGGGGCTTGCACTCTGGGCCTGTGCAATGCCCCTGAGCCTCTTTGTGTTCAAGGCTAGCCCTCTATCACTTGAGCCACCGCACCACTTCTGGCTTTTTCTGTGTAGTTTGATGGAGGATAAGGGTCTCACAAACTCCCCTTCCCAGGCTGGCTTTGAACCATGATCCTCAGATCTCAGCCTCCATGAGTAGCTAGGATGACACACATGAGCCACCAGTGCCCTGCCTTCTGGGCACTTTTGTGTGAGGATAGGATATAGTGCTTAGAGTTGTGGCAGCCCTTTTGGGTCAAGGAAGGAGATACGGTTGATGAACTGAGCATGATAGAGTCACAGAGTTGAAGGAACCCGGGTTACCAGGGACACTGCTCAATCACCTCTGAGTCTTCTTATCTCCAGTTTCCATTTGACTCATGCCTGTCATCCTAGCTACTCAGGAGGCTGAGATCCGAGGATCGTGATTCAAAGCCGGTCTAGGCAGGAAAGTTGGTGAGACTCTTTATCTCCAATAAGCCACCAGAAACCGGAAGTGGCTATGGCTCAAGTGGTAGAGTGCTAGCCTTGAGTAAAGAAATCTCAAGCCCTGCATTCAAATCGCAGGACCAGCACAGGGATTAAAAAAATGGGAAGGGGGGCTCTTCTTGGTAAAGTTTCACTGTTTGGTGAATTCTTTTACATACAGCTGCACCTGTCTCTCTCACCAGGACTTTCAATGACAGTCACCCACTCACTGCCCAGTAATGAACGGTGATCCGCTCACCCCCACCTGCCATCTTGTCACCCTATTTGTCTCTATTTCTGCTTGGCTTCACCTTCTGGACTTTTCCCCCTTGGCTTTGTCTCTATAATTGGTCCTGTAACCTACTTAGAATTGACAGCTGACCTCAGCTTGCTTCTGATGAGTAGTAGCCCAGCAACTACATTCTGTCACTGAATTTCTTCTACTCCCACTGGCTTTTTACAAGTGGTCCTGGGGAAGTTTCACTGCAGGGGACTTCCGGTGGGGGGGGGCGGGGAAACCTCCTGTCTGTTGCCAGGGCAACAGGAGCTTGTTGTAGCCAATGCATTGCTTGGAAAATGTGCTACTTGAGGTCCTCTATGATGGTAGTTCAAGCAATACTGGCAAAGCAGGTAAAGTCATTGTGTGTGTGGGGGGTGGAGGGGTGGGGAATCCAGAACATTCCAAATTCTCTCAGATTCCACACTCAGGTCCTTTTTTTGCTGCAAATGCTTTTCCCATCTCCAGGAAAGTAGGAAGTTTGAGAGGACTGCCTAGCTCCATAATGCAGCTCTTAACATGTTCATGCAGCCAAGTAGCAGCCAAAGGCTTGGTGTTCTCCCAAGTCTTGTCTCTGTCTCTGTTGCCTAAGACCGAATGTAGTTCAAACTGGAGTGCAGTTGATTTTTTCTTTTTAACCACTAAAAAAAAATTTTTTTTACTTATTTCATTCCTGTAGTACCCAGGAATTGAACCCAGGACCTCATGCCTCCTAGGCAAGTACTCTACCACTAAGCCACATTCCCAGCCCCCAGGGAAAGGGAAGTTTGAGGTCATGAGATGGAAAAGTCCTAGGGTAGACCTGGCTTTGACACAGTCTGGAACCCAGTGGATTCCCTGCACGTTCTGCCATACGCCATAGGTAATTCCATTTGCTACGAGTGTATCTTATGCATATGTGTGTGTGTGTGTATATATATATATATATAAAACAAACATGTGTTTTTTTTGTTTTAGTTGTGTAACAAAAGTGGATTGACTTTATATCAGCATTTAAATCACGTTAATTTTGCACCTTGGTATTAAAGTTCCAGGATTTCAGGAGAAGAGAAATTTAGGGAGCCATTCAAGGACCTTGACCTTCTTATCTGGAGAATGGATTCATGCATTTTTTTGTGTGTGTGTGATCAAGGTCTACTTATGGCAGGTAGAATTAAAAGCTTGGAGGAGGGGCTCAGGGAACCCACACCCAGCCTCCTGGAATAGCAGTGCTCAGCAGATGTGAGGGTCTCTGGTTTCCAAGGAGAGGCCCAATGGGCCTGGGACCCAGACCTCTATGCCGAGTGCTGGTGGCTAGTGCTCTTGGTCTCTGAAGAAAGTTTGAGGAACATGGCCCTTGGATCCAGATTGTTCCAGAAAGGGACTGCTGCTGAAGGAATGAAGAGGCAGTAACAGGGTAGCACTCTCAGGAAGGGCAAGCTGAATGGAAAAGGCAAGTCCCTCCCTCTCCTTCTAAAACCTTTCGTTTCTCCACGTGCAACAGAGCACAGACTGGCACAATCTCATTCCTTGCATCACAGATTGGAATAAACAGGATGCATGCGGAGCTAAAACAGGATTTAATAATCTACAAGTCTGTCTCAGTCCTCTCTCTTCTTTAGCCTTCAGACTTGGACCAGTTTATGCCCTTGTGTCTCTCCTCCAGCTCTGTGATTCATTCTTGGACTGGATTACACTATTGGGTTTCTTGGTGCTCTGGCTCACAGATGATTGATCATGGGATTTCTCAGCATGCAAGCCCCTTCATAGGATAAATCAACCTTTCTATCTGCTTCTGTCTGGTTGGATCTGTCTCTCTGGTATATGTTGTCTCTTACACATATCTGCTCCTAGAGGTGGGAGCCGGTGTACACACTCCATGGAAGACAAGTTGTTCAGAGGAGAGCAAGAGGATCAGAATTTAAAAATAATTATTATCTTTAAGTGGTTGTATAAGAAAGTTCCCATTCTACAAAACAGTATTTGAATACAAAGTGTCTGATAACATTGTCACCCGTCGGAGGAGCAGGATTTTTTTTGGGGGGAGGGGGGTTGGTCATGGGCCTGGGCGCTGTCCCTTAGCTCTTCAGCTCAAGGCAGGCACTCTACCACTTGAGCCATCGTGCCACTTCCAGTTTTCTGGTGGTTTTTCTTTCTTTTTGGCTCTTTTTTTTTCCTGGTAGTCTATTGGCAGTAAAAGTCTTACAGACTTTCTTGCCCTCACTGGCCTTGAACCATAATCCTCTTGTGTAGGAAAGATGATAGGCTTGAGCCACCGACAGCTGCCTATTTGCATCTTCTTTATGTCTCAGGTTCTTCATCTGAAACGTGGTAAGATGATCATCAGTACCTTATATAGATACCTCTGAATATCGGGTGCATAATTAACACTTAGGATGCTGTCTGGTACTGTACATAGCAATGCATAGGTATATGGGATGATGGTGATGGTGATGATGATGATGGTAATAGATGGCAATGACAACAATGTAAGATCGTGGAAGGAGCAGAAAGCAAGGACAGACTAGGAAAGTCTAAAAGAATGAGTAGCTTTCCTGTGGGTAGTCTTGCCTAGGTGTGCGCAGGCTCCTCAGGAGGTGTGAATGAGCCCCCTCTCTGCATGAATGGAGGAGTGTGGCCATTCACGGCTGTAGTCAGGGGGAGATCAGGCCAGCATGCATTGGCCTTAGCTGCCTACCTGCCAGGATTCTGTCACTGGATTCTGTCCCAGGAAGGACTTTGGCACCAAGGATGAAATACTGGTCCAGACTCCTGAACTAGCTAGCTCGGTTCACTGACCTTTCTCTGGGCTCATGGTTGGAGGCATGATTCAAGTCTTGGCCACACCTGCTCGTCCACCTGGCCAGGCTGTCCTCTGGCTGCCCTGACTGCTCATGCAGGTCTGGAGGGGCATCCTCGTCTCCTGTGTGACCTTGGGGGACAGCAGGCTAGGGGAGCGGAATGGACAGTTCCATTCACACAAAGAAAGAGGAGCGTGCTGGGCTCCATGCTCCTGCATTCTGTTATTCCAAGTCAAACCAACTAGGACATATCCTGGATTTTTATTTTTATTTATTGTTTTTGGGTGTGGGGCTTGAACTCAGGGCCTGGGCGCTGTCCTGAGCTTTTTCACTCAAAGCTAGCGCTCTATCACTTTGAGCCACAGCGCCACTTTGGGTTTTTCTGGTGGTTCATTGGAGATAAGAGTCTCAAGGACTTTTCTACCTGGGCTGGCTTCCAACCACAATCCTCCAATCTCAGCCTCCTGAGTAGCTAGCACAACAGGTGTGAGCTATCAGGGTGCCTGGCTTCGTATCCTGGATTGAAGTCATGATATAACTAGAGCTTTGCATATTGGACATCATTTGATAGCTAGGTCCATATTGTACAATTGGGACTGGCCTTTGTGTAGCTGCTGACTCAATTACTCTATGTGACCAAGAGGGATGGCACTCACCACTAGAGGGTTCATGGTTGATACTTAGCCTATCATGATTATTTCTTTCACATTCTTTTGTGTCTTAGATTTCTTCAAAAAGATCAAGCTTCTGAATTGCTGTAACATCCCATATAGACATTTTAGGCTGTAACCTAGCACTTAGAACTTGGACCATAGACCCAGATTCCTGAGAGACGGCAGAACAAGAAAGGGTAGGTCAAGACTTGGGCTAGACAAGCGAGTTATCTCACTTCTGGATGTGGAGGTGAAGGGACTCTTGCCTGTGTTCATGCTGTCTCCCCAGAGGCCTGGTGCTGAGTAGGTTTCTGGCCTGGTAGCTTGGTTGGTTCTTCTCCATGTGGCTTCAGCTGCCAAGTAGCTGGCTAGCTCTGGTGTGTTCATAAGGTGGTCCCAGGACTGCATGAAGACAAAAAGAGAGTCTCTCAATGCAAAAGTGCTTAAAAGCCATGTCATTGTATTTGCTACGAATGTTACTGAGCCCAGTGAGTCTCAGGGCCAAGGTCAGCTTCCCGTGGTAGATCCGTAGATTCCGTTGCTTCGCTGGGGAGGAAAATTTTGTTCACAAGTGAACACTGCAGAACATCACTGTGGATTTTATAACAAGAGCTACAGGTTGCCTGGCACTGATAGCTCCTGCCTGTAATCCTAGCTACTCAGGAGGCTGTGATCTGAGGATTGAGGTTCAAAGCCAGTCCAGGTAGGAAAGGTTATGAGATGCTTTTTGCCAGTTAACCAGAAACAATCTGGAAGTGGAGCCCTGACCCAAGTGGTAGAGTGCTAGCCTTGAGTGAGAAAGCTCAGGACAGCAACCAGGGCCTGTACATATACAACAAACCACCAAACAACAACATCAACACCACCCTCAATGTCTGTGCTGCAATGAAGAGAAAATAATTCAGGCTTTGAAGCCAGAAACCCTTAGGGTCAGATTCCAAACTTTGCTATTTATTGCTCCAGTGACCTTAGAAAAGTCATTTAAAGCCTATGACCTTTAGATTAGATCTTTAAAATGGTGAAAATAAGAGAGAAGTCCTGAGAGGTTTGGGTTGAGTGTTTGAGGAGAGACTGCTTAGACGACACACAGACAATAATCCGATACAGAGAAGACACTCAACAAAGAGTTTTAAAAATTATTAATATCCAGAGACATCTCTCCTTCTCCACAATGCATGCTGGCTGCCCTCTGACCTGCCGGGGAATAACCGTGAATAATAATAGCTACTTATTGAATAGGGGCTTCGTGCCAGGCAGTGCCAAAGGACTCTTAAGCTGGTTCATCTAACAATATTGCCTTCAATATTTTATGGGTTTTAGGAAAAAGTTATGATCTAAAAATTATTAAGCCTAATCCTTTTTTTTTTTTTTGACCTAAGGATGACGATTCTAGGAAATTCGGCTGAGGAGTTATTTAAGGCTCAGCACGTCTTATAGCCTGGGTGACATTCCTTCCATTAATATTTATAGCAGCCAAAATTTGGATCTGACCCAAATGACTACCAATTAGGGTTTATATAAGTAAAATAGATTATATGCATGTAATACAGTGCTGGGTATTGACTGAGATGGCTCCTATCCAGGTACCTACGGTTGCCAAAAGTAATCAAACTGCAGGCTGGAAATCAGTACATCACTTTATGTAAATTGTATTTTAAGTAAAAGCCTTGGTGTATGTGTGTGTGTGGGGGGCAGGGAGAGTGATAGAGGGGGTAAGATTGATTGGAACACATTGTAAACTTATGTGAGATCTCCCCTGTATAAATGTAAGCTAATAATGACCACAGCAACAGGGAAGCTGGGATTGAGGCTCTGAAGGCTCAGCTGCTTGAGAGACTGAGATTGGAAGGATGGCAGCTCAAGGTCAGCCCGGGCAAGAAGTTGACAAAATACCTTCTCAACTGTGGCTTGTCCCTGTCATCACAGCTCTATGAGAAGCTAAGATCTGGAGGATCATGGTTCCAGGCTAGCCCAGAACAAAACGAAGTTTGACAGACCTTATCTCAACCAAACAAGCTGGATGCAGTGGCACACACTTCAAGCTACTTCAAGAAGTGGAATATAAGAGGATCGTAGTCCAGGCATAGGCCCAAGCAAAAAGTGAGACCCTATCTCAAAATATCCTGTGCAGAAAAGAAATGGAGGTGTGGCTCACTGATAGAGTACCTGCTTAGCAAGCACGAAGCCCAGGGTTCAAACCCTAGTACTTCCAAAAAGAAAAATTCTAGTTAGTAAAGTGTTGGCCTGGGAATATTGTAATTATATATTGCTTTAAAAAGCAGCAGAAAGTACCGGGTGCCGGTGGCTCACGCCTCTAATCCTAGCTACTGAAGAGGCTGAGATCTAAGGATTGAGTCTTAAAGCCAGCCCGGGCAAGAAAGTCCGTGAGACTCTTATCTGCAATAAATCACTCAGAAAACCAGAAGTGGTGCTGTGGCTCAAGTGGTAGAGCACTAGCCTTGAGCTGAAGAGCTGAGGGACAGTGCCCAGGCCCAGAGTTCAAGCCCCACGACTGACCAAAAAGAAAAAACAAAACAAAACAAAAAAAGGAGCAGAAAGCAAGGCAGGCATTGGTAACTTACCTCCGTAATCCTAGCTACCATGGAAGCTGACATCTGAGAATCACGATTCAGAGCAATCCTGGGCAGGAATGTCCATGAATGAGACTCTTATCTCTAATTAACAAGCAAAGAGAGCTAGAAGGGGACTGTGGCTCAAGTGGTAGAGTCTTAGCCTTGGAATAAAAAAGCCAAGACCATAAAACCATCATCAGTTCAAGACCTGGTACTGGTGTGTGTGTGTGCATGCTTGCACACGTGAGCACACATACACACAGAGCAGAAAACAAAGCTTTAGGCATGCTATGATACAATTAAAAATATGAAGATGTTTGTGAAACATATCTTTATCAGATTTAAAAACATCCTTGTGTTATCTAATAATAAACATGCAGTATGGAATGTGTAGTGAAATGCAGGCTGTAGCCACATCTCTGGGACACAGTTCAGTGGCTTCTTGTTAATTCCGCTCTGTCCTCATCTAGGTGAGGCCTGCAGGACTCCGAAGGTCACTTAGAGATTCTCAGAGGCTGCTTTCTCCCATTTCATTTGTTTGTGGTGTTATTCAAGTTTCTCACTTAATTCAGAAAAGACCAAACACAGTGCAGGCTCAGGGAGAATCACCCAGGTCACTCACAGTTGCTTCCAGGTGTAGTGCTTTACTACTTGAGCAATACCTCCACTTCTGGCTTTTTGCTGTTTAATTGAAGATCAAAGTTTCTCGTACTTTGCTGCTGGGGCTGGCTTTGAACCACAATCCTCAGATCTCAGCCTCTTGTGTATCTAGGATTGCAAGCGTGAGCTCCCAGTGCCTGGCTAGAGACTGTATTTTTGAAAGGTCTCCAGTGACTTTGATGGATAGCCAGGTTTGGAAAGGTACCCAAGCCAATCTTGGCTGAGTAACCAACTTGGTTCATTATAAGGTTGAATTGCAGGTTTGCCATTAAAAATTTTCTGCTTTGGTCTCCTCACCTGGAGAAAGATGATAAAACAGAACCTACCTTGCAGAGCCTCTAGAGATCAAGTGTGTTTTTCCATTCATATAAGTGCCTCTTACCAGGCCCGGTACACAAGGCTTATTAATTAGTATATCCACCAATGAGCTTTGAAACCTTTCCTTTTGAATACCCAAGTACAGTTTTTGTTGTTGTTGTTGTTGTTTTTGTACCAGTTCTGGGACTTGAACTCAGTGTCTGGGTGCTGTCCCTAAGCTTTTTTGCTCAAGGCTAGCACTCTACCACTTGAGTCACAGCTCCACTTCTGGATTATTGGTAGTTAATTGGATCTGAGTCTCACAGACTTTCTCACCTGGCTTTGAACCACGATCCTCAGATCTCAGCCTCCTGACCACAGGTACAATGTTAACTTGGCAGGGCATGCATCCATCTTGCTTTCCATGGAAGAGAATCACAGAGAGATCTACCTCCAAGGGAGATGGGAGGGCTAGGGGAAGCATCCAGTAGCGTAATGCTAATGGGATCCTTTCTGTCAAGTGGATTCCACAGGATTCTTCTGCTCCCACAGCTTCTACCATGCAGAAGGAGCTTGGAAAAGCCCTTTGTTCCTCGCTGGCACTGAGCTGCATGTTGGGGAGGAAGAAGCAGATCTGGAGATCTGACATCGGTGTAGCCATTTCTCTATGCAGTAGATGGCTGTTGGGAGCCAAGTAAGGCTGTCAGGAAGTCTGTGGGCTTTTCCTGACTGAGAGGCAGCATCAACCTGTAGGATAAGAAGAGACAATTTCCCAGAAGGCCCTAGGCTTCAAGTGGTGCACGGGGGGCGGAGGAGTGGAGAAATCAAAGAGCAGATGACCCTGGGGACAGGCAGCCTGGAGGGGGGTGTGCAATTGCGTCCAGGTTCTCAATTCTTTCTATTCCCTAGGGCTCCCTCACCTCCAGCGCTTTCTGGGATTATGGGATTTCCACGTATTCCTCTAAAAAAGAATTATGTCATGGATGAAATAATGTTCGTATAGGAAAATCTCTTCTTCTCTCTCCTAGATGCTACTGGGGGTTAAACTTGGGGCCTCAGCTGGTGCTGTACCACTTAAGTCACACCTACCAGCCCTAACTTTTTGTTGGTTATTTTGGAGATGGAGTCTTGTGAACTTTTCCGCCTGGGGTGGCCTTGAACCTCGAGCCTCCAGATCTGATCCTTCTGAGTAGCTAGGATTATAGGCAGAAGGCACCAGATTCTCCATCACACACTGAGGTTCTCCTTACTCTGCTTGACAGAGGAGGACACAGGCACCCAGACTGGACCAAGTGACTTGCTTAAGGTCACGTGACCACAGAGGAGCCTACATTCAACCCTCAGTGCTCCGATCCTCAGTTCTGTGTGCTTACCTAGGGACCCTCTGCCCTGCACACTTGGACAGAGCTGCCTTCCCCAATGGGCACCCCCAAGGCCCTGTCTCCCTACATCTTGTAGTCCACGGTGGCCTAGATTTCTGTGGGCCTCTCTCTCAAGCAGGAGTGGGAGTTTAGGATTTGGAATCAAAGGCTCTGGGTTTAGTCTGGGTGGGTTTAGTCCGGGTGCTGGTGGCTCAGAGCTGCAATCCTCACTACTCAGCAGCCTGAGATCTGAGGATATGGGGTGCAAAGTCGGCTTGAGCAGGAAAGCCGGAAGGAGCAGTGTGAATGAAGTGGTAGAGCGCCAGCCTTGAAGTCAAAGGACAGTGTCCAAGCCTTGAATTCAAGCCCCAGAACCAACACAAAACAAAGCAACTTTAAAAAGAAAAAAAGCATTGATTATATTTGAAAAGTCTCCAGCTTTTTGATCAGAAACCTTTTGGCCCTTCTGGAACCTGTACCTCCCACTTCATCCATCAAGTTAACCACTACCCAGGCACCCGTAGTTTGCCTGTCTCTCCCCTGGGGAACAATTTTGGAAAGAACACTTCTTACTAAATGTTGATGTGTACAAGTGATGGTCATGGGCTGTAGGCTCACGGTTGTACACAGATGTCTAGAGATTTTTTTTCAGCTGGTGGTGGCAACGCTGTGTGCTGGTGATTGCAATATATTTTCCATGGTCCTTTAGGCCCCTAGGAACCAACATTCTGTTCGGGTACCACATTGCCACACGTGGCATTCAGTGGCTGGTGTGATTTACCTAACACAAGTGGATCCTCCTTCCAGGATGTCCCACAGGTCCATCCATATTGCTTCTGATCGCAGAATCTCCCTTTGTAAAGGCTGCGTAATATTTCACTGTATGTATACCCCACCGTTCCTTTATCCAGTCATCTATCAAAGAGCACTGGTGTTATTCAGTGACTAAAGAGGTCTCTTTGAGATCCTGATTTCAGTTCTTTCGGAAAAGTACTGAGAAACAAGACTAGTGATCCCAGTATAGTTCTGAAACCAGCTTTTCAGATCTCAGGCCCGAAGTCCAGGAGTTCTAAGTTAGATCTGGCCACTCATTTCTGTATACCAAATCAAGAGATGTGATGGAAGGAGACACCAAGAAAGGAGATTTAGTCCATGGCAGCCACGGGAAGATAGCATGTTAGCACAGTCTTTAGGGGGTGCAGAGAGTGGCTTCAGGTCATATGGGGAGAATTAGGAGCAGGGGGTGAGAAAGCTTTGTGGTATTCACACAATCTCGGGTCACAGGTGAGGCCTGGGTGAGCGTTAGCTCAGCCTTTGTCCTTGGAGGAGTTCTGGAGGATTATCATCCCTGTATTCCAGGAACAGAACAGGAGCAAGGTGATCTCCAGAGTGTGGGGTGCTTTGCTTTAAGATGATAAGAAGAAGGCTTTGCTCGAGAGGCAGTTTGCCTTCTACACCTGATGCTTAACCAGCGAGTTTTCTTCTTCTTCTTCAATCCTGAAGTGATTGATTGCAAAGCGACTGCAATAGCAAATAGCTCAGATCAAAGGACATGGATACAAAGTTGGGAGACTTTTAGTTAAGGCAAACAACACAGCAAAAGCACTTTTTTTTCCCCCTGCTCCTAGGCCTTGAACCTAGGGCCTAAGCACTGTCTGAGCATTTGTGTTCAAGGCAAGCACTCTACCACGTAAGCCATAGCTCCACTTCCAGGCTTTATGGTGGTTCATGGGAGATAAGAGTCTCACGGACTTTCCTGCCTGGGTTGGTATTGATCATGATTCTCAGATCTCAGCCTCCTGAGAAGCTAGTAGCAGAAATTGCTCAAAGGCTTTAGCATATCTCTGCAGTGGAGAGCGCCCCCCTTTTGTGTCTGGGCACCCGGGTCTGCAAGCTGGTTCAGCAACCTCTTCCTTCTTGTGAAGTGTTCTACAAGGTGTCCTTCTCCAGTCCAAGGACTGATCCAGTGCCTGCTGTTACCAGGGAAGCGCAACGCCTACAAGACTCACCTGCCATTCCCACATCCGGGTATCTTCTCTCCCAGCCGGTCCATCCTATCCTCCCTCCTTCCTTCCCTCCCCTGCCCTCCCTCCCTCCTTCCCTCCCCTCTCCTTTCTATGTATTAAAAAGTAGTTCAAGAATTTCTGTCTAGCATCTGCTTGGCACCTTTCCCTAGTTCTTATTCTAAAATAGATTTTTTTCCCCCTCCTAAGCAATACCTTCTGGCTGTTGGGGGGGAGGTGGATAATTGGGAGAGGAGGAGGGGGGGGATATGTACGGGCTCAGGGTTGTGTGTTGATTCAGGACATGGGCTACAAAGTCTACTCTACGTGGGGCGGGGAGAGCTGGATCTCAGCTGCTACCTTCTAGCTGTGCACTTTGGGTGCAATATTTACCCACTCTTCTTGTCTTTTTTCTTTTCTTTCTTTCTTATAACATGAAGATTACAAGCTAGGGAAATAGCTCAAAAATAGAGCAGTGGCCTAGCATGTGCCAAGTCCTGGATTCGATCCCCGGTACCAAAAGAAAGATGAGACTTAACAGACCCACACCTGTGGAATATTAAATATGTTAATAGCGTCAGAGCGCTCATGGCAGATTCTGGCATGTGCTGGAATGGTTGCTTGAGAGCCTGGCCACAGGCATTGTCTTAACTGTCATTAGGGTTTCCATCAGAGAGAGGGGAAGAAAGGGGAACTCTTGGGCAGACAGAGATACAAAGTGGCAGGCATAGCAGGTGACAAGATAACCTGGGTCCTTTCATGGGGCTTCTTGTTCCCATCATGCCCTGTGTTTGCTCAAAGACATCTTCTCATCATGCCTAGGGTGCTGCTCAATGCCTCTTTTTCCCATCATGCTGAGGGTGCTGCTCAATGCCTCTTCTTCCCATCATGCCTTGAGTGCCTGCTCAATGCCTCTTCTTCCCATCATGCCTTGAGTGCCTGCTCAATGCCTCTTCTTCCCATCATGCCTTGGGCACTACTCAATGCATCTTCTTCCCATCATCCCCTAGGTGCCTGCCTAGCCAATGAAACCAACCTCAGCCATGGTTGTCCTATGGGTCGAGATGGCATCTCACTAACTTTTTGCTCTGACTAGCCTTGAATGTTGATCCTCCCAATCTCTGCCTCCTGAGGAAGATGGGGTTACAGATGTGAGCCCCCATATCCTGCTGAGACCCTTCTAGGTCTGTTTTGTCGAGGAGGAAACTGGGTCCCGGTAGTGAAGTTCTCTAGCCTGCCAGCTCATGTGACCAAGAAGGATAGCTTCGATTGGAAGTTGGTCTGGCTCCAGAGCCTCATCTTCATGATATGATAGGCTTTCATGACTGGAGCACCAGCACCCAGAACCGCAGTCTGTCTACTTCCCTCCCTCCCTCTCCTTCTCCCTCTCTCTTTCCTTTTCCCTCTCCCTCTCCCCCCCACCTCTCTCTCAGAACCATGTGTGATCATTCACCTCCTTGCTGGTTTATAACCTGGCTTGTGCATGAAGGAATTTGGTTTACTGTGTTCAACTGGCCTCCCAGAAGGCTCCTGCTCCCGCCATCTCCGAAGAGCCTCCCCCCACCCATGGAAGACACGTGATCTGGTTGAACTTCTCCAAGGGCCTTGCATGTTTTAGCCCCATGACTCCCTCTAGTTCAGCTTGACCTACCCTCTGAGCATTCTTCAGTCTCTTCTCCTCCCACCACTGGGCCTTTGCACATGCTATTCATCCTGATGCGATCATCTTCCCACAAGCTCAGCGAGTCTCGGTCCTGGTTTCATGTTAGAATCACCTGCAGAGCTTTAAACAGATTCCTGGTGCTCTGCTAACTCAGAACCTCTGCTTCAAAGCCCCAGGTTTATTTGAATGTGCACCAGATTTGAGAGTACAGTTTTGTAGGCCACAGGTCAGGTATCAGTTCCTCCGGAATCCTTCCCAACCTTCCCTGACCAGGTCAAGTCCATTTGCTTTGTGTGTGGAGCATCAGCTACCTCTCCTTGCTGTCATTTGTCATAGGAATTTAGGTTTGTGGTTGGTCTTCTGCATTACATGGCTTTGCATCTGTGATTACAACTAACTGTGGATTAAAAATATTGGGGCCTGCTGATGGCCAGTGGCTCACACCTGTAATTCCAGCCACACAGGAGGCTGAGATCTGAGGCTTGGTGTTTGTAACCAGCCGAGGCAGGAAAGTCTGTGAGACTCTTACTTCCAGTAAACCAGCAAAAAGCCAGAAGTAGAACTGTGGCTCAAGTGGTAGAGCGTTAGTCTTGAGCACAAAAGCTCTAGGACAGTAGCCAGGCTCTTAGTTCAAGCTCTAGGACTGGTACCCGCCCCCCCCCCCCCAAATGCATATAATCAGTCCTGATGCTGGTGGCTCACTCCTGTAATCCTAGCTACTCAGGAGGGTGAGATCTGGGGATTATGGTTCAAAGCCAGACCAAGAAGACAAATCCAAGAGACTCTTACTTCCAATTAACCACCAAAAAGCCAGAAGTGGAGCTATGGCTTAAGTGGTAGAGCACTAGCCTTGAGGAAAAATAAGCTCAGGGACAGTGTGGGGGCCCTGAGTTCAGGCCCTAGAACCAACACACACCACAGAAAACAAACCACAAACCCTGAGATCGTGCCCAGGCCCTGAATTCAAGCCCCACTACAAGAATAAGAACAACAAAAATATTTGGGGAAAATTATGGCTGTGCTAAACACATACAGGCTTTATTTACTCCCTTGTCCTCATTCCATAAAGAATATGCTATTTACATAACATTTACATTGTATTAGGTATTGTAAGCAATCTGGAGATGACTTAAAATATACAAGAAGATGTGTGTAGACTCTATAAAAATAGCTTATCACTTTGCATAAAGAACTTGTGCCTCCTTGGAGTTTGGTGTTGAGTTCACTGAGGACTAAGTGAATGAATGATACATTAAGCCCTTAAAAATAGCTCATGTGGAGTCTTGAAGTATGGCTTACTGGTAGACTACTTGCCTAGCATGCATGAAGCTCTCAGTTCTATTCCTCAGTGCCACATTAACGGTAAAAGCTGGAAGTGGTGCTGTGGCTCAAGTGGTAGAGTGCTAGCCTTGAGCAAAAGAAACTCAGGAACAATGCCCAAGCCCTGAGTTCAAGTCCCAGGACTGGCAAACAAAAGTACTTCAGGTAGCCAGGCATCAATGGCTTATGCCTGTCAATCCTAGTTACTCAGGAGGCTGAGATCTGAGGATCATGATGTGAAGCCATCCCAGGCAGGAAGTGTGTGAGATTCTTTAAACCACCAAAAAGCCAGAAGTGTAGGTATGGTTCAAGTGGTAGAGTGCTAGCCTTGAGCAGAAAAGGCCAAGGAAGAGTGCAAGGCCCTGAGTTCAAAACCCAGTATTAATTACACACACACACACACACACACACACACACACACACACACACACACACACACACACACACGCCTGATGAGTAGGAGAGCTACTGGCTTCAGCAGTTACTATGACCTGCGTCCCCTGCAGGGCAGATTCATGTCCACCCCTCGCCCAGGCCAGGCACAACCCCTAACAGCTCTCTTTGTTGGATGGAGTGGCACCCAAGCCGTGCTCTTGCTAAGGGGAGGGCGTGCAAGAAAGATCAGAGATGTTAGATTCGGCCTGCAATGCTTGGAACTCGTCTTTCTCACAAAGGGCCCTTGGGTTTGAGGGTTAGGATGGCAAAGTTTCCAACCTGTGGCATCCAGAGAACCAGACACTGATGGCAGTTAGCACACATTTGCTTCTACTGCATCCTCAGCACTATCTGGAAGCTCCTGATCAAAAACTGCTTTAAATTTTATTGTATTAGGGGAAAAGCAAAGGAGGAGGTAACAATGCTCGATAGGAAATGTACTCATTACCTTACTCATGTAACTATAACCCCTCTGTACAGTATTTTTACAATACAAAACATAAAAAAGAAAAAAATTATTGTCAAAGTAATGCATAGAGGGGTTACAGTTACATACACAAGGTAGTGAGCACATTTCTTGTCAAATTTGTTACCTCCTCTGATCTCTCCCTTCCTTCCTTTCTCTCTCCCTTCCTTCCTCTCTCTCCCTTCCTTCCTTCCTTCCTTTCTCTCTCTCCCTTCCTTCCTTCCTTCCTTCCTTCCTTCCTTCCCTTCTTTCTTCCTTTCTTTCTCTCTTTCTTTCTCTTTCTCTCTCTCTTTCTTTCTCTTTCTCACATTCTCTTTCTCTTTTCACCTCAAAGAGTGCTCTACCACTTGAGCCACAGCACCACTTCCAATTTTCTGGTGGTTTATTGGAGATAAGAGTTGCATGGACTTTCCTGCCTGGGCTGGCTTAGAACCTTGATCCTCAGATCTCAGTCTCCTGAGCAGCTAGGATTACAGGCATGAGCATCAGTACAGGCTCCTCAAATATCTTAACTGGTTACAAAGAACTACATAAATGGTTCCTTGTATCTTAGCAACTACCATCAGTTGAAAATGATGAAAGAAATCCCAGGTGAAAGTAATGAAATAAACTAAAACAGGTAAAATGCAGAGGAATGGATGCCTAAGTCCCAAACTAAGTTTAAAGGGATCAGAGTTGCCTGGAGGGATTTCAAGGCTCAAGTTATATGTGAATTTATTCTCATCTCCTGTGTTGCGCTCTCTCTCTGTCTCTCTGTCTCTCTCTCTCCTCCCTTCTTCCTGCCTGGTCTGATTCTGCATCCTTCCCATCTGCCTTTAGCTCAGGGGAGACACCCAGCTTAGCATAGCTTTTGATTCTGAATTCTGATCTGCTCAGATTCTTCATTCCTAAACAGCACCCTGGAACCAAAGCTGGTACCTCATGCCTGTCATTTTAGCTCCTCAGGAAGCTGAGGTGTGAGGATTGAGATTTTGAGGCTAGCCCTGGCAGAAAAGCCCCTAAGACTCTTATTTCCAGTTAACCAGCAAAAGCTGGGCCAGAGGCATGGTTCAAATAGTAGAGTACCAGCTGTGAGCAAAAATGCTGAACAAGAGCTGGAGATCCTGAGTTCAAACCCAGTACAGATTCAATCAATCGATCACTCATTCACTCAGTAGCATCTTGATCCATTGAGGCATAAGAAAAGACAGACACACACTGTCTGGAAGAACAGATGGATAAGCACTGAACGATCACACCATACTCCGTAAATAGTTGCAATTAGTACACGTTCACCCTCAATTAAAGCTACTGAGGAGGCTGAGATCTGAGGATCCTAGTTCAAAGTCAGCCTGGGCAGGAAAGGCTGTGAAACTCTTCAATTAACTACCAAAAAGCCAGAAGAGTGGTATGGCTTAAGTGGTATAGCGCCATCCATGAGGGAAAAAAAGCTAAGGGTCAGCATGCAGGCTCTGATTGCAAGCCCTAGTACTGATGTGCACACATTTTCACACTCACAATTTAAGGAAAAAAAGAATAGAGAATAAATGTAAAGGCAGGCGGTAATGGCAATAGTTGGGGCACATGAGTGTAATATTCAAGTATCTAGATTCTATGACGATCCAAATCTATAATAAATAGTGTGGTGTGGAGGTAAGAAAAGGGAGATTAGTGGAGCAGAAGAGAAAAATTGAAGGTGAAGGATCTGTAAGAAATTAGCATGTGATCAAGGAAACACTTCAAAGCAGCAGGGAAAAGATGCATGGTAGATATTTGTCATTCCGCCTCACTAAACATTAAGAAAGAAATGAGCATCTTTACTCAGAGCTCACACTGAAATGAATGCCAAGGGGGCTGATGGTTTCCATGCAAGATGGGAAAACCAGGAGAGGAGAGGAAGAAGAGGATGGGACCACGTTTCTCCACAGGACAGACAGAGACCAAGGAGTAAGGGGGTATTTGCACTTGATTTCAGCATGCATGCATGTGGACACATACGTGCACACACATTCACACACACACTTGCACTATGCATAGAGGGAAAAAATCATTGGCAACTAAAAGGCAAATGAAAAACTGGGAAAACAATTACAACCCCACCACTGATGAATAGTGGAGAGTCCCAGGGAACTCAGAGGAGCTGTGTTACAAACAATGAGAAAAGAGATTGAGCTTGACTTATCCCAATGATTATAAACCAGGATATACTAGACATACATGCTAGGAGGGGCAGGGGGGATGGTAGAAGGGGTGACACGGGTCAAGATGCATTGTCTTCACACACCAGCAGACATGCAGAATTGCATATGTGGTCTAAATTAGATCTACATTGCAAACATAGAGAAGAAACCTATATAGGCCGGGTGCTGGTGGCTCACGCCTGTCATCCTAGTTACTTGGGAGGCTGAGATCTGAGGATCACCATTTGAAGCCAGCCCAAGCAGACAAAAGTGAGATATCCTTATCTCCCATTAACCACCAAATTAAAAAAAAGCCAGAAGTGGAGCTGTGACTCAAGTGGTAGAGCGCACTATAGCTTTGAGAAAGGAAAAAAAAAAAAGCTCAGAGACAGTGTTCAGGACCTGAGTTCAAGCCTGAGGATCAGTACACACACACACACACACACACACACACACACACACACACACAGTATACAGAATAGTATGCATATATACACAAATTGGCTGCAAGTATGGTATTCTCAGGGGAAGATTCCAGTGGTAATACTCCTTTGAACAACTAACTCATCATTGAACAAAATGAACACCAGCTGGAATATGTTGTGACCCAGGAGGGTGGGATCAAGGGAAGAAGGGTAGGCAAATGGAGGGAGGAAGAGTGGGTGAAGATAGTCATAATGTTCAACACACACATGGGAAAACAGAACCAGGGAACTCGAGGGGATGGGCGGGGCTGGAAGAGATGAGGGAGAACCATGGAAAGGGTGACACTGATTAAGATGCTTTGTACTCACACACTGGCACGTTGAGTTGAAACCCCTTGGCATAACTACTTACAGGTACTTTAAATACTAGGGAAAAGGTGCAAAGGAAGCTAGGGATGTAGTAAAGAGGTGTATCGCTTGCTTAGCAGGTTTAAGGTCCTGTGTTCAATACCTAGTATCACACACACCTCAAAGATAATGAGAGAAGGTAAATGACAACAAAGTACATTTACTGAATGCTTCTTTTCTTTTCTTTTTGCGCTTGTCCTGGGGCTTGAACTCAGAGCCAATCAAGCACTATCCCTGAGCTTTTTGCACTCAAGGTTAGTGCTCTACTACTTGAGCCACAGTTCTACTTCCAGCTTTCTTTCTTTCTTTCTTTTTTTTTGCCAGGCCTGGGGCTTGAACTCGGGGCGTGGGCACTGTTGATTTTCTTTTTGCTCAAGGCTAGTATTCTATCACTTGAGTCACAGCACCACTTCTGGCTTTTTCTGTTTATGTGGTACTGAGGAATCGAACCCAGGGCTTCATGCATGCTAGGCAAGAACTCTACCACTAAGCCACATTCCCAGCCCCAAGCTTGTTTTTTTTTTTTTTTTTTGATAGTTAATTGGAGATAAAATCTCACATACTTTCTTTTCCAGGCTTGCTTCAAAACAAGATCCTCAGATCTCAGCCTCCCGAGTAGCTGGGATTACAGGTGTGAGCCACTGGCACCTGGTTCTGAATGCTTATTTGTCACCAGTGACTGTTAGGCAGTTTCATGTACGATATCCCTCCAGAATTTCTAACTAACCAATGAATTTGGCCTTCTTCTCTTTCTCCTTCTCCTTCTCCTTCTCCTTCTCCTTCTCCTTCTCCTTCTTCTTCTTCTTCTTTCAAACCTCAAAGGGTTGAATAACTTGCCCCACATCAAGAGAAAAGCAAACAGCTGTCAGAGCTAAGTATGAAGTTTGAACAAAGGAACCCCTAACATTGACTCCAGTGCAGAACTCAACCCAGGAAGTTCTATTTAATATCTACCAACTTTACCCATTAGACCTCCCACCCCAAGGCGATGTGTAACCATGACTTCCTGGCCACTGGAGGTCATGATCCTAGAAGAAAGCGGCGTGTTTCAAGTCACTTAAGCAAACCGTCAGGAAACTCACCAGCATACACATACAGTTACAAGTTCTATTCATCTCTTCCGTAAGAACAGAATGTAGAATCATCATCAAATTATAGTGTCTTCCCATGAGAGGCTCCGTGCCTATGTAATTACAGCCTCCAACCCTGCGCGTGGCAGCTTCTCCCATCTTCTCCAGTCTTAATGAAGGTTTCTCTGCTTTTCTAATCTCTCTTTCTCTTTCCCTGTCTCTCCCCCCCCTCTGTTTCTCATGTGCGCGCACGCGCACGTGTGTGTGTGTGCGCGCGCCCCCGTGCTGTTACTGGGGCTTGAACTCAGGGCCTTGCAATTCAAGCTTAGCTTTTTCACTCAAGGCTGTTGCTCTACCACTTGAGCTATATACACTCCACTTCCAATATTTTGCTGGTTAATTGAACATAACAATCTTATGGACTTTTCTGCCCAGGCTGGCTTTGAATCACGATCCTCATATTTCAGCTTCCCGAGTAGCTAAAGTTACAGGCTTGAGCCAGTTTAGCCAGGCACTCAGTTTAGCATGTACATCTTTGTGACCAAGAATCTTCTGACCTTCTGGGGATGCCATCTTGGCTGAAGAGACACAATAATAATAAAGTGAACTGTAAGAAAGAAAGAAAGAAAGAAAGAAAGAAAGAAAGAAAGAAAGAAAGAAAGAAAGAAAGAAAGAAAGAAAGAAAGGAAGGAAGGAAGGAAGGAAGGAAGGAAGGAAGGAACATCTTTTGCTGCCAACTACTGGAGGTTGAGGTTGAGGGGATTGTAGTTCAAGGCCAGCCCAGACAAGAAAATGTCCTCAAGCCATTTTGAGGCTGACGAGCTGGACGCCTGGTGTGCACCTGTCACCTGAGTAACTGGGAAGCACAGGTGGATGACGCCCAGGTGTGATCCTACCTCAAAAATAAGCAAAAATCTAGGCTGGAGGCATGGCTCAGCAGTAAAAGTGCCAGCTGGAGGTCTAGTGCTCAAAACCTCAATACTTCAAAAAACTAAACCAAAACAAAAGAAAAATGCATGAAACCTTTTGAAGTTACAGTTAAGCAACAATGAATATGTAATAATCATGTTACATATAGGGTCATTTCTAGACTAAATTTCTGGAAAGGAGATGAAGGGTCACAGAGCCAGGCATTTGTCACTATTAAAGCATTTGTAATTTTGGTCAATAGGGCCCAATTGTCCCCAGCAGGTGACACCAGTTGGCTTTCCCCACCAAGAATCTATGTTGTGTGTTTCTCCACAATTTAAACTGAAACCGCAGGGGTGAGCATTTAAGCACTCATTTCAGATATAGTGGAACAAATGTGATTTGCACATTGATCTCACATTGAGTTCACGTTCTTCAACAGTTTCATTTTAAAATACATTCCTTGAAGTACAAACAGCACGCAGCATTAAGGTGCTAAATAAATACGACCACACGTGTCGCATCAATGTGCAGAATTTTTTTTTCCGTTTTATTTTTAATTTTGTTTTTATTGTTTGTGCCAGAACTGGGGTCTTGAACTCAGGGACTGGGCACTGCCTTTTAGTTTTGTTAGTTCAAAGCTAGTGCCTTACTACTTGAGCTACAGCTCCATTTCCCGGTTGTCGGTGGTTAACTGGAGATAAGAGTCTCACAGACTTTCCTGCCCATGCTGGCTTTAGACCGTGATCCTCAGACCTCAGCCTTCAGGGCTTGGGTTACAGGAGTGAGCCACTGTTCACTAAGACAGTAACCATCTTTGAATGAGCTCAAAGTCAGACAAGAAGAAGGACGACTTAGGGAGGCGGCCTGGAGCCCCAGGTCAGGGTTTTTATGCATACTTTCCATCCACAGCCTCAGAGGATGGGAGAGGAATGAGATTTTGGTTCATGACAGAGCTATTTAACCTGGCACTACTGTATCAGTTCTGAAAATACTGAAATGCTTTAAACCCATTGGTAAATCATCAGTGAGAACCTCTAAGCATCCTTCTCCTCCCTTCCCCTCATCCATGCCTGCATCCCTCAGCACCACCCCACCCCCCCAAAATCACACACAGGCCTTCTGATTGGTCCAGTTAGTGTGTTCTGATTGGACAGAGCCAATGGGCTTCAGGTAACCAGGATTGCTTGTGGCAGTTAAAAATCTTTTAGAGAGTCCTGCGCTGGAGACTCACACCTGTAATCCCAGCTACTCAGGAGGCTGAGATTTGAGGATCATGGCTCAAAGCCAGCCCCGACTGGAAAGTCTGTGAGACTCTTATCTCCAATCAACCAATCTCAAAGTGGTAGAGTGCTAGCCTTGAGTAAAAAGAGATCAGAGACAGTGCTCAGGCCCTGAGTTCAAGCCCCACGACTGACCAAACAACCACCTCTGACGGGACAACAGGAAGATGGTCCAGGCCTCTGAGGGTCAGAGATCAGGAGCTTTCCTCTCTCAGCCTTAGGAGAAGTTAGGATTACAGGCATGAGCCACCGGTGCCCAGAAAGGGATTTTGTAGTGTGAGCAGGAACAGAAAAGCATCTCTGGAAGAAGGATGGGGGAGGGCAAAGGATGCTGGGGGCGTGGCTCAAGTGGAAGAATATCTGCCTATCATAGAAGAAAGGGTGCTGGGGGTGTGGCTCAAATGGAAGAGCATCTGCCTATCATAGAAGAAAGGATGCTGGGGGCGTGGCTCATATGGTAGCCTATCAAAGGAGAAAGGATGCTGGGGGGCGTTGGCCCAAATGGTAGAAGCCCCTATCAAAGAAGACAAGACCTGCAGCGCTGGAGGGTGTGAAGCTTGTGGTGTGACTGGGAAATGAAGCGCTGTGTGTGCTGAGAGCTGAGCGTGCACACGGGAATATTTGGGGAAGGGGGAGGGGGGCGTCACCCTGAAGAAGTACAGAAGCCGCCAGGTGGTGCTAAGATGTCCACACAGGTTAATCCACTTATTCCTCCCAGCAGTGTTACACTATAATCACTGTCTTAGCACTGCCATTATCTCCACTTTTCAGACAAGGAAACTGAAGCAGAAAAGGATTAAATTGCTTGCCCGGAGTCATTCAACTAGGAAGAATCCCTGTGCTTTATAACACCAGCGTCTGTCCCTTAAACCTTGTCACTTTCTAATGCCAGCATCTGTCCCTTAAACCCCGTGTCTCACATCGGGTTGTGAAGGGCATGGTTATTAGTTAAGGAATTGTTCACACTTCCATAATAAATAAATAGCCCCAAATAGAGTGACTTGAACAAGACAGTTTAGCTTTCTCTCAGGTGTCAGCCCAAAGGGGACAAGGCATTACCTCTTGCACCCATGGCTTCAAATTTGGGTTCAAGGCTGTCCCCTTGACCTCTTTCCCTGTTCCAGGCAGTGGGAAGGGGGAATGGGGCTGAAGACTCTTACCCACATTTCCTTTAAGAGAATGACGCGGAAGCACTTACTTCCCATTGGCCTGAGCCCTATCCTGTGGCCACATTATGCTGCAAAGGAAGCTGGGAAATGTGGTCTCTTCCGCTGAGCGGCCTGCTCAAGTCTGCTGCAAGTCAGAGTCCTGTTATCAAAGAGAACGATGGCTGTTGGACCCTTTGCAGTTTCTTTCTCAGCCCTAGTTCATTGGACTTGGAACTTTATTGTTGAGATGATGATGAACTGCTGGCCTGCATGAGGCCTAGACTTGTGGTTTAGATCACTGCAGAGTCATGCTTGGAGCGTAAAGACGGGAGGAGGGGATGGAAGCAAGGGGCCTATTATTTTATTTGTCCACTTTGGGGGACCTTGCTCCAGGGAGGAGCCAATAGATGAATTTCTTTCTTTCTTTCTTTTTTTTTTTTTTTTGGCTGGTCATGGGACCTAAACTCTGGGCCTGGGCACTGTCCCTCAGCTCTTCAGCTCAAGGCTGGTGCTCTACCACTTGAGCCATAGTGCCACTTCCGGCTTTTTCTGCTTATGTGGTACTGAGGAATCGAACCCAGGGCCTCATGCATGCAAGGCAAGCGCTCTACCACTGAGCCACCTTCCCAGCCCAATAGATGAATTTCTAAGTAGCCCGGATAGGAGATCTTCAGGCCAAGGGAGCTGGTGTGGGGGATGGAATTATCTGAAAACACCTATTGTCTTGGGTCTGGTATCCTTGCAGTGCCATTGGTCCCTCACTGGTATTTCCAGGATTAGCCCCACAGGTAGAACAATGGCTGGCGCCCAGTGCAGCTCTTGGTTAGTTTTCCAGTGTCATTCAAAGCATCTCTGTCCATGGCTTGCCACACTGACCTCTCTGTTTCTCTTGGCCTCAGGACCCCCGGAGCAAACATAAGTTTAAAATCCACACCTACTCCAGCCCGACGTTCTGTGACCACTGCGGGTCGCTGCTGTACGGACTCATCCATCAGGGGATGAAGTGTGACAGTAAGTACCAGCCATCATGGCAGCTCCTTCCTGCCCAGCTCCTTCCGCACAGCAGAGCGGGACACGTACCCCACAGCCCCTGGCATCCTCTCGACCTCTCACCCCTCCACCCTACAGAGTAAAGACTGGCAGCACTCAGTGATTCCTCAAGGCAATCTTGGGTGTCTGGGCCAGGCTTAGCGGACATTGGCTGTGTTTCTCAATGCATTTGTTGGGGTGAGAGGGTTGGCTGGGAGCTGGAGGGGGGGATGCTATTAGCTGTCCTCTGGGTAGCTAGGACTACAGGGTGCAGGTTTAACCCTCTTCAAGCACACACAGAGGCCACGAAGGCCTGGAGGGCAAGCGCATTGGTAAGCACACCTGGAGTCATTCTTTTTCTTTCCTTCATGTTGGCATTGGGGCTTGAACTCAGAGTTGCATGCTCTTGCTTGGCTCAAGGCTGGTGCCCTCCCACATGAGCCACACGTCTACCTCTGGCTTTTTTGTTGTTGTTGTTGTTGGCTAATTGGAGAGAAGTGTCTCATATTTGTTTATCTGTGCTGGATTTGAACCATAATCCTCAACTCTCAGCTTCCTGAGTAGCTAGGATTCCAGGCCTGAGCCACCACCTAGCCACTTGGCTACTTTGGGTCTTTTAGTGGTCGTGACAAGCGACAGGACAAGGTGCACAGTGAGCGTGGACACATCCACGGGTGTAGACAGGCGGTGGCACGATTGTGTGGGGTCCTTCCTGCAGCCCTACCCCAGGGCTTTGACTTTTCTAGTGCAGGTCCTGGGGCTTGAACTCAGGGCCTGGGCACTATCTCTGAGCTTTTTTCCCTCAAGGCTCATACTCTATTACTTGAGCCATGACTCTACTTCCAGGTTTTTGCTGATTCATTGGAGAGCAGAGTCTCATGGACTTTTCTCCCTGGGGTGGCTTCAAACCACGATCTTCACTACAACTAATTACTAACTACTCAGCCTCCTGAGTAGTTGGAGTATCAGGTGTGAGCCACTGGCACCCAGCCATATTTTTAAGGCTGACGCTGTTTGAAGAGGGAGGACCAGCCTCCCAGCAGTACCCACAGTGTGTGTTGGGCAAAGGGAAGAGAGCACCATTCTCTGGCACAGCTGGCACAGGGGGAAAGCAGGTGCAGGCAGGACTGCTCTTAATGGCACAAAGACCCTTGGGGCTCTGTGGCGGGTGGCTCCCGCCGGCTTGGTGGCCTGCTGCAGGTCCAGCAGTGTCCCCGTTACAAGAGGGGGAAGCTCAGAGGGACAGCAGGGGACGGAAGAATGAGAGTGTGGACGTGGCAGGAGAGATTGACAATCATTGGGTGACACAGCGATGAATTTCCCCCAGAGGTGCAAGTGAAAAAGAGAAGAGAGACAGAAACTCACATGGAGAGATGCCTAGGTAGACAGAAAAAGAGAGCTAGTAAAAGCCCAGAGAGATGAAAGGCAAGACAGGTGGGTGGGCACAAGGGTGGGAGGGGGGGGGCGCCCAGCTATACAGACGAGGCCTTTAGCTAGAGAGATGCACAGCCCAGCCAGGCCAGTGCCTGCAGCGGACAGGACACTGATTCCTCTTACCACACCTACACAGGGAAGGTGGGTGAGGGCTCAGGCTGGCATGCGGATCCTGGGCCTTTTGCCCCCTCTCTCCCATCTCTTTTCCACTTTGGTGATCTGTCTGAGCTGCATGGACAGACATGGGTGGGGGAAAAGGGGCTCTCCAGCATCCCCTCCCTGTAGCTCTCTTGGGTCTCGGCCTCTCAAGCTGAGGACCCTTTGGTGAGCATTGCAGTCCTGGCCCATCTCCTGGCCACAGCCATGGACACAGGACCAAAGGTGACCAGTCTGGGGACAGAAGCAAACACATGAAGATGAGGGAAGGCCAGACAGGGGTGGCAGACGTGCTGCTTTCTTTCTTTCTTTCTTTCTTTCTTTCTTTCTTTCTTTCTTTCTTTCTTTCTTTCTTTCTTTCTTTCTTTCTTTCTTTCTTTCTTTCTTTCTTTCTTTCTTTCTTTCTTCCTTCCTTCCTTCTTTTCTTCCTTCCTTCCTTCCTTCCTTCCTTTCTTTCATCGGTCATGGGGCTTGAAGTCTGGGCTTGGACACTATTCCTGAACTCTTCAGCTCAAGGCGAGCACTCTACCACTTGAGCCACAGTGACACTTGCAGTTTTCTGGTGGTTCATTGGAGATAAGAGTCTCACAGAGACTTCTTTCCTGCCTGGGCTGGCTTTGAACTACCATCCTCAGATCTCAGGCTCCTGAGTAGCTAGGATTACGGTGTGAGCCACTGGTGCCTGGCAGACATACTGCTTTCTTCTTATCCTGGCCCTACTGGCTTTCCTGGAACTGGTTATGGACATTAAGTCTACCCAAGCTGGGCGCTGGTGGCTCACGCTTGTAATCCTAGCTACTCAGGAGGCTGAGATCTGAGGACTGCGGTTCAAAGCCAGCCCGGGTAGGAAAGTCCCTGAGACTCTTATCTCCAATGAACCACCAGATGACTGGAAGTGGTGTTGTGGCTCAAAGTGATAGAGTGCTAGCCTTGAGCTGAAGAGCTAGGGGACAGTGCCCAGGCCCAGAGTTCAAGCCCCACGACTGGGGGAAATAAAAAAGTCTGAACAGACCTCTGCAAGGTCCATGTCTGTCCCCTGCTGCTGTGGCAGTGGCTGTGGGTACAGGACACAGCCCAGGATACTTACCTCTCAGGGAGTGGTTCAGGGCCCACCCTGGGTGGACACAAAACCCTGATCCTCTGGGGAGATTGCGGCAGGCAGGAGGAAGGCAGGTGTCTATTGCCTGTCAAGCAAGGTCTCGGCAGGCCTGGGTGGGGTAGGGGCCATGGTGGGGCTAGCCTGAGCCGCATTCTCTGCCCGCACAGCCTGCATGATGAACGTGCACAAGCGCTGCGTGATGAACGTTCCCAGCTTGTGCGGCACGGACCACACCGAGCGCCGCGGCCGCATCTACATCCAGGCGCACATCGACAGGGAAGTCCTCATCGTGGTCGGTAGGTGGCCGGGAGCTCCGCCCAGCCTGGGCATCTGAGGGTGGGGGTGGGGTTGAGAGGTCGCAGGGGTGGGGAGATGCGGGCTGTGCCCCTCCCCTCCCCCTTGGGCGTCCTTCCTTGGACCTGGCTAGCACCCCAGGCTGGCTTGTATTCACAGTTGGCCATCTGAGCCCCTGGACTTTTCCTTCTTGCAAGGCTTTTAAATTAACACATGATAATTAAATAGAGAAACATATCCACGACGCAGTGTGGATTGTTGCTAAGTGGATAATATGGAACGATTAGATCAAGCCAGGCACCAGTGGCTCACGCCTGTCATCCTAGCTACTCAGGAGGCTGAGATCTGAGGATCGTGGTTCAAAGCCAGCCTGGGTAGGGAAGTCTGTGACACTCTTATCTCCAATGAACCACCAGAAAACCGGAAGTGGTGCTGTGGCTCCAAGTGGTAGAGCACTAACCTCGAGTAAAAAAGCTCAGGGGCAGTGTCCAGACCCTGAGTTTTCAAGCCCTAGGACTGGCACACCCCCAAAAAATTCAAATGAAGGCAATTAGCAAGCCTATCCCCTCAAATGTTGGCTTTTTTTTTTTTTTGGGTCCAGTTGTGGGGCCTGAACTCTGGGCCTGGGTGCTGTCCCTCAGCTCTTCAGCTCAAGGCTAGCGCTCTACCACTTGAGCCACAGCGCCACTTCCGGCTTTTTTCTTTTTGCTTATGTGGTGCTGAGGAATCGAACCCAGGGCCTCATGCATGCAAGGCAAGCGCTCTACTACTGAGCCACCTTCCCAGCCCTCAAATGTTGGCTTTTTCCTTGTGTTGAGGTCAAAGGATTTTCAACTTTCATAAGCATCTTCCACCCCTTCTCCACCCCTCTTTCCTGTTCATGGTGTCCCGGTCTTCTGCGGTAGATTTATGGCTTTCCTGATTCAGACAACAGAGAAGGGTGTTTGCCTTCTCTCCACATTTTCCCAGTGTTAAAAAAATTGGAGTGTGACAGTGCCATGGTTGGAAAAAAGGAGGGGGAGGGGCGCGCAACCCAGGGAGCACCCTGGGGCTCTACTGTGGATTTGAAATCATTTTCTTTAGCCTCAATTTCACTGTTACATTATTCTGTGTACCTTGTACACCTCTGAACTATTTTATAATGTTAAGAAAGAGAGATGGTTCAGCCTGCAGGCCAGGTGCCATGGGGGAGAGGCGGGGGGGGGGGGAGAGGGAAGGGGAGAGGAGGAGGGAGGGAGGGAGGGAGGCAGGTGCTGCTGCTGTTCACGCACTGAGCTCTCCAGGCCTGATTGGAACAGGCAAAATGAACATCTAGCTGTGCCAGGCAGCGACTGCTCAGCTGGAAGCTACCATAGGAGCCAGCCCCGGACCAGACACG
The DNA here is from genome assembly GCF_019054845.1 of Dipodomys spectabilis. Lineage (NCBI taxonomy): Eukaryota > Metazoa > Chordata > Mammalia > Rodentia > Heteromyidae > Dipodomys > Dipodomys spectabilis. Next base: position 3,765,386 of record NW_024870804.1, read on the forward strand.
AATGGAACAGAAATGGTGAAGGATTCACTCTCAGTCTTAATGACCTAACTGGCTGTAGACGTATAACTAACTGATCATTTGCATAATAAGGTTTTGTGAGTTGCCCCTTTCCCCTTCCTTCCTTCCTTCCTCCCTCCCTCTCTCCCTCCCTCCCTCCCTCCCTTCCTCCCTTCCTTCCTTCCTTCCTCCCTCCCTCCCTTTCTCCCTCCCTTCCACCTTCCCTCCCTCCCTCCCTCCCTTCCTTCCTCCCTCCCTTCCACCTTCCCTCCCTCCCTCCCTCCCTCCCTCCTTCCTTCCTTCCTCCCTCCTTCCCTCCCTTTCTCCCTCCCTTCCACCTTCCCTCCTTCCCTCCCTCCCTCCTTCCCTCCTTCCTTCCTTCCTTCCTTCCTCCCTCCCTTTCTCCCTCCCTTCCACCTTCCCTCCTTCCCTCCCTCCTTCCCTCCCTCCTTCCCTCCCTCCTTCCCTCCCTCCCTCCCTCCCTCCCTCCCTCCTTCCTTCCTTCCTTCCTTCCTTCCTTCCTTCCTTCCTTCCTTCCTTCCTTCCTTCTTTCCTCTTTTAATTTTTCTTCTTTTCCTTCTGTCCTTCCTTTCTTCTCTCTTCCTTCCCTTCCTTCCTCTCTTTCTCTTTTTTTCTTTGTTCTGGAGCTTGAACTCAGATCCCTGAGTATTGTCCCTTTGTTTGCTCAAGACTAGGGCTCAATCACTTAAGCCATGCCTCCACTTCTGGTTTTTCTTTGGTGATTAACTGGAGTGAAAAGTCATACGGACTTTTCTTCTTGGGCTGGCTTCAAACCAGGATCCTCAGATCTCAGCCTCCTGAATAGTTAGGATTACAGGCGTGAGCCCTAGTCCCTCAACTTGATTCCTCTTTCAAATGGCAATTTATGAAACACAGCGAGCTTTGAAAGAATGTACACCCCATCATAATTTCTCCTTCAGAGGAAAGATGGAGATCGCTTGCTCCCAACGGGGCGCTTTGGGGGCCCCAGGGAAGAATCCTGTAGCCACAGGTTCCAGGGGAGCACTTTCTCTGAATCTGTAAAGCACCGCTAGGACTGAGGGGTGAAAGTGAGGCTCTGCTCCCCTCTAGTGTCACAATTTGGGAACTACACTTGTGTCCAAACCCTGATAAGCCGGCTCTTTCAACCCTCTCATTTCATGAATGAAGCTGTTCAGGCTCAGTGCTCATACCATTAAAAATAATAAAACAACAGGTGGTATTTGTTGAATTTTTGTATGTGTCAATCATGTAAAATATTTTCAGGCAGTATCTGTGTGTGTGTGTGTGCGTGTGCGCTTCTGTTCATCTCCTAAGGCCACAGTGACACATTTCACATATCAGGTGGTGTTCATTCTCAGGGTCCTGGAAGTGAGAGGTGTGGAGTTGAGTCAGCAGCAGGTTGGGTCTGATCTAGGCACTCTGTGAATGTCTGTTTCTGTCTCCTCTCCTCACTTCTACTGGTCGATGGTACTCTGGGTCCCTTGTCTTGTAGACGCAGCATTCGCATTCGGCCGTCTGCCTCTGTCATCTTGTGTTCTTCCTTGTGTCTCTGTGTCCAGATTCCTGTCACTGAGACTTCAGCCACTGGCTGAGGGCACCATTCCTGAGTGGCCTCATCTTCACCTGCTCACACCTGCAAAGGCCCTACATCCAAATAAGGTCACATTCACAGGACCATGATGAGAACTTGAACATAGCTTTGGATGTGGGGGGTGGTGAGGCACAATTCAAACCATAGCAGACAGTAGGAAAGGTGGGGCTTCCTTAAACCTGTAGGCGGAGCTTCTACATTCGGAGGGCAAAGACAGCATTCATCAGATTGTAGACCATTTGTTGACTGATTCCTTCCTTCCTTCCTTCCTTCCTTCCTTCCTTCCTTCCTTCCTTCCTTCCTTCCTTCCTTCCTTCCTTCCCTCCCTCCCTCCCTCCCTCCTTTCCTTTCCTTTCTTTCCTCTTTTGTGCCAGTTTTGAGGCCTTGGACTTAGGGACGTGGACGCTGTCCCTGAGCTTTTGTGCTCAAGGCTGGCACTCTACCACTTGAGCCACATCTCCACTCCCAGCTCTTTGCTAATTCATTGGAGATAAGAGTTTCACAGATTTTTTTCCTGCACAAGCTGGCTTTGAACTGCGATCCTTAGATCTCCACTTCCTGAGTAGCTAGGGTTACCGGTCCATAGATTTCTAAGTGCTTTGATTAAGGGGCTTCCCGGGGTGGGGGTGGGGTGGAGGAGTATGTTTCTATTACAGGGAACCCGGGAGCTCTGAACAGAGTCACCCACAGGACAGCGATGCCCTATGTCACTGTGGTCCGCGGCGCCTCTTCAGCAGCCAGCATGGGTACCAGAGTCCCAGTGCTTCAGCTTCATTCTCTAAACACGAGTTAGGATGGGGCTTTCGGCTCATGTGAGGAGTGAGGGATACAGAAATGGCTCCGAGAGCCTGTGATCTCCATCAGAACCTCTCGAATCTGGTCCCACAAGACTGCACCCTGTAGCACCAAGACAGGTCCCTGGGCACCCCCCCCCCCCAAGAGATACGTCTGTCACACTGCAGGTCAGGCAGTGCTATGGGATGACCCAGTTTCCCCCAAATCCATGTATCCCCCAATATGCTGGCATTTGGAGATCGAGCCTTTGGAAAGCCACTAGGGTTACAAGAGGTCGTAGTGTGGGGGCTTGTGACAGGATTAGTGGCCTCCTGATGGATAGGGGTTGAGACTGATTTGTTTTTCTTCCCCTCTTTCCTGTGGGAAGACTCAGCAAGTGGCTGGCCGTGAGCCAGCCCTGGGTCCTTACCAGGAACCAACTCTGTGGTGGAGTTCTCAGCTTCCAGAATGGTGAGAAATAACTGTGTCTAGCCTGGTGCTGGTGACTCACACCAGTCATCCTACATACTCAGGAGGCTGAGATCTGAGGATGGAAGTTCGAAGCCAGCCAGGGCAGGAAAGTCCCGGAGACTCTTATCTCCAGTAAACCATCAGAAAACCAGAAGTGGCGCTGTGGCTCGAAGTGTTAGAGTGCTCACCTTGAGCAAAAGAGTTCTGGGACAGCGCCCAAGCCCTGAGTTCAAGCCCCATGATAGACCAAAAAAACAAACAAACAAACAACAACCCCCAAACAAGCAAACAACCCACCCCTGAAAAAAACCCAAGCAAGCAGAGAAACAGGTGTCGGTTGATTCAGCGCCCCCTATGGGTGGTATTTCATTATAGCACCCAAACTGCTAAAACCCTCCTTGCCTTGGGTTTTTAGGGTTAGTGCTTGGTTAGAGGAATTTCCTGGGCTAGTGGCTCCTGCGTGAGTGTCACCTGAGACACCGTGAGTGCCAGTAGCCAGCACTCAACACCAGCCAGGCAGGGGAGCAGAGCAGGGCCCCCCCCCCCCCCCGCCAGAACCCAGGTATACGCATCTTCGGGTGTCATGGTCGGGGCTCTGGGTTCCTTCCTCCTTTGTGGATCAGAAAGGAGGAAGCGCTGCAGGTCTTCCGGGGGGCATTGCACAAAGGCTCTGTGCCAGTGGCCTGTGGCACTTGGTGAATTCTTGCTTTAGAGGCACACGAAAGAGCTAGGACTTAGCACTCAGCACTGGCCCAGGCCACTGCCTTCGTAAACTCTCTGAGAATCCCCGCTTCCTCTCCCCCGATAGGAGGCTTTCTATCTCCCATGGCTTCTAGACTCCAGGCTGTCGATCTGCTCTTATGAGGCCCACTCAGAATGGAAATCAAGCCTATACATTTTTTTGTTTTTGTCAGTCATGAGGCTTGAACTCAGGGCCTGGGTGCTGTCTTCAAACTCATTTGCTCAAGGCCAGTGCTCTACCACGTTGAGCCACAGCTTCAGTTCAGCTTTTCATTGCAGATTAAAGTCTTAAGGACTTTCCTGCCCTGGCTGGCTTTGAACTATGATGCTCAGATCTTGGCCTCCTGAGTAGCTGGGATTACAGGCGTGAGCCACCAGCACCTGCCCCTCTTCTTCTAAAAGGCTTTTTTTGCTTCCCATTGTCTTCAAGGCAGATTGAATCTGATATACATGTCAGCAGTTCCCTGACCCTCACTAGACTGTCCATCTCTGTACCCCCCCACCACCACACCCCATTTTTGGAGCAGCTTTCTTCTCCCAGCACTTAACTCCTCTTGTAGGCCTGGGTTCATTCCCACCCCTGACCAGCTCCTGTTACGAATGCTTCTGGCATCCTGACCTTGAACCTGTGGACAGCTGTGGTTTTGTGTTGTGTTTGATTGGCATTTCTATTTCCACAAGGCATTAGCTCCAGGAGGGCGGAGCTGCACCAGCCTGGTTCTCGGCTTTATACCCTGCACCCGTAACAGAGGGCGCCGTGGTCGAGGAATCTGGGAGGGAGAAAGTCACCAGAGGATCCTGACTGATAGGCCTTTGAAGGTGCTCCTTAAAGCAGATTTCAGAGATCAGGAGTGAGGATCAAGAGATTCAAGAGATGATCAAACTTATTACCTTCCCCTCCCTCTTTTCTTTTCCCCTCTTCCTCTCCCCCATCGATCTCTCTCTCTGTGCATCTCTGTCTCTCTCTCCCCTCCTCTTTCCAGCAATGGGGATTCAATCTAGGTTCTCACACTTGCCAAGCCAGTGTTCTACTTTCTTGATCTATTTGGTTTTTGTTTGTTTTGTTTTATTGAGATAGTATCTCACTCACTTTGACTTGGGCTGGCCTTGACATTGAATGAGATCCTTCTACCTCTGCCTCCAGAATGGCCGGAAGTACTACACTACAGAATGGCCGGGACTACACCCTCATACCCAGTCATCATTATTCTTTTTGTCTAGGAAGCAGAGCACACAGAGAAACTGGAGGACCAGGTCCAAGGTGCACAGCAAGTCCTAATGAGGCTAAGAGTCTCCCGGTGGGGCCGTGACCCCCTGTTCCCTGGAGAGAGTGGGCAGGGCTCAGAGCAGGGCTTCCTGTCGAGTCACAGGGAGTGGTATTGACAGCATGACACTTGGCGGTGTCTGGGGAACAGGAAGCATGGCTTTGGAAGACCCAGAGCAGAGCTGGGAGACGGGCCTGGTGTTCGTGAGGCCTTCACATCAGTGTCTTATTCAAATCCCTTGCATCTCAGTGTCTGCCTGTGTAGGCCAGGCTGCTCGTGAACTTGCTCTTCTCCTGCCTGTTTCCCAGCCCTCATTCTTAACCATTGCTCATCTTTGCTTTCATGATTCGATTTCCTCAAATTCCTTTGGCACCTGGACAGTATTTTCTTGTCTTTCTCCCTTATTATCAGACATGGAAATTTTCCCTATTTCCACCTGGTTAAAATTTACAGTCATCTATGAGGTTTTTTTTTTTTAAAATAGTAATGGGGTTTGAACTTAGAGCTTTAGGCTCAATCAGCCTACTTGCTCAGTTGGCACTCTACCACCCGAACCATGCCTCCACACCAACTTTTTGCTGGCTGTTGTGGAGATGGAGTCTCATAGACTTTTATGTTCTGGCTGGCTTCAAACTCTGTTGTATCCACCTCCTGAATACCTAGGATGACATGTGTGAACCATTGGTGCCTGATCCTGTGATCTGTTCTGTAAATCCTCTCTCGTTTGGGTGTTTGGAATGTAGTATCAGAATGGACCTGTTTCCTTTTTGTCCTGCCTTCCCTGTGTTGACCCTATGCTTGACATGGAAAGAGTAGAGAGGGAGAAAAAAAATACAATGGAAGAAAAATCCAGATAAGTGAACACATCAGATTTGCAGGAATATTAGAGAAAATGCTCATAAGTTAGTCCCCTAGAATCCACTAGAGGGCAGTCTCTACCTTCAAGTCATTTCTTCTCGCAGCATTGTCTACAGTGGGATAGAGACCTAGAGAAAGATGCAACAGGGTTAGGACCCAGTTCTAGGCCCCTCCTCCTCCCTCTGATAATACAGGTTGATTTATTTTTTGACACAGACCTCAGTTCAAATCTCTCTACATGCTACAGCATACCCATGGTCAAGCAGAAGTCAAAATTTATTTAGAGGTTTTTTTCACCAGGCACCAGTGGCTCACGCCTGTAATCCTAGCTACTCAGGAGTTTGAGATCTGAGGACAGCGGTTAAAAGCCACCCCAGGCAGAAAAGTCTGTGAGACTCTTACCTTCAATTAACCACCAAGAAGCCAAAAGTGAATCTGTAGCTCAAGTGGTAGAGCAGTAGCCTTGGGCAAAAAAGCTCAGGGACAGTGCCCAGGCCCCAAGTTCAAGCCCTAAGACCAGCACACACACACACACACACACACACACACACACACAATATTTTTAGAAGTTTTTAAAAAACTGATTTTAAAAAATTAATATACATCAATAGTACAGGGGTGTCATTGTTATTTATAGGGCTTCAACAAACATTTTGAGATTAAAATTTGTGTGCGATTGTATGTACACACTGCTCACACACAATGACTGTGTTTGACAAATGCAGGCAACTGTCACCCTAAACCCTGTCAAGTTAATTATTTTTTAAACAAATATCACAGCTGCCATGAGTATCTGATAACAACCGTGAACACTCTCCTTGGGGACCATTGCTGTGTGTGTGTACATGGACCTGTCCCCTCCCTGCCCCCCACACCTTCCCTAGGGTCTGAGAGCAGAGGGGCCCATGGTACGAAAGATTCTTCAGACCACATCCTTGCTTGATAAGATGGTACTGCAGCCAAGAGCGTTGGTTGGAAGCTCTTCATCTGTGCTCCTCAGAGAGCAGATACCTGTAGAACACACTCAGCAGAACACGTGTTGCTTTGCTTCTCCTGGGCGTGGTGAAGTTGAGTCCCGCCTCTGTCTTTCTCAATGCATCATGGGTAGCTGCCTGCGCTCCTCGGAGCCAGGGCAGAGGTGCCCTGTCCCTCGTTGATACGTGTTGGCTTATGAAGCCGGTGGTGTCTTGGGTGTGGAAATCTGGGCTATTGTTAGGTCGTGAGGATGACGAAGCTGGGCTACTCTCAAGCTTGGGATGAATGGGGGGCACAAACCTTGCTCCCACAGGACTGTGGGGCCCTGTCCAGGGAGAGATCACCTGCACTTGCAAGGCTGTGACTGACTGCCATCTTGGGGGACAGGTTATGTATGCACATTTTGACTTTTAAGTTCCCCTTGTGGGAATCTCCCCTATGACATAAACCCCAGCATGCCATGATATAAAGACCAGAGTGAGCATGCTCAGTGGTGTTTTGTTTGCAGTGGTAAAAATTGGGATCGATTTAATTAGGATATCCCTGTCTTATGGGACATTATACAGTTGTTCAAACAGTGGATTCAAATAAGGACAGGGTCTTGCTTTTTGCCTGGACTGGCCTAGACTGCCATCCTCCTGTTTATACCTTCTACCTTAGCTGGGGTGACAGTAATCAAAATTCTTAAATAACCAAATCAAGATACCAAGGGGTTAGAGACACAGTTATTGACCCGACACAGGAACCAGCATATCTATTATGGCTTGTGGGCCAAATCTAGCCTGCTTCCTGTCTTTCTAAATAAAGTTTTATTGGCTGCTTCTGTGAGACAAGGGCAGAGTTCATTGAGTCGTTGCACTCAAGCTTGGATGGTTTGCCAAGCCTAGATTGTTTACTCTCTGGCTCCAAGTGAAGATGTGAGTTTTTGTTTGGTTGTTTGGTGATGTGAGAGGAGTAGATCGTGAGAAAATACACTTGTTCTGATTTCACTGAAGTCATTGCTGGGGGTGGAGGGCGTGTAAAAACCCCAGGCAACTGCAGTAGACACTTCCTGTGCGTGAAGTTACAGTTGCATATCTTATCAGGGAAGAAAGGCGTGGAGGGGTAGGGACTGGACTGTCAGCATTGGACTGTAGGAAGATGGCAAGAGGAGAGAGCCTGAGTTTCTTATGTGGTACTAAATACATTTCATGTTTGTAGTTGGTGAGACGTAAAATCACAGAAAGATCTCCACGCAGAAAACAAAATTTAAATAAAAGAACTGGGTGACAGTGGCACAGTTGACACGTCCAGACTAGTGGTGGGTATTGGGGGCTCTGAGGAGGGTTGTTGACTGACTTGCAGGGGGAAGAGCTAGTACAGGTGTTTTCACCGTCATTATCACTGGGTCATCTGTGTTGAATGCATACTGTCTCGCTCAGGTTCATTGTCTGCTTACAGCTGATCACGAATGTCACTTCCACCAAGTCTCCCTGGGAGCCACTTCCTGCTGTCTGTGCCTCTTTTCCTACAGCCCCCCTACTCCTCCCTGTCCCCTCCTCATCCCTGCAAACTCTGTCCTCAGAGTTTCCACTGTGGAGGTTTTATCACTGAAGAAACCACCAGGGGCCCATTAGAAATGGGGAGGATTCGCACCCCCCACCCCCCTTCCAGCCTGCGGAGCCAGAACCTGCCTTTTAACAAATCCACGGGGCAATGCTGTGTATGCCTTTACTCCCAGCAAGCAGCAAAGCCACCGATCACCTTGAGGAAGCATGCAGAGTCTGTCTCAAGCACTGGGTGGCAGAAGTGGCCCATGCTCTGCTCTGTGTGGGGCAGCTGTGGGCAGGCAGCCTGGCCTGAAATGTGTCTTCCAGCTAGCTCTTCCCTTGGGCAGCTCATCCTCAGTGACCAGGGCTAGACCTTTCGCTGGCAGCCTGAAATCACCATGTCTGGGCCTCGTGCGGGCTCCTGGTTTGAGACATGGGTGTCAGTCAGCTTCCTGGGAGACTTTATGCTCTGTTTGGCCTTCGCTGTCATCTCCTGCAGGAGGAAGCCATACCTCCACTGTAGCTGTCCATCACTGGCTTCCAGATGCTTCTTTCCATGGACTTCCTACACGTCTGTCCTAACCATAGGGTACTGCAGCTTGGGATCCCTCCTCTCTACCCCCGGTACCCCACAGGCTGGGCCTGGGCCAAGGCAAGCATGGGTTTGGATGCTGACGCCTTTACCTTTTCCACAAGTATTCATTAGGTGTCTCCAGGCTCTCCCTGCCCTCGTGAGTGGGATGGAGAAGGGCCTGTGCTTCGAGGGCCCCTGTGTGGTGGATGATGAGCCACAGGAAGCCGACAAAATGTGTTCAAAACCCGGGGGAAGGTTACAAAGGAAATGATGGAAGAGGGTGAGTGACAGAGGGCGGCTGGTGGCCTGGGTGTCACTAACACTGATGACAACATTTGAAGACAAGAGCCAGATTGCTGCAAATTCCTGGGAAAGAGCATGCTAAGATGGAGAGAATTGCAGAAGCAAAGACTCTGGCTAGGAATATTACGGGAGCTGACCAAGATGTGTAGGGATGGGGCTTAGTCCTGGGGGAGGCAAGAACAACTCTGAGCAGGTCTGATCAGCCCTGCTGTCTCCTCTGTGCTGCAGGAGCAGGATCTTCTCTGTGATGGGGTAATGGGAGCAGGGGGGTGGGGCCTTCAATGCTGCAAGGGCAGGGTCTTCTCTGTGGTTGGGCAGCAGGCAACAGGAGGCAGAACCTCTGTGCTGTGGGGGCGGAGTCTTCCCTGTGATTGTATAACAGGGAGCAGTGGGGTGGGAACACTGCAGGAAGCTCCCTGGAGGAGGCAGTCTCGTACCAGATGCTGGAAAGGAAGGAATCGGGGAAGATGTCCAAGGCTTGACAGTGATGCTGACACTGTGCTGGGCACCGAGACAGCAGACACTGAGCCAGTAGTTTAGCTTTTGAGCTGCTTCCTAGTCTGGTTGGAATTCTCTACCACCCCTCACCAAAAAGCAAGAACAACCCTCACTGATGATAGGCATCTGGCACTGGTCCATCCCATGCCATCTTATCAACAACCCTTTAAGATGGTTACTGATATGGTCTCCATTTTACAGGCTAGAGGGGACAGGGGGAAGGAGAGAGGGAGAGACACTCAGCTAAGAAGCTATTTAAGCAAAGGGAGGAGTAAGTCTTCATGGTGACACCCAGCGCTGTGGTTGGTTGCTGAGCCTGAAAAGGCCGTAGGGCCATTCAGAGCATGTCACCAAAGTGACACTGAAGGACTGAAGGGTTTCCTGCAGGAAGCTGACTGTACACACGTTGGGTTGTGAAGGTCTGAGAGGCTGGATATGAGTCAGAGACTCAAAAGAAGAGCCACAGCTTCAGGGGGAAAACTTGGAGATGGTAGGGAAGCCAGGAACTCAAGTACACTGAACTTCAAAGCACACTCTCACGGTGGTGTGAAACTGGTGGCAGCCTTTTGCTCTCTACTGTCTCCCTCCTCCTTTTTCTAATTCCCTTGAAGAAATCCTTTAAGGAAAGCTTGGCATGGTCGTGCACACTTGAAATCTCAGCTTCGTGGGAGGCAGAGATGGGAGAATTGAGGTCTGAGGCTAGCCCTGGCAAAAAGTTAGACTATTTGAGAAGCAAACTAAAAGCAAAAGGAGTGTGTGTGTGTGTGTGTGTGTGTGTGTGTGTGTGTGTGTGTGTGTGTGTGTGTGTGGCCCAGTGGCAGAGTGCTTACTTAGCAAGTATAAGACAGAGTTTATTCCTTTAACATAGACAAGGTTGGAGTGGGGGGAGAAGGGGGTAGGGGGAAATCCTTTGATATCCTTTAAGGAAAATGGTTCCAACTGTTTGCATATCTGACAAAGATGTCATTACCCATCTCCTATGATAACATTTCTCTTTTTTGAGGGTGCTGAGTTGGGTCTTAGGGGTTTAGGAAGAAACCAGCCATATCTCACTGTGGATCTGTCTTGGGTTTCTGGTCATTCATGCTTCCCACAGCATTTGAGGTAATTCCTTTATTGTCTTTAGAAATTGGCCAGCACAGGGAGAGGCTGAGCCTCCTTGGAGATCGAAGACTCCAAGATGTCAGAGCCTCAGAAATACAGACACCAAAGATGGCATTCATCTAATTCACATCATTTTATTCAATAGCTTTCTAAAACCCCAATGCACAAACAAGCCAGACTCATGCCTGGTGTCTCAAGTCTGTCATTCTAGCTTCTCAGGGGGGCTGATATCTAAGGATGGAAGTTCAAAGCCATCCTGGACAGACAAATCCAAGAGACTCTTATCTCCAACTAATGAGCAAAAAAAAAAAAAAGCTGGAAGTGGAGACATGGTAGAGTGCCAGCCTTGAGGAAGGGAGAATGTCCAAGTCCAAAGTTTAAGTACTGACATTACAAAAACAAAAAACAAAAAACCAGCCTCTACTCTTTGAATACTGACTGAAGTGCTTATGATAAAGGCCATGTTCCCTGCCTGAGCCCAGCCCTCCTCTTTGGAAAGGCCTCCTTGAATTTGGTCTTATGTTAGAGGGCCCCCACCCCCCACCCCAGCGTACGCAGCTGAGTTTCTGGCTGGGGTGCACTGGGGAGCTGCCACAGGATACATCCAGAACTTTCTGGCATTTGAACGCTGTGTCTCTTAAAGGCAGGCTCTGCCTGTTTCCTTTCCCTTCCTCTCAGCTCTCGGCTGGACCCCCTTCTCCCTTCGGCTTTCCTCCCCCACACATCTGCAGCACAGGTATGCAGATGTTTTCAGCTCTTTCAGAAAGTGCCTGTTGAGTGAGTACCTTCCACAGTGCAGGTGCCAGCCTAGTCTCTGCGGATGTGTCATAGAACCGAAGTCCTGGCTTCCTGGACTTCACATTCTAACACAGTGCCCCCAAACATGTCTTCTGTGAAGGCTGGGTAAAACTTTGCCACTATCTAGACACTATTGTCAAATAGGGCACCAGAGTTGTCACAGGCAGTATGCAAATGATGGGAGTGGCCTTTGAAGTATGCCAATGACAGACATGGTTACATGGTTCACAGCATGCAAATTATGGGAAAGGCTACACACCGCTATGCAAATAGGGGGAGTGACTAGTGAATATGCAAATTACAGGCGTGGCTTCATGGTCATGGTGTGCAAACCACAGGCATGGTTATATGATCACAGACAGCATGCAAATGACACATATGCAAATGATGGGCGTGGCTAGGGGCAAATTGTGGGCACGGCCACATTTGGACGCAACTTTATGTGCACAAATGTGATGGGCAGGATCCTTGTTGGAGAGTGTGCCAGACACAATAAAATAGAAAAGTGAGCCTTCTGGCATCCCTAGGCTCTGAAGGAATCGCAGGTGGAAAAAGCATTGAAAAACATTGTATTGGTTCCGAACTTATACAGACTATTTGTTGCCATTATTTCCCATTGTGTTGGTTATTGTAAATTATCCCAAGATGACGAAAGAACACAGGAGAACATGTGTCAGTTCTGTGCAGATACCGTGCCTGTGAATTTATCTGTGGCAATGAGGAAGAGGCATTGGGCTGGAGACCTGTGAGTCATGAGTTTTGAAGGAGCTGAAGAGTAAAGCCAGGTAGTTCCCTGGAGGCAGAGGAGCAGCTGGTGCAAAGGTCCTGCGGCATGAGATGAGGTGGTCTGTGTGGAGTGAGCGGAGGGAGGCAGGGCAGGAGACCAAGTGAGAACTAACAGGCTTCAGAAAGCTGTTATTGCAACACTGTCATTCCTGACAATCAGTACGATAGAAATCTATTATTATGGCTCTGCTAATTCCTTTTAGTTTATACTTAGAACTCAATTTCTTCTACCCTATGGCACTACAGACAGTATCTCTTGGCTTCTCATTCTGTAGGAGGCACCAGGCATTGAACCTGGACAATATCATATCATCCTTATGTAATAGACACTATTCTGTGACTCCATTTGATAAAGAAATGGGAGCTCAGTAAGGGTAAGTGACTTCACCAAGGTCACACAGCTTAGTAAGTGCCAGGGCTGGGATTGGAACTCAGGCTTGTCTCATACAGATTGTGTCCCTTATGGTGCGGTAATTCTTTAGGGATGCTGAGGGGGGGTGTGGCTTTGGGGACATAACACAGAACAGCCTTCGCCAAGCAGGGGTACAGGCTATCAATCAAGCGAACCAAACACAGTGCTGAGGGAAGGTGGGGGGCGGTTAGGGAGGTGAGCTGGTCTTCTGTGGAGTTCTGACCAGGCGGCTGACAGCTCATTTATGGGATGTAGCTACAGTTTGACATTCATAGTACAAGACTTGCATGCAATTAGCTCGAATCCTTCTCTCACACTCTGTTGGAAAAAAAAAAAAAAGAAAGAAAAAAACAAAACCCTTTGGAAATTTCCCTCTGTCTGGCCTTTGTGCCTGCTGCAACCGCAGCTTTTTATTTAGCCGGTCAGTCTCTCTTTGGGAATGGGGTGGTCGGCATCATCGCTGTGGTCTGATTGAGGTCTTGTTTCCTGGAGGGCAGACACTCCTCCCTCCCCAGGGACCATTTGCTCAGCCACACACGGATGGATGGGATGGATGGGATGGATGGCGCTCTCTCTCTCTCTCCTGTGTGCATGCAAATGATTTCTTCAAGTGTGAGCCAGGCTTATTAAGCACGCAATGCAAATGAGATGCAAATGAGGGGCTTCTTTGCCTTGGGTCAGGGAGGTCAGAACTCTTGGGGGGAGGGGCTTTTGCACTCTTTCTAATCACTTACCTGCAGGTTCTTCTTCTTTTTTTTTTTTTACATCATCTATTCTGCCCACCAAAGGGCTCTTAATGAGGGCAGAGGCTGACTGCTCAAGTTACCCCTTCAGATACCTGGTGATTGGAAGCCAGAGAGACAGCACGCTTTAGATGTGTGCTGTCCAAGGCTGCCGAGTTATCATCAGCTGCCTGCTGGGCTCTGAAGAGCATAGACAGCAAGAAGGCTGGGATCTGATTGTCAGCTCTTCTTCCCCACTCCCCCCGCCCTCCCCATGCGCCAGATGAGACAGACTCCATGGCTGGACGGCTGGATGGAGGGCTTCAAGCTGCCATCCTCTCTGGCGCTGGATGGTTGCCAGCCGCCGCTCAGAGCTTTCCACCAACACGGGGAGTTGGAGGCAGCCTGCTTCCTGGGTTGTGGATCAGTGATCTTTTGATTTGAATTCTTTCCGCCAAGCCCATCGCCTTTACCTACAGCTTGAGAAATCTCCATCTGAGAGGCCTCTCTTCAAATTGGGACAAGAAAAGGGGGCCATCGGTGAGAAATTATAGGATGGCTGGTAGAGAAACAAGTGGGCCCCATCACAAAATGGCCAGCCGTCGAAGGATACTTCCTCCCCTTCCCTTCCTTCCCTCCCTCCCCCAGAACCCAGGGCTTCGAGGATGCTGGGTAAGCGCTCTGTCACGGAGCTGTCTCCACAGCCCTGCCCTCTGCTTATTTCTTCTTGCTTTACAGAAGCAAGATTCTGTCAGTGTAACAGATGCAATCAGCAGACTCTCTCTCTCTTTCTGTCTCTCCCTTTCCTCTCTCTTCCCCCCTTCCTCAAAATAAAGATGTGCAATACAAGGACCCACCAAATGCCAGGCACAATGCCAAACTGTATTTGCAGATAAGGAAACTGAGGCTCAGAGAGCTTTATTGATTTGTCCAAGTTAGTCTATAGATAGAAGGGGAGTCTGATCCCAGGTCTGTTCAATCTAGTGTCTGCACTGGATAGAGGGGTTTAGGCTCTTTGCATTGTTTTGTTTTCCTTCTGGGATCAGGACCTGAACTCAGGGTCTGATGTTTTCTTTCACTCATAAAGATAGGTACAAGACCACCTGACCCATGCTTCCCATCCCCCCAGAGGGTTTAGGAATGGTGGTGATTTCTTTTTTTCCCTTCAAAACCTGCCAGGGTGGCTGGGTGCTGGTGGCTCATGCCCGTAATCCTAACTACTCAGGAGGCTGAGATCTGAGGATCACAGTTCAAAGCCAGCCCGGGCAGGAAAGTCTATGAGACTCTTATCTCCAATAAGCCACTAGAAAACCAGAAGTGGCGCTGTGGCGCAAGCAGTAGAGCGCTCACCTTGAGCTGAAGAGCACAGCGACAGCACCCAAGCCCAGAGTTCAATCCCCACGACTGACAAAAACAAAAGAACTTCCAGGGTCCGTGATGGCTCCTCTTCTTGGCTTGGGACGTAGTTTCTCAGCTTCCCCTTCCTCAGGTGTCCAGCATGGGAGGCCATTTGCTAGACACTCCCTTACTAAGATGGCAAGAATAACTAAGACTTTGCACAGGGCTGTGCGTGAAAGGGTAATGGACAGATGACCAGGTCAGAAGGACTACCTACCATCAAAGACAGCAGACTGGGCTCTGAATGGCCAGGAGAACTAGCTCCCTTGAAGATCTGTACCCTGCAGGGCCGGGGTGTGACGCTTTATCTGTTTCATACTTGGAAAGATGAAGGAAAAGCTTTGTGGACTTTTCTGAAATCCACTCTTCACACCCAGCTGGAGGGCTCTTTCTAAAGTGTAAATCCGCAGGCTAGGAACGTGGCTTAGTGGTAGAGTGCTTGCCTGCTGTGAAGCCCTAAGTTCGATGCCTCAGTACCACAGAAACAGAAAAAGCCAGAAGTAGCACTGTGGCTCAAGTGGTAGAGCACCAGCCATGAGCAAAAGAAGCTCAGGGACAGTGCCCAGGCCCTGAGTTTAAGCCCCAGGAACTGGCATAATAATAATAATAATAATAATAATAATAATAATAATAATAATGTCATTCTGATCACAGGTCCTTTCTCCTGTTTACCTAACCCCCAAGCTTCTCAAAGCTTCGGAGTCCAAACTTCTGGGAGCTCTGATCTCAGGGCCTGCGGTCTCCAGCCGTCGCTCAGCCTTTATTCTCCTCATTTCCTATCGTTCGTCTCTTGCCGGGATCAGCAAGCTCATTGTGAAATCCCAGATGTTTTCTCCTATCTCGGCTGTAATGCTTTGAGATCCACCTGCTGTCTTCCAACCCCGAGTCACCCTGTATGTATGTGTCTTCCTCTCCTGCGAGGCTAAAGAAACTCCTCCCAGCCGCTGTCTCCACCACACTCTGTGAGCCTGTCTTCACCCCTTGTTCATCAATTTGCTTCTTATTTGTTTCTCTCCACTGGGTGGAGGGCGAGGACCTCTTTTGTTGTTTGATACTCCTATACCTAGTGCTCCCCACACCTTGATAGGCACAGGGAACCATTGTTGGCAGAGTCAATGATCAGTAGATGGCGCTGGTGGGTGGTCAGGCTGTGGGGATGGTGTGTGTGAAGGCCCAGGGGCAGGAAGGTCCTGGTTGATTACAAGTGTCCACTGTGAACATCAGCCGCCAATGAGCGAAACATTCTAGGACCTGGGTGTGTCATTCAGGTGAACCCACAGAGATGGGTGATGATCAAGACACCACCAGTGACCGATGTGAATGGATTGGAGAGTTGGAGGGACAGGAGATGGAGACTCTCAGTGGGGAGCCTTTGATGCCAGTGAGAGGAGTGAGATGTGAAGGGAATCAGCGTTGGGAGAGAGAGGGCTCGGAGGACACAGCTCCTGAGAAAGATCGTGTTTTGTTTCCTGGGCTGGTCCTGGGGCTTGAACTCAGGGCCCAAGTGCTGCCCCTGACCTTTTATCCTCAAGGCTAGTACTCTACCACTTGAGCCACAGTTCCACTTCTGGCCTATTTGGTAGATGATGAACTGCATCATGGACTTTCCTACCCAGGCTGGCTTTGAACTTTGATCCTTCATGCCTGCCTTGAGAGAGTTGTTTCACGGAAGAGCAGGAGCAGGTTTTCAGTACCCATGGAAGGCAGCAGAGCGGACAGTGGCTCCATCTGAATAGGGGAAAGGGGCAGAAAGGGAGAAGAGAGGTCACAGGCTTTGCCCGACATCCCAGCTCTATTGCTGCTAGCTGTGTGACTTTGGGCAGGTGAATCAACCTGTCTGTGGCCTGGGGTATTCATCTGGGAGAAAGACAGGAGGACCTGCCTCTAAACAGTCTTCACAGCCCCATTGTGGGTGGGTGCAGAGTCACCCCATCTCAGTGGCTGGTGAGTCTGGGGGGGTGACCCACTCACAGAGCTTGAGCCCCTACCTGGCAACGTTCAGCACTCCTGTAGGGCTGTTGACAAGCATGCTATGAGATTGCCATGATGGTTTTTGTGGTTTCAGTGTCAGAGGTCTGTCTCAAATCTGTCCCTTTCTCTAAAAGTGTAGGAGGCAGTCACTGATCTTCTCCAATGACTAGGTCTAGGCACTTAATAGATGTCAGTGGTGGGGCTTGAACTCAGGGCTTGGGTGTTGTCCCTGAGCCTTTTCACTCAAGTCTAACACTCTACCATCTTGAGCCATGGCGCCACTTCCAGTTTCCTGGTGGTTCACTGGTGATAAGAGTCTCCCGGGCCTTCCTGCCCTCACATCTCAGCCTCCTGAGTAGCTTGGATTACAGACATGTGCCACCAGTCCCCTGGCTAATTATTTGTTGAATAAGTGAGTGAGCAGATGGTGTGCACACACGTGCACGCACACACACACACACTCTCACACACACACAGAGTACAGTTGTGAATTCCAGCACTTTCAGTGATCTAAAAGTGTCTCTCTGTGGGTTTAGGAGCCTGGCTGGCCCATCCGGTGTGGAGCCATCCATGGGAAGGGCTGTGTCTTCTCCTGAGATATTTCCAGGGTTCCATCAGCAGGCGGTGGCCACAATTTATAAAATGTCCACACGGGAACATTTGGTCCACGTCCGGCATCATGTTAGTACACAGAGGGTTGTTCCTTGGGGCCTTTAATTTTCTAGCTTTCATTATTGGGAGAGTAAAATGTATCACTTGCGTTCTGAAATTGATTTTTATTTCCCAAAAGAAGCCCATAAAAATAAATAACTTCCCGGGAGGGAAAATGGAAAAAAAAGAACTCTTCATACTGAGCAATTTGTTTAGAAAAGAAAAGAAAAAGCCTAGAAGGGCAAAGCAATCTAAACATTTAGATTTTCTCCCTCCCTCCCTCCCTCCCTCTCTCTCTCTTTTACTCTCTCTTTTTAAAAATGCATTGGAGTTTGCACTCAGGGCCTTGCACCTGCTAGGTAGGTACTTTACCACGTGAACAATGTCACCACCTGGTTTTGCTTTAGTTACTTTTTAATATAGTGTTTTTTTTTTTTTTCCTTTTTTCTTGGGCTGGCTTCAGGCTGAGATCCTTCTGCTTCTGACTCCTGGGTAGCTGAGATTACAATTGTGGCACACTCTGCTAGGCTGGGTTTTTCCTTCCTTCCTCCCTCCCTTCCTCCCTCCTTCTCTCTCTCCTTTCTCTCTTCCTCCCTCTCTCTCTCCTTCCCTCCCTCCCTTCCTCCCTGTCTCTGTCTCTGTCTCTCTCTTTTGCTCATTTAAAGTTTGAACTCAGAACCTTACACTTGCTTGGCTGGTGCTCTACCCCTTGAGCCACGCATCCAGTCCAGCATTTCGGTAGTTATTTGGAGATGGATTCTAGAGATTGCCCAGTCTGGCTTTTGAATTAAGATCCTCAGATCTCAGCTTCCAGAGTAGCTAAGATTATAGGTGTGAGTCACCAGCCCCGGGCTTTAAGCTTCTATTCTGAAGCACTTTGTAGAAGTTTGATCTCAACACATTTGCTCATCTCTCAGGAGCTAAAACAAGTCCCAGGACCCTATTTTGTTATCAGTCTGTTGTGAGTATTCATTGTGTGTAACCCGTGCTGTCTCTTGCTTTCTTCCATTTCCTTTACCACTCCAGGGGACAGCACCATTGGCCCCCTAACTCTTCTCTGGGATACCACAGTAGTGGGAATTCTTCTCTCTTTCCTTCTATCTACTTCTTGCTCCTCCTTCTTCATTTTTTCTTCTTCCTCGTCCTCCTCATCCTCTTCCTCCTTTTTAGTACAGAATCCACTATGTACCCTAGGCTGACCTTGAACTCATGAAACTCTGGAGTGGCTGGGATGATGGGTGTATACCACCACACCTGGCTTTTGATCATTTAATATTCACTCTGCTGCCATGCTGAGCTGTGGGTGCATGCACTCCCTCCCTCTTCCTGTCCCCTCTCTGCTCTCCTCTGAACCTCAGGAGGTGGACATGTGGACATGTGGACCAGGCCATCTGAACTATCTTGTCCCCAGCATCTGATTGAGCACCTGCAGTCTCTGCACTAACCAGGGACTAGAGGGCGGTAGGGGAGGGAAGAGACGGGCTCTTTGCTCTGGGTCACATGTCTCCTCCAGCACTTCCGGTCCCCTGGGCTCTGGCAGCACCACTTCCTGCCTTCACCTCTTCAGGGCCTGGTGTAGCCATGACATCTCAATGTGTCCACATCTGGCCATTGCTTCCCTTCATCCAGCCCTCAGGCCTTCACTTTTGTGAGTCTCTTGAACCATGTGAATTGGATTCTGTTTCCTGCTTGTCTCTACCCTGATACACTTTCACTAGGTTCTGTTTTCTTATAAGGGGAGGGGAAGGAAAAGAATCATACAGTCCCCAGGAACACCAGGGTGGCAGGAAGACTATGTGGGAATGTTAGCTCCAGCTGTCTGGTCTGTTCTGGTCTGTTCAGGGAATTCTGAGGACTCCGGGGAGGACACGTGAGGATGTTTATGGCATCATTGTCTGTGGAGGCTGACAGCCAGTAACCTCCCATGTCTCTATTGTCAGAGGCAGGATGGGATCTGGGGTCTCCTAAGGGGCTTCCAGGAGAACCAGTTACTTCCCAATGGACTGACCTGGAGTCAGGGTAGGTGCTGGGGAGGGAGCACTTCCGCAGAGCAGCAGGTACACTCTGATTCTGGTTTTTCTTTCTCTTTTTTTTCTTTTCTTCTTTCTTGCCAGTCTTGAGCTTGAACTCAGGGCCTGGGCACTGAGCTGCTTTTTTGCTCAAGGCTAGCATTCTATTACCTGAGCCACAGCACCACTTCTGTTTTTTTTTTTTTTTCTGTGTATGTGGTACTCAGGAATTGAACCCATGGCTTCATGCATGCTAGGCAAACACTCTACCACTAAGACACATTCCCAGACCCTGTGATTCTGGTTTTTGTAGAATAACCTTCCCTGGGCCATTTGTTTCTATGAAGAGAGAGAGAGTTCAGGGACCTGGTTTTCAACCTCTTCAGCCAGAAGTGTGGGAGCAGGAGGGGGGAAGAGGAAGGAAGGAAGGATGGAAAAGTAATTGGGGGGGGATGGGCCTGAAAACATAAAGAGAAAAAACGAAGAACCCTATATAGCAAAATGGATTTATTTCACTGGAATTTCCTCCCTGCACAATCTTTTGAGATAGATTCTTAGTGATTTTTTTCAGCTTATTTTCTTTCCTAGTATGTAAATTAAGGCTACACATTTCCCTTAAAGCACAGCTTTAGCTGACTTTCACAGAATCAATTGATTGATTCTCAGGTCTGTACACTAGCCCTCGTGTTTTTGCTCAAGGCTGGAGCTCTGCCACGTGAACCATAGTTCTGTGTTCCTTGGTAGTTAATTGGAGACAAGAGTCTCACAGATTTTCTTCCCTGGACTGGCTTCCCACTGTGATCCTCAGATCTCAGCCTCTTGAGCAGCTAGGATTACAGGAATGAGGCACTGGCAGCCATCTAAGATTTAAATATTTTTTTGAATGTCCATTATGATTGCTTCTGTTTCTGGTGGTTCAGGAAAGTACACTCAATTTTCAAATATTTGTGGGGATGTTAGTTATTATTATCATTATTTGCTATTTATTTCTAGTTTATTCCTACCATTGTTTGAGAACATGCTTAATTTCCTGTCTCTGGAGTGTTGGTGAGTATCATGTACACACTTTAAACAGGAATATCCATGTTTCAGAGGTGGTATGCAGCATTCCCTTGTATGAAATAGTCAGGTTTGTTATTGGCTTGTTCACATTTTCTCCATTGGCATTTTTTTTTTTGGTGCTGGTCCTGAGACTTGAACTCAGGATGTAGGTGCTGTCCCTTGAGCTTTTGTGCTCAAGTTTGGAGCTCTAACACTTGAGCCACAGCACCACTTCCAGCTTTTGTGTTTTCTTCATTTCACACAAGAGTCTCATAGATGTTCCTTGCTGGGCTGGCTTTGAACCTCAGTCCTCAGATCTCAGTCTCCTGAGTAGTTAGGATTCCCGGCGCCAGTCACCAGCACCCGGCTGATTTTTTTTGTTTTTTCATTTGTCTGTTCTGTGATGACAAGAAGTATCTTCAAGTCTGCTATTATGATCTGAGATTTTATTTTTTCCGTTTAGTGCTCTCAATGTTTCTTTTATGAAGCAGATGATAAGGTCTTGAGGGAAAAGCCCCTGTCCAGGGTCAGGCTTCAGAAAAGCCCTAGGAACACGCCTCACGCTCAGTCAGCCTCTCTGCCTCTTATAATTTGCCCTATGCCTCTACTTGTCTCTGACACTGTGTTTAAATCTGATTTCTGCCCCAGAGCAAAGAGTAGCAGAAGGAATGTTTCAGTCCTTTAAAATTCTAATTCCTTGAGGGAAAAATAGTTTGATTTCTTTCTTTCTTTCTTTCGTTCTTTCTCCTTCCTTCCTTCCTTCCTTCCTTCCTTCCTTCCTTCCTTCCTTCCTTCCTTCCTTCCTTCCTTCCTTCCTTCCTTCCTTCCTTCCTTCCTTCCTTCCTTCCTTTCCTTTCCTTCCTTCCTTGTGTGTGTGTGTAGTTGTAGGGCTTGAACTCAGAGGCTGGGTGCTGTCCCTGAGCTCTTTTTGCTCAAGGCTAGTGCTCTACCACTTTGAGCCACAGCTCCACTTCTGATGTTCTGGTGGTTAATTGGAGATAAGAGGCTCACAGACTTTCTTACCTGGTCTGGCTTTGAACTGTGATCCTCAGATCTCAGCCTCCTAAGTAGCTAGGCGTGAGCCCCTGGGGGGTGGGAATGTTGAGCTGTCTGCCACAGCCTACTTCTTTGAAGCCCTGAGTGGTCTGAAGATGAGTAAAAATATAAAACAGGCTCACAGTTTTATAATTATATAAAAATGGAATGCTAATGAGCATAAAGACCAGAAGGTGAATATACAATTAAGACATTTATTTAATTTTGGGATTAGATATAAGGAAATATTTGTTTTGAATGCTGTTATAACTGCAGTTAAAGTTTTTTTTTTTTTTAAAGCTTTTCTTTGGTTTATTTTGCTGGCACTGGAGCTTAAACTCAGGAGCTTGTGCACACTCAGCTTGCTTATAGCTGGTACTTCACCACTTGAGTCATACCTCCAACCCAGTCTTTTCTGGTTACTTGGAGATAAGAGTCTTTCAAATATGGCCCACCCAGGCTGATTCCAACTCAGTCCTCAGATCTCAGCCTCATGAGTAGTTAGGATTCAGGTGTGAGCCACAGGTGCTGGGCTTACTTTGTGTTCTGAAAGAGCAGGTAATAGCGGGAAGATGCTTGACTTCTTTCTGGGCCTTGTTGGGGAACCCTGAGAATTTTGGGGGTGAACACCAGCAGGCTATGGTTTTAAGTATTCTGGAACATTAGGCGATACAGATTCAAAATAACAGCCAGTCATACCAAGCTAGAGCATATGAGATTTTACGTTATTAATCCATTTAATTATTGCAATGTCTGTTTGAGATAACCTTCTTATAAACTCCATTGTGTGAGTGTGTTTGTATGCACATGCACCAGTCCTGGAACTTGAACTCAGAGCCTGAGTGCTGTTCCTCAGCTTCCCCACCCCCTCCCCTGGGGTGGATGGGGGAGGGAGCCCCAAGGCTAGTACTTTACCACTTGAGCCACAGCTCACTTCCAGCTTTTTGGTGGTTCCTTGGAGATAAGAGTCTCGCAGACTTTGCTGCTTGGGCTGACATTGATCCTTAGATCTCAGCCTCCTGAGTAGCTACAGTTACAGACATGAGCCACCAGTGCTGGACCTTCTCCATCTCTTGTGGGGGACGAGGATTGGAGTTACCGACTTAGGGCCAATCTGGGCGATCAGGTTCCCTGGCTTCTGTGCTTTGTGGCTCTTCACGAACCACACTCTGCTTATTTGGTAAGGGAAGCCGCCGGCATTCTGTCAGATGCGGCCGTGTGAAATGCAGGGGCGCTGTGGGAGAGGACAGCTTAGTCCCTTCCCCATGGCCTGGGGCTGAGGGAGCAGATGGCCTCAGAACAGCTTGTTTTCAAATCAGTCGGGACACTGCCTTTCCTGAGTGGGCTGCGTGTGTGTCCAGCTCCCGGGCAAAGCGTGGCGGTGAGGGCAAGGGCACGGGAGGGGCCTCTCCGGGGTGGCTATCGGAGCAGGCATCCTGCACACGTCCTCACTGTTATTAATGTCACCTGAGACCAGCCCATGTCATAAAACCTGGACATGCAGGCTTTAGGATTGTTCTTCTGTTCTCAGAGGATACACTGAAGGGGTCATGTTCATGAGCATCTGTTCCAGCCTAAAGATGGAACATACTGCCCATCCAGTGCTGGGCTGCAGAAGGACCTTGTGATGCCATGGATCAGAAAGAAAGATAACTGTACGCCAGTGTTTTGCCAGGCAATAGACAGGGCTCTTGGGAAAGCAGAGGAGGGGCTGCCGGGGCTCTACAACAGTGTTAGGCCATGGAGAGAGAGGAACATGGCTCGAATCCATTTACCCATTCATTGCTCAGCTATTTAATGAGCACCTACTATGTGCATGGAGCCGAGATTACAAATACGGTCACTGTAGAAATACCCTGTGGGCACGGACTTTTTAACAGTGTAGGAAATCAGGGAGTTGGATGGGAACCATTTATTGATCAAAGCACCTCCAGTCATAAGGAAGAGTGAGTGTGTCATAGACTGTATCCTTTCTTTTTATTTTATAACTTCAATTTTTTATTTAAACTATTTTACTGCTTGGTGCTAGCAGTGGGGCTTGAACTCAGGGCCTGGGCACTGTCCTTGGTCTATTTTGCTGAAGGCCGGTTCTCTACCATTTGAGCCACACATCTTCACTTCCAGTTTTGTGTGTGTGTGTGTGTGTGTGTGTGTGTTGTGGGTTAATTGGAGATAAGAGGCTCATGGACTTTCCTGCTGAGGCTGGCTTTGAACTATGATCCTCAGATCTCAGCCTCTTGAGTAGCAAGGATTATAGGCACGAGCCACTAGAGTGGTTGTATACATTCTAATGCAAATAATCTATAATAGCATGCTTCTTAGTTCTCAGATTCTCTCTACAGCCCTGTAAGGTTGATGCTGTTTCTCCTAATACAGATAGGAGAGGCACAGAGCAGGCCAGTAACCCTCCAAGACTACACAGCTTAAAAGTACTATCCCTTTGACTCAATGCCCAGTCGTCCCATCTTCAGGATAGCAAAGCTTCCTGCAGATATGCAATGAAGTCACAGCCCCCTTGCTCAAAGCTCTCCATGAATTAAGTAGCCCCCCCCCCCCCAAAAGTACCCAGAGATACCAATACCCAGAGATACCAATGGATGGAGGAAGGGAAGAGTACACACAGTGGCCTCTAGGGGGAGCTCAAGGCTGCCGCACTATGGGGATGGTGGGAGGTAGCTGGTTTGGCTGACGGGGATGATGATGCTATTGGTCCTTGATCGTCAAGGATGGAGAAGGGAACACGGTCTTCGTGGTCCTGGCATTCCCTTAAGGCTTTTCCCTTGGGTATCTGCTCAAGACTTGTTCTGCCTCAGCTCTCTCAGGATTCTGTGTGGCTGCTACAGAAGAGGAATCCAGGTTAATCTCCTGCAGGGAGACTATATATATTGTATTACATATTATATAATATTACACTATTATATAATATATAAAATTATATATAATTTATACATATAGAAACATATATATTTTATATGTACATATTGCTATAAAAACAAATCACACTAGGGGAAGTGCACAAAAGACACCCAGATTTATTCTGGCCTAGCCCAAAACAGCAAGGCTAGTGTCTCTGCTGGTACCCCGGGGCCATGGACCTAGTTCAATAAAGAGAGGCTGGCCACATGGCTCCAGGCCCCAGGAACTGCGGGAGGCAGTCCTGGGCACTGGATCCAGTCTGTTCCCTTACCAGAAGCAGGAGCTTGCAGGGAGTGGTCAGCAGCCCACAGGACTGGGGTTCATAGGGATGTTGTCAGAATGGCAGTGACCATGGCCAAGGCTTCCTGGTGCAGTGATCACGACCCGATCTGGAGGGGGCTGTAGGCATCTCTGAGCTCCACGGCAGAACCTTTGCTAGGACCCCAATTCAGCTTGCTGGTCTCCACTGATTGCAATCTGGAGGGAGTCCCTCCCTTCCCCGCCCTCTCCCTTCATCTCTCTCTGTTTCTCTCTCTCTCTCTGTCTTTAATTTACTGATGTGAAATTCAAATAACACAAAGTTGACTGCTTTAGAGTGAGCAATTCTGTGACATTGATTCCATCCACCATGTCGCATAATGTCTACCTGATCCCCAAAGCTCTCTATCATTCCCCAGTTCAGCCTCATACCATGGAACAGCTTCACTCCTCTCCGGTCCCTCCTCTCCCCTGCCCCTGGTAGTTATCAGTCTGCTCTATTGAAGCCTCTCTTTTAGAGATTTTAAGACTGGGTGTGGTGACTCACTTCTATGATCCCAGCTGCTTTGGAGGTAGATATTGAAAGGATTGAGGTTCAAGGCCAGCTGAGCCAAATTAAGTAGGATCGCATCCAAATAAAAAAACCCAGGCATGATAGATCAAACCTGTAATCCCAGCTGTGGGAGGTGGAAGTAGGAGGTTTTCAGTCCTAGGTTGGCCCTGGGCAAAACAAAACAAAACAAAACAAAAATCTCACACAAGGAGATCCTACTTTAAAAAATAACTAAAGTGGCTAGGAATGTGGCTTAGTGGTAGAGCGCTTGCCTTGCATGCATGAGGCCCTGGGTTTGATTCCTCAGCATCACATAAGCAGAAAAAGCTGAAAGTTTGCTGTGGCTCAAGTGGTAGAGCACTAGCTTTGAGCTGAAGAGCTGAGGAACAATGCCCAGGCCCAGAGTTCAGGCACCATGACTGGCAAATATATATATATATATATATATATACACACACATATATTTATATATATATATAAATAACTAAAGTAAAGAAGGTAGCAGGAGGGGGGGGGCAGGCACTGGGGGCTCATGCCTATTGCTATTCAGGAGGCTGAGATCTGCCTCCTGAACTGCAGGGCTCCAGTGCTAGCCAGAGCAGACACTTCCCCTCAACACTCTTATCTCCGGTTAAGTAGCATAAAAGCAAAGAGTAGAGTTGTAGTTCAAGTGATAAAGCACCAGCCTTGAGCAAAAAAGCTGAGGCTCTGCGTTGAGGTCTCAATACTAGCAACAAAAAAGGAGGGGAGTAGGGAAAGACAGGCAGTGTGTTTCAAGTGGCAGAGAACATGCCTCATTCCTGCACTGAAGACCTAGTCCTCATATGTGTATTGCATATTTCATATCTGTATATAACTATTTCATATAGATGATATATAGATATCTGGATATCATCCAAATGATATGCAACCTATTTACATATTATTACATGTTATATTTTATTACAGATATTACATAAGTGTATAATATGTGACATATAATATGCACAATATACTATATATATGCATTTTAAAAAATCTCTTGGGGGGCTGAGAAGGTGGCTCAGTGGTTGAGTGCTTGCGTTGCATGCATGAGGCCCTGGGTTCGATTCCTCAGCACCACATAAGCAGAAAAAGCTGGAAGTGGTGCTGTGGCTCAAGTAGTAGAGCACTAGCCTTGAACTGAAAAGCTCAGGGACAGTGCCCAGGCCCAGAGTTCAGGCTCCACGACCAACCAAAAAACAAAAAGCTATTGGGTTTCTCATTTATGTTCTACTGCATGTAAGTATCTGTTCAGTGCTTGGCTAATTATCCTGATCTTTTCATACCAATCATCAAAGAATCCACATCTCAGATGACCCTTACCCTCCCTGGCCTTGTTAGTTGCTTCTCCAGACCTGGAACATGGCCTGGCAAGGAGGAGGTTAATGTCTAGTCCCGTGGCAACTGCACATCTCCTCTCAAGCATTGGCACGCTAGCTGTATGAGCTACAGCCAAGCCCTGTGACTGGCAGCCCTGTGGCGGGGGTGGGGATGGGAACTTCTGGCTGTCAGAGCTGCTTCTCAGCTAAAGGCCGTCCGTTCCTGCTGCTCACCTGTCGGCATGCACCTGCTTCAACATCTTTACCAGGTTCTAAATGTCTGAGTCTAAAGTTCAATCTAAAGTTCCCTGTCATGGCTTTCTATACCTCGGTGAGAGCCAACTTTACCTAAGCGGTGCCAAATATAACATCGGAGACAGGAAGATGCTATTCTGGAGATAAATATGTTGATTTTTTTCCCCCCCTGATGGAATCGGAGCCATCTGATGATGACAACTTTCGCTGGTTGACTCCAGAAGCGCAAATGGGGCAATGGAGACAGTCCGAGGAGTTGCTTCCACAGCAGCGGTACCATGGCTACAGGAGGTACCCTGTTTTGGAGGGAAAAACTGGCCCCGTGATGCCATGTCTAAGCAGGTGGGCCTTAGAGTCAGGAAGCCTGTGTTTAAATCCTGAGCATCTGTTAGCAGCTGCAGGGCCCAGGAATTTGCTCAACCCTCCCATCCCCCCCCCCCCCCCGACTCCCACCCCACTGATTGGTAAAAGAGGACAGCACCACTGGACAGTTCTCAGCTCCACACAAGTGCGTTTGTCACCATTGTCTAGTATTATTAGTCTTCTTTATCTTTTTTTTTTTAAAGATAAAGCATTTCCACTGTATGAAAAAGAACAAAAGGAACAGAGACTTAAGCTCAGTAAGCCGGTGTGAGTCACGGAGGAGGTTTTGAGCGTAGGAATGGGTTGATAAGATCTGGATGTCTGGGTAGATTCATTGGTGGGCAGCTCACTGGTTGGTCTGGGTTTCAGGGAAAGCGCAGGGCAGGAAGGAGGCTCTGGCAGGAGGCTGACATCATGGTCTCAGAACACTCTGTATAAAGCGCCGGCCATTTGCCACCTGTGGCCATTTAATACAGAGATAAAGACAGGCTCTGTATTGAATTCTTATAGCCACCTGTGCCCATTTAAATGTGAATGAATGTCAGGTGCTGGTGGTGCACGCCTGTCATCCTAGCCACTCAGGAGGCTGAGATATGAGGATCTTGGTTCAGAGCCAGCCCAGACAGGTAAATTGGAGAGACTTATCTCCAGTTAACCAGCAGGAAGTACGATGATGGCTCAAATAGTAGAGTGTGAACTTGGAGCAAAAAAGCTAACCAAGAGCATAAGCCCCTGTGTTCAAGTCACAGTACTGGCACCAGAAGAAAAAAGAAAGAAAGAAAGAAAGAGAGAGAAAAAAGAGGAAAGAAAGAGAAAGAGAGAAAGAAAAAAGAGGAAAGAAAGAAAGAAAGAGAAGGAAGGAAAGAGAGAGAGGAAAAGAGAAAGAAATAATTTAAAATAAATGAAAATTCAATCAAATATTTTAACCTCAGGTCTTCAAACCCAATAGTCATTTTTCAAGTACTAATGATCAGCTACATGCGGCCAGTGGCTACTATTATTCCAGAAAGTTCTATGTGACAGTATTGCTCAGAAAACAATGGTTCTTGAGCCCAGGGTAGTGGCTCATGCTTGTATTCCCAGTTTATATTTGGAAGTAGAGATTGGGAGGATTCTAACTTAAAGTCAGCCTGAGCAAGAAAACAAGAGAGACTCCATCTCAACAAATAAGTGAGGCATGGTAGTGTGTGTCCATCATCACAGCTGTACACACTAGAGGTATACACAGGAAGTATCTGAGGCTGGCTTCTGGCAAAAAAAAAAAAATTCTAGACCTTACCTGAAAAATAATGGCAGCAAAAAGGCCTGGGGGCATGACTCAAGCAGTACAGCACCTGCCTACCATGTGTGAGACCTTGAATTTAACCTCCAATACTGCCCCTCTGCAACCAGTGAATAGCTCTCATTTCTGAGGGGCGGAGGGGGGGGGGTAGAGTTTTGAGTTGTGGATTTCCGGGCTCCATCTTTGGTTTGGGTGGGTCAGATGAGGTCTGAGGATTTGCATTTCTAATGTATTCCCATGTGGGGCACCCACTTACCAGTTTATGGGGTGAGCGAAGAGGGAGTTTTATTTATCTGTTCAGCATTTTAAATTGTTATTATGAAGGTGATGTACAGCAGGGTGACAGTGACATTAGTCAGGTAGAGAGTACATTGCTTTTTGGACCATGTCACTCCTTCCCTCTCTATTAGAGGGAGATTTTTTGGAAGGGGTGCCTGCTTCTAGGCTGGCTCCAACTCAACCTGTTTTGGGAGATGGACCCAGGCACTGTCCTGACTGGTTGGGCTGGGTCAGCCCTGAAGTTCTGCTAGAGGCCGGCTTTACTGGCCCACTAAGAAGGAGCTTGGGTAGCAAGCAGACGCAGGGCAGAGTGAAGGAGGGACTGTCTTCCTCCCATCTACCGAGCTGTCATCCGGGAGCTTGGCTCTTGAGGGCAAATAGGGAGGAAGGCAGCGTTCAGAACTGCAAAGTCAAGCATTTGTTGCCTTTGCTCTTATTACCTTAACAACGTGTCCCTGGGCAGCCATGACTCATGTCTAGCTGTATGGGGAGGAGGGAGAGGACAGAGGGCCTCCGGGTATGAGAGCAACAGAATTCAGTGGAGGAGGGAATGAGGAAACAGCGCCTTAAACCTCCAGATGTTACCCTCTGTGCCGTGTGCCTTCCTCTTCCAGCTTGAGTGCAGGGAGAAGCATCCCAGGACCTGGTCTCAGGGAGCCAGGCCACGCCACCCACCAATGGTCAGGGCTGATGGGGGCGGTGGGCAGAGGATTGGTGGCATCAGGTGGAGGCATAGGGTAAATGCTGTGTTGGACCTTTTTCTACCTCTGCTGAGCATGCCCTGCGTCCGTGGTCATCAGATTGGCAGCTAGACATTCTTCCAGAACATTCCAGCGACACTTCTTAGCCTCTAGTCAGTACCCCCCAGCCATTGTCCTGTGGTCTCCTTGATCTCCTCACAGTTCAGCAACTGAAGTTAACACCCGAATATATCAAAGGTTCTCCCGAGATACCTATCCCAATGCTGGGGGCGGTGGGGGGGGCAGTGCTGGTCAGCTGATGATAAGGCTGGAAGTGTTTTGAGTGTGTGTGTGTGTGTACCCACACACACATTCACACTCATGCAGTGATGAAAAATACAGAAAAGGGGAGGATTAAATGGGTGCTATAATGAATGGTTTTGAGATGTGGATAGTTTGGTAAAATTACAATAAAAAGACAATGAGGACACCAGTGTTTTCCTTCTTTCCCTCCTTCCCTCCCTCTCTCCCTCCCTCCTTCCCTTCCCCTTCCTTCCTTCCTTCTTTCCTTCCTTGCTTCCTTCCTTCCTTCCTTCCTTCCTTCCTTCCTTCCTTCCTTCCTTCCTTCCTTCCTTCCCCCCTCCATCTTTCTGTCCCTCCATCTATCCATCATTCATTCATTTACCTGTCTCTCCCTTCACCCACGCATCCACCCACCCATCTGCACATCCATCTATACACCATCCACCTATCTATCCATCCACTTCTCTATCCCATCCTATCCTTCCATCTATCCATCTACCCATCCATCTCTAGGCATCTGCCCAGTCATCATCCATCATCCATCAACCATCCACACACCCACCTCATCCCATCCTTCCATCCATCTGTCTACCCACCCACACCCCATTCTATCCATCCATCCATCCATCTACTCACACACCCATCCATCTATCTGTGCATCTGCCTATCCATCATCCATCCATCCCATCCATCCACCCACCCACCCATCCATCCATCCATCTATCCATCCACCCATCCACCCACTCATCCACCCATGGGCTGGGCAGGCAGACTCCTTTTTTAGTGCTTCTGTGCCACTGAGGACATTTAGTAGCACATAAAAGAAGACATTCCTTTTGTTGGGATGTTCCACCTTCTAACAGATGTTTTCTCCACCTCCCCCCCTCCAGGAAGTGCAGAAGAAACGGAAAACTTATCTTCCAATGACAGTCCTTTTCCCCTGACTGTCTGAGAAACACAATGTGAGAATGTGGCTGTCAGGTTTTCAAAAAAAAAAAACAACCCCCAAACCAAAACCTTTGAATCGGTGACTCAGTGGTGTGGTTAATGCAGATAGGGGTTTTCTATCAAAGCAGGGAGCCCATTGAAGAAATGAGCCACAGTGTAGTGTTTGTCTAGGGGAGGGGGCGAGTCCCCCTTCCTCGGCGCTGGGAAGGCTTTTGTCCTGAGCCTTTGGAAATTAAACCCATCGCTTAGCGATCGCAGATTGCGGGGCTTCTGGCTTCTTTTGCTGCTTGGGCTGTGCAAAGGCGCCTTCAGACAGTTTTGATTGAATGTCCAAATTAAGCTTCCAAGTAGCGACTCGGCAGCTCCAGGGACCTTGTGTTAGTATTTATGTCACATCTTTAGAAATAATCACATTGCCAAGCAGCGCCCAAAGCCATGTCAGCAAGCCACAGCAGCGGAGGGGCTGGACATTGCACCAGCTCTGTCCCTTGCTTACAGCTCCTCCGGTGCCCAGACAATGAGGGGACCGGTGGCACCCCATCCTCGTTCCTGCCTGGAGGGGATAGGATAGGCTGTAGCAAGCCTTTGTTCCTAAAGCTCAAGGGAGATGGTCTCCAAACAGGGAATAGCGATGACTTCTTGTACTCTCAGCCCCATACCATCTGTCCCAGACAGAATGAAGATGTTCCCCACCCCCACCTGCTCTGGCCAGCCAGAGGGGTACAGTTGTATGTTCATGGAAGGGCTTCTCTTCTGCTCTGAGGAGTTTGTCTTCTCTCTGCCGTAAGTTCCAAATGCTGTGCCCTGCCTTGGAGTGACATATGTTATACCCCAGAGGGACGATTGTCCACGTCATTGAGGTGTGTTAGGTATGAAGAAGCTGGGTTTGGGGGAATCTCCAAGGGGAGCTCAGTAGGTGCTCCTTGTGAAGGAAGGGGTGATCTCTGGATTCATGGGGTGTATGTGTACCCGTACACACTCACACTCATGCAGTGGTGAAAAATACAGGAAAACGGAGGATTAAATGGGTGCTATAAAGAATGGTTTTGAGATGTGGATAGTTTGGTAAAATTACAATAAAATGACAATGAGAAGGATACCAGTGTTTTCCTTCTTTCCTTCTTTCCTTCCCTTCCTCCCTCTCTTCCTTCCTCCATCTTTCTGTCCATCCATCTATCCATCCATCATTCATTCATTCATTCACCTGTCTCTCCCTTCACCCACTCATCTACCCACCTATCTGTGCATCCATCTGTACATCATCAATCTATCCATCCACTTATCTATCCCATGAACTGAATGACCAAGATGTGACACCTTTCTAAGTGATGCTACATTAGGTTTATCAGGATATGAATTCAGATTTCCAGCTCTCTGGTTTCAAGCACAGAAGTTTCAGGTGCATGGTAGTTTACACACAGATACAGAACTTTGGGGGAAATCAGCTGACTTGAATTTGGGGAGCCAATTGTAGTCTACTAGGAATAATGTCTGTATAGGTAGCGAGGGCTGGTGGCTCACACCTGTCATCCTAGCAACTCGGGAGGCTGAGATCTGAAGACTGAAGTTAGAAGCTCACCAGGGTAGAAAAGTCTGTGAGACTCTTATTTCAAGTTAACCAGCAGACTTGAAGGGTTGGAGGAATGGTACAAGTGGTAGAGTGCCAGTCATGAGCATACAAGCCAAGAAATAGAGTTTAAGTCTTGGCACGTGCACATGTGTATGTGCATGCACACGCTCATGCGCGCACGCACACACACACACACACACACACACACCACACATACACAAGAGTGGCTTCCCATTACACTAGTACACAGGGATTTCTTTCTCTCAGATTTGTAGTTACTTTTTGTTTTCTAATTAAAAACGTAACTCATGTTCAACCAAGGCTGTGTATTGAATATCTCTTTCTTCTACATTCTCCTTGATATGGCTGAGATTAAAAATGGGGAAAAAATTGATCAAGGCTCCAAACAAGAAAAATGGTGTTAATCACGTGCTAGCACCTTTGAGATTTGCTCTCAGCATAGCCAGACAACACTAGCTAATTTTATGTCCTCTTTTTTGACGTTGAGGTCTCTTATGGTTTGCTCTTCTGTGATTGCCTTGGCTGGCACTTCCAGAGGGATGCAAAATCACAGTAATGATACGGACTTTCTTAATTTGATTGTGGTCTTAAATAGATATGCCTCTAGAGTTTTGCCATTAGGCATGGTGAAAGCCTTTGGTGTATTTATCATATCAAGAAAGGCATTCATCTATTCCTGTTTACATAAGTGTCTAAAGAAGAAATTGTTATTACATTTGTCAATTGTCTTTTGTCATTTTTTAGATAATTTTGTCCTTAGCTTGTGTGTGTGTGTGTGTGTGTGTGTGTGTGTGTGTGTGTGTGTGTGTGTGTGACAATACTGGGGTTTGAATTCAGGGCTAGAGTGTTATCCCTGAGCCCTTTTCCTCAAGACTAGGGATCTAGCACTTGAGCCTCAGCTTTCTATTTCCAGCTTTTTGGAGATAAGAGTCTCACAGACTTTCCTGTCTGGGCTGGCTTTGAACCTCACTCCTCAGATCTCAGTCTCCTGAATAGCTAGGATTACAGGTGTGAGCCAACTGGTACTTGGCTGGAGAGAGGATTTTTGATGATACTCGTCACAAGTAGATAATCCAGGTTTGAGATAAATGGATAAACTGAGTATCTTGAGCTTATCAATATGCAAAGTGTAAAAAAGCACCAGACTATCCCAGTATACCCTCATAAAGATGTGTTATTCTTGCATCAATATAAAGATGCCTTTCCACATGAAACTCTTTAAGTAGCTGTGTTGGAAAGAAAAAGGATCCTGATTATAATCGAATGTTTTGCATTTGGCTTCATGTCACCCTTCAAGCTCCATTGGTGTGAGAATCGCACCAATAGGAGATAGGCTGTGAACCCTGAAATTTGTCTTGTTCATGATATGCCTTTTGCTATGTGATTTGCTCTAAATTCTCTCTAGGGAGAAAGGAAATCGGCATTTGTTGGGCTTCTACCAGTTGCCTTATTTTAACAACATTATCCTCTATCATGAGGGTAAAGTTAGGCTTTTGGTGTGAAATCCTCCCTTTCAGGCTCATGCTCCCCAGCCGGTGGTATTGTTGAGAGGTGTTTGGATAATGAGGTGTTCTCTTCATCAACGGGTTCATGGTGGAATAAGCCACTAGGAGGTAGGACCTCACTAGAGGAAAGAGGTCACTGGAGGTGGGTCCTTGAAGGATATATCTCAGCCCCGCCCACCCTGTACTTCTCTCTGCTTCCTGACCACCATGCTGTGAGCAGCTTTCCTCCACCGTACCTTCCGCCATGATGTACCACCTCCCCACATCCCAGAGACAGGATTCCCAGAGCCCGTGGCCTGAAACTGTGTTCTGTAAGCAGTCCTTCCTGCTTTCAGATTTCTCTCCAGTATCTTGTCACAGCAACAGATGGCTGACTTAACACAGGTCTTCATCTAATTTTGTTGTTGTTGTTGTTGTTGAAACTTGGACTCTTTTTCAGGATCCAATGACAACCCTAGGGATTATCTACCCACCTCCCACCCGCCCTCTCCCTGATTTGGTAGTAGTTTTATCAGCATTTTGGGGGCCAAAAAACTTAGGCTCAAAGAGTCTTTTGACAAAGCACAACTCACCCAATTGGTGTGACCAAGGCCGAGATAAGATTTAAACTCAGGTGTGAGGTCAGAGCTAATTTCGATCTGGCTTCACCCACACACTTGCTCCCATCTTCATCCCATCTTTACCGTATCGTCTGACAGGTTTTCTCCAATAGATGCCATGATGGGCCCAGCTGAAAAAGCCTGTCTCAACATGGATAATTAGATGTGTGACAATCGTACAGCTGTGCCAGCAGTGACAGGAAGCCAGCTGTGTTAGAAGCCTCTGGGGCCATGATGTACTTGGGTGCTACGTGTCTGTGGCTTTGTAATCAGAACCTATGGGACGAAGCTACTATGGGCAATGAGCTAAGAGGATGGAAGGGGGGACTTGGGCTAGCAGGGGTCACAAAAGCAACAGTGTTGGGTCAGAGGAACTCAGGGTGTGAAACAGCAAACATCACACAAAAGAACTGAACCTAAAGGGACATGAAGCTAGATTGTCAAGCAAAGAGCAACAGAAGCATGCGGTACCTGTGTGGCAGAGGTATGTATTCTCTCTATTAATTACTATTTCATAGGTGCATTTGTTTTCCCTCAACCATTTGAGACTAACTTTGTTTTTGTTTTTGTGCCTATACTAGAGTTTGAACTCAGAGCTTCTTTCCCACTGGACTTTCTTGCTCGTGGCTAGTGTTCTCCCATTTGAGCCATGTCTCCAGTACTTCATTTTGCTGGTTAATTGGAGAGGAAAATCTTGTGGACTTTTTTTTTTGGGGGGGGGAGTTTCTGGGCTGGCTCTGAACTATGATTTTTCAGGTCTCAGCTACCTGAATAGCTAGGATTCCAGATGTGAGCCACTGGTGACCAACTGAAAATAAGTTGGGGTCCTGTTTGTCATTGATCTGAAAGTATTTCTGTGTGTATTTCTCAAGAACAAGGATGTTGTCTTGCACATGCAAAGAATAGTTGTACAAGGAAGAAATGTAGTGTTTGGGGCTGGGAAGGTGGCTCAGTGGTAGAGCGCTTGCCTTGCATGCATGAGGCCCTGGGTTCGATTCCTCAGCACCACATAAGCAAAAAGAAAAAAGCCGGAAGTTGCGCTGTGGCTCAAGTGGTAGAGCACTAGCCTTAAGCTGAAGGGCTGAGGGACAGTGCCCAGGCCCAGAGTTCAGGCCCCACGACCGGACCCAAAAAAAAATAAAAAAATAAAAAATAAAAAAAGAAATGTAGTGTTGATCCAATGCGGCACTGAAAGTTCAACAGAGGCCCAGGGAATCTATCAGCCATCAGGAATTGTTCCCTGGCATTGACAAGAACAGTACAGGACAGCAACAATGCAACTTGCCAGTCACTTAGTGTCTCTTCCTCTTGTTAGACACTGGGACTTGTGCCGTGAGGTCCTACTGATCCCATACAGGGGCCTTGAGTATCTGAGTTATGTAGTATGGAGATCATTTTCCCAGTTCTGTGATTCAAATCCTAAGTGGTTTTGGTGAGGGTATGTGTGTGCTGGTCCTGGGGCTTGAACTCAGGGCGTGGGTGCTGGTCCTGATCATTTTTTAATGAGTTTTTTTATTGTGAAAATACTATACAGAGGGGTTATAGTTATATGACAAGGTAATGAGTACATTTCTTATCAAGCCTTGTTGCCTCCTCCTTTGATTTTCCCCTACCATCCCTTCCCTCCCCCCTCCTCAACTGATCATTTTTTTGTTGTTGTTCAAGGCTAGTGTTCTACTACTTCAGCCATAGGTCCACTTCCAGCTTTTTAGTGGTTAATTAGAGATAAAAGTTTCTCAGACTTTCTGCTCAGTCTGGTTTTGAACCACAATCCTCAGATCTCAGCCTTCTCAGTAGCTAGGATTTGCAGGCATGAGCCGCCAGTTACCAGTTTTAACAACACAATGAATATAGGAATCTGTTCTCTGGAAGAAATTTAAAATGAGACAGAGAAGTTAAAGTCTTTTTGTCCACATTTCCCAGTTCCACTCCCTTAACCTCTTCCTGGAAGTCAGCACACCTAATTGAACTTGGTCCTGTTATCCGGCAAGAGAAGAATTTAGGCAAGGTGTGAAATGTAGTAAAAGTTGTAGGATAGTTGGTGAGCAGAGGCATGCACTTTCAACAGACCGAAAGTGAGAGTTTCCTCTCTAGGGGCAGAATGACAGTGTACATATTTTGCTTTGTTTTTGGGTTTTTTGGTAGTGGTCCTGAGGTTTGAACTCAGGGCTTGGAGCTATCCTTGAGCTTTTTCACTCAAGGCTAGCGCTCTATCATGTTAAGCCACAGCTCCATTTCCAGCTTTTTGGTGATTAATTAGAGCTAAGAGTCTCACGGACTTTCCTGCCTGGGCTGGCTTCAAACATTGATCCTCAAATCTCAGCCTCCTGAGCAGCTAGGATGACAGGTGTGAGTCACCAGCACCTGGCGTAAATAACTTTTACACAGAAGGCAGAAGTCGAGCTTTCTCTGAAATGATGGAAGCAAATGAATTTGACTCCCTTTTCAGCTCCATGTCCAAAGCAAGCAATGCCCTCTGGAGACCCAATGCCTCTCTGCACATTTAGCAAACTTCCACCAGGGGAAAAAGATTCCTATTTCTACTCTTGGTGAAGCATTTTGTGCCATCTGGGCTGCCTGGATTCCAACAAAGACAGTAAGGAAACATATCTCAGGGAAAATCAACAGTGGGTCCCACCAAGCGTGGTCTAGAGAGGTTCGTGTGGGGCACTCTTGTCTTCTGGGAACTAAGGCTTGACTTTGAAGAGTTTCACAAAGGCCAGGCCTTTGGAGCCTCGCCTGTAGCTATCATCAACTGCTCTTATGCAATGTGTTCTCTAGCCAGAGCTCTGGCAGGTTGGAACACCAACCATTCCAGAATCAATTCTCCTCCATTTCTCCCAGAAAATTTTAGTGTCTTTAGATTCAAGTGGACAAAAGATCTTCAAAGGTGAGGTCATGATCCAGTGAGAATGGTTGCTTTGTGGGGAGGTCTATGCTCAAGACAGGTCATGCTTTTTCATTGGTTGTTTGTTTTTGTCGGTCCTAGGTCTTGAACTCAGGGCCTGGGTGCTGTCTCTGAGCTCTTCTGCTCAAGGCTAGCACTCAACCAGTTTGAGCCACAGCACCACATCCTGCTATCTGGTGGTTCATTGGTGATAAATGTCTCATAGATTTTCTTGCCCGGGCTGGCTTTGAACCGTGATCCTCACATCTCTGCCTCCTGAGTAGCTAGGATTACAGGCATGTGCTTTCAGTGGCTCACTAGACAAATCATTCTTAAGTCACTAGTCTTGAGACCCAAAGCTTCATCCTGCCTAGGGATCTTACACTTAAAATGCAAGACTTCCCTTCCCTACCAACACTTGTATTGATGGTGTCAGTTCATAAAGCATGGAACTAGAGGAAGTGGTGTTAGCAGAGAGAGGAAAGATGAGCTGTTTCTACTTGCACATGTGTTGTCAATCACACAGACAGACAAGTTTCTGGCCCTTCCATGTGTCATCAATCATGGTGGGTTTTTTTTTGAAGTGCAGTTCACTCTATGATGGAAGTGCCATTCCAGACTACAAACTGCCACCTGCTATTTTCCTTGGAAGATTCAAGAAATGAGAGAAAATAACAGTTGGGGATCTTCCTCGATGGGGGAGAGCCGTGTTGGTATCTTAAGAAAGCGTCAATCTGCAGAACTGTGCCAGCCAGGGTTCTCTGTGGGCCAGCTCCGGCCTCAGCTTGGAAACTTGTCAGAGAAGCAAATGAACACACTCAGAATTTTCAAACCGGGGGGGCTGGGAAGGTGGCTCAGTGGTAGAGTGCTTGCCTTGCATGCTCGAGGCCCTGGGTTCAATTCCTCAGCACCACATAAGCAAAAAGAAAAAAGCCGGAAGTAGCACTGTGGCTCAAGTGGTAGAGCACTAGCCTTGAGCTGAAGAGCTGAGGGACAGTGCCCAGGCCCAGAGTTCAGGCCCTACTACCAGACCCCCCCCCCCAAAAAAAAAGAATTTTCAAACCGGCATCACTGTGTGGGATGGGTCCTGGGATGGACTCTGGTGATCCTTCTGCTCCCCCAGGGTTGAGAAGGTCAAACGGAGGGTCAAGGGCACAGTTTTCAAGAAGAAATAGCTCAGGTGGTTTTGTTAACTATTGACCTATTTAGGAGTGGTTAAGTCTGCATAAAAACAGACACATGTAGGAAAAGAGGGCACTACAAAATAATAAGAAGAAGAATATATAACAATTATAATAGCAATGCCACTATCATTTATGGAGTGTTTTCTATGATCTCAATTCTGTGCTATGCATGAATTTGTGTGTGTGTGTGTGGGGGGGTGCTGGTACCAGGGTCTGAACTCAAGGCCTGGGCCCTGACCCTGAGCTTTTTGGCTCAAGGCTAGCACGTTACCACTTTAGCTATACCTCCACTTTTAGCTTTTGGTGGTTAATTAGAGATAAAAGTCTCATGGACTTTCCTGTCCAGGGTGGCTTTGAACTCTCAGTCCTCAGATCTC
Source organism: Dipodomys spectabilis (assembly GCF_019054845.1). Lineage (NCBI taxonomy): Eukaryota > Metazoa > Chordata > Mammalia > Rodentia > Heteromyidae > Dipodomys > Dipodomys spectabilis. The sequence goes on from NW_024870804.1 coordinate 3,804,212, forward strand.
AGCCTCTTTAAGTAGATAGGATGACAGGTGTGAGCCAGCGGGGCCAGCCATCTTGTCATTTTGAACCTGCAGAACTCTTGCTCTTGTCTTATTTCATCTGTGGAACACTGAGAGAAGATGTTGATGATGGTGTGGAAATTGGTATCTTTGTCTTACTCCTGGCTTTGATGGGATTGAGTTCACCCGGCTCTGTGTTGCAGTTATTTCAGACAGCCCTGATCCTGTTAAGAAATGTCTCTGCTATTTCCAGATAACTACAACGACCTTAAGGTTTTCTCCTTTCACCTATAAATTGATGAGTGTATTAATAATAGATTTCGGAAGGTTGAATCATCCTTGCATTTCTGGTACGAGTCATTATATATTCAACTTCTAGCACATAATTTGATTCATTTTTGGATTAAATATATTACCTTGGATCTTTCCTTCTCCCGCTGTCCCTCCCTCTCTACTCTCTTTCTTCCTTCCCCTTTCTCACTTTCTTTTTCCCTCTCTCTTTCCCCTTCCTTCCTTCCTTCCTTCCTTCCTTCCTTCCTTCCTTCCTTCCTTCCTTCCTTCCTTCCTTCCTCCCTTCCTCCCTTCCTCCCTTCCTTCCTCCCTTCCTCCCTTCCTCCCTTCCTTCCTCCCTTCCTCCCTTCCTTCCTCCCTTCCTTCTTTCCCTCCCTCCCTCCCTCCCTCCTTCCCTCCCTCCCTCTCTCCTTCCTTCCTTCCTTCCTTCCTTCCATCCTTCCTTCCATTCTTCCTGCCTTTTTTTGGTGCTGTTATTGAGGCTTGAACTCAAGGCCTGGGCATTTTCCCTGAGCTTTTTCATTCAAGGTTGGTGCTCTACCACTTGAGCCACAACTTCACTTCTGACCTGTTTTTTGGTGGTTGATTGGAGATAAGAGTCTCACTGACTTCCCTGCCTGGGCTAAGCTTTCAGCTGCAAGCCTCGGATCTCAGCCTTTTGAGTAGCTAGGATCGTAAGCGTGAGCCACGGGGGCCTGGCACCATTGGTTTTTGTAGAATGCACATTCCCTCTGTACAGGGGTGACTGAGGAAGGATGTACATTCTGCAGCCATCTTCAGTGCCTGGGTGGCTGTGGTGGGGGATGGCTTGTCTGTTGTGTTCTAAAAGGTGTTTGGTCGTTAGGGGCATGGTTAATGTTTAAACTGCTTTTTCTTTTCCAGTTAGAGATGCTAAAAACCTTGTCCCTATGGACCCCAATGGCTTGTCCGACCCCTATGTAAAACTGAAACTCATCCCTGATCCCAAAAGCGAGAGCAAGCAGAAGACCAAAACCATCAAATGCTCCCTCAATCCCGAGTGGAATGAGACCTTCCGATTGTAAGTTGACATGGAAGCCACTAAGCCTGGGCAGTTAGCAGCTGCGGACGTGGGTTACCTGAGAAGGAAGGACCTCCCCTCACTTCCTGTTTCCTTCCCTTTCCTTCCCTTTTCCTCATTTCCCTCCATGAGCCATCTGTGGTTCAAGCAATATATATATATACATATATGCATATGTGTATATATATATATATATCACATATTTTATTTTACTTTAAATTTCTTAATTTATTTATATGTTGGGGCTTGAACTTAAAGCTTGAGCGGTTTTTTCTCAAGGCTAACTCTCCACCACTTGAGCCACAGCTCTACTGCTGGCTTTTTGCTGGTTAAGTGGAGGTGAGAGTCCAGTGAATTTTCCTGCCTGGGCTGGCTTTGAACTATGATCCTCAGGTCTCAGCCTCCTGAGTAAGCTAAGATGACATGCGTGAGTCACCAGCACCCAGCATTGTTTTTCATGTTTTTATTGGTGTGTGTAAATGTGTGTGTTGACACTATGGCTTGACCCCTGGACCTCTTTTTGCTCATGGCTGGCACGCTACCATTTGAACCACACCTCCAGTCTAGCATTTTGCTGGCTAACTGGAGATGGAGTCTCGCAGGCTTTTCTGTCTGTGCTGGCTTCTAACCATAATTCTCCAGACCTCAGATTCCTGAGTAGCTGCGATGACAGGTATGAGCCACCAGTGCCCGGCTATAGAACCTATCTTAAAAGTAGAACTGAGAAAGTGTGATGTAGGGAATGAATAGGATGGGGGCCACTCAGCGTGCTGCAGGTGAAGGGATGTTGTAGGACCCCCAACCTGCCATAGAGTTGGTGACCACCTCTCCAGAAGGGCCTTCCTCAGCCAGGAGGAATCTGGGACCAACAGGTGACCCACATCTGACCAACAGGCATTCACTACCACAGCCAGCTGATGTGTAACAGACCCTAGTTAGGTTCTAACTTCATTGCTTCATTTCTTCCCCGCTTTCTAGATGGTTCTTATACAACTTGAAGGCAGTTTTCTTAAGGCCCATAGTAGCTTTGGGTGCAGCAGGGTTCACCTTGGGCAATAGGTCAGAGATCATGGTTCCAGCTATGGGCTGGTGCTTCCGGTCACCGGCTGACACTTCTGGTCACCTGGTGACCTTTGGGTTCCTTAGGGGTAGCCCCAGATTCTCTACCGTTTTCCAGGGAAAAACACTTGAAATGTCAACCAGGGCCACCCTTAGCTCACAACCCTTTCCTGTGACTCAACCAGCCCCCTTCTCCCCAGATACTTTCTCAGTTGTGTCTTTAAGTCACAAGTGCATACATGCATGCACACACACACACACACACACGAGTGTGAACACCCCCTTCCCCCAATCACCCCAGTTATACAGTGGGTACTGGTGTTCCTCAGTGACTGACAGCAGGACTTCCCAAACACCATGAACTCAGTGAAGGCCTAGGCTGCTGACCCAGCTAAGGTGGTTTTCGTGGGAGCTAGTCCTGGCTTTCTCCAGCTTCTGCCATCGGCTGCCAGTCAGGAAAAGCCTCTGGGGAGTGGGGACTGGGCGTGTTTCTTGCAGTAGCTTGCAGTGTTTAAAACATGTCTATCTCTGGGTCTTGTCTGCTTGTACATTTTGTTTTCTTGAGGAGTCAGGAAGGCCTGACCTGTTTCTCTCTCCCTTTTTTTTTTTCTCTCCTTCAGTCAGCTAAAAGAATCGGACAAAGACAGGAGGCTGTCAGTGGAGATCTGGGACTGGGACCTGACTAGCAGGAATGACTTCATGGGGTCGTTGTCATTTGGGATTTCTGAACTGCAGAAAGCTGGTGTGGATGGCTGGTAAGAAAGATTTTTTTTCCTCTGGAAATGGCAAACCCGAGATCAGGCATATTTTGCTTCTCCCCTCCCCCCTCCCCCCCCAAAAAAAAGAAACACAAAAAACAAGCAGAGGCCAAAAGAGACAGTTGGTGGCTTGGATCTCCTCACAGACACATCTTACTTGGTTAATGAAAAAGCCAAGTGTGATGGTGGTGCATGCCTGTAATTCCAGTACTCAGGAGGCTGAGGCAGGAGGATTGGAAATTTAAGGCCAGCCTGGGCTCATTAGTGAGACTTTGTGTCTGTCTCAAAATCAATGTATGAGCAAAGAAACAAGCCAAGTGGAGGAAGGAGAAGGAGAGGGGGAGGACAAAGAAGAGGAAGAGAAAGGAGGAGAAAGGAGAAGGAAGAGGGAGGAGAGGGAACAAAGGAGGAAGAGGAGGATCAGGAAGAGGAATGAATTGCTAGTATTTAAAAATACTTGGGAAGCGTTGTTTGGCCAACATCCACTAGGACAGAGCCAGCCCCAGGCCTCACTCCCCACCCCCCCCCCTTGTAATCACACACCTGCCCCACGTGACACAATGCCAGGACTTGGCACGTCAGGAGAGCACTAAAGTGGTTCTCATGGTTTAATCAAACACATCTGTCCGATTTCAATTCCCTAAGGGAGGAGTCTCCCTGGAGAGTTCTAGCCAGGCCAAGATCAGTCACAACATCTCTTCTCTTCTGGAGATTTAACACGGCTCCCTTCACATGTAAACAACAACAACAACAATAACAGCAACAACAAACTGTCCACTTCCAGTATGTCCAGCTTGGAAGGTGGGGCCTTCAACACTGTGAGGAAGGATCTGAATTCAAATAGCCCAGCTTACCACAGTCAGTTTAAAAGTACCCATAGGCACAGCTCTTATTTCTTTGAGATAAAACCATCTTATTTCTGAATTATCTCATCCGGGACCTTTTTCAGTGCCAAGTGGAAGAAAAGGAAACACAACCACCACCACCAAGTGTTTTGCCAGAACGTGTTGTGCTTTCTGGACTAAACCTGCTGGCTCCCATCTACCTTACAACTTCCTGCGCTTGCTCTGCTTTGCTGACCCGAGTGTCTGCTAGGGTCTAGTCTCCAGGGACCTATCACAGTTTGAACAGACACAGCCTCGTGAACTTAACCTGTGGCAGGAAATGGGCTGGAGGTAAACCCTGAGCAAGAAATTACACACGAGAAGTTGATGTTGAGGGCGGGAAAGTAATTTAAAAAGCCCCTTTAAGTTATGCATCGTTCTCAGGGTGTTAAAAACATAATTCTTATGAAACAGACAATGAGCATTTGTGTCAAGGTTTTGCTTAAGCACATTAAGGACAAAAGCAGCAGGAAAGCTGGGCTCTGGTAGCTCACGCCTCTGATCCTAGCTATTCAGGAGGCTGAGATTGGAGGATCACGGTTCAAAGCCAGCTTGGGCAGAAAAGTCCATGAGACTCTTATCTCCAATTAACCACTAGAAAACCGGAAATAGTGCTGTGGCTCAAGCAGTAGAATGCTTGCCTTGAACTAAAGAGCTGCAGGATAGCGCCCAGGCCCAGAGTTCAAGCGCCAGGACCAACCAAAAAAAAAAAATACAGCAGGAAAAAAAACAACCCACAATTGATACCACAGAAGATGTGAGGGACTGCTATTCAGGTAATTCATAGAAAAAGGAAAATGGAAACAAGTTGGCAAGGGATGGAGGTGCTGCTCAAGTGATAGAAGCATGCGGTCATGGGGCTTGAACTCAGGGCCTGGATGCTGTCCCTGAGCTTTTTCACTCAAGGTTAGGGCCCTACCACTTTGAGCCACAATGGCACTTCCAGTTTTCTGGGGGGTTCACTGGAGATACGAGTCTCATGGACTTTCCTGCCCGGGCTGGTTTTGAATCTCGATCCTCAGATCTCAGCCTCCTGAGTAGCTAGGCTGACAGGTGTGAGAAACACTGGCACCACGTTCCATTGCCTCCGCTCACTGCGGTTTGGGTGCCTTGAGTCCCACACAGTGACTGGCAGTTCAGGTGAGTATCTTCCCTCGCAGCTGAGCCCAGCCTGGCAGTGGGTGTATCACATGCTCTGTCACACCCCGTGACACCATCTTCAGAACCGGGTCCTTAAGCGACACCCAGATGGCTATAACTTAAGATGGGGTGTCAGCAGCCACAGGGAAGACCCCCCAGATGCCAGGCACCAGCCTGAGCCCCTCTGATCTGTCTCTCTGCTCCCATGGCTCCATGTCTGCCGGCTGGGCCTCTCCTTCCCCGATCCATGTGTTAATGCCATTCTCCTCTTGTTCCCCTTGATCGCCCAGGAACTCATCTGTTCTGCTTGTTTACTTTTTCTTCTGAGAAGGAGCTGTGAGATTTGTGGCTCTCTTTCCTCTCCTCTCGGGGTTTGTTTTGGGCTTGTCTTTGACTTGCAGTTGAGTATTTTGCTAATTGGTTTTTCCTCCCTCCGCTGGTAGTCGGCTCTTTCAGGATAATGAGTCCGGCGTGCAGGGGAGCAGGTAATTCCTCTAAGCTTTTGTCCCTCCTGTCCTGGCTTTTGTTCCCATCCAAGGTCTGCAGGTGTGTTTTTAATTTCGGTTCTAACTCGCCTGTATTTACCGAGGCTTTTCAACAGCTAGCTTTGCATTTACATTTTTATTACTGATGCTCAATTACACTTAGGTGTTTTATAGTCATAGCCAACTGCTGTGGACAGTTGTGGTAATACTATGTGTGCCAGCCAGCCCTAAGGCATGGTGTGTGTGTGTGTGTGTATGCACGCGTGCGTGCACACACGCGGGCACCAGTACCAGGCTTGAACTTGGTGCCTCCTGCTCTTGCTTAGCTTTTTTTTTTGTTGTTGTTCAAGGCTGGTGCTCTACCCCTTGAGCTGCACCTCTACTTCCAACGTTTTGCTGGTTCTTTGGACATAAGAGTCTCTAGATTTGTCTGTCCAGGCTGGGTTCAAACTGCGATCTTGAGAATTGAGCCTCCTGAGTCTCTAGGATGACAGGTGTGAGCCACTAGTGCCCAGCTAAGCACCTCATTTCTTGCTAGGTGAGACCCAAGGGATGCTGGGTAGTTCTTGTCCTGGAGGATGGCACCCAAAGGCCATGAGTATGATGTGCAGGCGGGAGACAGGGATGTGGGCAGTGGGTGTGTCAGAGTCCCCCAGAGCCTTGAACACACAGGACATAGGTCAAAGCGCCTGGGAAATGATCCCCATCACTAGAACCTAGTGCCAGGAGCGTCGGGAGACAGGGTTCTCGGCGTCCTGTCAACACTGTGCCATTTCTTTTCTCTGGTGTGCTCAGAATACAGGCCAAGAGCCCCGTGTCTGACAGCTGTGGAGCCGGAAGTGTTTTGGCTTTCAGGAATTTTTGGAGGTTGGGGGGCATTTGCATATTCATAATGGGATGTGAGGATATTTGCATATTCATAATAAGATGACCCGAGTCTAAATGGGAAGCTCGTTTGTTTCCCACGCACTCTATTCACATTGTCTGAAGGAGATGTTTGGCAGTGGTGTGTGTGTGTGTGTGTGTGTGTGTGTCTGTGTGTCTGTGTGTGTGTGTGTGTGTGTGTGTGTGTGTGTGTGTGTGTGTGTGTGTACCGGGGTTTGAACTCCGTGCCTCATACTCTTGCTTAGCTTTTTTTGCTCAAGGCTGGCACTCTACCACTTGAGCCAAAGCTTCACTTCTGGCTTCTTTGGTAGTTGGCTAAAAGTCAGGCACTGGTGGCTCATGCCTGTCATCCTAGCTACTGAAATGTGGCTGAATGAGGCTGAAATGTGAGGATCATGGTTCGAAGCCAGTCTGACAGGAAAGTCTGCGAGACTCTTAGCTCCAATAAACTACCAAAAAAGCTGAAAGTAGTGCTCTGGCTCAAGTGGTAGAGCGCTAGCCTTGAGCAAAATGAAGCTCCAGGGAAGCAGCCAGGCCTGGAGTTCAAGCCCCGGGACTGGCACCAAAAATCAAAAAGTGAAAATGAATTTTTGCATAAAACAAAGTTTTATTTGCAGTGCCTTCTCTGTAATCCAAAAGTTTTGGATGATGGGACGTTTGGGATTTTTGTTTTGGTGGAGGATGACTGAATGTTCCCAAAGTACCTTGTGTGCTTGGTGCACACGCATGTACACACACCCTACACACAAACACACGCACATGTACACAGATGCAGGCACACAAGTGTGCACACACTCCTCCAGAACCAGCCACACAAACTCCAAGGGAGCAAAAGGCCCTCATTGCAGGCTTTTGGAGGCCCCTGTAATGCTGTCTCCACAGAGATGCATCCTCCGCTGTCTTTGTCTCCTCTTAGGTTCAAGTTGCTGAGCCAGGAGGAGGGAGAGTACTTCAATGTGCCTGTACCACCGGAAGGAAGCGAGGGGAATGAGGAGCTGAGGCAGAAATTTGAGGTGAGTCTCTCTCCTCTCCGCCTCAGAGGAACAAGTACCTCTAACCTCCCTTGGCTGTTTTATTTTCTGTGGGTGAGGTTACATCTACCCAGGCCTTTTATGACTCTGGGCCTTTGTGATGCTGTGCCATCTCCTACAAAACTCCTACCGATGCTTCAAAACCCCAGAGAAATACCCTTCCCCTTGTGTAGTCCTTCCTGTGGCCCTGTCCAAATTTGGCCTTCCCCATTTCCTCAAAAGTGCTCCTTCAGGGTCAGCTGGCTTTGAGGCTGAGTGGATGGGAAGAGTGGTGAGTTACTGAAAGGGGGGACAGAAGGATATAGAGGCCAAGCCGGTGAGGTTTGGGGGGAGGGGCCTCCTGGCAGGCTGGGGGCTGGACTGTCACAGGTTCCCGTGGGCTGCTCGCCCTGAGAGAACTCAACCAAACCAGTCACACTTGACTCTGTCCTTGGATAAACCCTCCCCTGCTTTCTGGGGACCGCTGAACCCCAATTTTAGGCATGTGGGAGCAGCAGGTAAGCAGAACCTATCCCAGTTTTGCCAAGAAGATGTTTTGGCAAAGGCAGGCTCGTATTGAGTCACTTCAATGTCGTTTGGGGGGGAATCTGGTTTACTCACACAAACAGAATGAGCTGCGTGTGGTAGAAGCCCTCAATTTTAGATAAGCAATGGCATCCTAGGCACCGTCCTGTGGCAGAGCTAGAAGGAGCTGAGCTACTGTTTCCTATGAAATAATCACGCAAAAACCTTGTGAAGGTGTGGACCATACATAAAGTTCTCAAACGAGACATGGAGTGTGTGGAGAGTATGTGAAGAACAACGTTACCTTGTCTGAAAAGAGGCGGAAATGCAGTGGAAATGAGCCAGAGGAGAGCCAAGAGCTTTCCATCCGGAAAGAACTGTAGGTGCAAAGGCCCTGGGGTGGCTTGTTCCATCACCATTCTAGGAGACTGAACAAAAGCTATTGTGAGCATGCAGCAGGGAAGGCCGTCGGGGGAGGGGGGGTAAGTGCGAGGGAGGGCTAGGGAAGAGGTAGGGCCAGAGTAACAGGATTGCTCAGCCTTTGGCAGAGTTTTTGTTTGTTGCCAGTCATGGGTCTTGAACACAAGGCCTGGGCACTGACCCTAAGCTCTTTTTTTTTTCTTTTTTGTGGGGGGGGAGTTCTGGTCATGGGGCCTGAACTCTGGGCCTGGGCGCTGTCCCTCAGCTCTTCAGCTCAAGGCTAGCGCTCTACCACTTGAGCCACAGCACCACTTCCGGCTTTTTTCTTTTTGCTTATGTGGTGCTAAGAAATCGAACCCAGGGCCTCTGGCATGCAAGGCAAGCGTTCTACCACTGAGCTACCTTCCCAGCCCCAACCCTGAGCTCTTTTGCTCACAGTTCTTCTTCCGGTTTCCTGGTGGTTCATTGGAGATAAGAGTCTCACAGACTTTCCTGTCCAGACTGGCTCTGAACCGTGATCCTCAGATCTCAGCCTCCTGAGTAGCTAGGATGACAGGCATGAGCCACTGGCACCCGGCTGGCATTGATTTTTGACGTGTCTCCCAAGAGTCATTTTAGTTTTGCAAACCTCAGCTCAACAGAAATCTAAGCCCCTGTGTTGTTTGTGGAGCCCAAGCCTTCTACGCAGCCTGGAGTGAGAGAATGGTTCAGACCCCGTTGGTCTCCCTGGAAACAAGTGGAATAAACTCACTGGACTTGAGCTTTTCCACCATTTTTCAGTGACCTTGGTAATGAAAGGTCATTTCTATAGACCTGTAGGGGCTACAGGCCTGGACAGCAGAGATGCCCAGCCCATCTTCGAAGTTTCTCCATCTCTCTCCCCCATCTTTCTGCTCACGTACTTTCCTTTTGCTGCTGTGTTTAAGATGGTACAATAGTGGCTGTAAAAAAAAAAAAAAAGCCAAAAAAAAAAAACAAAAACAAAACCAGGGCTGGTATTTTCATAAACTGAAGCTTCTGTTTTTGCAAAATGATTTCTTCTGTCCTGGGGCAGCTGGGGTGACATTTCAGAACACAACAACCACCATCACCACCACAACAAATCTTCTCCACAAACAGAGCATTTGTCTGGGCCCGTAATTGGCTTGAAGTGGAGAACTATTTTATCTGCATGCGACAAAATGTGTGTCTTTCTTTCTAGCGGGAGCCCGCAAATGCTTGTTTATGCCTGAATTGTAATCGCGCCATACCATAGTGCTTGATTACAAAAAAAAAAAAATGTTTCCAACAGAACGAAAATTGTCCTCAGACGTACGAGAAATTTCAGTTGACCTTGAATGTGAGAAACAGAATCCCAGCGTGCTAACCAGTTAGCACCCGGAATGCGTCCGAAATTACCTTCTAGCGTCTTCTCTGGAGGAAGGAATTTGGGGGTGATGATACAATGGAGCTGCTGGAGTTGGAGTGGTTGAGCTTTGGGAATAGGTGACCTTGGGAACAGGGGGCAGTCACAGACCACCAGGGCTGGCTTTGTCTAGGAGATGCTTTAAGTGGCTCAGAATGCATTTTCCTGATCAGTTTAGGGTGCATTTATTGATTTACAGTGTGCCATTTATTCATCTCACTGCTGTACAGATAAATACTGACTCCTGTAATTCCCCTAGAACATCCCTGACTGTGCTGTGGTCATTCCCAGTTTTCTTTGTCAGATAAGTAAAACTGAGGCCCAAAGAAATGACAGCCCAGGTCTCAGGGCTGATCATTATCTTGGTTTTGAGTCTCCCCAGAAAATAGACTGTGAGAAGAAGCATTCAGAGGTGGGTTTGGAGGTGCATGCCTGTCAAATCTACGTTCTGGAGGCAGAGACAGGAGGATCATGAGGTAGAGGCCAGTTATGGGGCTATGTATGGAGACCTAGTCTCAAAAGCAACAACACAGTAAAGGAGTCAAGTGCAAATGGTTTATTTAGGAGCAGGTCCCTGCAGAGGTGGGGGAGAAAGAGGAAGGAGGAGGAAGGGTAGGTATAGCAATTTCTCAGCAGCAGGAGGGGAGATGAGCCTTGGGGCACTGCATCCAACAAGTACCACAATCCAGAGAGGCTGGATTTCCCCATCTAACAACCGTGCTATATTCACACACCAACAACGCCCATCCTTTCCACTTTGTCTAGCTAAATGGCTTATAAAATCTAACAAGGCATCAGCGCTCTGTAAGTAGCCATTACTTACCCATGGCAGAAGAATACCTATTCATGTCCAGGGCAGACCCAGTGGCATTTTCACTGATTCTCTGGATTCTCCCTGGGTTGTATGAACTGGCAGGTGCAGTCCAAGGGCCAGTGGTTGGATCCGGGCTACATGGTGGCTCGGGGCTGGATGGAGTTCCCATCTGCAGTGGGGGCTCCCCTGCCCAGTTCCCTTCCCTGGGCCTTTGTCCCCAGCCCCCCTGTGGTGGCTGTATCAGAAGTGGAGCCCCCCCCCTCCCCCCCGCAGGGATGCAGGTGTGAAAGCTGGCAGCCCCAGCTGTAAGGGGCACCAAGGGCCTGGGCCAGCACCAGCTGCCACATCCGTGTGACAGGGACCCAGTTAGTGGTGGCTCTGGGCAGCCTGCCTGGATTTGAACCCTGCTCTCCCAGTCCCTGGCTGAGTGATTGTAGGCAAGCTACTCTCTTTCTCTCTCTGAGCTTTGGACTTGCCTTCTACTAAAGTGGGGTGATGGTTACATAGCTTGATGCGTTGCATACCCAGCTCCCCTTTCAAATAAATATGGGGTGTGTGGGCAGGGAGATTCTACCGGGGCTCCACGCTGTTAGTGGCTGGCCTTTATTCCAGGGTGGCAGGGACCCTCACCCCCCGGGAGCTCCCTCTAGGACTCGGGGTGCACAGATGTCTGTGGTTTAAGGCAGGACAGGGGTTCACCCTCTGAGAGGGAGTGGGGCCCAGCCCTGGGAGCCTACACAGCCCCCCTGGACAGCAGCGGGGCTGCCCACCCGCTTCGAGGGGCTCCCCATTTGCTTCCTCTCTGAGCACTGAGTTCCTGGGCTCTAAATGGCACACATGGAAGGCAACCATTTCTGGAGTCTGTTCTGAGTCATATCCTTTACCCAGCAAAAGGACAACTTTAATTTGGACTTCCATTTCACCCCTTGGATGACTCGGCCAGGCGGTGGGAGGCTGTGGGTGTGTAGACGCAAGGTGATGGCTCTTCACCCCTCAGAGGTTTGTGACAGGGCACAAACCCATGTGCTTATGGGATCCAGATGGACATCCAGTGTGTGGGGGGGGAGGGGAACACAATGCTTTAAATATTAAAATAGCAACAAACACTGGGAAAGATAGACCAGTGTTATTAGACTCCTCATCTAGATGCTAGATACTCAGCTAAGCACGCTGGATGAGTTGTGTTTGGCTGCTGTAACAAAGTGTCTGAAGATGGGTATTTCAGAGAAGAAAAAAGGTTTTTTGTTTTCTTGGTTGTGAGGCTTGAACTCAGGGCCTGGGCACTCTCCCTGAGTTCTTTTGCTCAAGACTAGTGCTCTACCACTTTGAGCCACAGCGCCACTTCTGGTGTTTAGAAGATAAAGAGTCTCACAGACTTTCCTACCCTGGGCTGGCTTCAAACTGTGATCCTTAGATCTCAGCCTCCTGAGTAGCTAGGATCACAGGTGTGAGCCACCAGTACCCAGCTTGGAGTTTTCTTTCTTTCTTTCTTTCTGTCTTTCTTTCTTTCTTTCTTTCTTTCTTTCTTTCTTTCTTTCTTTCTTTCTTTCTTTCTTTCTTTCTTTCTTTCTTTCTTTCTTTCTTTCTTTCTTTCTTTCTTTTTTTCTTTCTTTCTTTCTTTCTTTCTTTCTTTCTTTCTTTCTTTCTTTCTTTCTTTCTTTCTTTCTTTCTTTCTTTCCTCCTTCCTTCCTTTCCTCCCTCCCTCCCTCCCTTCCTTCCTTCTTTCTTTTTTCCCATTTTGGAGGCTGAAAGTATTACCCATTTGGGTTCTGCTGAGGACTGCCCGGGGCTGGGTCACTAGGCGGTGGGAACAGGAATCATGAGCGGATGGTGGAGGGTGGTCCATCATCTACCCACCTCCCATGAGGCTCCGCCCCTCACTTCAATTCCCCTGGCACCAGAGCATCCAGCCTGGACCCTCTGGGAAACAAACCAGAGCACAAAGCAAGCTGGATGGAGTAGAAGCAGAAACTCCATGGACAGCAGCCCAAACCAAACAACAACAAAAAACCCACCAGTTCCTTGGCTCTAAGTCAAGCCAATTCTCTAAGTCAAGTCAAATGAGCCCAGTGGAAAGTGTGAGCTCTGCCCCCTGTTTCCATGGCAATGGGCTGGGACCACACCCCCACACACCCTGGAAGCCCCTCTCTCCCTACCCAGGGAGAGACTGCCCAGAAGACCTGCTGGGGGCTTGAGGAGAAGCCATGTGAGGGTGGATGGGAGGGGGTGGGGGGAAAGAACGTGGGTTCCCCTAGGGACAGAGGGGATGATGATGTTGATGATTTGGGGGTGTTGTGTAGTATGTAGCTCAAGTCAGTGTGGCTTTTGTCCTGGTCCCTTGTTTTCTGTGATGGCTCCATCACAAAGAAAATAATCTCCTGGTTTCAATAACTCCCACGTCTCTGTCTCCATTTCAGGTACCTTTTCTTCTTCCAGTCCTGGGGCTTGAACTCAGGGCCTGGGTTTTTCCATTCTACCACTGAATCACCTGTGTCCACTTCGGGCTTTCTGGTGGTTAATTAAACAGTAGAGTCTCATGGTCTTTTTCTGCTCAGGGTGGCTTCGAGTTGAACCCTCAGTTCTCAGCCTCCTGAGTAGCTAGGATTACAGGTATAAGCCACCAGCACCTGGCATAACCAGTTCCTTTGTTGTTGTTGGTGGTGGTGGTGGTTAAACAGGGAGATGGTGGTTTATTCCTCTGGTGCAAAGAAGCATCTACTATGTGCCAGGCCCTGCTCCAGGTACCACGCACACAGCAGAAGACAATACAGACTAAATCCTTTCCCTAAAACAACCTTGGGTTCTGCTGAGAAGGGAGAGACAATATAAGGAAATAGGTGGTTTGTGAGATGGTGATGGGTGATGTGGAAAGAAAAAAAACAAAGGAAGGCAAATGGAAATTGCTAAGAGTTATTTGATATACACCCATCATTGCTGGAGAAAGTATATACCCAGCAACTGCAAAGGCCCTGGGGTGTGAATACATTCTGTGTATTCAGAGAAATCAGCATGGAAAGAACCACGAGAAGACACTGGAATCAGAGAGGGTGCTGAAGGCCCAGGCCATCAGTGGCCTTTGGTTTTCTTACTCTGGGGAAATGGAAAGCAAACGATGTTCTGGGTGAAGGAGTAGCCTGGGATAAATCATTTGTCCCGGGTCACACGGAGTCAGCATTCTAACCTGAGCTCACAAACTCCTCGGTTTTCACTATCCTGGAAGTAAATCCTGTTAAAATGTCTTCATACTCTCAACATTCCCGGAACAGGATGAGAAGAAGGGGAGAGGGGAGAGGAACTCAATTTAGAAAGAGCAAATCCCGAAAGGCTTCCCAGAGGAAGCAGAGCGGGTAACTGGGTGGGCGAAGGAAAACCTGCCGTGGTCTGTGTGTGGGCGCAGGCATGTTCTGGGATGTTTGTATTCATCCCCACCCCCTGGCCCCCTTCTCCCAACAACTGGAACAAATACTCCAGAGGGTCAGCTTCAAGGGAGGAAAGACATATTTAGACTCCGGGTGTTGGTGGCTTCGGTCTTGGTCAGCTGATCCATTGCTTGTGGGCCTGTGGGCAGGTGGCAGGTTATTGTGGGAGCTCATGGCCGAGGAGGTGCTTGCTTCCAGATAGCTGAGGAAGAAAGAAAGAGATGAAGAGACCAATGTCCCACAATCCCCTTTGAGGGCAGCCCTCAGTGATAGGAGAGAGATGGGGGAGATAGAAGAGAAAGAAGCAGAAGGAGGAGGAGGAGGAGGAGGAGGAGGAGGAGGAGGATACACAAGCAGGTGTCAGTCAGCTTTCTGTCACTGTAACAAAACACCTGGTTAACTAACTTCGTTTTCTTTGGTTGTAATGTTTTTATTGTTATTGTAAAGATGGTGTATGGAGGGGTGACAGTTACATGCGTCAGATAAGGAGGACATTTCTTTCTGGACGTTTCCCCTTCCCTGATTCTCTCCCAGTTTTTCCCTCCCGTCCCCACCCACAAGTTGCACAGCTCCTTTTCAACACAGTGTCCAGTTTTCTGTGCCTCCCCTTACCCTCCCAAAGACAGATAAAGGAACAAGGAAGACAAAAAAGAAAAGAAAGACATCAACAAAAGGAAAAAACAAACAAACAACTCTTGTTTCCATTTCCTGGAGTTCATTTCGATGAATGGTATTTTGTATGATCAGAGGCACATAGGCGCATTGTACCTTTGTATTCCTTTCCCAACCTCTAAAGGGGTTCTAAAGTGGTCCTGGAAACTTCAGTCCCAAGATGGGGCAGACCAAAGGCTTTGCCCCTGGCGGGAGAGCCAGATGGGAAAGGCAGGGGGTGTGTGGTGGGCCAAACTGCTTGCCTGGTGCCCAGGAAGCAGAAGAGAAAAGGTGAGGGCCCCCCAGTCCCCATCAAAGACACAACCCAAGGACTTAACTTCCTCCCACCAGGCCCCGCCCTCTAAAGGTCTTCCACCAACCCACAGCGCCACCCTGAGGCCCAAGTCTTTAACATGTGGTTCTTTGGGGCCGGGCACAGACGCCAGGTAGAGGCTGATCTCATAAACCAGCAAAAGGTCTTTGACCCTCGTCCTATCATTGACAGGATGCACCCACAGCCTGTGGAGCAATGGGTGGGAAGCTTGTAGTAGTAGCCGGCTGGGTCAGAGAGAGGACAGATGTACACAAAAAAAGCTAGCAAGCACTAGGAGAGGAAGGGACAGTTTGTGGGTGATGCTTGAGACAGGAGGGACAAGGAGAGCTGGACAGAGGCATCTAGGATGCTCTGGTCTGGGCCTTGTGGAACAGATGTGCGGCCAGGTGATGCAGCATGTGAGCTAGCTGCAGGAGGCCACAGTATGCACGTGACTGCACCTGCTCACCCTAATTGTGTCCCCCACCCCTCCTCCTCCCTGTGCTTTCTCCTCCAGAGGGCCAAGGTAGGCCAAGGAAACAAGACTCCCGAAGAAAAGACCACCAACACCATCTCCAAGTTTGACAACAACGGTAACAGGGACCGGATGAAACTGACCGACTTCAACTTCCTGATGGTGCTGGGGAAAGGCAGCTTTGGCAAGGTAAGGTGTGCCTCGGTGTGCCAGGGTGGCTGCAGCCACTCCAGCAAGGACAGCAGTTCCATGGGGCTTGGTGTTCAGGGGGGAGAAAGAGGCAAAAGGAAACTGGCTGGGTGCCAGTGGCTCATGCCTGTGATCCAAGCTGCTCAGGAGGCTGAGATTGTAGGATCAGGATTGGAAGCCTATCCAGGCAGGAAAGTTGATGAGACTCTTATCTCCATTTAACAACCCCCCCCCCCAAAAAAAACCCACAGAAAACAAAACAAAAAGCCTACAAAAAAACAGAAGTGAAGGTGTGGCTCAAGTGGTAGAGTGCCAGCCTTGAGCACAGAGATGCTCAGGGACAGTGCCCCAGGCCCTGAGTTCAAGCCCCAGGACTGGCAGGAAAAAAAAAGAAAGAGCCAGACAGTTTGTTTACAGTGCAGACAGTAATCGTACAATGGCACCCTCCACTTCAGTATGTCCCTAGGTACATTCCTAGGTACTCTCAGAAGGTAATTTGGGGAACTTGGTTGCAGAGGGAAAGCTAGGTCCCTAATTGGGCAAAGCTTAAAGGGCTGCAGTGGGGAGCCATTGGAAGTTTTTAAGCAGGGATTCCACGTGATCTGATGTGTGTGTGTGTGTGTGTGTGTGTGTGTGTTTGCAAATGATCCTGGTGGCAGCTGAGAATGGAAACAATTTCTAACAGCGACATGGTTGAAGGACAGGTCTGGGACTCATAGAGCGATTTATAGATCCCATGAGATATTGCTTTACTGGGATTGAGCTTGTTTTGTAAGTATCCCTCACTTGTTTAGTATTGTTGTGAGTCTTTTAACTCCTCTGTGTGCTACAGAGACGGCTGGTATAAATCTCACACCATGAACTCAGGTGTATAAAAAAAAAAAAAAGAAATTTCTTCTTCATCTTGGAAACTTAAGGCAGAAATCTGAGCCCTGTCTTGTCTTTTGATTTTCCTCCTCTGTGTGTGTGTGTGTGTGTGTGTGTGTGTGTGTGTGTGTGTGTGTGTGTGTGTGTGCGTGCTGGTCCTAGGATTTGACCTCAGGTCCTTGGTGCTGTTCCTGAGCTTTGACTAGCTCTCTACCACTTGAGCCACAGCTCCACTTCTGGCTTTTTAAATATTTTTTTTTGTGGTTTAATGGAATAAGAGTCTCACATTCTTTCCTGCTCGGGCTGACCTCAAACTATGATCTTCCGATCTCAGCCTCCTGAGTAGGATTACAGGGGCCAACTTCCTCTTCTTTTTTTTTAAAAAAACCACGTCCTACCTTCCTGCCCTCCTCCTTCATACCCTGGAAAGCCATGGAAAGCCACTGGGCCTGGCCTACGAGCACACACTCCAGTCATTTCTCTCGGTTCTCACCTGCATGATAGGTGTATCACCAGAAACAGGTCAGACATTCCTAATCAATCAGCTTCCTACTCTCAGGCTTTCAGACTGTCCTCAAGAAATTTGCATCCTGTCAAGCTCCACACACACAGCTCCATCTTGAATGCAGTCTGATCCTTAGATCACTGTAATCTACCCTTGTTCTGGCTTGTCTTCTTTCCTCTTCCTTTTCCTTGTCACCCAGCTTGTTCTAGCCACAATGCTGGCTCTTAGGTTACTGAGCACAAAGCTGTCCCTTCCCTTAGAGCTTATGATTCTGCTCCCTTTGGTATTTGCATAGCTGACTACTTCTTCCTCCTTTTCTTCCTTCTCCTCCTGCTCCTCTTCCTTCTCTTCTTCCTCCCCTTCCTTCTCTTCCTGCTCCTGCTCCTCTTCCTCCTCTTCACCTTTTTTTGGTTCTAGGACTTAAACTCAGGGCATCTTGCTGGTGCTCTATCACCTGAACTATGCCTCCAGCCCTGCTTTTTGATGATTCATTGGAGATAGAGTCTTATAGACATTTCTGCCCAAGGTTGGCTTTGAACTATAATCCTCCAGATCTCAGCCTCCTGCATAGCTAGGAATGGAGTTCCCAACCCATTTTCGTTTCTATGTAGACATCCTTTTGGAGAATCTTTCCTGGCTCTTCTTCCCAAAGTAGACCCCCACCCCACCCCCATTCCTTTTCTGTTATACTGAATCTTCTTCATGAGACCCATTGCTGCCTTTTTTTTGGTGACAGGAACTAGGGTTTGACCCCAAGGCCTTACCTTGCTAGGCAGGTGCTGTATCATTCCAACCACGCCTTATTTTATTTTTCAGATACGATCCTGTGCTCTTGCCCAGGGCCAGCCTTAGATTTTGATCCTCCTCCTTATGCCTCTTGAACACGCTGGGATTACTGGTATGCTTCGCTGTGCCTGACCCTCTTCCGTTCTTGCTTTATCTTCTGCTCTTCCTAAGATCTCAGCTTTCCAAGAGGAGGGCTTTTTCTCTGCCTTGTTTTTCCAGAGCCAATAGGTTGAGTTCATTCGGTGCTCAGATTGAACACATGATGAGATTGAACACAGATGTTGGCGCTGCTTACGAGGGGAGGATTTGAGGTGATGGTCCAGAGTTTGACGAGCTTTGCCATGGAATATGAAGATAGGTTGAGGGTAGACACTCCATGAGCCTGCTGAGCAGCCCTAAGGTCCTAAGGCTAGAGTCTGTGATGTTAGAGGTCCATGCTGACTATTGCAGTTTTACCCAAGTCTCTGAGTGACCTGTGAGTAGGGATGGAGAATTGGTGACAGATGAGGATTAGTGGAATCAGTGAAGCTGATAATTATGGAAATGAGGGAGCTAGGGATTCTGGGAATCGTCTAGTAATGAGAGAGCTGGGGATTTCGGGAAGATTATGGTAATGAGGGAAGCTAGGGATTCTGGGAAGAGAGTTGTCCACTGAAGACCTAAGAGCCCAGCATTCAGACAAACGAAAATGCTATGTAGCCTGAGTTGGGACACACATCCAGCAGGAAGAAGGTAAGCATTTGGAAGGGTAAGGAACCCTAATTGGCAAAGCAAAGTATGTACAATGAAGGCAGTGCTTAGATTTCAGAGATGGAGCTGCCGTCCAGAGAGAAGGAAGAAAAAGAGCTCAGGGAAGGAGTTGATTCCACTGAAGAGTTTAACATTTTTAAGTCTGGTACAGTGGCATACTTCTATAGTCCCAGCTACCTGGAAGGCTGAGGTAGGGAGAATTGCTTGGGCTGACACATCAAGGCCAGCCAGGCAATATCATCAGACCCTGAGTCAAGGCATAATTCATAGAGAACCCTGTCCACCTGTGCAAACTATACAGATCCAGTGGTCTGAAATTGGCCACAGAGTCCTATATCCATCAAAATATTTCACCACCCAAGAAAGAAACTCCCATAACCATGAGCATATTCCCTCTTCTCCTCCCTTAGTTATATTTTCATAAGACTGCATCCACATGGTTCATAATTAAACTTACACTGAAAGCATAAACATGGAGAACCCTTGTTCCTACCCCAAGTTCACCTAATTCTGTGCGTCCCTCATGCTGCACAGATGAAGGTTGGTTTAATTTGCCTCCTGGACTAATTGAACATCCTTATTCCGATCCTCATTAACTCATGCGTTAGCATTCCAAGCACGGGTTTTCTTTTAGCCATTTAACAAGAGAGGCCAGATAGTTTCTGGTGACAGAATGGAAAGTTTCACAGGGTTTTCTGGAAAGAATCGGGGGTTGGGGGTTGTGTGAGAGTAGGGGGAAGGGACCACAGGGGAAGAGTAAAGGAATAAGAGAGAGAATAGATCATGGGTTTCCATGGTAACTGTTAAAATAATTGAGCGATCTCTTGCAGACCGAGGGAGTAGCATTGTAAGAACCATAGCTACAATGTCACAGCTACAATGTGGCTGGGAAGGAAGGCAGAATCCACAAACACCTCAACTCTAGTTGAGCCCAGCCCTGGTTTTCATGAATGCGGTTTTACATTTGAATGCATGCTTGGCTTTGAGCGATTTTGTTCAGTTGAGTTTGTGGGAGAGATCAGCCACTGTAAGCAAGAAGAGCGCAGACAGCATGGTTTTCTCTCTGCCCTCTGGAAGATGAAGGAGCCCAGTTGCCCCCCCTTTTCCCCGTCCCCCCTGCCTCCCGCCATTGGACCTGGCCCAGAAAAACTCCCTCTTAACCATTGAAGTCTGCTACAGAGCACCCAGGTAGGGAAGGACCTGTGAACATGAATCAAAGGGAAAAAGCAAGGGTGAACACCACCGAATTCCAAATGTGTTAGCCCTGTTTCCAGAGCTTACAAAAGACAAACCATTTGCCCAGGCAACTGTCCCTGTCAGGTAAGAGTGTTTGCCTGTTTGCCTGGAAAAGTCATCTTATCCGAGCATGTCACACATATATCATTGTGCCCAGATTTTTTTCCCCCCTCTTGGGTGAGATGAGATCTCAAGAACATTTTGTACAGGTCAACCTCAAACCACGATCCTCCAGATCTCAACCTCCCAAGTAGCTAGGATTATAGGGGAGGGTGGGGGGTATCCACCACACCCAACCTTACTTATTACTTCCTGTGACTGCTTGCAGTTTTATCTTCAACCCTCTAGCTTTGATTCTTTGAACCTTGAACTTCTGCTTTGCCAAACGCCCCACCTGTTCAAGAATTTCAGCTCTGTTGATGGTTGAGTGTCTGCTGAATGATGCTGTAGTTGTGCATTGTTCAATACACACACACACACACACACACACACACAGCCCTTTCCACTTTACACCTGATGTCTCCCACACCACTGAGTTTTATCCAGGCAGCATTCCGTTCATGCTGGTACTGCTTGTGTTCTGAGACTACATGTGTGTCCCTGGCAATGTTTTATGGGAGCCAAACCCCTTTAAAAGGTTCCCTTGGAAGTTTAGGCGAAAGCTTTCTTGTTCTTTCACATTCCTGGCTCTTGCCTACGGAAGATACTGTTCTGGTGAATGGACGTTGCCGGGAGCTGGGGGGCGGGGCTGGGGGGCGGGGAGGGACAGGTGGACCAGGGGAGGCAGCTGGTGTACTGTGGTGGGCATAGATCTGCCATCACACTGAAGCACAGAAATCTATGCCATGACTGATAATAGGAGACAAGTAGAAATAGCTCAAGCATTCATCAATAAAGCAAAGCTTAAATATATAAAGGTGCCAGGTGCCAGGGGCTCACGCCTGTCATCCTAGCTACTCAGGAGGCTGAGATCTGAGGATCAAGATTCAAAGCCAGACCAGGCAGAAAAGTCCATGAGACTCTTATCTCTAATTAACCACCAAAAAAGCTGGAAGTGGGACTGTGGCTCAAATGGTATAGAGAGCTAGCCTTGAGCAAAAAAATCCCCAGAGACAGCACCTAGCCCCAGAGTTCAAGCCCTAGGATCTGCACGATAGATAGATAGATAGATAGATAGATAGATAGATAGATAGATAGATAGATAGATAGATAGACAGATAGATAGATAAACATATATAAGGATGTACCCAAGACAGTTGAAAAGAGTGTTCTCTCTCTCTTACACACAGTATCATTTCTATCCTCTATCTAAATCATTCATCATCCATGTATCTGTGTATTTATATATCCATCCATTGAACATCTATCTATATTTATTGTCTTTGTATCTATCATGTATTATCTCTCTACATATTATCTATTTATATCTATCATCTATGTATGTATCTATTAGATACCTTCCTATCATCTATCTATATCATCTAACTTAAGTCCATCTATGTATCTATTTATCTACCTACCTACCTATCTGTCTGTCATCAGGCACCAGTGGCTCATGCCTGTAATCCTCACTGCTCAGGAGGCTGAGATACGGAGGATTGAGGTACAAGGTTAATCTGGGCAAAAAGGTTCTAAAGACTTCATCTCCAAAATAGCCAGTGTCATGCCAGGTTAGAGGAGTAACTCAAGTGGTAAAGCACCAATGTAGCAAGCCTGAAGCCCGGGGTTCAAACTCCAGTGCCACCAGAAAAAATAGCATTATGGTTACAGTATCCATAATACCTGTCCTCTAGATTCTATAATTGATGCTTGACTTTATTTGCTCTATCATATTTGTCTCTGTCTATCCATCAGTCCATCCTTGCATCCACCCACTTGGAATGCACTTCAAAGACAATGGTAGGCCTCAAATCTTCAGCATGCATCTCATTTAGCGAAAACAATATAATTTTAAATAGATTTATCATCTCAATATATGAAAAATTTTGAATGATTGTTTTCAGGGGAAATGTACATGCTGCACCTTGTCTCCTTGTATGCATTTTGAAGAATGTGTCCTTCCAAACGTGGGAGGTGTGAAGACACCAAACTCCCAAATGTTAAGCACAGCTGGAAAAGGCTTAGAGTCCCAGGCCTGAGCTGAAGTTGGGGAAGGCTTGTGTGGAAAGAAACAAAAAGGAAAAATATCAAAGGATGGAGTTAACTACGCAGATTAATTTTCAAAAAAGAAAATCTCAGCTATCTCCTTCCTGTTCAATTAGCGCAGTTTACCTGCCTAACAGTCAGGTCACCTGAACTCCTGTTAGGAGGGTAGATTCTGCTGCTGTAACAAGCAGCCCCTCCAATCACAAACTGGCTCAACTGCCGGAGAGAATTTGCATCTATCCACCTGACAGGCTAAGATGGGTGTTCCTGGCCCCGCCCACTCTCTCCAGCTGGTGGTGAAGATTGGATTTTGGTCCAGCTTAAAGGACTCCATCAATCCCTTCAGAGGCCTTTCTTTTTCCCTGCACTCTGCGGGTGGAGGGGGTGAGAGAAGGAGGAGGAGGCACAAGCTGCTTCTTAAAGTCTTCGTTCTGGAAATGGCACCTGTCCCTTCTGCTTACAGCCTATTAGCAAGCCCAGTCCCACGGCAACCCCTTGGTGGGTGCTAGGGGTGCAGAGTGGGGGGAGGAGGTATCCAGAGGATTGATTTGGGTACCTGTACCTAGCAAGGAGCCTCAGGTGAACTACTAGTTTCACAGCTTGGGTTGGAATTTTTCATGGTGACACACATGACCTTCTGACTTTTCCCCATCAGAACTCTCAATTTATCACACCCCACAAACACGGAAAACGTCAGGCGCCTCTTCTCTCTGACATTTCCTTGTGTTCAAATCATGGAACATGCCAGGTGTTCGTGCTGCCTTTCCTGAGCCCGGCAGAAGCCAGGAATAAATCAAGTAGGAAGAAGCCAGTAGCTTATGAAATGAAAGGCAGAGCCGAAGCCCTTAGAAACCCAGTTCCCAGGTATTCCATTTCTTGCTTGATACTTTTTTTGTTTTTTGGAAGTGGGTGGGTCAGTCATGGGGCTTGAACTCAGGGCCTGGGCGCTGTCCCTGAACTCTTTTGCTCAAGGCTAGTGCTCTGCCACATTTTGCCATGGCGCCACTTTTGGTTTTCTGGTGGTTAATTGGAGATAGGAGTCTCATGGACTTTCCTGCCTGGGCTGGCTTTGAACCAATGATCCTCAGATCTCAGTCTTCCTGAGTAGCTAGGATGACAGGTATGAGCCAGGGGCGCTGGCCATTTCTTGCTTTAAAGAGCCCCATATTGTGGCTTTCAAGAGTCTGATGCTGTGACTGTCTATGCATGTGGGATGGCCTAAAAAGCAGAGGTGGAGAGGTGAGAGGAAGAGAACCATTAAGCTTCCTCTTCTAGATCTTAATTTTCCTAGAGCAAGACCCAGGGAGAGTAAGGGCATTAAAGTACCTGAATGTCACTCAAGGGAGCTCAGTAGTGTGTCTTCCAAGAAGATATCCCAGTGACTTAGCCCCAGAGTGCCTCTCTCCATGGTACTGACACTAACTTTGCCTCCAGATTTCAAATGGTGGCAGGGCTTATTACAGCCTTAACCAAGGGTCTAGAAAAGGAACCATTTATGTACCTCTGTATCTTTTGCTATGTACATACTTCCTTAAAAAAAAAAATCTCAACATCTTCTGCTCTCATTCAATTTGCTTATTCAGCTGGTGCTCTACCACTTCAACCATGCTTCCAGTCTGGTTTGTTTAACTGGTAATTTGAGAGGGAGTCTGTAGACTGTTCTATCTGGACTGGCTTTGGACTGTGATCCTCTGTATCTCAGCCTCCTATGAAGTTAGGATTACAGGACTGAACCACCCACATATGCTTAGACAAAAGTAATATATATATATTATAGAATAATAATATACATATATTATAGAATATTTATAATATATAAGATAATATATAATATTGTTAACATGTAATCAAACTTATTAATTATATATTATATATGAAAGTATTATATATATATATATATATATTTTTTTTTTTTTTTTTTTTTGTCAGTCATAGGCTGGAACTCAGAGCCTGGGCACTGTCCCTGAGCTCTTTTGCTCCAGGCTGGTGCTCTATCACTTTGAGCCACAGCACCACTTCCAGTTTTTGAGTGGGTTAAGAGTCTCATGGGGATTTTTCTGCCCAGGCTGGCTTTGAACCATGATCCTCAGATCTCAGCCTCCTGAATAGCTAGATAATAGGCATGAGCCACCAGTGCCTGGCTGAAAATATTATAGTTTAAGGTGACTTTTTCTTTTTAGCATGGCCCCAAATACATCAATACATATATCAATATATGTATGTATTGATGTATAATCAGATGCTTGATATACCAGTTAAATATTTATTTTCATCTCTGTTTTAGGAGAGCTTACTAACATTTTTAAAAAATCTTTGTTCAGATGATAGTACCAATGCCACATTTTTTTGTGGGGGGAGACTTAAATATCTTGTGCTCACACAACCAGCACTTCCATTACCGCTGTATTTCAGAGAGTGAAAACTTCTGCTGCAATTTTCGTACATCATTTTCTCTAGACAAAGAAATGTGTTCGGTGGTCCTTACATCCTGGGGAAATCTTTCCCATGACCTTGACCTCCTGTGCTGGCCTTTGGTCTGAATTGGCACAGACTTAAATTGTTGGTTTAAGAGACATGGTCTTTACTTCTTCCCCAGCCACTCATTTCTTCTCCTTTCTCAGGAAGAGTCTTTCCCCCAGTAGCAGCTTTCTGCAACACCCATGTCCCTGGCTATCAGTGGTCTTCTGACCCACTGTCCTCCAGATTAGACATTGAGACTTGATAGCCCTGTTCATGGGAGTGGAGGGCAGGCATGGGGGCAGTGAATTGGACTGGGATTGCAATCCGTTGAGCACACTGCTGAGAAGCCATCCCCTTTATAATAAGTGTCCACCAAGAGGCACAGTGAAGGATTCCATCATTCCAGAAGTACTTACTGAGCATCTGTCCGACACCTGCTCTCTTCTTCAAGGTCCAGAGACTTGTGTTCCACTGGTGAGGGTGGTGGCGTTGATGACGATCATATTGTCTGCCCTTGTGTGAGTCTCACTGCCTGTCAGGCTCTTGAGTGCATTGTGTGGATGAGCTCACCTTTACTTTATAATGTTCCTAATATCATCTCCATTTCGGACATGAGGAGAATGATACCAAAAGCTGCAACACCCTGCCAAGAGTTACACTAGTGAGCGACCTTTGGTGACTCAGGTTTGATTCAGAATCCTGGCGCTCTTGATGGCATGATTCTCTGCGCAGTGAACAGTGGTCCTCTGTTTGGTGCAGTAATTACACTCTAGGAGGTGAGCTCCTTTGTCTCGTTTTCTTATTTGCCTACGAAGTGCTATGCTGGGTCTGCTGGCCTCATGTTCACTGGAAGCAGCTGCTGTTAGATCAACTGCATGCAGCAGTCCCCCAGGACTCCACATTTTCTCTTCTTCCTTAGCACCCTGTGCTCTACCTTAGACAAATGCCCATTGGAACTGTAAGTCACCTGCAGGAATTTCCTGAGCAGGCGTGGCTCTCACTCCTCCAAACATTGTCCCTTGCCCTGCTGGTCCAGGTTTCAAGTCTTGGCGATGTCTCCAGTACCTGTAGTCATGTGCCTCAGCTGGTTCCTTCACAGTTCTTGGCCTCCATGCTTCCTCAACCTCCACTTCTGGCCTCCATACCTTCTAACCCTCGGCTCCTGGCCTCCATGGCTCTATGCTTCCTACATGTCACCAGCTGTCCCTTTAGCCCCCCCCCCCAGCAATGCTGTCTCCAGCATCATCGGATTCATAATCGTTGCTGGAGACCATGCTACAGATGCACGTGCAAGATAGCATTCTAATTCTTCCCTCATTCTGCTGTAGTTATTGGGGACAAGCCTGTTGTATCTATATGGACATTGTAAGTCAGAAAAGTCCAATGATGGGTTGGGAGTGTAGCTCAGGGGTAGAGTGCTGGCCTAGCCATGGGTAGGTCCTGCATTTCATCCCAACATTGCAAGAAGGAAGGGAGGGGAGGGGAGGGGAGGGGAGGGGAGGGGAGGGGAGGGGAGGGGAGAGGAGAGACTTCTCCAAGCTAGGAGGAAGAGGCAGGATGGCACTGGAGCTCTGATTTTGTGAGGCCAGTTGCCTCCTTCCATTTCTAACAGCAATCTTCTCCATGTCTCCCTTCATTACTAGTCCCCCTCCCTCCCTCCTTTCTTTTTTCTCTTTTCACTTTTATTTTATAATTTTCTCTTCCTCCTTTCTCTCCACTACCCCCTTTTTGTTTTGTTTTGTTTGGGGCTTATTTTGTTTTATTTCTCCTGCTTTGGAAACTATTTCCAAAACTGCTGCATCCTAACATTTGTTGGTTCCTCCTCCACCTACCCTGAAGAAAGCATAAGAATATATATATATGTATATATGTATATATAATGTGTATATGATCTTATGATTGCATTGGCATAAAATACATTCATGAAGATATTAAAACCATTTCCTTCAAGCTGAAACTTCAGGGTTTTATTTTCCTTTGAATTTTAAAGGAAATGAACATGCTTTCATGAGCTCCCAAGAGGTCATGGGGCCTGAGATCCTGCAGGTGTTTTGTCGGTGGAGAAGGTAATGGCTGGTTTTGGCCCCAGCGTTTGGGTAGCCACATACTTCCACAGAGGTACATCCTCTTTGTAGGGCAGGAGAGAGGGGTGCAGAGTACTGAGCCCCCGAGCCCCTGGCATACAGCCTCTTCTGCTTGGAGCCAAGCTCAGCACTGAGTCTGCCAGGAAGAAATTGCCCGAGGGGATTAAAAGACAGAGTCATTCTCACCAGTAACTAAGGCCTTCCCGATTGTCTTTGAGCCCAGTGGTGGGTGGGTGTCGATCCTAATTTTAATCTCATTAGTGACACGTCTTCCCGCGCTCACACACACATGCGTACATACATTAGACGTGGTTACATAACCTACAAAGGCGCCTTTACCGCCGCATTGTCTCCCTACACCACATGCTGCCACATCCCTTCATCATCCGGTTCACACGGAGCTGCAAGGCTTTGCTACCTGCTCCCTTAATCCTCTTCCCTCCACACTTGCTGTCTGATCTTGGATTCCTGCCTTCTCTCGCTGGTTCCATCCTAATTATGGTGCCTCTCCCAGTCCCCCAAATTCCACATGTACTTCGAGTTAACAGCCTGGTGGTTTTGTGGGCTCACTTTTCCCCATTTTTCTTGGGCAGTGACTCACCCGCTGCTTTCCCACGCTCGCTTCTTGGAAGATAGGAAATTGTCAAACAAGATTAAGATCTGCTTTCCTTAACAGAAACAAATTGTATCAAAGAAACTTAAATACCAGGAATGGAAGCTTTCTACATGCACTGCATGGAGCCGCTTGAGCCAGAGTAGGTGAATGGGGTGTGTTTATCGGGAAAATGCGATCTGATGCACAATATCACACAACTCCCAAAGGTCAACATGTGGCCCGAGAGATGGCTTCCGGGGGCCCAATCATCATGTCTCCTTCTCAGGACCTCCAACTTGTTACCCAACTTCTCACCATTGTTTCTTTCTGTGGATGTGCACCAGCACCCCCACTCTCCTTCTGCCCAAGAACATCCTACAAGTTTAAAATCCCAGGAGGGAGGAAGAGGGACCACCATCTCCAAGGGAATATGACAGGGACGTTATCTCTGAAAAGCAGAGACCCCTGACTTGTCTGGTCCGTAGGCCAAAGCAGGAATTTCCTTTACATTGCCACGTCTTTCAAATGTGATCCAATGTGTGTGTGTGTGTGTGTGTGTGTGTGAATATTAGTGCATTAAGTCAAGTCTACTTATCTTGGGTCCATAGAGCCTTGTCTGGTGTAAATGTTGCATTTTCCCGTTCTGGTTGCCCTCCAGGAATGCATCTCAGCCATATCTCTGTGCTGGCTCAGAAATCCACAGCTCAACTGCACGGAGTCCCTGTTCCTCCTCTTTGCTACAGCAGCCTCGATTGTGGAAACTTCTCGATTGTTATCCTCTGACCCCACCTTGGCAAATGTGACTCATAGGATCAGAGATGCTAGATTTTGTTGTTTCTGGCCCCTTCCCTTCTTCACAGTGTTGCTCTTAACTATACTGATGACCCAAGAGGGCTGACCACGCAGTAAGCATCATACTGCATCACCTCCATTTTACAGAAGCAGGCACCGAGGCTAGGAGAGGTGAGACACATGCAGATGTGCAGGTGAATCCATCCTGCCCAGTCTCCCTGGAACTGCTCCTGCCACAGAGAAGCCCTCCTCTGTGATTGGCAGTCTGTGACACCAGCCACGAAACCAGCCTTGTGCTGACAGAGCACAGCAGATTAAGGAGAAAACAGGCTTTTCTCTGTGCAACCTAATTGTTGAAATGAATGACAGACCCTTAAGGGTTTCATTTCATTGTCGTGTGGTAAAAAAGCATCAATTACTGGCTTGTTTTCCCACACACCCTCTAAAACAACAGTCAAATTAAATCTGCTTTTATTTTAGCCATCTAGTGTTTTCCGATACAACATGACTTAATGAAATTTGACAGAGCCATCCGTGTCAACAAAGTTTATCTTATTTTTTTCTGAAATCTTTTTTTTTTTTGTAATCAGAATACTTAACATCTCCTTCAGCAATACCAAGTATATGATAGAGTATTTCTTGTGTGTGTGTGTGTGTGTGTGTGTGTGTGTGTGTGTGTACACCAATCCTGGAAGTTGAACTCAGCCTGGACGCTTTCCCTGATCTTTTCTTGCTCAAGGCTAGGGTTCTACCACTTGAGCCACAGCTCTACTTCTGGCATTTTGGTAGTTTATTTGAGATAAGAGTCTCACGGAAGAAAGCTGCCTGGTTCCAGCCACGATCCTCAGATCTCAGCCTCCTGAGTATCTAGGATTACAGGCATGAGCCACTGGTGTTCTGCACAATAGTTAGATATATCTCTATATATCTCTATATAGAGATATATCTGTATATATACATACCTGTATATATATATATATATATACATATATGTGTGCGTATATCTCTATCTATCTACCTATCTATCTATCTATCTATCTATCTATCTATCTATCTATCTATCTATCTGTCTGTCTGTCTATCTATCTATCTGCTAAACCTTCTCATTCACGTTATAATTGAAAGTCTGTACCCTCTACCCATCTTCTGCTTATCCTACTCTCCCAGCCCTACTGGCCACCAGTCACCAACTCTGCTCCTCTCAGTTGGATAGTTTTAGATTCACATCTAAGTGAGATCCTGCACTATTTGTCTTTCTGTATGGTGTTTATTTCACATCACAAGTTCCTCCAAGTTCACTAGTGTGTGTGTGTGTGTGTGTGTGTGTGTGTGCAAGCTGGTCCTGGGGCTTGAACTCTGAGCCTGGGAAGTGCCCTTGAGTTCTTATGCTCAAGGTTAATGTTCTACCACTTAAGTCTCAACTCCAATTTTAGCTTTTTGCTGGTTAATCGGAGATAAGAGTCTCACAGATTTTCTATCCAGGCTGGCTTTGAACCATGTTTTTCAGATCTCAGCTTCTTCAGTAGCTAGGATTGCCAGCGTGAGCCGCTGGCATGGGGCCTCTTTGACATTATGTATTGTAGTCCAGTTAAATGGTTCTCTCTCTCTCTCTCTCTCTCGGTCATGGGGCTTGAACTCTGGGCCTGGGTGCTGTCCCTGAGCTCTTCAGCTCAAGGCCAGCACTCTACCACCTGAGCCACAGCACCACTTCCCATTTTCTGGTAGTTTATTGGAGATAAGAGTTGCATGGACTTTCCTGCCGGGGCTGTTTTGAACCATGATCCTCAGATCTCAGCTTCCTGAGTAGCTAGGATTGCAGGCGTGAGCCAGCAGTGCCCGGCAGTTAAATGTTTCTTATTGGACCCAACCATGCATCTTCCTGTGGAGAACACAGGAAAGGCATGTCAGGTTGAAGGTCAGTCCCTCTCCACTCTCTTTTCCCCAGCCTCTGAGTCACCCCTTCAATCCTTTGCTTAACAATGGCATGCCTGTAGAGGCAGAAATGACCAGGCTAAAGGTACCTTCCTGCACTTCAGTCACACTTGCCTGACTTCCGCTGCTAGCGAACACAAATTCAACTTGATTAAATCTCAGGGGTGACACAGCATCATTTAAAAAGGTTTAATTCAAAATACAACTGTTGCCCTGACCTCTGATATGAAAAACTAGATCATTGGTTACATCCATACTCAATGCTATTATCATCTATAAAGATATTGATTGTTTATTTATTCATTTAGAAATCAGGGTGTTGCTACGTAACCCAGACTGGCCTTCAAGTCTCAATCCCTCTACCTCAGTCTTCAGAGTACTGAGAAAACAGGTGTTTGCCATCACACCTAGCTAAGATTTGTGTGTGTGTGTGTGTGTGTGTGTGTGTGTGTGTGTGTGTGTGAGTGTGTGTGTGTGTGTGTGTGCGTGCCTGGGCTGGTGCTTGAGCTCAGGGCCTGGATGCTGTCCCTGAGCATTTTTTGCTCCAGGCTAGCCCTCTACCACTTGAGCCACAGCTCCACTTCCAATTTTCCAGTAGTTCATTGCAGATAAGAGTCTTACAGACTTTCCTGCCTGGGTTGGCTTTGAACTGTGACCCTCAGATCTCAGCTTCCTGAGTAGCCAAGATTGTAGGCATAAGCCACCAAGTAGTGCAATATATATGTTTTAAAACTCTAGAAGATTTCCTGATTGATCATGAAATAACTACGCCTGGTCATCTGAGCTGATCCACGGACATTACTGTCCAAGCAAACTTGAAGACTGTCTTCAGGAAACAATTATTTCCTCATAGGAGAAGCCTGTAGTCTCTCTTACATGGCTTCTGCCCAGCCCAGGCCCAGTCCAGCAGAGAGTATCATCTTGCCTTTCATCCTGAGTTCTTCATAAGCACTTCCTGGAACAGGTTTTGCAGAACTATTGGTCTGGTTCTCCACTTTGCTTTCTAGCTTTTCCCTGGTTTGTACATAGAGGAAATGAGATCAAGAATCTCTTGTACCCTCTGGAAGGAATGATAACATCTTCTCATTTTACATTTGTGTGCCTTTGCTTTAATAACCATAACCTGCTGGGTTCTAGGCACCGGGTTTTACCAGTGCTTTCCATTGGTCTCAGCGCTCCCTTCAGTGGAGGAACAGAGACTCAAAGAGCTAATGTATCCAAGCACACTGAGCAGAGCACAGGATAGAGTCAGGATTTGAACTCAAGAATCCAGCATTCCAAACTGTGCACACGCTTCTCATTACTCATAAGCTTCCAGCCTCTGTGGGTGCCCTTGTGGCACTTTTCCCTGACACAGATTGTCCTGCTACCTATCAGGTGGTCGCCGAGAGGATGCTGACATTCTCTTCATCGTGAAACCAGTCTGCACCCGGTTTTCTGTCAAAATCCTCCTCTCCACAGGGCGAGTGCCCTTGGGGGGAAGCTGATAGAGAGCATTTGGCTCATGTTCCAGCTCCTGGTTACAACATGTCCTGAGGGCCTCTGGCCAGTTCACTTCCCTGTCCTCTCCCGGTGCTGGTTAGACCTTGGCTCAGGAAGGACCCAAAGATTGAGAAGATTCTGATTTAATTGGTCTGGAACATGGCCCACACATCAGCTTCTCACGGATCTGCAGGGAATTTTAAAATGTGCCGCACAGCACGGAGGGGGCAGACAACAGCTTGCTGGGAGCAAGCGGGACAAAGGCAAGGAGAGCCTGTGGCCTGGGGGAGGGCAGGCGCTGTGTCTGCCTTAGAGCTCAGCTGGTTGGAGCCCCGCTGCAAGGGTCCATGGGACTGGGTGAATGCAGACAGGAGGTAGCTCCAGAGATCACAGGATCCTCAAAGAAAGTGCGCCTGAACAGTAGAAAGAGGATCCAGCAGATGACTCTTAAGTGCTGCATCTAATCTACCCACAGCTATTCCCTCGCGTTCTAAGCATTCAAGAAAAGCATGATCCCGTTCATTCTTCCACACTCATCGTCACTCTTTATAACCTTTCTGGTGTCCTTTCCTAAGTATCAGGGGATCCTCAGAACCCAATTTCTCTGCCTCTGTTTTCAATGCACTGTCTGAAATCATCAAGTTAGAATCTTTCCCCCTCAGGCTGGCCACTGGTGACTCACACCTGTAATCCTAGCTACTCAAGAGGCTGAGATCTGAGGATCATGGTTCAAAGCCAGCCCAGGCAGGAAAGTCCATGAGACTCTTGTCTCCAGTTAACCACCAGAAAACGAAGTGGTGCTGTGGCTCTGGTGGTAGAGCACTAGCCTTGAGCTGAAGAGCTGAGGGACAGCATCCAGGCACAGAGATCGAGCCCCATGACCTACAATAAAAAAAAAAAAAAAGAAGAAAAAAAAGACTCTTTCCCCCTCATTACCAGCAGTGTGGATCAGGTGCCTAGGTCAGACATAGAGCCAACAAAGTATGTGGGTGCATTGAAGGAGAGGTGTGAGGGAGCAGAATGAAGTAGGGGGAGAAGGGAGCTCTGAACTTGGGGCAGGTGTCTGTTGAGGAGGGAATGGGTGAGGAGAAGGGTCTTTATTGCTTGAAGTTTCAAACTCCCCAGCCAGCTGGGGATCGGATATGGGTTCAAAAGGTACCATCAGTCTCGTGTTCTTTCTCAAATGAGAGACCGTTGAGGAGAGCTACTATCATGCATAGGGTTGTGTCATCTTGAGATTGTGTGTTCAAGTCCTGGCCACGGGCACCTCAGAAGGCGGGCTTCACTCAGAGAGAGGTCTGTAGAGAGGTCATTGAGATAGGATGAGGTGGTATTGGACTAGCGTGGGCCCTGATCGCATCCATGGCTGTGTCCTTGTAAGAAAAGGGACATTGGGACGCTGACACAGAGCACCCAGTAGAGATCACCATGTGAAGGCACTGGCAGAAATGGGAGTAATGTGTCTATAAACCAAGGGATGCCAAGGCCTGCTGGCAGCTACCAGAGCTGGCTTGGGCCAATCTTTCTCAAAGTCAAAAGGAATCCGTATCGCTGACATTGTTGACTTTGGACAATGCCCTGAACTTTTGTGCTCCAGGCCAGCCTTCTACCACTTGAGCTGAAGTTCCACTTTCAGTTTTTTGGTGCTTAATCAGAGATGAGTTACACAGATGTTCCTGCCTGTGCTGGCTTAGAACCCTGACCCTCAGCTCTGAGCCTTCTGAGTAGCTCAGATTGCAGGCATAAACCATGGGCCCCTGGTAATAGTCTTCTTTTTATAAATGAGAATACTAAGGCTCAGAGAAGTTCAGAGAATCTCCCAAAGTCACACAGCTAGTGTGCAGTGATCCTGGACACATTACTAGCTGTTCTTATTCTCAACTCATAGCAAAACCACGCTAGAGCATTAGCCCACCCCATGGATGTAGGCCAGGATTCCTGGCCCACTTTACCTGTGGGACTTGCTGGCAAAGCTCATCATAACCAACTTTCCAGCCAGGAATTCCTGGGCTACTTTTCTCTGTTTTAGTTTTTGCCCCTGGAGTTCTGCTGTTTATTATAACTTTCCCAGAAGCCTCTTGGCTAACAGATGTGGCTGAGAATTTGATAAGAACGTCACTTCAACACATCCTTTCCATCTGTTTGGGACCCGGGCCCTGGAGACGGAGGCACAGCTGAGCAAACAGCCCACACCCTCCATGTTGATATTAAAGTTTCTGGAAGCTCCAGGAACTGCTTAAGACAATTCATAAAAGACTAGGGTTTCCACTTAAAGGGATAGTTTAGAATGCAACCATTTTCTTTGCTAATGTTGTGTAGGGCTATTTCCCCCCACCTCTTTTTCTCTCCTGTGTAATCTTCAAGTGCTAGGCACATGACCAGAATTTGAAAGGGC
This sequence comes from Dipodomys spectabilis, assembly GCF_019054845.1. Lineage (NCBI taxonomy): Eukaryota > Metazoa > Chordata > Mammalia > Rodentia > Heteromyidae > Dipodomys > Dipodomys spectabilis. Next base: position 3,838,000 of record NW_024870804.1, read on the forward strand.
TAAGCAGGAAAAAATAGAGAGAGAAAAGGAGTCAGGCCTGGTGGCTTATGCCTGTAATCTTAGTTACTCAGTAGACTGAGATCTGAGGATCAAGTTTCAAAGCTAGCCTGGAACAAAAAAATTCAAGAGACTCTTGTTTCTAATTAATCAGCAAAAAGCCAGGAGTAGAGCTGTGGCCCAAGTGGTAGAGTGCCAGCCTTAAGTTTAAAAAAAAGCCAAGGGAGATGGCCTTGGCCTTGAATCCAAGCCCTAGTATACACACACATACATACACACACACACACACACACACACACACACACACACACACACACACACACACACACACACACACACAAGTAGAAGAGGTGAGTGCTGGCAGAACTGGTGCCTGGGAGGTGGCGGTTGCCTTGTCTGAAGGGAGTCATCAGGGCTGGAGAATTCTTGGAGGTCATGAGAAGTGACCTTCATCTTTTCTAGGCAGTGTTAGGGTGTAGAAGGACATTGCAAACCACGGGAATGGAATAGTCAGAAGAAAAGATCATGAAATGCCAAGCCTTGGGGAACCATGGAGGATTTCAGGCATGCAGGTTGTATGATCTGGTCTACAGCTTTTAGAAATAATTCTTGGCTCAGGAAAGATCATCTCTGAAGAGTCTCAGTGTCTTTCTAACTAAAAGCGGATAGCGGCTGTTTATCCTGGTCTCTGCCCTGTGGTCTTAAGCAGGGGGCTAAGATGTCATTCATAGACTCCAGCATGGCTCCCTTGCTCTTGGAAGAGGAGGGGGAGCCACAGGCATCCAGGATTGGCTGTGTGTCAGTGTCAAGTCCCTCCTACCTGCTTCCAGGATCCTCCCACCTGCTTCTGGGATCCTTCTACCTGCTTCTGATGTTCTTCCACTGTAATCCCTCCACTCCAGTGCACCATGGGAAGAGCACTTGCTTGTTCCCTACCTCACCTTAACTAGCCTGGTTCTCCCAGGAGAGTCTTCTATCTCCTGATTCTACATCTTAGAACAGTTGCTTGCTGCGGTCTTGGGATCTGTCTTGATGAGCGGCTGAGGGAGGAAAACCAGTGGGCACCAGGGAGACAAGACAGAAGAGTTGGGGCTATCTACCCCGGTGGGCCCCTCCTCACCACCAAAAGTAGTAGATGGGTTTTGAGATCTGACTCAAAGCCCAGCAGGTCAGATCGAGCAGGAGGGCAGCTTTTAGACTTCATTGTGGGGCTGAGGAACTTCATTGTTGCTGTGGAAATATATGCCTGAAACCTTTTCCTACAATGCCCTAAATCCCAGCAGCTGCCCTGCCCTGGATCACTGCTTACTGTGTCAGGAGCTCAGACAAGGAGTCTGTGAGCTCAGCCTGGAAGCTTCAGTGCATTCATGTAGGAGGCACCGAGCTTCTGTGTCTAAGTCCAGTCAGACCAGCTGAGCAAGCTGTGCTGAGCTGCCTGTCCCCTGTGTCTAGGTTCTTTTCCTGTGTGTGTTTCTCTCTTTGTCTTGGGTCTCTGGTGCATCCTCTGGTCCTACACCCGAGTCAGGTGTGTGCACTTCCTTTCTTTAACCACCTTGAGCTCTCTTCTGGAGCTCACCTGAAGTTGTTTTTAGAAGGCAGGAACTTTGGTCAGACAGACCTGAGTTCAAATCTTGGTTCTGGCTTTATGGAATTGTGGTGTATGCAGATTACTTAACCTTTCTGTGCCTCAGTTTCCTGCACAATGGAGGTTCACAGTCTACCTACTTCCTAGACTATAATGCAAAGTAAATGAAAATAGCCAATGTAAACCAGTAATTGCGTGGTTACATTGGTAGGTGCTTAAGAATTTGGTGATGATTAATACATACAAAGAAGAGAACACAGTGTATAGAGTAACTATATCAATCTGTTAAATTTATTCTTCCAGGAAGCCTTCCCAGGAGCTCCCAGATCAGATTGGATTTCTGTAATGTGGTTCTTCCTTGAGCTTTCCAGAACCTTTTTTTAGGATAGTACCTAAATCACTGCTCCCCCTGGATACTCAAAACCAAGAAAAATAATATGTTCACCAGCCATTGGTCCTGACCATGATCAGTGTCCTCAGAAGCCCCAAGACAACAGAGAACTCCATTAGACTATGTCTCACAACCACCCTACCATGAATTGCCCAAAGACTTTCTCCTTCTCCAGCATTCAAGCCTGCTTATGTCACCTGTGCTTAGCAGGCTGTTTGAGAACACTTCATCACAGAATAAATACTCACTTCTGACAGGCATTCGCTGGTTCCATAAGTGTTTATTGGACATCTACTATGTGCAAGTACTATTGTGGGCTCTTAGATTATGCCAGTGGATTAAACAGGGCTATTTTATTCTAACCACGTGAGCGAGGCACTGATGCGAATCAGGAAGGGGTCAGTGCTGGGTCCTCTCTGCTCTCCTTGTACCCTCTGGATTGATTGGGGTCAGCACGGTCCCCTTGTCTCCCAGTTAGCAGAGGGCCACACTGGGAGTGGCTGGGACCGTGAACAGCTGTCTGCAGCTGGCCCCAGCACGTCACTTCCCTGATGCATCTTCTGTCTTCCCCAGGTGATGCTCTCTGAGAGGAAGGGCACGGATGAGCTGTACGCAGTGAAGATCCTGAAGAAGGATGTGGTGATCCAAGATGACGACGTGGAATGCACGATGGTGGAGAAGCGCGTGCTGGCCCTGCCCGGCAAGCCGCCCTTCCTGACCCAGCTCCACTCCTGCTTCCAGACTATGGTAACTTATCCAGTGGCCCTGGAAGGGTACATCTGGGGCTGTACCCAAGCTTTGGCTGGAAGTTATGGCTCAGCAGTCCCCTGTCCAATGAGCTACCTGAGCCCTTGACATTATAGAAAAAAAAATGGTGCTAGGTCCAGAAAAGTCAACCAAGAATTCCTGAATCAGATGCTGAGCCAACTCAGATTAAGGAACTCAGGCAATTGATTTCATAACCATCAGGGTGGAACTGTGTTCTGACAGCAGACCATGACTTTGAGGCAGGAACTCAGTACAAAGATCCACAGACTAGCTGGATGCCAGTGGCTCACGCCTGTTATCCTAGCTCCTCAGTAGGCTGAGATCGGAGGATAACGGTTCAAAGCCAGCCTAGGCAAGAAAGTCTATGAGACGCTTAGTTCCAATTAGTCACCCAAAAAGCTGGAAGTGGATCTGTGGCTCAAATGGTAGAGCACTAGTCTTGATCACAAAAACTCAGGGACAGTGCCCAGGCTCTGATTTGCAAGGGGTCTCCTCAAAGAAGGGGTTGTATGATTGCCCAACCCTGCAATGTCCACTCATTGGGACAAGTGAGCTCAGAGCCATGACTGTCAGATTGAGAAGGGAACATTTGTATGCTGTTCTTGCTGTGATTTCAGTTCTGCCTTCAATAGCAAGAGGGATCCCTTCCTCTCTGCTCATCTGATCTCAGCCTCCACAGTGGAGGAAGAAGAGGCCACAGACCCACTATGAAGAGGTACCAAGTTAATTCTTGCAGCTGTGGCTTCTGAGGTCATAAGGGCCTTGTGATGATGCTCTGAGAGAATCCTTGAGATTAATTTGGGTTCGCTCTTTTTCCAACTTTCCTGATGATTTCAAAGACCACCTCTTTGTGAGATAGGATGCTACTGTGTTGCATCTAATTTTCAGTCTTTAGTGATACAGCCACCCTCCTCCCCTTCCCCAGCTCTCCCACCCCTTTCTTGTATCTTCTTTCATCTACTGGAAATCCTGGGCTGTTTGATCTGTAATGTTTTTCTCGGTCTGGGGTTTGCTTACTAGATAGTCCTACCGCATCTCAGCACATTCCCCTGCCCTATTTTCTGAAAATTGGAAACTAGGATCTAGATGCTTCGTCAGACTCAGCTTTAATCCTACTTGCAAGACCCCTGGGGGAGGGAACTTTTTCTTTTTTTTCTGCCGAAGGCAACTTGAATAGTTAGAACATTATTACAGGACATACAAAATGATCAACACAGGCAGCAAGCCTCGGCGGACAGCCAATGAGAAGCCTTAGGTGTCTTGTAACAAATGCTTTCACAGGCTTGTGGGCTGTGGTTGGATGTTTTCTACCCCTGTGGAGGGAGCGAGTTCTTTCATTTCCAGCCACATATCATCTTCTGGTCTCTCTCAGTACTTAGACTCATTGATTCATTGGGGATTGTAAAAGGATGTTAGCCTAACTCTGTATCATTTCCCTTTCCATCACAATTTGGGATGTGTTGCGAAAAATGTGTTTGTAGTTTCTGCCAGATTCCAGTGGCACACATCTGTAATCCTAGCTACTCAGGAGGCTGAGATTTGAGGATTATAGTTCAAAGCCAGCCCACAATGGGAAAGCCCTCAAGACCCTTACCTTCACCAAAAAGTCAGAAGTGCCATTGTGGCTCAAGTGGTAGAGCACTACCCTTGAGCACAAAAGCTCAGGGACACTGCAAGGTCCTTAGTTCAAGCCCTAGTACCAGTGCACGTGCGTGCACACACACACACACACACACACACACACACACACACACACACACACACACACACACACACACAAAGTAATTTCATCATTCCATGATGGTCAGGTTCACAGAAAGGGTAAAATAAATGCTTGGTTTTTTAAATTTATTAAGCAGTTTTTGAGATTCATTTTTGTGCACTAAGAGGGACTACCATTTTCTCTTAAAATGTGTGTATGTGCGCACGTGCATGTGCATATGTGCACATTAGTACTAAGGCTTGAAATCAGGGCTTGGGCTCTGTCTCTTAGCCTTTTTGCTCAGTGTTGGTGCTCTACCACTTGAGCCACAGTTCCACTTCTAACATTTTTTTAGTGGTTAATTGGACAAAGAGTCTCATGGACTTTCTTGCCCTGGGCTGACTTTGAACCACAATTCTCAAATTTCAGCCTCTTTAAAGGAATTGTTTATAAGAAAAAGTTAATATAAAAGAGAATAGTAAGTAAATCATCATTTATATTACATATTCAGGTGGTAACAGGCAGGACTTAAACCTCTAGGGTTTAAATCTGTAGGTCTAGCTACTTCCTTTGCCATGGGTGGTACCCAAACTGACTCTTGGGCATGACTTGATGAAGGATGGTCTTCCTGGTAAATGAACTACAGGCAGACCTCCTTTGCAAAGATTTGTCTGTGAAATCTTGAACAAGCAGTTCTTAGTTTCAGGCGACTGTGTTGCCACTGGAAAAGATCAGTCATTTGTGACCCAGGTTCATTGTGAGACCCACACTGAACTTGTTCACACTCGAGGCCAGGAATGCAGCAAAAGCAAGACTTTCATGATTGTATTGCAAGACCCAGTGTCTGATGGCAGACGCCCTTTCCACTTTTACAACAAACCATTTGTGTCTAGCACATGGGGTCCCTCCTCTAACCCCTCACTGGCCTGAGAATTGTGGGGCTTACATTCCTTCCCAGATGTCACCGAAGTTACATTGCTTTCTATTGCGTAATTCCAACACATGCACCCTTCTTGAGGTTGGTTGAAGTCAAGAAGTGAGCTTTGGGCTGTCTCTACCCTCTTTCCTTGTTTGTTGTTTTGTAGGGGTGGGGAGAAGGCCTTTCTGGGTATGTGCTTTCTAGCACATACACAGTTTCTACCCATTTTCTCATTTTTTTACAGTCCATTCTTCCCCTTGCTAGTCAGTCTCTAATTAGCCCTGTTTGTCTATGGGTTTTCTAAGGCACAAAACTGTGTCACTCTTTTCCACTCAAGATCAAATGCCTTATCTGAAAACTGACCACCACTGATTTTTTGGGGGGGCGTGGTTGGTCGTGGGGCCTGAACTCTGGGCTTGGGCACTGTCCCTCAGCTCTTCAGCTCAAGGCTAGCACTCCAGCTCTTGAGCCACAGTGCCACTTCCAGCTTTTTCTGCTTATGTGGTACTAAGGAATAGAAATCAGGGCCTCATGCATGCAAGGCAAGCACTCTACCACTGGGCCACCTTCCCAGCCCAACCACCACTGATTTTTATTTCTGACATCCAGTCAAGGATAGCATCTTCACTGGTAATTGGTAAGACTAAGGAGTGGATTTGAGTTTATTATTTTCATATGGAACCAACCACTTCAGTCCCCTGTCTTTTAGTATGCTTTCTGGTAGTAGAGAGGAGAAGTTGGGCTTATATGGAAATTGTGCAGAGCTCTGAGTTTCACACAAGGAATGATCATAGCCCAGGGAGGAGAGAATACGTAGCAAAGAGAGTGGTATTGCAGAGTTGGGTCCTGCCTGGAGGTGAACATACAATGCTTGGAGACTCAAGCAGTGTCTTGATCCACAAAACCAGGAATGGGTCAGGTTGCTTCCATATGGCTAGAGCAATACTTAACCTATCAACAGGGGCTGGATTGTTTGGGAGGTAGGAAGGGGATGCTTCAAGCAGAAAGCCTGAATGAGACCGACTGAGGGAAGACCAGATACCCAGGCCATCTCAACTGTACTCAGCATGTGTGTTCCTGACCTAATTCAAATGCTTCCCTCCCCTCTCACTTTCTTTTTTTGGCTAAACACATGTATTTTAATTTTGTATCATTTGACTTCCTCTATCAAAGGTTTATAATAATATCTACTCTATTGGAGGTGCAGGGGCAACAATTTCCAGCTGCATGACAAGGCATGTACTTTGAACAAGTCAGGGCTGGGATTTGAACCCAGGTAGTCTGGCTGTAAGGGCCTTGCACTTAACCACTACGCCAGGATGTCTTGTGAGTATGGGTTTTCTCCCTGCCACTTCACCTCACACCTATGGGGTAGAGTCCCCAGTCATTAGCTTGTCTCCATCGTGTCTTCCCTGGAGGCCTGAGCTCTACATCAGACTTGCTCACTCCTTGTCTGCCCAGATAGTCACAAGCTGCTCACTGTGTCTCCAACCCTTGGTTTTCCCATCTCAGAGCTAATGACTTTCCAGTCGAGTTTCCGCCATATGTCTTCACATCCAAGTACACAAAGATCTTATGGTGGAAATGATTATCTATCATCCTCCTTGGAAAGTGAGAGGATTGCAGATCAAGGGTACAGGGTAGAGTTCTCCCTGATAGCCCCCAGGAACTGACCCATTGAACTCAGAGTCTACTCTTCTGTAAATACACCAGGCTAAGCCATACCAAGAAGAACTTGACATTGACAACATCACAAACAAGGAAAAGCTCTCTCTTACCTCATTCTCCTCTCCACATTTCTGGGGGAGAGGTAGTGTGGTGAACCCCAGTTTTATAGAGAAAAATGCTGACATTCAAAGAGGTTAAGTGACGTATGTGATAACACACAGATGGTCAATCATGGAGCTGGGATTTGTTCTGCAAGAATCCAGAATCCTAAATCTGAAAGCCCTTGTGGTCTTCCCTGTGCCTTAACTCCATAGGGTCATTGCTGGTTTTCCCAATCACATGTAATCCTCACAGGCAAGGGGGTTGTGGTCCACATTTCTGCTGACCCTCCAAAAGGTGACATGGATTAGGTTACATGCATGGCAGATGGGAGCCCCAGAACTCGTACCCACGTTTCCTAATGGCTCTTTGGCTGTTCTTTATTTGGTGAAAACATCATCCTAAGAGGCAGGTAAGATTTTCTCCAAGTGAGATGAATATTAATGGTTAGGAAACTCTACCTATAGAGGCAAGCCATGGTGATGTTGGCTTGGGGGGGAACAGGAGAGCCACACTCTCTTCCTGTAGGCCCATGGAGATGGTCCTCTGACTCACTCCATCCCTTCCATTACCTGGTCCCTTGATTCCCCCTCACTACCATCCTCTTGGGTGTGATGGGGAGGGGGCACGGCAGTGGTGCCAGAATCTCTAAAAGTCATTACATCTTTGTTGGTATTTACAGGGTGCCAGTGGCCTATTGACTATTTGAACACATATTTATCTGTTGAACTAAATATGTCAGGTCTCAGCTCCATTCCCATTAGGGTCGCATCACTGAACAAAAGAGAGATGAAGTCCCTGTTCCTGTGGAATTTATATTCCAGTGGGGGAGACAGCTTAATGATAATAGCAATCCTAAAGGGGAAAAAATGGAGAGAGAGAGAGACAAAGAGACACAGAGAGAAAGCCAGGGAGAGAGAGAGAGAGAGAGAGAGAGAGAGAGAGAGGCAGGGAGATGCTATTTTTGATTAAGATGACATTTGAGCAGAGACCAGAGCCAGGGAGGCTGTCTGGGGGCAAAGCAACGCAAAGGGCCAGCAGAGTGTGTGTGAACGCCCAGGGCGGCAGGCTGCCCTCCCATGTGAGAGGCAGCAAGGCTAGGTTAGCCTGAACGGATTGTCATGTTGTATTTCATGACCCCGAATTCCTTCAGGATTCAGCGATCTCTAAAAGAATGACACATCTTGTATAACATGCTTCCAATTTGATACTTTTTAAACATTTTTTTTTCTGGAGACTTAGAATTTTGAAGACTAAAGACCCTGCATAGAATGTTTTTGCTTGTTTAATACTCAGGGTGTTCAAAAGTGATGGGTGAAAAGAGACATCCAGCAGTATGTTTTTTTAAAAAATAATTCTTAAAATGATGCAATTTTTTTTTTTAAAAAAAAGTAAGTTGTTTAGGAAAGCATCAGAAACATCCTTAGGTGGGTTTTTAAAACTTTTAGCAAAAAACAAAAAAAAACAAAGAAAAAAAACAACCCAAAACACCAAAATAGGCATGGCACAATATTAACAGAAAATGTAGAGAATAAATTCTAGCTTATTATTCCAAGTATGTTAAATTGAATATGCACATGTTTATGCATCGGAAGAGGGTATGGAGCACTCAAATTATTGATTTGATTTAGGGAGAGTCTTCCCTTTAAAATTATTCCTTCAGAAAGATCTACAGTAATGCAGTTTAAAAATGATTTTAATGTGCCACAAGATGGCAAAGTGAATACTCAAATAGATGCAAAAGCTTTCAGCGAGGAGTTGAATTTTTAGAAAAGTATTCATTAGGTGAACTGGTTGGTCTTCAGGACTTGGGCAAATTGTCCTGAAGCAGCCAAAGCTAAGCATATGATTACTGGTTATGAGGTGAAAGTCACTAGCCCATTCTGAATATTGGCTTTATCATCTTTAAGCATAATAAGGAAGGATTAAAAGCTACTGCAGGTAAACGATAATACACATAAAACGCAAGTTACCTCCACAATTCGATTTGGCCGGGGGGAGCACCTGGCTGCATCGGCAGGCAAGACTTCTATTTCCTCCAATCTTCTTGCCATTTTACTTAGGGACAATTATCTGCCCGGCACATCCATTGCAATTTCCCAACTGCCAGTGGGCACAGGCAGTTAAGTTTCTTCAGCAAAACATCTATTTTAACTGTTTTCTTTTCAATTGAACATATGCACCTCTTTTCTTCTTCTTCTTTTTTTTTTAAATAGAATTAGATTTTATGAGTCACTGGAGGACAGAAGTTACTTCCTCCCCAAAATTTGCTGCCGTGGCCCAGCAATAACTCAGCTGCAAGGCATGATGGGAGAAAGACCAAGCTGGCATGCAGGGGAGGATGGGTAAGGGGACTGAGGGTCACTTCTGCTTGCAGTGTGGGCACCATTCTGACAGCATGGCTATTGAGCCCTCGGTGTGTCCCCTGGCAGGGGGGCAGGTCTCTGGTGACTTCAGGTCAGTTCTGGGTTAGCAGTCATGTCCAAGAATGTGGTCGGACATCAGACTTTGGCCTTGCTGTCAAAAGCTCTGGCACATGTCTTGGTTAGAGATGATTGGGTTGTAGGAAATAGAATGCTCCTGTCTCATCAAACTAGCTCAAGTCCCACCCACCCCCACCCTAATTTTCTTTTATGTGAAAGAAACAAGGCAGGGCTAGGAAGGTGGCTCAGTGGTAGAGCTCTTGCCTTGCATGCATGAGGCCCTGGGTTCAATTCCTCAGCACCACATAAGCAGAAAAAGCTGGAAGTGGCACTGTGGCTCAAGTGGTAGAGCACTAGCCTTGAGCTGAAGAGCTGAGGGACAGTGCCCAGGCCCAGCGTTCAGGCCCCATGACCAACAAAAAAAGAAAGAAAGAAACAAACAAACAAGGCAAAGGTGTACTTGGACCTCTTGAGGGACTAGAATTTGTAACTTCAAAGTAATCTGAAGTAGACGTACAGTCGTCTTTCTCCTTTCTTGATTCCTTGTGGCTCATAATCATGGCCCCCTCCATTTTGTCCCCCCTTGTAGTTTGTTCATCCATCAAAACCCTGAGCTCTAGCTCATAGTCATAGAAAAGAGATTGTTTGCTTTAGTTGGGGTCATGTGCTCATGCCTGGCCCAATCAGCTGCTGATCAACCGCAAGGAAGTCAATCGAAAGCCTCTGAAAGGGGATATGTCTACCGGGAAGGAATCACTGGTGCGCATGTGAGGTGGTAGTGCCATCTTGAGTCCAGGCAAACCAACTGGGTTGAAAGTGGATGTAGGAACAAATATGGCTTTCTGTTCTTCCAAGGAGAGGAAGCCTGTGGCAAGGCAAGGGAAGGAACCAGACATGCATATGGAGCTAGGGCAGGTAGCAATAGACACAGCTTGGTTATCTCTGCTTTTTCCATGGTGGCCGAGTGTATTTACTCAAGAACCCAAAATGTGGGGAGATCTAAGGAAAAGAGGTAGTTGTTACCCTTAAGGATTTTGGTCTCTACTAGGACGTGCAAGGCTTTGAAAGTGGAAACAAAAAGGTAGAGGGGCATCAATTATTTGATTCTGCCAGCAACCCTAAGACTATAAAATATACAAGAAAGGAAAGTTGTGCGGGCACATGTCCTTGACCACGCATGGAGTTTGGTGACGTGCTGTGAATTTGCACAGACTTGACACACCTCACCTGCTAAAGCTTAGGAGCATCCCACATGGAAAAGAAGCTCTGATGATCCTGCCCTCTTTAGAAAGGCAAGAGTCTGATGCCTGAGATTTGAACCCAGGACCAGTTGATAATAACCCAAGGGTGTATCATGACACTTCGTGGCTTCTTGGAACAGAAGCACATGGCTTTGTACAATAAAGGGAACCATGTATAGATAGAGCACATTCCCTGACTAGCTTTGAAGATTGTTAGACAGATTCTTCCTGCAGCTTACCTTCAAGTGTGCTACAACCATGGTTGATTTGCTTTGTCTATAGTATTTTATTAAAAGTGGCAGGTGTCTCTGTGCCTGTCAAACATTTGCCGTGTTGTTACCTTCCACTCTCAGTGGATTGTCTCTTCGAAGCCCTCATCCCATCCAGGGCCTCCCCATTGGCATTTTAAATCGAACTGTCCTCATCTTCCTCACTTGGAAAATTCTGTCTGGCTCTTGTGCAGGATGTGGCACCAGACAGTCATTTCATTTTATTAACTTATTGATTGAATTTGCGAGATAAAGGAGAAGAGGAATTAAAATGCAGCATAGAGGACCTGGGGATGGGTGCAATGAGGAATCACAAAAATCATTTGGGAAAGACCCTTGAAGGTCTGGCTAGTTTGAAGAGAAAGATGGGAGTTTGCCTTTCTGAGCTTTTAATTGGAGATGACAGTGAAACACCCACATAGAAACATCCTGGAGCCAGCTGGAGCTGACTGGGGCTCAGGAGAGAGAGGAGGACGGGGGGGTGGGGGTAGAAATATAAATCAGGATTCATCAGCCCTGAGGGATGAGAGCTGAAGTTCTCAGTTGTGACAAGACTTCCTTAGAAAAATGTAGCAAGTGGGAGAGAGCCAAAAGCTGGACCTCAAATTGTTACTGAATAAATACTTTTTAATTTCTTTCCCCCATGTTAGGGCTTGAACTCAGGGCCTGGGTGCTGTTCCTGTGTCCCCAAGGTTAGCATTCTACCATGTGAGCCACAGCTCCACTTTGAGCTTTTGGGCAGTTAATTGGAGATAAGTATCTCAAGGATTTTCCTGCCTGGGCTTCAAACCATGCTCCTCAGATCTCAGCCTCCCAAGTAGCTAGGTTTACAGGCGTGAGCCACTTTTACTAGGCCCCACTTATTTATTTTTTTTAAGAGACAACGTGTATCAAGTTTGGGTATGAAGTATTATAAAACATTTTAAGTAGTTGTGTTCAATTTACAACAGTACATTTCTAAGAAAAAATATTCTTTCTAAAGAAGTACATTTTGGTAGAAGAAGCAGACAAACTAAGTCGTGATTTTGAGGCCAGTTGGGAGGTGACTAAAATTCCCTTTTCCCTCCTACTCAGCCCTAATCTGCTCCTACCCAGCCATGACCCTGCCTGGCCTTGGATGCGGTGCCTCTTAATCTCTGTCTTAAGCAATAAGGATGGGATTTGTTATACTTTGCACCCTATGCATTAAAACAAATGCACTTGTAGAGGTAAAAACATATGTATCCGTAAGCTGACTGAAACGATCGCCTACTCTATTTTGGGAGCCCTTGCCATTTGGCAATGAATCTGGTGTTTCCCCCATGTGAGGCCATCCCCACCAATGGGCATGGTTAATTGTCTGGCAATAGCTTGTATGTAGGCATAGTGGACATCACTAGTGTTATCCAGAGAAAGAACAGTAAGAAGCCAGTCATACTTTTTTTTCTTTTGCTGGTCCTGAGGCTTGAACTCAGGGCCTAGGCACGGTCCCTGACCTTTCTGCTCAAGGCTGCCTGCCACTCTACCACTTGAGCCACAACTCCAATTCTGACAGATTTTTTTTCCCTTGGTGTTTAATTGGAGATAAGAGTCTCACAGACTTACCTTCCCCTTGCTGGCTTTGAACCGTGATCTTCAGATCTCAGCTTCCTGATTAGCTAGGATTACAAGCATGAGCCACAGGTGCTAGCTAGCCATACCATTTTATAGCTGAGGCCCTGGTGGACCAAAGCTAGCACAGTACAGTTCACGGCTGACATGTCTCAGATTTTCCCTGCATATGGTTAGCAATGGAGATGGACCACACAACTCACCTGAAGGGCAACCGTCTCTGATGCTGGGATTCCGGCTCCTGAGTTTGGAGGACAAGCTGAGTGAATCCTAGCAGAAATCAAGCAAGTGAAATCTCTCCCTCACTTCTCTCTCGGTGGCCAATGCCATCTGCTAGTTTTAAAAATAATTTTTAAAAGCAAGTGTTTTGGTTCTCTTCAATGTGCAGCAAAGACAGATGCTATTTTGGGGTTTGTTTTCTGTCAAAAAAAAAAAAAACAACCAAAAAAAACAAACAAAAAGTAAACCACCCAAAGAACAAGGGCCTGGGTGTCAGTAATTTTGGCTGACTGCATTCTGCCACGAATGGGTGCAGGACCTTTGTGCAGATTTCAGCTGCCTTGCGCTCTAAACACAGATTTCATCATGTGATCATGAGACTTCTGTCTCCCCTCTCATTAGGGATGATGAAAGGATGGTGTAGAATTGGTCTGAGAAAGAAAAGCCATTTCAATAAATAGCAGGTGAATTTGACTTTCTTTGTAACTTGCTAGCTCTGCCTAGATGGGTAGATGGATGGATGGATGGATGGATGGATGGATGGATGGTTGGGTGAATAGATGGATGGATGGGTGGGTGGGTGGGTGGGTGGATAAATGAGTGGATGAATGGGTGGATGGGTAGATGGATGGGTGGATGATGGATGGATGGATGGGTGGGTGGGTGGGTAGGTGGGTGGGTGGATGGATGAATGGATGGATCAGTGGACAGATAGACAGGTGGATGGATGGATGGATGGGTGGGTGGATGGATGGATGGATGGATGGGTGGGTGGATGGATCTTGACTTTCCTTCTCCTTATTTGGAGCTGTGTTGCAGCAGTTTACCTCTGGCTCAGAACATTCTGTCTTTTCTTTTTTTTTGGTGCCAGTCCTGGGTCTTGAATTAGGGTCTAGACACAGCTCAGGCAGGTATCCATACACATGGCATCTAGATCAGAGCCTGGTGTGGCAAATTCACTCACTGCAGATGCATCATGAGACATTGCCAGTGTAGAATTAATTTGCCTAGGTTTAAATCCTGGACAGGCTGCTTGCCGGTTGAAATACCACAAGCAACTGGCTCAGCCTTTCTGACCCTGACATGGCTCGTCTTAAGATGGGAGAATGATGGGCTGGGAAGGTGGCTCAGTGGTAGAGCGCTTGCCTTGCATGCATGAGGCCCTGGGTTTGATTCCTCAGCACCACATAAGCAAAAAGAAAAAAGCCGGAAGTGGTGCTATGGCTCAAGTGGTAGAGCACTAGCCTTGAGCTGAAGAGCTGAGGGACAGTGCCCAGGCCCATAGTTCAGGCCCCACAACCGGACCCCCCCAAAAAATATGGGAGAATGACACTTGTCCCCATGGGAAAAAACATGAAATACTTGATGCTTCTGAGTAGCTAGGATTACAGGCATGAGTCACCCAGGCCCAGGGCTCTCTGCAACTTTTAATACCCAACCAACTTTCGCAGCCATACCAACACATCAACATCACCCGAGCCACATTCCACAAAATCATATTTGGTGATGCTTTGTGTGATGGATCTGGTCATTCCTATTCCATTTTCTTTTCTTCCCTTTTTCTCTTTTAAAAGCTGGCCCACCAAGTTGACTTGATGGCCAGTTAAAGGGAGATCCAAATTGAGTTTGCAAAGGAAGGATCTGGCTTACACCATCCATGATGCTGCCTGGGTATCTCATCATCATTCCATGTGTAATTTGCAGCACTGTGAGGTCTTACTTGGGCACGTAGGCCTCTCTCTTGGAGATGATTGGCTACATCATCAAGAAGCGACAAAGCTGAGCTCTAGAAGGAGATTAGTCCAAGCCCACCCAGCTGGAAACTGTGGGGTCAGGGGTCATCTTCCAGCCTTCAGAATCATGACTGGGGCTTTGGATCCCACCCCCAAAGCAAACTCTGGGATCACTAATTCATTCATTCAGTTAATGACATATATAGCTTACTCTGGCCAGGAACAGTGGCAAGTTCTGTGTCCATAGTGGCAAACAAATTTTATCTGGTCCCTGGCTTTGTGGGATTTTCAGCCATATCTGGTGCTAGACCATCTCTTGCAGAGTTAAAAACTAGCCTTTGCCTTAGCCTGTGATGTCTTATAAAACCTGAGTCCCTAGCAGGGTTCTGATCTCCTCTTCCTACTCGTTCTCCTTCTGTCTTTCCAGTCTCACTGGTTCCTAAAGCAGATCAGCTGTTTCCTAGCCTCAGGACCTTTGCACTGACTGTTTCCTCCACCTCACAGGCTTTTGCTCTCAGTATTCACATAACTGCCTTCACCACCTCCTTTAGTTCCTTGCTGGGCAGGGTTTATCCTGAATGCTTTTTTAAAAATATATATTGGATGTGTTTTCTCCCATCTCATCTAACCCTTAACTTCTTTGTTTCTTTCCGTGCACTTATTACCTTAAATACCCTATATAATCCATTTGTTATGTCTAGTTTTATCTTGATATCACTCTTGCTAAAATGAAAGGTAAAGACAGGATTTTCTAAATTGACTTTGTTCATTACTTTATCCCTAGCACCTTCTCACCTGGTACCCAGCAGGGCTCAGTGAATATTTTTTTTTAAATTTAATTAATGAGTGCATAAATAGATGGAATAAACTGACATTCCATTAAACATATCATTACAAATTATAATGTGAGCCGAGGAAACGAGCCCACAGAGGCTCATGAAAGAATATAGCACGCAGACCTAATTTAGATCAGGTGGGTTAGAGGAAGTGGGTTTATTTATTTTTTTTTTTAAAGCTGAGAACATGAGGGGGACTTTAGAAACTGCAAATAGTTCCTGCAGACCCTGCCGCCATGAGCCAAAGGAGAACGGCATGAAGAGGTGAGGGAACCCACACTGGGAGACTCCAGTCTCCAAGGAGAGGTGAAGTTAGTCATTTAGCATACATGCTTTGATGGGAAGAGAAAAGGTAAATGGTAGGAAGATGCTTTCCAAGGGCCATAGCAGGCCTCTGTCTCATTTCATCTCCACGGCTATGGTGATGGTGTTACCTTTCCTGATGCTACGTGATCTCCCTAGAAACATCCTGCTCTCAGCAGGCAGGGCTGCGTTCTGAAGACAAGCTTCTTGGACATGGAAGCCTGTACTCTTTTGTCCTCTATGTGCCAGGAACAGGCTTATACAATCGAGGAGGGGGACACAGCCCCTGATGTGAAGGAGTTCAGCATAATCCTCAGAAGTCTTCAAAAAATAAAACATTCCCTGAATGGTGTACAGGTTTCTCTTTCTGGCGCTGTAGGAATATATTCTTGTGTGGTCAGCTTGCTGTCACTGTTACAAAATCCCTGAGGAAAACAACTTAAAAGAATAGGAAGGTTTCTTTGGGGCTCATGGCTGTAGAGATTTCAGTTCATGGCCACTTGGCCCCATGTCTTTGGGCCTGAGGTGAGGCAGACCCTCACACCAGGGACCATGGCATAGAACTCGTAGCTCTCTGATATTTATGTCATCTTTTGTGGATTTTGGTTTATTTGTTTGTTTTGTGACAATACTGAAGCTTGAATTCCACCAGAGCCTTGTCCTAAGCTTTTTTTCTCCCACTGCTTGAGGCTACTGTGTTACCATTTGAGCCACAGCTCCACTTAATGGCTTTTGGGTGGTTAATTGGAGATAATTGTCTCATGGATTTTCCTGCCCGGGCTAGATTCGAACTGTGATCCTCACATCCCAGCCTCTGGAGTAGCTGAGATTACAGGCACAAACCAGTGGTGCTCAGGGTCTTTAAAACACACACACACGCATACACACACACACACACACACACACACACACACACACACACACACACACACACACACTGGAACAATAAATATGATTATCTCAGTTTCTGTGGGTCAGATATTTGGGGGACTGGTTGATATCCTCCTTGAAGATTCAGGTTACCAGCAGTCAAGTTTTGAAGGTTGACTAGATGGAGGATTGTTTTCCAGGGTGGTTCACTTGAGTGGCTAGGGATGGCCATTGGCAGGAAATTTCAGCTCTTTGCCACATGGGCCTCTCCACAGTGCTGCTTGAGCTTCCTTACAGCATGGTAGCTGGCTTCCCTCGGAGTGTGTGATCCTAGAAGGAGCAGGGTGGAAGATGGGAGATCTTTTATGACCTTGTCCCCTAGATCTATGTATCATACACAGCCGATTCTATTCATGATGGTAAGGTCCTCCACCAAGGCACAAATATCAGAAGGTGAACTACCACGAGAGGGCCAACACTGAGATTATACCTCCATAGCTCCAGATGACCTGTAATATCATTAATTTTCCAATGATTCCCAACCCTGGTCTTAAATAATACCGATGAAGAATAATGAGCTCATTTACATTTCTGCATACAAATGAACTTCAGCTTGTAGTTATTCATTAAAAACGTGATGTGTGATCCTCCCATACTCTGTCACATTGTCCAGGTGGTGTGGCGGTTTATGTAACACTGGGCCTGACACATTAGACAGGTGTCAGAACCTGGATGAATTTCATTATTGATCCCAGCTATTCTCTGTTTCGAACCCAGGACTCTGCAGGCTACTGATTTTGCTGTTTGCTCTCTTTCTCTCCCTTTCTTCAGGACCGCCTGTACTTTGTGATGGAGTACGTGAACGGGGGCGACCTCATGTACCACATCCAACAAGTCGGCCGGTTCAAGGAACCCCATGCTGTGTAAGGGAGAATTCACACTCTGCTTTTTGGAGGGCTACATGGGTGGCTTGTTATTTTCTTTGAGTGTTCTTTTTTTCTTTAAAAAAATTTTTTCTTAGCCAAAGAAGGAAGGACTTTTAAATATATCTGAGGCTTCTTCTTTGTGAGAAATGTTTGTCCAGGAGGGAAAAAAAAATTTCTTCTGGATATGAAATGCTTCTTGCTTTTCCTGGACACCAGCTGAGAACATGAAGACTCAGCTTCACTTCTGCTTGTTTCTTGTCTCTAATTCTGTGTATGTGTGTGTAAGGGGGGGAGAGGGAAAGAGAGAGGGAGGAAGAGAGAGAGAGAGAGAGAGAGAGACTTGCTAGGCAGTTATTCTACCACTGAGTCACTCTTCTAACCCTATTTCACTCTAATTCTTGTCCCTGGTTCCTGACGAAGGTCTGTAGCTTCCTCAGGGAATGTTATTGAGGGTTTTATTTGTTCATTTGCTAGTATTTGTTGAGGACTTACCATGTGCCAGGCCCTAAGCTCAACAAACATGGTCACATTGAATCCTGAGAACAATGCCAGCAGTAGATATTGCTGCCTCTCTTTACAAACAAGGAAACTGAGCCCCAGAGGGCTTGGGAAACTTGCTTAGAGCTAGTCTAAGACTGACAGAGAATTCCGACCCCCATGTTTAGCTTACGTTCTGTTTCCTGCCCCTGCCCCTTCTCCTTTCCTATGCCTTCACTTGGGAGAGATGAAGGATGTGAAACTTGTCTGTGGGTTCCTGCTATGGGAAACTGAGTCCAGGACTTTTGGAAATGTGTTTCTCTTGCTAAGTCTGTTTTGTTCCTACCAGTCATCTCCTTCTTGTCCTCCTTCCCCTCCCCCTCCCCCTCCTCCTCCTCCTTCTTCTTCTTCTTCCTCTTCTTCTTCTTCTTCGTCTTCTTCTCCTCCTTCTCCTTCTCCTTCTTCTTCTTCTCCTCCTCCTCCTCCTCCTCCTGCTCCTCCTCCTCCTCCTCCTCTTCCATCTCCTTTTCTCTTTCTCCTCCTCCTCCTCCTCCTTCTTTTAAAATCTCCCCCATTACTTGCTTGGAATCCTGTGTATAAATAAGAATGCAGTCAACCATGGGAACGAGTATTAGCACCCTCCTGAAAAACTTGCTAAGATCTATTGCCCCTTCCAGAAATCCCCGTGGGCTTGTCTAGGTCCTTCTACCCCACCATTCCAGAGCCTAACTGCCTCCTGTTCTGATCACCCCACCTCCTCTCTTCCACCTGTCAGCTAGAGTTTGCCCTTCTGTGTCTGTTTCCAAGTCAGGTCATTCCTATCTCTTGGAACAATGCTAATGGGACTGTAAGTGTTGACTCTTATTACTGACTGGCCACAGGGTTCACTTCATTGTCATGTGACACATAGCGTTGGGAACAAACAGAGTTCCCACCCAACCCCTAGTGGTATAACTAGGCTTTCTAGTTCCCTCCGGATCTCTTTCTTTCTTGCTGGCCCTTCACCAAGAGCTTACACTTCAGACATATTTCCAATCCTGGCTGGGCCATTCATTTGCTATGTATTTGACCAAGCTTCTCTGAAGAGTTCCTCTAAACCTCCATTTTCCCCATTTGAAGAGCAAGAGGTCCTAGTGTTACTTACGTTGTGGGGTTATCCTTAGAATCAAACCTGATGATGCTTCAGGTGACACTAGGAGAGTTGGAGGTATGGCTCAGTGGGTCAAGCACTAGCCAGTGAGTGAAAGCATCGGGTACTGAGTTCGAGTTCTGCTCTCAGACCAAAAAAACAAGTAAGATGATTCTAAGTGGATGGTAAACCTCCACCAGAGGATTAACCATCCTTCCTAAGACATTGTAGCTTGCTATGGTCACAAATTATCTGTCCCTACCCACCCCACGCCTCAGGGCAGACTCCTTGCCATCCACCCACCCACAGTCAGCATTTTATGAGCAGTGTAGCTGACCATCCATGGCGGGATGTTAATGGCTGGCACCTGGCTCACTGTTGTCTTAAACTCTGGAGGAGTACCAAGCGTAAGATGACCTTGAATTTCTCCATCACTTCTTTTTGTGTAGTTGTTGTTGATTATGATTTCAGATTCTACGCTGCAGAAATTGCCATTGGTCTGTTCTTCTTACAGAGCAAAGGGATCATTTACCGGTAAGTAAGCAGACCTTTTTTTTTTCCTCCCCTCTTTCTCCATCGTCTCTCTCAGCTCCTCCCTCCCCTGCCTTGCTCTTCAACTGTTCTTGGATTTTTTTTTCTATTTAATTAGAATCCATACTGGGGGAGGAATCTTCCAGTATTCACATGGACATGTGTTCCTGTAGGCAACATTGCCCACTGCCCTTGCAGTGTTTGGACAGCTCTATAGGGTGACAGGGAAACGCTCCATGGACCGTGTCACTAATGATGAGCGGGGAGCTCCAACAGAGAGATTGCTCAGGCCCCAGGAAGAGGAAGCCTACCTCTAGGGTCTTCACACCTCTTTCTCTTGCCTGTGGACCCCACATTTGGGGGGAAATAAAGCAAGACTCTTGGCTGGCAGAGAGTGCCTATTATTATGAAACATTTTTCTTTCTGCAATAGATCTCAGAGTGGCTTGCTCTGAAAGACGGGATTAAGTTCAGAAGTTGGCATTTGCTGGGTTTTTTGGAGGAGCAAGCGTATGATCATAGCTGGATGAGTCATCGCATTTTATCTTTCAGACAAGGCACACTGTTGAGCTGGAGGCTGCGACTCATTAGCAAGTGCAGGGCATCTAGATCTCCTGGCACAACAAGGCTTCGGCATGGGGGCTTGGGCTGACTTTTATTATGTAACCTGGCAGGCTTCCATAGGGCCCTTGCTATGGGGGAGGGTCTATTTAAAAGATCACGTACAGCCATAAATCCCATTTCGTTTATTAGTTTGACAAATATTTATCAAGCAACTGGGACAAGCCCAGCACTGGTGGCTCATGCCGGTAATCCTAGCTAGTCTGAGGATTAAGTTTAAAGCCAACCCAGGCACACAAAAAAAAAGTCCATGAGACCCTTATGTTCAATTGACTAGCAAAAAGCTGGAGGTAAAGGTGTGGCACAAGTGGTAGAGTGTGCCAGCCTTGAGCGGAAAAAGCCAAGCAAGGGCTAGAGGCCTTGAATTCAAGTCTTAGTATCGACACACCGGAGCTTTAGTTTCTGGGCAGAGGGAATCCAGCAAGGAAGAAAACTGATGAAAACTCTTTCCCTCAGGGAGTTTCAACTCTAGTGGTGGCTCATGCCTGTGATCATAGGCTACTCAGGAGGCTGAGATCTGAGGATCACAATCCAAAGCCAGCCTGGGCAGGAAAGTCCATGAGACTCTTATCTCCAAAGAACCACCAGAAAACCAGAAGTGGTGCTGAGGCTAGCCTTGAGCAGAAAAGCTCAGAGACAGCAGCAGGCCCTGAGTTCAAACACAGCCATCACCACCACCAACAAAAAGCAGAAAGAAGAAGAATTTCAATGTTAAATAATGTGGTCACCCTGCCCGTGTTTACCCTCGGTAAATGTGCAATACCATGTGAACACAAGTTGGAACCTGTAAGGGGATGTACCAACATCCCCAGGGGCTCTCGACGATCAGAGTGAGAAGAATTCTGGTCTCCACAAGCATCTGTTATCTTCCATAAGACATGACCTTAAATTCAGGTCGACAACATTAGTGGCCACTTCACCAGGCAGTGCAGCGGGGCTCATGGGCAATCTTGAACTCTCCACACGGTTTTCACATCAGGGTCAACATGAAGTCCTCAGCTCTGTGCAGGAAGTACTCCAAAAGAGTCAGAAGAATAGAACCAACTCGCCTCTCGAGAAGATGAAGTGTAGCGCCACGAGTGTGTTAGAAGAAACTCCAGCCCCTTGATAGGAAGCCAGAGAAGAAATAATGAACAGTTCTTGTCAACTGGGTTGGGGATTCTGGGCAACTTTCCCATCTAGCAGAGGACTGGATAGAGAGCTGGGAACTGAGGACTTAGGAAATTGGCCAGCCAGATTCTAAAACCCAATAGTGCACGTACTAGGTGCTAAGACCACATCTACTCGTTTTCTTTTTCCTAGACCATCTACAAATTTCCTCTTTCATTCTTTTATTATTACTATTATTATTGCCGATCCTGGAGCTTCAACTCAGGCCCTTGGGTGCTGTCTCTGAGCTTTTTTACGCAAGGCTGACATTCTGGTTAATTGGAGATAAGAGTCAGACTTTCCTGCCAGGGCTGGCTTTGAACCATGATCCTCAGATCTCAGCCTCTTGAGTATCTAGAATTACAGGCATGAGTGGTTGGGGCATGGCTACATCCTCTATTGGTAATATGTGTATTTTTTGTGTGTTTGGGTTTTTTTGGTTGGTTGTGGGGCTTGAACTCAAGGCCTAAGTGCTGTCCTTGGGCCTCTTTGTGCTTGAGGCTAGTGCTCTATCACTTGAGCCACAGCGCTACTTCTGGTTTTTGAGTGGTCAGCTGAAGATAAGAGTCTCATGGAAACTTTTCTGCCCTTTCTGCCCGGGCTGACTACGAACCATGGTCCTCAGATCTCAGCCTCTTGAGTAGCTAGGATTACAGGTGTCAGCCACTGGTACCTGGTGAGTTAATATGGTTTTTACTATTTTATCAGCATTTTAAGCCAGTCAGCATAGTAATGCCTGCTCTTTGTATGTGAGAACACAGCCCATTTCCTACTGTCATGAGCCCGAGGCTCATGTGCATGGCCTCCCTGTAGCAAGGGCAAGCTCATGATTCAGACTTGGAAACCCTGACAATCTCACCTGTGACCTTGAACCAGAAGCTAGAGACCGAGCTAGGCCTACAGAGGACCTGAGAGTGTCGATAGTCTTCAGCATTCTCTAGTTTCCAGAGGCAGTAGAAGTGGCTCTTGGCAGCAACTTGGAGTGCAGAATTAAGGCTTTCTGAAGCAAAAGGTGATGTTTGTGTATAATGAAAGCATTGGCGATATCTTCAGTGGACCAGTTCTGCATTGCAGTGAGTCTTATCCTGACTTCTAGAGCCCCCAGCTTAGCTCTCCAGGCTTCTCAGAGACTTCATGAACAGCCTAATGACCTTTTATAGGTTCCCTTCAGATCAAAGTTACTAAAATATTTCTGTTGCTGGCTATCAAAAAGAAAAAAAAACTTGAGTTGGGAATGTGACTTAGTGGTAGAGTGCTTGCCTAGCTTGCATGAGGTCCTGGGTTTGATTCCTTAGTACCACATAAACAAAAAATGAATACAAATTAATTTTTAAAAAGCTGAACTGGGTGCTGGTGGCTTATACCTGTAACCCTAGCTACTCAGGAAGCTGAGAGCTGAGGGTCATAGTTCAAAACCAGCCTGGATAGGATAGTTCATGAGACTCTTATCTCTGACAGAAGTGGAATTGTGACTCAGGTGGCAGAGTACTGGCCTGAGAATAAAACCTCAATGGCAATGCCCATGCTTCTGAGTTCAATCCTCAGGACCAGCACACACACACACACACACACACACACACACACACACACACACACACACACACACGCACACACCTAGAATTTTTGAATTTGAAAACTGTAGAAAATTGCATAATAAAAGATAAATCAGTTACCTTCAAAATGGTAAGTTCTTTAACAGCTTAACAGATCACCCCCTCCTCCATTTATTTCTTTATTTAACTGGACTGTTGTTAAGGAACGAGGATAAGGAATTAAGTTAGAGTTCCTCTTTCTGAGGATCATGTCTGGACACATTGGAGGAGAGGAGAATGACCTTGCCTGTCAAATGTCATGTCTGACTTATTGATCACTGTCTCTGTAATTTTGTGCTGATTCTGCCCCAATGGATTTCTGCAAATGAAAACAATTGTTCCAGCTCCCCTTTGAAGAAAGAACCAGGATTTAGTCCGTGGAACAAAAGAAGGGAGTACAATATCTAAGCACTGTTATGTGGAAATGAATAGAACAGGGGTCCTCTGGCTCTTAAGACCTGCTCACTCTTGACACCTGAATCTCCATTTTTATGTTAGACACAGTTTTTGTTTTTTTTTTTTAAAAAAAAGCATTTCTCTAGTTGGTCCACCTACCTGTCTCAGGGCATGTGGTCAAGCTGAGAGGAGATGTCATGCTGATTTAAATCACACTTGTAAGAGATCTAGTGGCTTAGCTAAAGCAAGTCGCTACGTAAGCATTTCTAAGTTCCAAGCTGCATTGGAAGGGCAGCATGGCTTGCACATAGCATAAAGGCTGGCTATGAAGTAAGTACCATGGACAGCGTCAATCATACCGGGAATGGGAATATGGCTGTGCCAATCAGAGCAAGTGGACCTCCCATGGGCAAATCAGGATCTATTTTCAGGTTGTGTCCTTTAAGTGGGAACTGAGGTCAGAAACTCAATTCAAACTACTGTATGTTAAAGCTGGCTGATAAATATTGGCTGCCATCACTAGGAAGCCCAGGGACTGATCTGACTTCAGTCCTGGGTGGAGGCAGGGACTCACCTTCCCTTGGAGACTTGCATTATTTGCAATACCTTTGCTAGCTTTCTTGTCTCTGTACAAATGGCAGTGTTTGCATGGTCCCAGATGGGGTCATACACCTTCTTGTACACCCAGCAAACTGAAGTCTCCCCATTGGCTAGAACAAGCCATGTGACCACTCCTTGAGTCAAAAGTTAAAGTCAGCACTGCCCACTTTGCATGGGTCAGGAAATAGGAGAGGGTGGATTTTCTTTTGAGAAATTTACAAGTTATCTTTAAGTGGTCGTGCAAAGGGGTTTCAATTCAACATAGCAGTTTAGGAGTGCAATGCCTCTTGACCAATGTTGCCACTTCCATCATTCTCCCCCATCTCTCCCCACCCTACCCCCCCCCGTTCCATTTCCACGTATGCACATTGAATATATGTATTCAGCTGCCTTTTCTCTCTCCATTGATCTGCCCTCCCTCCACTCCATCTCCTTCCCTCCTGACAACACAGGTTTCTGCTTCCTGGTATTCATTCTTTTAAACTCTGAAGGGTGATTTTCAAAGAAGTAATAACATACTTTCATCTAAGATGCTAGAACTAGGCAGACACCACAAAGCCGAAGCCCGGTCATGATGGTGTAGAGACGAGCTCTGTGTTGAGCAGTGGACATTTTTATCTCCAGGATATGTCCTCATCTTGAGTTAGGATTAGAGTACGTCTGTCCCCTGGTTACAAAACACAAAGTATTAACACTGGATCCAGGCACCAGCCGCTCACACCTGTCATCCTAGCTGCTCAAGAGGCTGAGAGCTAAGAATCATGGTTTGAAGCCAACCCAGGCAGGAAATTCCATGAAATGCTTATCTCCAACGAACCAGCAAGAAAGCTGGAAGTGGCACTGTGGTTCAAGTGCTAGAGTGCTAACCTGAGCAAAAGAAGCTCAGGGATAGCACCCAGGTCCAGAGTTCAAGCCCCCCAAAACAAAACAAAACAAAAGCAACAAAAAAAAAACCCAACTAACAACCACCACTAGATAGGTTGAGTTAGGTGAATGAGAGCATATTGTGTATGTATTAGGTTAAACTCAAACATTACTACAGAGGAGTTTTTCCTACTGCTCTGCCTAGTCTCCATTATTACCTCCATTTTTTGTTATATCACCTGTCAGAACCCACGGTATCCCTGCTTACAGGTTTAAATACCTGTTATCTTCTGCTCCTACACTAGAATTTAGTACCAACAGAAGTAGTATCCTTACTTTATCTTGTTCATAGACAGTAGCCCTAGCTAGAGGAATTGTGTGTTGCATAGAAGGTGGAATTGCACATCCACATAATCGGTGTGCAACAATCTCCTGTGACTGAAAGAAACCATAGAAATTCCTGGGTCCCTTCTAGATCAAATGACTTAGGGAAGCTTAGAGCATCTGGGGGTTTAAATAGGTTTCTCTCCGTGATCTTCAGAGCCATTGCAAAAATAATAGTTTTGTGACAAGTCTACACTACAGACTCCTACGAGATCATCTTGCAGAGGTAGTGTCTTGGGATCCAGGAGGCCTCTGTGAAGGCTGGGCCTTCACGTCACTTCCTGCGGATCTCTCTCTTCTCAGAGCCCCTGTGAGGCACTTGGCACAGTTGACTTTGCAGAAAATGTGAAAGCACAGGCTGGTCATGGTGGCTCATGCCTGTAATCCCAACTGCTTAGGAAGTGGAGGTAGGGCGATCCCTGCTAGAGTCTAGCCTGGGCCAGAGCAGAAGACTATGTATGTATGCATGTATGTATATATGTATCCATCCATTCATCTGTCCATCCGTCCATCCATCCATCCACCCATCCACCCATCCACCCATCCACCCATCCACCCATCCATCCATCCATCCATCCATCCATCCATCCATCCATCCATCTATCTATCTATCTATCTATCTATCTATCTATCTATCTATCTATCTATCTAAAGGACACACTTGGAGATCTATGTCTTTCATCCATGCTTTTAAATCTCCTTGCCAGATGGCCAAATGCCAAGGGCACAAGCTGATTTACACTGACCTTCGTGCCCCTGCAACACCTTGCACAAGTGGATGGTGTTACGTATGAGTGGCAGCTGATTGGCTTGAACTAAACAGCGTTTTAATGAAATCCCTGAATTCTCATGTCTGCCCCAGTGACCTAAAACTTGACAACGTCATGCTGGATTCCGAGGGCCACATCAAGATTGCCGACTTCGGCATGTGTAAAGAGAATATCTGGGAGGGGGTGACCACCAAGACCTTCTGCGGTACTCCAGACTACATTGCCCCAGAGGTGAGTGCCGGTGGGGATTCGCACGCACGCATGCATGCACGCGCGCGCATGCACACACACACACAGGCCTTCAGTACCCTGCACCTGGCTGGCACTGGGTGAGGACTGGGGGAGGGAAGGTCTCAGTGGCACCCAGCAACCTGGGACTCCTGGTCCTCGTTTTTATACTCCACGTTGTTCTTTTGAGATCACACATGCAAATTAACTTAGCACTCATCCAGAAGCTCAAGCCCAAAATACATCGGGGGCGGGGAGGGGAGGGGGTTGGGAGACATTTTTAAATAAAACTCAAAAGAACCACCCAGCACATCAGTAAAAAAGAACCATCATCCAACACATATCAGTAACATTCTTTGTCAAGCTGTGATGGCTCCCAGCCACACGATACCTCCTAATTATGACACCGAAGTGTTTGTTGGGAGAGAGACAGAGAGCAGATTTCCCAGGGCTGACATATGACACAGGAACTGGGTTCTGTGTATGTAGCGGTTGTGATGAATCCTGACAAACTCTGAATTTCTCTTTTTGTGGTGGAGATGAATACGAAAGACTACAATTTTTTTCCCCTTAACACTGGAGCTTGAACTCAGGGCCTGCCCACTGTCCCAGAAGCTTTTTCTCTCATCACTGGTGGCTCTACCACTCGAGCCCCAGTTGCACTTTCAGCATGTTGTTGATTAATTGGAGATCAGAGTCTCATGGACTTTTCTGCTCGTGCTGGCTTTCAACCATGATCCTTAGATCTCAGCTTCTTGAGCAGCTAAGATTACCAGTATGAACCACCAGCACCTGGCTGCAAGCATGGAATTCATTTGTACTGCCTTCCTGTCTTCTTAAAGGAATGGCCAATGGATGGATATTTGCCAATATGGCCCAGCTCAAAGCCAGAAGACCCTTCTGCCTTTCCCTTTGAACTAGTGCTTGGAAAAACAGCATGTTGCAGCTTAGTGGTAGATTTTTTTTTTTTTTAGGAAAGGAACTGTACACATAAATGTAGTTATAGAAAACAGTGTTCTAGAATGGCCTCTTTGTGTTTTGTGTGTGTGTGTGTGTGTGTGTGTGTGTGTGAGAGAGAGAGAGAGAGAGAGAGAGAGCATCAGTAACCTGATATATAACAATGGTGAAAGATTTCCCATGAAACTAAACAGTATGGCATAAAGTTTAGGATCTCCAGACTCTTATGCCAAAGCAGTGACTTCTCCAGGAATCTAGTGTATGTGTGTGCATGCACACACACACATACACACGTATACACACACATATTAGGGAGAAGGAAGTATTCCTTCTTCTCACCTTTATTTTAGCATTACTTTCAACAATGAAAAAATATAGGAGGCAATCTCATTGACTCTCAATAAAGAAGTGACTTGCTAAGTGTACATTCATGTTAGGAAATACTCTACCGCCCTTAGAAAGTTGAGTCCATCTTTACTGACAGACTGGAAACAATATGCCTCAGTCAGGATGAAGGTAAGGGATACATATATGTGGACACAGGAAGAGCTTCTAAGCATGTTGTGATGAGGGGGAAAATCCTGTACAGAATGATAAATACAAGATGATGCTCTCTGTGTATATAGATGGTAATACACAGAATGTGCTCTATGTGTTTTTTGAATATGTAATTATGCATGTAAAAGTGTAATTTGACATGTGTAAAAAAACCTTGGGAGATTGCAGATAAGAGGGGAATTTTATTTCCTCTGGCTACTATTTATATTTTCTACAAAGTAACTGTATTCTCATATTAATTGAATCATAATAAGGTAACCTTTGTGTTTGTGTGTGTGCATGCGTGTGTGTGTGTGTGTGTGTGTGTGTGTGTGTGTGTGCCAGTACTGGTGCTTGAACTCAGGGACTGGATGCTGTCCCTGAATTTCTGTGCCCAAGCCTAGTGCTCTTTGAGCTACAGTGCTTGCTTTCAGCTTTTTAGTAGTTAATTGGAGACGAGTCTCTTGGATTTTCCTACTTAGGCTGGCTTTGAACCTTGTTCCTCAGATCTCAGCCTCCTGAGTAGCTAGAATTACAGGGTTGAGCCTTTTTTTTCTTTTCTTTTCTTTTCTTTCTTTCTTTTTCTTTTTTTGTCAGTTGTGGGGCCTGAACTCTGGGCCTGGGCACTGCCCCTCAGCTCTTCAGCTCAAGGCGAGCACTCTACCACTTGAGCCACAGAGCCATTTCCAGCCTTTTCTGCTTATGTGGTGCTGAGGAATTGAACCCAGGGCCTCATGCATGCAAGGCAAGCATTCTACCACTGAGCCATCTTCCCAGCCCCCAGGATTGAGTCTTTTTTTTTAAAGTAACTCATGACTAGGCCTTGCAGAGATTTCCCTGTGTAACATCCTTTAGCCAGTTATCGTTGGGTTAACTAATTTGGATACCAGAACACTGGAGAACATGGCTCCTCAATATGTCATGAGTGTGATAGTCCAAACATAAGATCAGAGAGGAAGCTTTGAAAATGTCAAGTGTTACCCTAGATCCACTGAACTGCAGTCTCTGGGGGCACCAGATCCATGGCTTCCAGTAGTTTATATTGGACCCCAAGGCCCATGAGTGTGGTATCTTGGGGGAGCACTCCCCCCCCCATCACACTCACGCGCACGCGCGCGCACACATACACACACACACAGAGCCTTAGATGGGAAGAAATCCCAAATCTACTGCAGGTCAAGACATGAACTACCTTAAACGTGTGAATGCACTTCCACTGAGAAATGCTCTCACTGAAAGTTTTTGTGTCTTGTAGACACTTCTTCTGGGAGCACATTTTTTTTTCTTAGTTGTTTCTTATTTATTTTGTGCCAGTGTGGGGGGCTTGAACTCAAGGATGCTGTTCCTGAGCTTCTTTTTGCTCAAGGCAAGCACTCTGCCACTTGAGCTACAGCTTTACTTCTGGCTTTTTTGGTAGTTTATTGGAGATAAGAGCCTCACAGACTTTCTTGCCTGGGGTTAAGGTCAAACCATGATCCATAGATCTCAGCCTCCTGCATAGCTGGGATTATACATCTGAGCCAATGGGTATTTATTTATTTACTTACTTATTTGTTTATTTTTGTGCTGGTCCTGGGCTTGAAGTCAGGGATTAGGTGCTGTCCCTGAGCTTTTTTTTTTTTTTTTTTTACTTAAGGCTAGTTGCTATTGCAACAGCTCTACTTCTAGCTTTTTTTGGTAGTTAGAAATAAGAGTCTTGGCAGAGTTTCTTGTTCCGGGCTGGCTTTGAACCATGATCTTTAGCTCTCAGCCTCCTGAATAGCTAGGATTGTGGGCATGAGTCACGGATACCCAGCCTTGTTTGCTTATTTTTAATTGACGAACGGCAGTGATGTATGTCAATTGTGCGCAACATGTTTTGACATATGGAAACAGGTGGGCGGACTAAAACAAGTTAATTCGCATATGCACATCTTCATTGACCTTTGGAGGTGAGAACACTTTCTTAAAAGCTACATGCATAGTGATGCATTTTACACATAAAATTTATTGTTGTTAACGGCAGTTGCTATCTTCTACCACAAGCCTCTTGAATTGATTCCGCTTATCCAAAATTTTGTGTCTATTCACCAACATTTCTGCATTTTTAATATCATAGTGGACGCTGAGCTGCAGGATGAAATTTGAGAAAGAGGCATTTCTTTTGCAGCCAAGTTTGCTCCAGAATTCTTTACTGCACAAACTGAGCAGCAACTGTAGAGAAGATTCTAGAAAAAGCCAACATTGTGAGGGCTCCATTGTGAGAGGCTGCACATCTCCCATTCTTCCTTACAAAATCCCTGACAGAACTGTCCAGTAAATTCACCTCATTGAAGAAGAAGAGAGACTTTTTTATTGCCTGGGGCTTGAACTCAGGGCCTGGGCACTGTCCCTGAGCTTCTTTTGCTCAAGGTTAGTACTCTACCACTTGAGCACAGCATCACTTCTGGCTTTTTCTGTTCATGTGGTACTGAGGAATCAAATCCAGGGCTTGGTGCATGCTCAGTAAGCACTCTACCACTAAGCCTCATTCCAAGCCCCAAGACTTAAAGATATTAAGTGATGGCCCCAGGTCATTGACCTGGGGACTACAGCTAGAGTTCTGACCTCCTGATCCTTGAACCTCAGCCCCTGACCTCTGCTGAGTCACCGTTTTACCCCTGTGACACAGCTGATTTTCATCACAGTGTACCAAAGGATGGACAGTCAATGAGTTGATCATCAAAACCCTTACCATTGTAAGGTGGCTCTTTGAGCCACTAATTCTACTTCTTATGGAAATAATATAAATAGACAGATAACCAAATATCTAATTCACTGAACAAACATTACTAGGGAAAACTTAAATAAATAGCATATGTGAAGGCCAAGTATGGTGGTGCATACCTGTAATATCAACTACACAGAAGGTAGCAATAGGAGGATTGTAGTTTGAGGCCAGCCTGAGCAAAAGCACGAGACCTTATCTGAAAAATAAACTTAGGCAAAAAGGACTAAGAATTGTGACCCAAGTGTTAGAATGCCTGCCTAGCAGGTAGGGGCCCTGAGTTCAATACTGCCAAAACAAAAATAAAGAAAGCATACCTTATTAAAGATCCATTCACTGCTTATGCTTTTATATAAAACACAGGTACACAACATGTAATATGTGCTTCTAGAAAAGAATCTGGAAGGAGATAGAACAAATTTTTCTCGTGACAAAGGATTACAGGTGATTTTCAGTTTTTATTCATTCAACTTCTCTCTAATTCCTAAACAGTCACAAATGTTTATTATTGTGCTTTAAAAAAAAGAAAACTCTCTTTTATTTTTAATAGTGACTAAAATAACACCGGGTCGTCAAATTTATCATCGGAACCATTTCTAAATACCTAGTTCAGTAGGGTTAAGTATCTTCACATACTTGTACAAATGTTCTACCTCTACCATGAGGATTAAAAATAGCCTTTTTTAAAAAAAAAAGATAAAACGCCATACACATTGTTCCAAAATTTACAAAACAATCCAGCATAATCAGAACTTAAAAAGGAGTGTGTCATATCCAGATGGTTGCCTGGAAAACTCAGGTAAGGAAATAGCTCAGGTATACACCGCCCTTCCTATCTGCTCTTGGTGACTCTGGCTTCTTGCATGTGGATCTGTGCTCATCATTGTAATCTTAGGCAATAAACTCTCTCTGTCCCTCCTTCCTACTCCTCCCCCAGTTCTGTCCATTCTCACCATGAGAGTTGTGAGTTTGGTCTCTCACCCCTCAGAGCTGTGGGTCTGTCAACACTGGATGCTCTGTTTTGCAGATCATTGCTTATCAGCCCTATGGGAAGTCGGTGGATTGGTGGGCTTTCGGCGTCCTGCTGTATGAGATGCTGGCTGGACAGGTAATTGGTGCAAAAAAAAGGAAAGTCTTTCCCCATTCTCATAGTTTCTTGAGAAGAAAGTGAGTACTTGGCACCAAATAGCTCATCAATCTTGAGTTTTTGTGATTGTTCTAGCTTTAAGGTTATTCAAGTCAGTCGTGTGTGTGTGTGTGTGTGTGTGTGTGTGTGTGTGTGTGTGTGGACTCACACCAGTACTCAATACTGGGGCTTGAACTCAGGTCCTCACTCTATCCCTTAGCTTTTCCACTCAGGTGGGTGCTCTACGACTTGAGTCATGACTCCACTTCCAGCTATTTGGGTGGTTAATTGTAGATTGGAGTCTCCCAGACTTCTCTTGCCTGGGCTGGCTTCATGCTTTGTTCCTCAGCTCTCAGCCTCCTGAGTTGCTGGGATTGTAAGCATGAGTCACCAGCATACTGGCCCGGTCCATCTTTTTGGGACCCCATGGAGTGTGGTCATGCTCACAGAGGAGGACCCATGGTTAAAAGGAGTAGCTGGCGTAGAGGGGGAGGGAGTGCCAGCAGAGACTGTTCCCTCTCCAACCCTCCTGTCCACCCCACAGGCACCTTTTGAAGGGGAGGATGAAGACGAGCTGTTCCAGTCCATCATGGAGCACAATGTGGCTTACCCCAAGTCCATGTCCAAGGAAGCAGTGGCCATCTGCAAAGGGGTGAGTCCCTTAAAACCTAGGGTCAGGCATGCCCATCACAGGAG
Organism: Dipodomys spectabilis; assembly: GCF_019054845.1. Taxonomy (NCBI): domain Eukaryota; kingdom Metazoa; phylum Chordata; class Mammalia; order Rodentia; family Heteromyidae; genus Dipodomys; species Dipodomys spectabilis. The sequence goes on from NW_024870804.1 coordinate 3,870,341, forward strand.
TATAAGTTGTGCCCCATGGGGGAGGGGCTGGGGAGGAAGACTGAGCGCCATCTGCCTGCCAACATGAGAGGCCAGCTTCCCGCTCCAAGGAGAGATGGCTTCCCATTCCCACAAAGGCACCCTGCTGCTGGCTGGGCTCCAGCCCCCAAACGCACACAAGGATCCTTCATAGAGGAAAGAGGTGGGAAATGCAGAGACTTGACCAGAGAGCCAGGACCCCTGGGAAGGAGCAGAACTCAAGCCTTCCTGTCTCCTTCTCTGCGGCCTGTGTGTTTAGTGAATGCTACTAGGAAGGTATAACTTCTGTGCTAAGAAAATAGCACGTGCGATTGACTTTGAAAGGATTCTGGAGATGAGCTCTGATCTGTCCTACACTTCCAGCACTCACACACACACACACACACACACACACACACACTGGCTGGGAGGAGAGGCAGAGTTGGACACCCAAAGTGTAAACATGCAAATTGTACCAATAAAGAAATCAGGACACTTGTTTACAGGTAAAGGTTGTGTCCAGCATCTTGTCTTGGACTACATATATTTCTGGTGCACTTGTGTTAGACCAAAGGGGGATAGTTAGGCCTCCTCTTATAGCTTTCACATGACCTGAAGAGATTTCTCTGAGCACACAGACCTCAGCCTTAACCTCAGAGATTAAATCTGGGCACTTGGATTTTGAAAACTTCCCCCTGTGGCTTGTAAAACCACTGCCTTTCAACAGATTGTCCAAAGCAAGTAATTTTCAGCTCTGATGGAAATGGGGCAGCAATGCTAGGAGACTCAGGGAGAACATGGGCCAAGGCTGATGCTGTTCCCAAGGCTTCCTCACCGACCAGATATGCAGAAGGACCTCAGGGTTACAGCCTAGCTGTGCCTAGACACTGGGACTTTTCCTGTGTGTCTGAAGAACCAGGGTTGTGGGCCTCAATCTTTGGGGTACCCTGCCTGGCTCCAGCCCTAATCCTCCTGACCCCAGTCTAAGCTGGTTCTGGTAAAAGAAACTGGAACAATCAGGCATCCAGGGGGAGTCTTGGCTCAGGTGGAACCAGCTATGCCAGCCTCCAAGCCTGAAACTGGTCATATCCCCGAAAGTCCCCACATCTAAGCTTTGGGTACCATCTACAATGGATGAAGATTATCCCAGGAAGCCACAGGTGAATTGTTTTTGGTGCTTAGCATCTTTTGGTAATTGCTTGGCAATATTTTCTTTTGTTTTTCTCTTTCTTTAAGAAAGAAAAAAACCTCTCTAGTGGTACAAAGGAGTTGCCATATAATGAAGCAGTTCATCAATACAGTGCATCTTGACCCATGTCATACCTTTCAGTCTTCTCTCCCACCTTCTCCCCTCCCCATTCCTTCCTTCACGCTTCTTAATTTTGTAGGCTACGTGTTGAATTCTTGGCTACATTCTCCTCATCTTCTCATGCTGCAATATTTTCTTTGTGGGTATGACACAGAGAAAAATAGAACAGAATGGAAAATGGGGGGGGGGTTCCTTGGGAGCCCTGGCAAAGCCCATAGACAAATGAGGGTATGGAGTGTGTATGGCCAGCACGATGACAGTAGACATTGGACTGAGAGCGGATGGGGCAGAGGTTATGCACCAAGCTCTTAATTTCTTTAATGATTTCCCACATTTCAAGATCAGACTTCCCATAGATAATCAGCTTTCCAGAAAACTCTGGTCTTGCAATTTGGGCCTGTCATTCCTCCAGAGCTTCAGGAAGCAGGATTAGACATCATTATCCCCATTTACGTGCCTGTTTCTAATTTCAAAAAAAAATAAATAAAAAGAAAAGCCCTCTCTGTCTAGATTCCCTGTGGGTTCAAAATCCATGTCTAGGCATGATCACAAAGAAGTTGTTTGACCTGATTGGCACATGGCAGCCCACAATAGCACAACCCACAGGGGCAGTTTGATGATTAAATGAGTTCATAGCTAGAAATCATTTAGATCAGAGCTCACACCCCAGGGCCCTTCTCAATACTTCTGATAGGGGCACTACCACTTTACGAGTCCTGTGCCAGGCTCCTCTGGGCATTTGAGTTTGCATTCGTGGTGATAGAAGTTTTCCAAGATCTGTGGGAGAGCAAATCCCAGTCCTCTCTCTGCTTGGTGTTACGTGCTCTTAAGCACTTCGGTTTCTTGTGGCTGTGATGGTGGTGGTTTGTGCATGTGTGCACTAGTACTGAGCCTTGAACTTAAAACCTGGATGCTGTCCCTTGCGCTTTTTCTGCTCAAGGCTGGCGCTCTACCACCTGAGCCACAAGCTCCACTTTCCAGGGCTTCTTTCCAGGCTTCTTTGCCTCTGCACATGGAATAACAGGACTCATGGAACAGAGTTGACAAGACTGGAAAAATGGCACCACCTCAAAAGAAGCTCCATTCATTGTGCTGGCACATAGTAGGAGCTCGATGCACGCTCAGGGTAGGCACGCAGTAGGATCTCAGGGCATGCTCAGGGTCTATTTCCCCTTTCCCCACCAGCCCTGCCTGGACAGCTGGGGGTTTTAAGTGGGTCATGGAGGAGAGAATTTTTCCAGGTCAGTTGCATTCGGCTTCAGCTCCAATTAGCAGTCTCCCTGCTAGAGCAGTTTGCTATGAACTGAGGACCTGTACCCTTCAGGATTCACTGGGGGTGACTTTCACTGTTGCATTGGGGAGTTTTTCCGAGTGACGTGGGCTGCGTCCATGGTAGGATTGAGTCTTCCAGCTGAAGAAGGGGCTGATGCTCAAATAAGCAGTCGGACGCAGCCTCCTCTTTCCCAAGTAGCCAGCAGGCCCCGGGGGGCTGCGTCTGGGAAGAGATCAGAACTCCGAACAGTGATTACATCCAGCTGTCTGCATGGCTTCAGGCACTGCAGAGCAGAGTGTGGAACCGGAAGGAAAGTCCAAATGAGTGCTGTGTGTTTCCATGGTGGCGTTTCATGGCTTGGCACTTCCTCCCCTCCTTCCCCTACCTTCCCCCCCCCCCTCCCCTCCTGTCTTCCCTCCCCCCACAGCTTCCCTGGGCCCCAGCCCTGCTTACATAGAAATCAAGCTGGGCTTTTGAAAACAGTCACCTTCCCAACTGAAATGGAATTCTTTATCTTTCTTTCTCATTAAAGGTCTTCTTTTCTGCCATTACACACACACACACACAAACACACACACAAAAGCGGGCCAGGTGTGGTGGCTCACTGCCTATAATCCCAGCTCTTTGGGAAGTGTAAATAGGGGGATCATGATCCAAGCTTGCTCCAGCATAATTTAAAAAAATATATTAGGAAAAAAAAGAGTGAAAAGCAAAAAAAGTCTGGGCACTGAGCGCTGTTGGCTCAAGCCTGTAATCCTAGCTACTCAGGAGGCTGAGATCTGAGGATCACGGTTCAAAGCCAGCCCAGGCAGGAAAGTCCGTGAGACTCTTATCTCCAATTAACCACCAGAAAACTAGAAGTGGCACTGTGGCTTAAGTGCACTCGCCTTGAGTTGAAGAGCTCAGGGACAGCGCCCAAGCCCAAAGTTCAAGACCCACGACCTACAAAAAAATAAAAAGGGTCTGGGCATTGTGGCTCCAGTGGTAGAGCATCTACACAGCAAGTACAAGTGGCTGAAGTTTAGGACTATCCAAAACTAAAAAGCAAACTGGAATGAAAAGAAGCAGAGATTCAACTGTAAAAGTCCAAGGGAATTCTGAGTCTGGCTGAGCTACTCAGAACTTGGCTCTGCTCTGCTCCTTGGCTGTGTAATCTTAGGCAAATGACTTGACCTCTCTGGACCCAGTTTCTTTATCTAGAAAATGAGGGGGAAATAGCTACTGAAGGCTCGGAGTATTGTTGCAAAGAATCACATATAATAATAATATCTAGGTACCGTGGGCATTGTCCCTTAGATTTTTTTTGCTCAATACTGGTTCTCTACCACTTAAGCCACATCTCCAATTCTGGTTTTTTGCTGGTTAACTGGAGATAAGAGTTTCATGGGCTTTCCTGCCTGAACTGGCTTTGAACTATGATCTTCACATCTCAAACTCCTAAGTAGCCAGGCTTGTAGGTATCAGCCACCAGCACCTGTTTTTGTTTTTTTCTTTTTCTTTCCTTGTTTTCCACTTTAATCATCAGTTCCTCCATCTTTCCCGCTATTCAGTTATGGGAATCTTGAGATATTTTCAGGCTGCCTTAGATTTATAGGAAACAGTCTGTCTGGAGCATCTATACAGCCTATTATTTAGTACTGGCTCAGAGACCCAAAGATGCAGAGTTTTGATAATTAAGCAATTGAAGCAGAACACAGAAGATACCTCGGAGGAGTTGAGTATAATGTGTGATTCAGGTTGATGAGCTGGGTTAGGTTTTGACTCTTTAATGAGCTTTCTGAAAGTAATTACTTGAAACGTGGGTCCGTTCGACTAATATATTTTGTTTCCCCCTTTCTGTTTTGTCATTTCCCCAAGTGCTCCACTGAGAAATGCAAATAGTATCTGAAGAAATGAATCTTTTGTCTTGGTCAAATGTCAGGGTTTGTTTTGTGTTTGTTTCTGGTTTGGTTTTCCCCTCGTGGGGGGGGAGGAAAAGTTGGAAAGATCACAGAGTTGTTTTCATTGGATGCACCAATAACGGCACAAAACTCCAAAATACATCCTCATGATATTTTTTAAGTCGCAGTTCAGGCCACATGAGGCCTGGGGTTTGTGATGAACCCTGGAAGATGAACCCTCGCTCTAGGCAGAGTAACATGGCATTGGAACTGAGCTCTGGCCCAGCCTTTGAAAGGGCAAAGAATTTGTTGTGATTCTTCATTGTGCTTCCCTCCTCAGTCCCCAGGATAATAATTTCCGTGTAGCTCCCGTTTCCTCCTCTGAATCCAATATTGTTGCTTTCTTCCTCTTGAAGCTGATGACCAAGCACCCAGGCAAACGTCTGGGCTGTGGCCCAGAGGGAGAACGAGACATCAAAGACCACGCTTTCTTCCGGTACATCGATTGGGAGAAACTGGAACGCAAAGAGATTCAGCCTCCGTATAAACCAAAAGCTGTAAGTAAACAGTTCTCTCTGGTGCTTGGGTCTTCAGAGAAACACAATACATGTTCTCTCCGTCTCTCTTTCCCCTCCCTCATACCTGTGGTGCTTGTGTTCTGAATGCACTCTGAAGGGTGGATAGCAATATCTCTGCCTGAATGTGTCTGGGTATAGACGTGGAGACTTCCATTCACCCACCTTCTGTAAAGAATAGGAAAGATGGTCATGATTCCATTATTGTTGCACTGATTCAGTTATTGTAACTTTCTTAGAGTGACAGCTTCTGGGGTGACTCTTTGGGGAGTAGAGTTGAGATCTGTTTTTGGACTATGATAAAGAATCTAGTCTTTCGTGCTTGCTTGTTTGCTTGCCTACTCTTTTTCTCCTTCCTTCCTTCCTTCCTTCCTTCCTTCCTTCCTTCCTTCCTTCCTTCCTTCCTTCCTTCCTTCCGTCCATCCTCCCTCCCTCCCTCTCTCCCTTCTTCCCTTCCGTCCTTTCTTCCTTCCTTCATCTTTCTCTTTCTTTCCCTTCCCTCCCTCCCTTCCCTTCCTCCCTCCCTCTCTCTCTCCCTCCCTCTTTCTTCCTTCCTTCCTTCCCTCCTTCTTTCTTTCTCTTTTTCTCTTTCTTCCTCCCTCCCTCTCTTCCTCCCTTCTCTCCCTCCCTCCCTCCCTCCCTCCCTCTCTCCCTCTCTCTCTCCCTCTTTCTTTCTTTCTTTCTTTCTTTCTTTCTTCCTTCCTTCCTTCCTTCCTTCCTTCCTTCCTTCCTTCCTTTCTTTCTTTCTTTCTTTCTTTCTTTCTTTCTTTCTTTCTTTCTTTCTTTCTTTCTTTCTTTCTTTCTTTCCTTCTTTCTTTCTCTCTTTCTGCTGTGGCTTGACCTCAGGGCCCAGGCACTATCTCTGAGCCCTTTTCACTCAAGGCTAGTGCTCTACCACTTGAGCTACACCTCCACTTCTGGCTTTTTGGTGTTTCATTGGAAACAAGAGACTCCTGGGCTTTCCTGCCTGGGCTGGCTTGAAATCATGGTCCTCACATCTCAACTTCCTGAGTAGCTAGGATAGCAGGCATGAGCCACTGGCACCTGGCTAAAGAATCTAGTTTTGCCCTTTTTCTTTCCTGGTGTCATTTTTCTCTTCATCCTGACATTGATAAAGGTCATGTTGTTTATCTAAACAGCATTTAAGTTTCCTTCTGAAACACACACACACATACACACACACACACACACACACACACACACACACACACTGCTAGGCCTGACTTCATAAATAAACAAGAGCAGTGCCTCAGCTAGCCCTGTCCAGGGGGAAGTGACCTCCTAGAGGCGGAGAGTTGCTGTGACTTTGATGGAACTTATATAATTCAAGAACAAAAGCCACACCTCCCCCCCCCCCCTCCCCGCCACCCCGGAGACCCGGCAGGGAGTCCTCTGCCTGGGAAGATGATCTTGCACCTGGATTAATCTGAACTTCCATTCTGCTGGGTGGATATCTCTTTGTTCAATTAAGTACTGTGCAAAACTGGTGACTTTATTATGGGTTGTAACACCACCCACTGGGACTGACAAGTGAACATAAATATTGCCATTGTGAGGGTCTCTGTGGTAAGAAGAAGGTGGTAATGATAGTTGTTTGGATAGGTTAATGATTAATTTCTTGAGTACTTATTATGTCCCAGAGCCACGTTAAAGAGCTCACATAGAGCAGCTATTGAAGTTCTCTTGGGGACCCCACACTGAGGCACTGCTCTGGGAAGAAGAAATGGAGATTCAGAAAGGTTCAACACTCTGATCAAGTGTGTGAGGAAGGGAGAAGTCATATTTACCCCCTCCCCACTCCCAGCCACCTCTGTTCTCCTGCCAGTCTAACTGCACTGATGGTCTGTCAAAATGCCTGTGGAGCCACGTGCTGGTGGCTCACGCCTATAATCCCAGCTACTCTGGAGGCTGAGATCTGAAGATCACAGCGCAAAGCCAGCCTGGCAGGAAAGGCCCATCTCAGTCTCCTGAGCAGCTAGGACAACAGGCGTGAGTCACCAGCGCCTGACTCAGCCAGTTCTATTTTGTGGTCCTTATTGTGGCAAACGTACATCCCGATCCCCAAGGCTGCCTCCAGGACCAGGACTCTCCCTCTGCAGAGCATCCTTTAGCCCTGTGGGCAGTGTTGGTCTCTAAGACTCTGACATCCATCTCCAAATGCAGACATGGGGTTGGGTCCCACATTCCTAATTGTGTCTAAACCTCTGAAAGGAGCAGGTGTGGTTTGATGATCTAGGAGCTGAGGAACTTGAGTCCATCCTGTCCCCCCCCCAACCCTACCCCTGACCACTTTCCACGGGGTCTTAAGAGTTATTCTCGGCACCATCTTCTTTTGTGGCAAGGAGCTGCGGGACAGAGTGTGGCCAGACGCTGTGCTGAATGACACCTGCTTTGCTATATTGTAAGGTGGAGAGAAATGTCCCTTGCAGTGTGCATCTGGCTGTATTTGCTCTGGCTTCAAAGATCCCAGTGGCTTTCTGGAACCTCCAGATAATATCTATTGCCCCTGGACGTATGTGGTTTTGGAGTCCTTCCAAGAGTTCTGATCCCTCTCCCTCACCTCCAGCCCAGCTGTGGATCCAGCGTACCTAGGCTTATTTCACTCCCTGCAACATGCATCCATCTCTTGCCTTTCCAGCTCTGTGGGTACAGAGCCCCTCTGCCTGGGAAGTCTGGAACCCTTTCTTGGGCACCCCATCTTCCTGGCCTAGTGGCTTGCTGCTGACCCTCATCGCTCCTCTTAGAGAGACCCCTGGATTCTCAACTAGGGATCTGCTTCCATCCTGGTCACAGACATTACTTCATGTTGCAATTGTGCATCCAGCATTGCTCCCAAGTTGCACAAGGGTGAGATAAGAGGCTCATGGGATTTCCTGCCTGGGCTGGCTTCAAATCACAAGCCTCACATCTCAGCCTCCTGAGTAGCTAGGCTTATAGGCGTAAGCCGCCAGTGCCCCACTCCACCGCAGAACACTGAGTCTGCAGCAGAATGTCAAGTCATTAACAGGGTCTATCATTTTCCCCAAAGGGATCAATCTGACCTTCCGTTGTTCTAACACAGGACCCATCTGCTATCAATTCTCCCGAAACACTAGGTGTGAACTCCTTACTCTACCTCCTCCCCTTATCTCCTGAGCCCACCCAGACCTGATCTGCATACTCCCTCCCTCCTCCATCCTCCCTTCCATCCTAGCTTGGATGTCATGCCCTACCTCTGAGTGTCAACAGACCCTCATTGTTTCTACACATGTGACCCCATTCCTATCCTCATTACCCAAAGCCTCAGCGTTTCCAGGCACCTGCTTATCAGGAAAGGCCTGAGAGTCTTGCAAGCTAAAGATATAACCCCTTGGCAGGCACCTGGTGGCTCATGCCTGTAATCCTAGCTACTGAGGAAGCAGAGATCCAGAGAATCATGGTTTGAAGCCAGCCCTGGTAGGAAAAATCTGTGAAATTCTTTATTTCCAACTAACTAGCAAAAATCCCAATGTGGAGGTATGGCTCAAATGGTAGAGCACCAGCCTTGAACCAGCCAAGTGGCAGTGGGAGGCTATGAGTTCAAATCTAGTACAAGCACACACACACACACACACACACACACACTCACGCCCCTTGTCCCATTCTACTTCTGTACCATTTTCAAAGTAAGACATAGGTTCTCTGTGGTAGTCTGTGGTTGCTCATATTCTGCAAGAATCTACACATCCAGCGCTTCAGAAACCACCACCTGGCACGCATAGGTTGTGGTTTCTTGGCAATTGTGCCATCTTGAAAGCATTGTTTATGTAGCTGAGGCCAGAACTTTGAGTCCGGCTTTAATGAGCTGTGAGACTGCTGGCGTGATGTCTCCACACCCAAGTGCCCTTTATAGCCTGTGAAGGAATGTCTCTGTGCGTCTGAACGTGGTGGGTTTGATGTGTTGACATTTCTGAATTGAAGCCAGAAAGTGTAACCTTTGTAGTTTTGCTATTCACCCTCTGAATTCGAGGCTTAAGAAAGGGATCTAACTTTGTCTCCGGTTGATTTAGCTAAGCATCGAATTTAACCTGCATCAGAGGGCCAAATACTCAAGAGAACAATATGTATTTGAAAGTTGTGATTTCAAATTAATTCTCATCAAGCCTGTGCTATCCAAACATACTGGAATTAAAAAAAAAAAAGATGGTGAGAGCCGTCTGTGTCAGGCAGCCTTGAGCTGCGTGGCTTAGCTGTGGCGATCAAGGTATTGCAGATAAAGGAATAAAGCTTAGAGAGATACAGGCATTTGCTCCATGGTGGGGGATCCTGGACTTGAACTCTGATTCCTGCATTTAAGTCCTTGGAAAGATGAACAGATCAACAGGGAGGCCCTGGTAAAGTCTGGGGTGATGCTGAGGTGTGTGGTGGGCTGGGGGCGAGAGGGGGGAAGGAAGAGAACTAGAGTCACACCGTTCAGTGGCGTTTATTATGTAATAGGAAGGAGCTTGAGGAGTCTCATGATTCAAATGATTTAAAATGTATTCAGAAACGTTGCAACAAACAAGTGGCATATTCACACCTTGTACGGCTCACTGGCAGGATTTTGTTTTTAAAGATGCAAATCTTACCGGTTCCTGGAGGCTTAGAATCAGAGACTGACAAAGGCAGCAGGTGTTGGCCACCTTAAGAGGCAGGGAAGGAAAGCAAGGGAGAGGGGCTCCATGGTTCTAGTGGCTTGTAGTGGTGGGGTGGGGGTGGGGGTAAATATCTAGGCTGCAGAGTTTGCAGATATCTTAATGCAAGCAGTAGGGTGAACTCATCTATTGACTGACAAACAGTCCAGAATCACGTTGGATCTGCTTCCTGAGCACTGTCCATCTGTTTCTCTCTCTTTCTGCATGCCCACCCCAATAGAAAGCCCATTTGTACCACAGTGGAATCAGGCTCCCTTCGGAGGGTTGAACCGGGAAGATACCTGGCTGAGGTGAAGTTCCTAAGTCACCTACCAGGTGCATGACTTTGAGCTGTCCCCCAGTGGTAGAGGAGAAGCTCCCATTCCGAAAGAGAGTATGAAACTGTCAGGAAGAGTCTGGCCATAGCCAGGGAAACACAATAGAAGGTGGTAGTGCATGCCTGTAGTCTCCACTGGGTGGAAGGCAGATAGATGTAAAGGATCCAGAAGTCCTAGGCCAACCCTGGGCAAAAGTACAAGACCCTTCCTGAAAGATAAACAGGAGCAAAAAGGGCTGGGCCGGGGGGGGGGGGGGGGGGGGGGGGGAGGGGGAGAGGGGCGGGAGCATCTGCCTAGCAAGTATGAGCCTCAGTACTGCTAAAAGAAAAGCAGGAAGGCAGGGGGAGAGGGGAGAACTCAAATCCTTCATTCTAAAGATGAACTAACAGATACCTAGAGGCTTCAAGGCAAGGAAACTTGGCTCTCGTTACTAGTGAAGGAATTTATTAATAACACTATTTAATAACCATAACACAGAACCATCCCGGCCTGCTCTAGCAAATTATTTTCTTGTACAGTAGAGATCTGCTTTACTGATCTAATGTCATGAGATAGGAACTACTATTACTTCTCCCGTATATGCAAGGAAATAGGCTCAGAGAAGCTAAGGCATTTGCCGATGGTTACCCAGCTAGTTAAGTCCAAGTGCTAATCCAGTAGAAGGTCCTGTGTCTTCTCCTGGCAGCGAAGGTTCCTAGGTCTCACTTTTTACAGTTGCACCACTTCCCCACGGGATACTCAAGGTTTCCATCCTTCAATGGATGAATCCCCTGAGTAGATCAGAACCCAGTCATCCGATCTTCACCGTCTGCTGGACGTGTCCCAGCCTTCGTGTCCCACCATCCAGTCGTGTCGATGTATGGACATTAACCATCACAAACGTGGCAGCAAACAGCTTGCATTCTGTTATCTTAGAAACTTCTCCCTTGAAGAAAAGCTTCCCTTTTCCTAAAATTCCTAGCAGCCTGGGATTTGATATTATTGGAAGATACTGGATCTGAGGGTCATTCTTAATTCCTTATCACCGGGGAAATTAGAAATTAGACTATGTTGATTGGCTGGGTCTGCATCAGCTGACCCCACCCCGCCCCCCCTGCCCCAAGCCAATGGACTTCCTCTCTATCTATTTCCTCCAGTCCTGCGGATGGTGATGCAGGCAGCAGCCATCCACTCTGGAGACTTCCTGACCATCTTAGTGCACTGAGGTCACGATAGGACAGGTAACACATAACTCAAATGCAAACACTATGCCATCTTATATGAGGGACCAGAGGATCCAACAACTTTGGTATTTGAGGAGCCAAAAGCTACTGGGGCCCAATTCCCTGTGGACACTGAGGGACAACTGTGTATGTAGAGACTACATCTGGCGTCCCTCCCTTCTTTTTAAAGTCCCCTTTCTTCCTATTTGGATGCTATTTCGTTTGCTGATTTTCCTCATGTGTTCCCAGCCACTCCTGGTTAAAAATAAATAAGTAAGTAGAAGTTCCTACTCTGCAATGATTGCAATGCGAGTAGAACTTGCCAACTCAAGACCTACCCATGACTCGGAAAGAGAAAGAGTAACGTTTGTGCAATTTGCTACCACCTAGGTTTGCACTTGGTGCTTCATGCTTATGGCTGGCACTGTATCACCTGAGCCATGCCTCCAGCCCAGCCTTGTGTTGGTTAATTAGAGATGAGATCTTGCAGATTTTTCTGCCCTGGATGGCTTCAAACAGCCATCCTCCAGATCTCAGCCTCCTGAGTAGTTTAGGATTACAGGTGTGAGCCACCTGCACCCAAATAGAATATGAAAGGCAGCAACCCAGAGATAGGGTGTGTATCCACTCAAAATGTCTTTCCACAGGAGTGATGCTTGGTGGAGCTGGGAATGGAGCCCTTTGTCCTTGGTCATCTTTCTTTCTGACTCTCTACCTTGTGCCTCCTCCATACTGTGCTGGGCACGGCGAGCAAGTTTTTGTTTCATATTTAAGTGGCAGATAGTCAGTCTTCCTATGGCTGGAATGGAAATGTTCTAGGTAGGCTGGGTGTGGCCAGACCAATGGGACCGTCTCTAGCCAGGGCTCAGCCATGCCCAGCAGACTCAGCCACTGGACAGGACTGGGTCAGTCAGCCCCAGTGGTAGCCATCCATGAATGCTTTTTTGTTTATTATACCTGCCCCAGGGCTTGAACTCAGAGCCTGGGCACACTGTCCCTTAGCTTTTTCACTCAGGGCTAGTACTCCACCACCTGAGCCACAGTGTAACTTCCAGTGTTTTGGTGGTTAATTGGTGATAAGAAACTCGTGGACTTTCCTGCCTGGGCTGACTTTGAACTGAGATCCTCAGATCTCAGTCTCTTGAGTAGCTAGGAGTATAGATGTGAGCCTCCAGGGCTCCAGCCTGAAATGCATTTTTTAAACTTTATTTGAAATTTTTTGGTTACCATTTCTTTTCTACTTAACCAGACATCTCTTTCATCACTCAGGATTAAAAGAAAAAAATCAATTACTAAGATTTTAAAGAATTAAAGGCACAAAGGCGTGTTGATGGCAGGGCCGAACTCCGTTATTCTCCGAGGTATGATAGCAATTCCAGTTCACCGTCAAGCTTCAAAACAACACAAATGTCTGCAATTTTTTTTCTTTAATGAAATAACACGACCTCCATATTTATCTAAGCTTGTTTCAGCTTTGTTTGAAGCTGATAACTAAACACACATAACAAGATTGGCGGCAGACTTTCGTAAGAAGTCTGTGAATAATGAACCAATTGTTAACAGGCATCAAAGGATAATAAGGTCACTAATGGTGAAGTCTTTCATTTAGAATCTGGAATGTTCTTCCATCCCTGCCCCCACTACAAGGCAGGCCAGTCATCTTATAGTAACAGGAAGCTTGAGCTTAGGGAATTTAGCTAAACTTGCTTGAAGGTTGTAGAGCGGGCAGTGGATGTTTCCAGAACTGGTACGCAGGCCCTCTCTGTTGTAAAGTCATGCCATAGGAGTAGATTACAAATGGCCACGCAGTGAGATGATGCAGCAGAAAGCCCAGGGGCTGGGGAATGGAACCCATCAGATTCTGGATCGTGGATCTCCTATTTTACCCTACCAGACCCAGAATAAGTTGTTAACTTTGCCATTGTTTGTTGAGAAGAGATAAGCTTTACTCCACCCATCCCACAGTTTTGTGGCACTCGCATCTCTAAAAAGATCGGCAAATAGACAGAATAATTACCGTTTGAGCGTGAGTTTATTTAAAGCTAGCCGTGTAGGTTTAGAGTGAATGGTGAAGATTAGATAAGAAAAACATTTAGAGTGCACCTCAGCTAGTTTTTTAAAAAGAAAGAAAAAAGTAACTATTGCTTGTCTGTTCAAAGAATACAAAGCAAAGCTGGGTGCCAGTGGCTTACACCTGTAACCCTAGCTACTCAGCATCACAGTTCAAGGACAGCCTCGACAGGAAGCTCTGTGAGATTCTTATCTCCAATGAACCATCATAAAGCTGGAAGTGGCACTGTGCCTCAAGTGGTAGCCTTCAGCATAAAAAGCTCAAGGATAATATCCAAACCCTGTGTTCAAGCTCCCAGACAGTCACACACAGCACGCATGTGCGCGCATACACACACGTGCACACACACACACAAACCCCAGAATACGAAGCATTCATCCATCTCTTCTTCTACCCATTCAGAACACTGACCCTGAGGCTAACAGTGAAGAAGAGATCAAGGTGGTAGAATTGCAAGGGATTTTCTTTTCCTTTTGCTTTTTGTGCCAATACTGGGACTTGAACTCAGGGCTTCTCGGTTAGCTCTTTTGCTCAAAGCTACTGCTCTACCGCTTGAGTCACACCTCCTCTTCTGACAACGTTCTAATTCATTGGAGATGAGAGTCTCAAGGACTTTTTTCGAACCATTATGCTCAAATCTCAACCTTCTGAATCGCTAGGATTAAAACACGATCTCAATTATTTATTTTTCTTGGGGTTCTTTTAATAACTTGTTTACTTGCAAAACAAAGAGAGGACTGGCAGTAGAGGTCAGACCAAATCATAGATGCTGAATTCCTATAAACCTGCTATACAACCATGAGGCATGGAGCCACTGGGGGAATGAAAGGAGACAATACTTATAAAGTACTTAACATAGCTCTTGGCCCTTAATTAACCCTCAAACTACTCATTGTGTGTGCATTTGATAATATCAAGTGCTTGTACTGAGTCCTGGGGATGTAGAGGTGAGCAAAACAATGTGCTTTTGCTCTCCAGGGGTTTACAGTCTACTACAGACCCCAATGAACAGCTAAGCAAAAAATGAGTGTGGAATTACAGGTTGAGATAAGGCAGATACCTTGGTTTTGTGACAGTATGGCCAGAATGCCTTGGTAGGAAATAACAGGAGAGAAGAATGCACGTTCTACCTCATTTGGAGACAAAGAATTCTCAACATGCTTGTGGGGCCTAGCTGCATACTGGCTCCTGGTAATAAGAGGATGCTGTCCTTATGGTTCAGCTTCTCTGAGGAGAGGACATTTGAATGGAGATCTGGAAGAAAACAAGACAGCATGTACTGTTTTATAAATGAAAATTAAGAAAAACAAAAAACCAAACTTGTTGTCAAACACAAATGACCTCTCTGTTGCTGATTTCCTCCTCAGTAGACTTAAGAGATAAAACAGCCTCAATTTCGGAGGCTTCATTATTAACAGGAAAAAAGGTCGGGGGGACTTTTGTTCTTTCTCTAGTCTGCCAAAAGCCAAGACCATGCTCAGTGGTGTCTGACTCTTTACTTGCAAGAAACATGGTCATCACTTACAAATGACTTTTTAAAAAATGATCCAATATGTGCACATCCATGTTTGGCTGGCTGATTCTCTTTGAGTCTCTCTGTCCTATGTTCTGCTCTAGAGAAATGCAAGGCATACAAACGACCTTGAATTTCATTAAATGTGCTTACTTTTCTTTTAAAATGGTGGAAAAGATTCTTTGTCTTTTTGCAGAGATATGTGGCTTCAATGTATTTTCATGGTGGCCCTCTAGGCTCATTGGAAGAGGTCCTAGGGTATCAATGGTGGCAGGGCAGTCGCCAGCTCCTCTGAGCCATTGACCTTGTGCTATCAAAATCCTGTTATCAATGGACAGCCCTAGATGGGCCTTTATCTCCTTCCCAGCATCCTGCCTTGTCTCTGCTCTCTAGTTCTTCCCCAGTCTTTCTCCATCTCTCCTCTGAGAAGCAATCTGTTTTCTCCAGGTCTTTCTGAGTCCCTTTCCCCCAACTTAGATGTCACTTCCTGTACAGAGTCTCCCTAGGTCCCTTAATCTAGATGTCACTTCCTGTAGAGTCTCCCTGGTCCCCTCACTTAGATGTCATTTCCTATACAGATTCTCCTTGGTCCTCTAATTTAGATGTCACTTCCTGTACGATCCTCACCCTGTGCTCATTGGCACCACCTGTAACATGATTCCTCTGTATGCATCTGTCTCTTTTTCTAGACCAGAAGGACAGCAATCCTCTTATTTCCAGGAGCCAGTCTGCGGCTAGCCCCAACAGGCACCTGAATTGGTGCTAGGGAGATCTTTTCTAGAGTTATTATCCAAGAGAAAGCCCGGTGAATAGCAATATTGCTGGTCTTAATAATTTAGCTTATATTTCCAGTTTCTTCTTTTCATTTCTGCTTTCCCCTTCCTTTCTGCTATGTTAATAGCTCTTTCATTAAAGAAAAACATTTAGAGATTCTTTTCTTATTATAAAATAATAGTAACAATTCTTTTTACTTTTTATTTTTTGCATTTGTACTGGGGCTTGAACTCAGGATCTGTGCACTGTCCTTAGGGTTTTTTTTTTGCCTAAGGCTGATGCCCTACCACTTGAACTACACCTCCAATTCTGCCTTTTTGCTAACTAGAGATAAAAGTCTCATAGACTTTTCCGCTCAAGCTGGGTTTGAACTGCGATCCTCAGATCTCAGCCTCCTGAATAGCTAGGATTACAGGTGTGAGCTGCTAGTTCCAGGCTTAGCAATTCCTGATATTTCAGATTTCAAAGATAAGATCAAACATCCAAGGTAAAGAAGGAAGTTTAAAGAAAACCTATACCTTCCCTAGCCACCCACAGCGTTCATAAGTATTTGAATATCTAATGCCCATTTTTCTATATAATTTATAGAATAGGAACATATTATATATACTATTCATGATTATATATAACTATGCTATTTGATATTTCCTACATCTTTTAATTTTTCAGTTTTACTTGGTAATGTATCAAATAGATATATCATTACTTAACTATTCTCCTTTTTGGTTGATGGATGATTCCAATTCTCTCTGTCTCCCTGTCTCTGTCTCTCTGTCTCTCTCTCTGTGTCTCTGTCTCTCTGTGTGTCTGTCTCTGTCTCTCTATCTCTCTCTCTGTCTCTCTCTCTCTCTCTCCCCTCTGATGAGCTTCCTGTATCCTGATGGACATATTCAGGCATGCAGAGAAGGGATCAGTGAGTCCAGAGGACAGAAAGGATGGACAGGAGACAGTGGGATTGGGGAACAAGTGGGAGCCATGTGTTCTTGGCAGAGGAGAAGGCTGACAGTTGCAGCTTGAACTAGGAACCGGAAGTACTTCCTGCCAGCTGGAAGGTGTACTCTCCATCACTAGGCAGTGAGAGTCATGACCAGATGACCAGAGCCAAGTCCTAAAGAGTCCTAGAAGCCACTTTTCAGAGTATGGGCTGCGGGCAAGGAAGAGTCAGTGAGGGTTAGAAGCAGGGCAATGTCATCCAGTGGTCTCTGTTTTATCTGTGGGTTTCCCTGCCCACTGTATCAATTACCTGTTGTTAATAACCCTGGTCCAAAAATAGTAAATGGAAAGTTCCAGAAAGAAATACTTCAGAGCTGGGCACCAGTGGCTCAAGCCTGTAATCCTAGCTATTTGGGAGGCTGAGATCTAAGGACTACAGTTCAGAGACAGGCTGGGCAGGAAAGTATGTAAGACTCTTATCTCCAAGTAATCCCCAACAAAAGCTGCACGTGGAGCTCGAGTGATAGAGCCTTGAACAAAAATGCACAGGGATAGTGCCCTGCCCTGAGTTCAAATCTTAGGACTGGCACCAAAAAAAGAAAAAAAAGAAAAATAACAATTCAGAAATTCTAAATCACTTTGGAAACAGTATTCTGTTTTATCATTACTTATTATTGTCAGTCTCTTGCTGGGCCTAAATTATGAATTACATCTTATAAACGTATACTTTTTTAGTATGCATATATAGAAACCAAAAAAACCCCATAGTATATATAGGAGTTAGTATTTGCCCTGGTTTCATTGGGGCTTGGATTATAATCCTCAATAGTGAGGATGATATATGCCAGCTCCAAGAATGGATCTATACATTCATTTATTCATTTATTTTGTTTTATTTACTTATTTAGCTGGTAGCAGGGCTTTATCTCAGTGCCTTGTACCTACCTGCTTGCTCATGGATGGTGCTCTACCACTTAAGTCACACCTCTAGCTTAGCTTTTGGCTGGTCAATTGGAGATGGTATCTTGGAGACTTTTCTGCCCCCAGAGTCCTCAAACAGCCATTCTACAGATCTCAGCCTCCTGAAATCTGTTAAGGTCTGTTAACTATCTGTTAAGATAGTTAAGATTAAAGGCACGAACCACTGGTGTCTGTCCTGGCATGTTTTTTGTTTGTTTGTATTTTAACCTCCCTGTGGCTGGAGTCAGCTAGAAAACTCCACATTTGTTTATTTGTTTCTGTGTGTTTTTGTGTTGTTGGGGACTCACACGTTCCAAGCCCACATCCCACCTCTGAGCTACACCTCAGCCCCAGAGCTGTTAATAACACAACAACACAGAAAATAAAAGGAAAAGAAGGAGAATAGAGCTCACAGGTTAGGTTTTTTTCTGTCTAGGTTCTTGGATTCAGGAGAGCAGTTCCACAAGCAAACTCTTTTTTTTTTTTTTTTTTTTTTTTTTTGGGTCCAGTACTGGGGCCTGAACTCTGGGCCTGGGTGCTGTCCCTCAGCTCTTCAGCTCAAGACTAGTGCTCTACTACTTGAGCCACAGTGCCACTTCCGGCTTTTTTTCTTTTTGCTTATGTGGTGCTGAGGAATCGAACCCAGGGCCTCAGGCATGCAAGGCAAGCGCTCTACCACTGAGCCACCTTCCCAGCCCCCACAAGCAAACTCTTAATTCCCTCTTTCTCCAGCCTTGGGGAGGTGACTTTTGTTTAAGTACCCTTGGCTTCTGGCCCCACCCCTCTTCCAGAGGCCCCCATTGGTGGTTCCCATTAGAAGGGGGTTTGAATTTTCTTTCAGTAGCTAGATGAGGCTGATGTGTTCACCCAAGATGGTCGGATATGGTGCACACTGAGTGTGTACATCAGCTCCTAAGCCACCAGGCTGTCCTGACAGGACACAGCAGATGAGCTCAGGATAGATCCCCGCTGAACTTCCCAGAGCTGGCATCTCCATGTAGGAAGCAGCTTCTGAAACTAATGGACAATGGCAGCTCCATTTGAAAAACAATGAAACACTTGACAGAGTCTGTGATCTGCCAGCCAGGCAAAGCTGCTCATTAACAGAGAACCCATGCCCTTGTGCCCCCTACCATCTTGCCTCCTCCCAGCTCTGTCCCCTTGGCTCCCCACTTCCTACCACAACCAGGTCCCAATCTGATGCGGTGATGGATCACCGCACCTGTCTCTCACCTGACATCCGGGTGTCCTCCAGTTTGCTGTTCATCTTCCCTCCTTCCCCCCCCCCCATCTCAGCTGTAGGATGGCGGGCCTACCTGTGACTTTGGCTCCAGCCAGTCCCTCAGAGTCTGGGGCCTGTCTCCTCCCTTCCTCTCAGCCCCCACATCTGGCCCATCAACAAATGTGGCTAACTCTACATGCAAAATATACCTCAATTCCAAGCAAATCTTAAAAAAAATATTTTTATTGTCTTTAAGTAGTTGTACAAAGGAGTTACCATTCACCAAAGCAATTTATGATCAGTGTTACCCTTTCAACATTCTCACCCACGCTTTCCCCCTTCCCTCACTCTTCTTAATTTTAGGTTATGTATTGAGGGATTTTTTTTTTTTGCCATTTAACAAAGCAATTTATGTGTACAATGCACCTTGATCTGTGTCATCACTTAAAAATCTTCACCACCATCCATCCCTTCCCTTATATTTCTCAATTCTGTGGTATATACAACGAACTCTTGCCTGCATTCTCTGCCCCCACCCCACTTCCCTGCTTCATTCTTCTACCCCTCCCTGGTTGGCCCCAACCCTCTCCTCTTGCAAGTACCCATTCCCTGTTACATATTTTATTGGGCTTTGACTTAGTCTCTTTAAAAGAATTACACAGCCAAGAACCAGTGGCTCATGCCTGTAATCCTAGCTACTCAGGAGGCTGAGATCTGAGGGTCATGGTTCAAAGCCAGCCCAGGTAAGGAAAGTCCATGAGACTCTTATCTCCAATGAACCACTCAGAAAACCAGAAGTGGCTCTGTGGCTCAAGTGGTAGAGTGCTCGCCTTGAGCTGAAGAGCTGAAGGATAGCACCCAGGCCCAGAGCTCAAACCCCACAGCCAACAAAAAATAAAGAGAAAGAAAAGAAAGAAAAAAAAATGGGAATGATAGTTCCTCACTTCGTAGAGTCTCCAGGAGGATTCGAGAGCATCTTGCAAGTAAATGGCTTTGTCAGGTGCCTGGATATAGCAAATGCACAGAGGACTAGCTGTCATTACTACGGCTGTGGGTGCCTCTGTTGTGTCACTGGGCCGTCGCTAGCACCCATAGGTGCTTTTGTGCAAATGACTTCCCTCCTTAGTGATGTGTTAGATGATGGGAAATCAGCATGCACGTGCGTGTGCACCTTCATGCCAACACATGGGTAAGAACTCTGCTTCTGAGCGGTGCCTTTTCAAGTGGAGGGACCAGTGGAGTGGGTGACAGAGGGTTGTGGTCTCCTTTCCCCAGCCTAATGGCCTCACCAAGGTTCTGGTTGTCACTTCCTTCTGTACTGTTTTGTCCTACTTGGAGAAAAGATGACTGAGTTCCTCTCCTTGTAACTGAGGGCCAATGACCGGGTTGAGCAGGGCCTGTGGTGCCCAGGGGCAGCAGGCACCATGCCCAATCTCAGGGTTGAGATCTGCCTCTACTGACAGGAATTTGAGCTGAAACACCTATTGTTCCTGACCGAGAGTCAAAGGATGGCACTGTCAGGAATCTGCTCCAAATAAATATTGGGATCTCCCAGGTGATGTATATAAATGGGTCATCAGTTTACATCTTACACCACAGGAAGCATTTCAGGTACCTTAATCCTACGTTTTCCAACAGATGAGCTCCGCTGATCTTCGAGATGGGGTAGTGGGGGCAGGAGGGGGGAGGGGAGACATGCCACGTGTCACGAGCCCCGTCATCTCATGCTTTGGCCATCCATTTCTGGAACCACCCAGAAGGAAACCAGAGCTGACTCATGAACTACAACCCAGGAAAGCTCTGGGAAGTCAGGGTCATGGACCGGAAGTCATGAGATTTTGGCATTTTCTGTTGCTCTCATTTCGAATCACTGCAACAATCTCGCTGCGTTTCTGAAAGGGAAGGGATTGGAGAAAAAGCCACACCCAGTTTTATTTGGTTCTGTTTTGTTTGGATTTGGGTTTTGTTTGGGGGTTTTTCTTTTTCTTTTTTTTTTTTTCCACCCACCACAAGCTCTTTTCTTCCCCTCTCATAGTGTGGGCGAAATGCTGAAAACTTCGACCGGTTTTTCACCCGCCATCCACCCGTCCTAACACCTCCTGACCAGGAAGTCATCAGGAATATTGACCAATCAGAATTCGAAGGATTTTCCTTTGTTAACTCTGAATTTTTAAAACCTGAAGTCAAGAGCTAAGTAGATGTATAGACCTCCGTCCTTCATTTCCTGTCATGCAAGCTCAACTGGCTATTGTGGTGACCTTTATTTTGTTTCTGTTTGTTCGTTTTATTTCGTTTTGTTGGTTTCATTACCAGATCACATCCATATTTTGTTTTCTGATGAGACCAGAGTGACCAATGTTTCAGAACCCAAATGTCTTTCAGGTAGTTTGGAGCATCTCTACGAGATGGAATTATGCAAATGGCCAGTAGAAAATGTCAGCTGCATAATCGAGGACCACCCTCCTCTCCACCCCCCAGCATGTCAGCTCTGCGGACCCAGTGGGAAGAGGAAAATGCTTGCTTTCCCTCCCTCATGTCTGCACTGCCCCCCTCACCCCTACCATCCCATCCAGATCCATCCTTACAAGATAAGAGCGATGAATCGGATGCTTTCAGTACCCTTCTGCTTCTAAGCTTGGAGTTTGGGCTGGGTCCAAATCTATGGTTCTTTGCCCTGAAGGGAATTCCTCCACACTGTCTGTTCTGGAGCTTTGAAAAGAACATGCTAAAAATATTTTTTTCCCCTTCTTTTTCAACTCGAACTGACAAAGCTTATCTAAGTCCTTCGAAAAAATTCAAGAGGGTGCTTTCTGGACAGTTCTAAATTAAAAGCGCTATCATGGGTCAGAGGAAAAAAAAACAGCTTGGGCATACATTCCATGCTATTATTCCTGATAATTTATGACCCCGATCTCCTTGTCCCTAAACTACAGGGAAAGGGCATTTGGTACTCTTCCTCTGAAGCAAACTGGTCACTCTAGCAAGGTCCTAACGGGCTATTGTTTTACATTTACTCATTTCAAACTTTATTTGCTTTGGGATTATTCTTTTTGTTGTTGTTCAAATGCCACAAAAAAAAAAAAGTTACTCGGTTTGTTACACATGCTTAAAAAAATCAATGTCCAAATGTTATTAACCACAGTAAACTGCTTTGATTCCCTCTCCCCTTCCCCCCACCCCCAAGAAGATGGCCGTAGGGGCCAGCACACTCAGGCTGCAGGAAAGGGGACTTTCTCTAGGTCTCATGCTGGCTTTGCAGAGCTCATTAAATCCTTCCAAGACTGACAGAATCTCTTGAAGCAAAGGCAATCATGTTTCTTCACTTTGATGTTGTTTTTGAAGATGTTTGTAGAAATGTTTATTTGTATTTGGATATCTATCATGTGCCCTTTTTCTTCTAGCATCAAGATACAATAATAATAATAATAATATAACAGACAAAAAGAAGAAATATTATTTCAAGGAAAACTACTGTGGATCCAAACTACAAAGTAGGGCCTGAAGAAGGAACTCAGGAGAAAGAAAAGAAATTCAGAACTTAAATGGAATCCTGCTTTGCAGCCAGTTAGAGAACACTTGCTAGGACCCATGTAGGGACTCTTGGTGACTTGAAATGGGTGGAATAGGTGCCCTGGCCAGAGCTCAAAGCCTATAGTTCTGTGAGATTCAACTTTAGAGGCCTTAGAGGTTCCTAGCTGGGGCTCTCACTCTTCTCATCAAAATCACCACTCCCCCGGCAGCTTGGATGAAATATTCTTTTTAGCAAGAAGCTCTGTGATTGCCCAGAAGCCCAAGGAAATCCCTTAGGGTGGAAGAGAATTAACTCATTTCCATCTGAGTGGATGGGGAGGGGGGTGGGGGGGAACTACCACTCCCTGCTATTTGCAAGAGGCCCTAGAGGGAATTCTTACCACAGGTCAAGAGATTTCCAGAAGCTTCTGGTTTCTGAGAAATCAGCAAGGGACCTTTCAGAACGTTACCACGTCCTTGATCGGGATGCTTCTCCTCCAGAAGAGAGACCACCGTGGGTTTCTGCTTAGACTGAATGGCTCACGGTTCATTCTTCTCTACCCTCTGCTGTCACCTCGCTTTGGGCTTGGGGGCTGTCACTCCCGCTGCCTTTGTGTTAGTAATCTGGACCTAATGTGAACGGAACCTGAAGTCCCAGCAGACAAGCCTTAGTCAGAGAAGGAAGGAAATGAGGGCAAGCCACTCCCACGGTAGGGGAAGGGGTGGGGTGTTGCAGGCATCTGGAGAAAGGAAAGAACCTACCCAAGATGGCGAGCTGGGATCAAAGCTCAGGTGTCCTGACCTCAGGTGGCAGGGCTGTGTCACCACACATGTATCTTTGAATCACGTTCACCATTAGGCAAGTCATTTGAGGCCTTTCAACAGGCCTTGGATACATGCTCAGGATCAACATTGGGTCAAGATGATCTGAAACAAAGTTAGAAAACAACGGAGAGTGGAAGGATGGATGGATTGATGGATAGGTAGATGATGATTATGAAGATAGATAGATAGATAGATAAAATATATTATACTCTACACTTCACAGATTCTTGCCATTATTGTTCAAGTCTCAGAGTATGCAGAAGTAGATATTGAAACCACAGTCTATGTTCCTCTACCATCCCTCCTGAGAGCTGGTCAGGGAAGCCTACTATGGAAAGAAGGAAGGAAGGAATCCTGGATTAGACTATCCACGGTTCCATTTTTCTATCACCATTCCAGGGCAGAGGAAACTAGGAAGCAGAATTTCCAGCAAGTAATCTCTGGGGAAATCCTTTGCAAAGGATAAATTTGTAGGAAGGCAAAAAAAATTTATTTTTGCAATCATCCACTCATTCTCTCCCCTCCTTTCATTCAACTAGCATTTTTTAAGCACCAACCAGGTGCCAGGCTAGGAGGCAAGGGTGAAGTGGGAGATAATAAGACTGCAATCCAGCCTCTGCCTGTCTCCCCTCGCAAAGCCTGTTGGGATGGCACTCCCTCAACCAGTGCTTCCGTGCGTGAAGGGTTCTAGACATATCTGGTCTTCCCAGCTAGTCGGGAATAGCTTCTTAGAAGGATAAACACAAAAACAAAACAAAACCCTGTCAAAAGACTTTGAGGCTCTTGGAGGAGGTATAGCAATATCCCGCTTGACCTGGATTTCAAGGATGGTCATATACGTGATGGACAGGGAAGAAGAAAAGCTAGCCTTGGAAATAGGTGGATCAGTCCCTTCTAGAAGCCCAAAGACATCCACCTCCATGCTTGAACAGACCATAGAATCCCCAAGATCTCAGCCAGAGGTCACCCAGATTGCCTCTATATGAAGAAGGGAAACTGGCCTTACAGCTGGGGTCTGAGTCTTGAGTCTCACTCTGTGCAGTTATCACTGTCGCTCAAGAGTTCTGCAGGCAGCAGAACCCCAGCGGGGCCTTTAGGGGAGACATCACCCCCCTTCCAAAGTGATGCCCTTTTCCTGCTTCCCTCCTCCAGCTGGACACAGCCTGCTTCTTCTACTCCATCTAAGCTAGGCTGAAATGTTCCAAAAGAATTTAAATTAGGAGTGAAGTGGGAAAAAAAAGACAACAATGAAATAAGAAATTGAGACAGAAATAAGATAAGAAAATGCAAAGAAATCTCAACAAAGGCCTTGTTGGCTATGGCTAACTGTCTGCCAAGAAATGGTCCAAGAATACTTCTTTTGCCTTCTTATTGACCCTGCCATCTGTTACCAAAGGCCAGGACCATCTTCACAGAGGACAAACAGGAGACCAGTGGTGTCCAGAATCTTCCTTGGGCAAATGCTGCTGTGCTCACTGGCTTTCCCGAATACCGACCCCAAAGACATTATCACAGTAGACAGGACCATTCTCTCTCAAGGTGTAGGGTGAAATTCAGTGACATTTCTCCAGATCTTCTCATAGGACAGGGTCTACAGAGATAAATCCTATTGAGGCCGTGTGGGGCTGCCTGACACCCAAGCCATTGCCACCAGTGAGAAGGACTCTGAAATCCCACAACTTCTGCAGCAAGCCTTCAGGTAGAGATGACAGGTGGGACCAGTGATACCAGAGACCACCTAAATGGTTCTTGGTCCCAGACATAACCCTGGGGCACCCGCACCTTCAAAACGCCTCATACAGTGCATTCACACTGGGGTTCTAACTAGACAATGATCAGTGGAGAGACCCTTAAGACTGATAGTAAAACATTCCATTATTTTAATGCAGAGTAAGGTCCCTGGCTTGGGGACAAAGCTAAGACCCAAGCTGTAAAATCAGTTCCCTCTCTCCATATTGATTGATTGACTCATTGATTGATTGATTCATTCATTCATTCATTCATTCATTCAACAAGGAGTTACAATCTGCTCTGTGCCAGGTTCTATTCTCGGCACTAGAAAAACAACGGTTAAGAAATGGACAGGGACTCTGCTCTCCTGGAGAGAAACAATTCATAAAGCAGTAGGTGCAATGTAGCGCCACGTGCCTGATGGTTTGCGGTTGTCATTCCAGTAACTCAGGAAACTGAGATCAGAGGATCAAAATTCAAAGTCAGCCCAGGCAGAAAAACCCCTGAGACTCTTATCTCCAACAAACCAGTAAAATGCCACAATGCCACAATGGAGGATTGGCTTAAGTGGTAGAACAATCAGTCTTGAGTAAAAAGGCCAAGCAAGAGCACATGGCCCTGAGTTCAAGCCCCATTACACACACACACACACACACACACAGACCGACATATGACTTGTGGGATACAGAGAGGGATGCACAGTCCAGATTAAAGGAGTTTTTCCTGTGGATGTCTGGGTATGGACTTCACACCGCACAGCCTGAGCAGAATCATCCACATCTACCACAAGCTTCATCAGCATCTTCAACCTGTTCCTCTCTGGCCCTGCTCACCCAAGGATCCTCTTGGTGGCAGCTTTGTCCCCCTCTGCCGCACAGACACCCCAGTAGGAAATGGGGAAACTCCAGACAGATATTATGCCTGACAGAAAAGAAGCCTTTGTGAACCCAACAATGAGAAATCCTTATCAAGCTGCTAGGGATTTAACCTATGCATGGGTTTATGAAACCCCATGATATTGGACAAACTGAGTCAGCTAGCCCTCACAGCCCCAACCCTCTCTCCTCTGACTTAGCTCAGCCAGGCCTTCTGTCTGGTGCAAGTGAATCTCAGGCTCTACTCTTGATTGTTCTACAGTAGAACTGCCCTCAGCCAGAGGAGTTGGGATGAGCAAACGTAACAGTGATGTGGTCAGGTACCAAAAAAAAAAAAAAAATCACCAACCCACTGTGCAATCTTGGGCAAGTCTCTTTACTTAACAGTGCTTCAGCCTTTTCAAAGAGCCAATAAGGAAAAGAATTTCATCTATTACCTGCCCTCCAGGTAGATGAGGCATGGATGGGGGGAGAGGATGGATTGGGGAGGTCAGGATATCACACAGAGCTGTTTGCCTTCCCTGGTGAAACTTGCCTCGAGTCATAGTTACTAAAGTTAATGGCTGCTAGTCCATACACTAAAAGAAAATGGAAATAAGGAAGAAGGGATGGAGGGAAGGAGGGAAGAAGAAAGGGAAAAAAGGAAGGAACGAATGAACTAGGAGAATAGGACTATTTTTTAAGGCTTCCCTGGGAGACTTTAAGCTTTGGGTTTTGATTCTTGGAATGTGTTGACTAGCTACATCTTTGGGAGAACTTCTGGCTAGTTTGTGGCTGGGCTCATGAGCAGCCCTTCAAAGCCTAGTGAGTAAGAAGATCAATGGCAGAGATGGTCCAACACTGTTCTGATTTCCCTGCCCTGCCATGCTGCCTTCTGGGAGCCAGAACAGTCAACAGTTCTCCCTTGGCAAAGAAGGAGGCCTCCGGGCCTCTAGGAGGAGCTATTGAGTGGTGGTTTTTTTTCCCCTTCTTTTTTCCCTCCAAGGACATTCTAGCCAATCAGCTACTTGTATGAAATTAGCATCCTAAGTAGTTAGCACTCCATCTCCAAGTCAAAACGTAACCAGGTGCCACCTTCTGGCCCTCCTTAAAGAAACTTGCTGAATTCTTTCCTCTTCCTTGAACATTCCCCCCATCAAGTTTTCCATCCCCGCATCCAACCCATGATGTGAAAGGAAAGCTAGCTCATGCAGCTGTTGAAAGACGGTCAAGCAGAAGGCTCTTGCTGAATCTGCTCCTAAGATGGCACCGGCCTTCCCATCACCGGCGTGGCTCAGTCCTCTCTTTCCCTCTTCTTATGCCGTGTTAATGTGTTTGCTTTCCATTTGGCAGAGAGACAGGCGAGACACCTCCAACTTCGACAAAGAGTTCACCAGGCAGCCTGTGGAGCTGACTCCCACTGATAAACTCTTCATCATGAACCTGGACCAAAATGAATTTGCTGGCTTTTCTTACACTAACCCAGAGTTTGTCATTAATGTGTAGGTGACTGCAAACTCCATTGCTGAGCCTGGGGGTGGGTGGGGGTTGGGGAAGACTGCAGGCCCCAGTATATGTCTCCATTCTAGTCTTCCAGGATTCATGGTGCACACGCTGGCATTTCAATACATGGAGAGCTTGTCTTTAGAGGGCTTTTTCTTTGTACGTGTAGCTTGCTAGCTGTTTTCTACATTTGAAAAAAAAAATGTTTAGTTTAGAATTAAGCGCATTATCTGATGATAGAGGTCCATTTTCCCCCCAGACTGCCAGAAACTCATCAAATGAGCAGACAATATCAAAAGTACTGTGTCTGATACCAAACTGCTTCAGTATTTGTAATTTTTCAAGTCAAGCTGATGTTCCTGGTCAAAGTTTTTACATTTATTCTCTAATACCTTCTTTGAATGCTAAACCAAGCATGATTGGTATTTTTAAAAGTTGTGAGTAAGCATTGCAGTTACTGTGAACTATTGTCTCTTGGAGGAACTTCTTTTTTTTTGTTTAAGAATTGTTATGATTAAACTGAATTAATATATGCAAGCTCTCTTGTTCCCATGTCTGGTTTTTTTTTATTTGTTTGGTTTTGTTTTATGTCAATCCTGAGGCTTGAACTCAGGGCCTGGACACTGTCCTAGAGCTTTTGTGTGTAAGGCTAACACTTTACCACTTGAGCCATACCCCTACTGTTTAGCTTTTTAGTGATTCATTGGAGATAAGAGACACAGACTTGCCTGCCTGGTCTGGCTTTAAACTGTGATCCTCAGCTCTCGACCTCCTAAGTAACTAGGATTACAAGTGTGAACCACCACATCCAGCACATGCCAGTTTCTTAAATGTCTCTGGTCCAGAGGTCACAAACTGGGTATCCACAGGTTGAGGTTGCCAGAAGATGATTTTCTTTTCAGCCACATAGAATTTGATCTAATGGAAATAATTATTTATCTATTTTTAAAGATGGAGACAGTTAATATGAATTTTGGACTTTCTATTTTTTTGGACAAAGTCAGGAGACTTTTTGTGCCTGTATTTCCATGTGGAAATAATTTAACAGAACAACACTGTGTTGCCAGGCACTGGTGGATTATGCCTGTAATCCTAGCTATCCAGGAGGCGGGGATTTGAGGACTGTGGTTCAATGTCAGCCTGGACAAAAAAAAAAATGTCCATGAGATTCTTATCTCCAATTAACCAGCAAAAAATTCAGAATTGGAGGTATGGCTCACACGGTACAGCACCAGCTTTGAATGGAAAAACCAACCAGAGAACAAGGCCTAGTGTTCAGGCCCCAGTGTAGGCACGCACACAGATGTGCATGCATACACACACAAAGCAGTTTGTGTTCTCATTTTACCAGTCTTCACCACCTGGAATTGTATTAAGCCCCCTTGATTGCTGTAGCTGCTTGAACTTGAGACTTTACCATCAACAAGCCACAAGACTGATGACCTTAATATTTTTTTCTGTGCCTATAACCTGGTTGTCTGCACATCTGTCAGTCAATGTGGTTCATATACAATGTACTAGGAGCTGGTAGCTCACTCCTGCAATCCTAGCTACTCAGGAGTTTTGTGATTCAAAGTCAGTCTAGGCAAAAATTTTACAAGACTCTATTTCCAGTTAACTAGCAAAACAAAAAAAGCTGGACTGGATGTGCGATTCAAATGGTAGAGCACCCACCATAAGCAAAAACACAAAGCCACGTGAGATGACGAGACCCTGATTTCAAGCCCCGGTATTGGAAACAGCAACAACAAAAAAGCAAACTCAAAAAGCAAGTCCACAAAATATATCACAAAACTTTCATTCCAAGGAAGCTGGCACCAGTACAGAGAGAGAAAAAACAAAAACAAAAAACACCTTTGGTATGTTTGTAAAATACATTTGTAAAACACATATACTTACCTTGTGCTATTTTATCCTAATTTAGCTCAGCATCTGCAAAGGAAATAAAAACAAATGTGTATGCCCTTTCCTTAACAGCCATATTTGTCCTGGAAGGCCCAAGGGAAAACAAGGGAGGTTGCTTGTAAAGGCTGCAGGTGTGGCAAGGAATCCAACATCTCAACTCAGAGCACAGCAGCTCAGCACTGCATCTTCCTCTCTGAATGAAGTCACACTTCTGTTTCCTTTCCCAGACATGTAGTATTGCAATCTGGGGCACATGCTTCTGGAGGTGCTGGGGCCAGTAGGTAGCAGAAAAGAGCAAACCAGTCACACTCAGCACACTATGACGCAGGGTCTATTCATCTCCCCTTTCTGCAAGAGCTCTGGGAAATGGAACAATCGTACAGACACAGCCAACCCATCGATCCTACCTCATCATCAGAGAATTTTGGAAACTCTGCCAGTTAAAATTGGCTGGAGCCAACTTAAAGGAGAAAGTGTGCATTTACGCATCCCATTTAGAAAACAAAGATACATGGGTTTCTATAATGTTTGGCAACATATCTCATTTAGAAAGCATGTTATATGTGCCAGTTTTTTCTGATCTTCTTATTGGCTAGATAAAACCCCATCTATCAGGCTGGGTGCCAATGATTCATGTCTATAATCCTAGCTAATAGAAGGTGGAGATATGAGGATTGTGGCTCAAAGCTGCTTTGGTCAGGAAAGTCCATTAGATGTTTATCACCAATTCACCACACACACATGCACACATGCCAAAAAGTGGATCAGTGGCTCAAGTGGATCAGTGGCGCAAGTGGTAGAGTGCCAGTCCTGAGCAAATAATCTAAGGGACAGCACCCAGGCTCTGAGTTTAAGCCCCCGTACTCACACACACACACACACACACACACACACACACATTTCATTTGGTTAACTATTGAGCTCCTACTCTGAGCCAGAAACAATGTGGATGCTCTCTTATAAAGACCAAGAAGACAGTTCCCTCATGGAAACAAGACAGTTGCAGATGCCAAAGGCCTGTTGCTTTCCTGAGATCGTGTCCCATGATAAAGAGTAGCAGCTGCTACAAAAGTCCAATGGTTTGCTCTGATTGGCCCAGCCTCGTCACATGTACATTCCCTTCCCAGCACCATGTCTAGGTGGAGGGGGAGAAGGAAAGGAAATGGATTGGCTGACTGAGCCTAAGCTATGTTAGGGATCTGGTGCCCCAAACCTTAAAATAACAACTTACCACCTCTTGTTGTGGACCACACATCTGGTCAGGGCCTGTGGCCTCTCGTGAAGTGGCAGGCAAGCCTCTGGACGATTCTAGATTGCAGTCATAGATGGAGGTTCACCGGAAGGACCTGAGGTTACTTTCAGGTGTCTTCATAGAATTGGCCATTTCAGGGCTGGGAAGGTGGCTCAGTGGTAGAGCGCTTGCCTTGCATGCCTGAGGCCCTGGGTTCGATTCCTCAGCACCACATAAGCAGAAAGAAAAAAGCCGGAAGTGGCACTGTGGCTCAAGTGGTAGAGTGCTAGCCCTGAGCTGAAGAGCTGAGGGACAGCGCCCAGGCCCAGAGTTCAGGCCCCACAACCGGACCCAAAAAAAAAAAAAAAAAAAGAATTGGCCATTTCAGTTTTGTACCACATCAGCCTGAAAGGGGTAGCAGGCTACCAGTAGGGTGAATGACTCAAGCTCAAGGGTCCCATCTGGAAAGCAGTCTTTTTTTATAACCTCAACACAGAAGATGCATAGGATACATGGCAGACATAACCCAAGTCAGATAACATGTGGCCCATCATGGTATTGCTTCTTCCCACAATGCCCTGGGTTCCTGCTCAAATGTTTTTCCTCCTATAATGTCCTGGGTTCCTGATCAACCAATAAAAAGAGCCAAGACAGCACATCAATACAAAGTAACAAGCAATCAACGCAAAGGCTGGGGGAGGAGATATGGGAGGAGCCCCTATCTACATAATAATAATCTATAACAATCACTTTTAGAGACGATTCCATTAAACTCCTTGACTTCAGGGCCTCTCTCTATGGAGAATCTATCCACAACCTTAGCTTTCAGTAATCTTGATGCTTTATTACACTTCACAAATCCTCTGCCTCTCAATTCTTTGGTGGATAAATGGACCTGAACCCTTAAATGGCATCCCACATTGTTGCTGTATTCTATTCTTTCAAAGCAAGCCAATGGAGTTCAGCCCAGACTTAAAGGGAGGAGATTGTATCTGCTGAGACAATTGGGAGATGGGGATGTCTGGAGACCCTTTTAGAGGCTGCCTGTGAGCTACCTCACTGGCTGTATCTCTGCAGCTGGGAGTAGAATACCACCCAGGCACACGAATGGGCAAGGGATCATTTTCCAAATAAAAACCTGAACTTTGTTTTAAAACAAAGGGATGTTTGCTCAGGAAGTAGAGCATAGGAAAGAATCTTGGTATATGGGGAATCTGTATAAGCAATGTCCAAGAGCCATGCCAATGCTGGGAAGAAACTCATATTACATGGTCTGTAGCTTTCTGTTGGTTTACAGCCAAAGGCATTGCTAAATTCCAGGGCCTGAATTTTACCTCCTGAGGAATCCTGTCTCTTTCTCATTTCACTGAGAAGATACGTCAGCAGACACATATGTAGATGGAAGTGCACGTCAGTTATCTAGTGCTGAGTAACAAACTACTTTGGAGCTTAGGGGATTTTTTTAACTAGCCGTTTATTTGGCTCACGATGGTGATTTTTTTTTTCCTGGTCTGGACACCCACACATACTTCAGATGGACTTTCCTATGCGTCTTCAGGCAGCTGGTAAGTCAGCTGGTGACAATGCCTTGAGTGGCCTTGGCTACATGGGGAGAGGCTGACAGACTGACTGGTACAGGGGTGAGGAACCTTTTCCCTCTGCCAAGAGCCATTTGAGTATTATGACATCATTTGCAGGCCATACCAACTGATTGATACAGGCAGATGGCCACAGGAAGCCAATGGAAAGCATATAAGACTCCTATGTGTCCATCACATAATTTGCCAAATGCCTTTGAAGGTTTTATTTGGGCCACGTGCAGACATTACCCAACACTTATGGGGAAAGCCCTGTAGGATAGTTCATCTGGCCCATGTACTCACTGACATTCCTGAAAGCCAAGGTAGTCTCCTTCATACAATGTTTTTTTTTTTTTTTCATGACTCCAGGGAGGATCATGGGAGAGAAGCCCAGGGCACCAGCCCTCCTCAAGCTTCTGTTTAAGTCATCTCTGCTTCTTCCCCATATGCCAAACTCAGGAGGTGAGGAAACAGACACAGCCCCTGGGTGGGAGGCATTGCAAATCACATTGCCAAGGCAAGTGAACACAGGGATGGGAATCTATGTGAACCGGTTTTTTAAAATCTATCACAAAGTCCATCAATGGTATCATTCATAAACGTAAGGAGCATCCAAGAAATAAGGCAATAGGAAAGAAATTTTCAGGTGCATTCTGGGTAGCCCATGACCGGACCCTTCAGTCTCTATAAAGACACAAACCCAGAGTTCAAGCTGGTCAATTAATCAATCAGAGCCAACTTGAGCAATAATAGTAAAGACTTTTTAAACC
Organism: Dipodomys spectabilis; assembly: GCF_019054845.1. Taxonomy (NCBI): domain Eukaryota; kingdom Metazoa; phylum Chordata; class Mammalia; order Rodentia; family Heteromyidae; genus Dipodomys; species Dipodomys spectabilis. The sequence continues at coordinate 3,902,928 of NW_024870804.1, forward strand.
AAAGATGACAGCCTGAGAATTATATGAGAAAAGATGTATTTCGCCCAGGGTCTGAGACATTCCAGTTAACTAGCCAGTGATTACATTATGTTGGGCCTCTGGTTGGAGTGTGGATGGCAATGTCAGAAGACATATGACAGCAAAACTGTTCATACTGGTCACACACATGAACCAAGAAACAAAAAACGGGGGAGACAAAGGAGCCAGGGACCCACAGATCCCTCAAAGGGCACACACAAAATGACCAAATGACCCCTTACTAGGTTCCACCACCTCCCCAAGATTCTACCACCTCCGAAAGGCTCCACCATCTCCCAAAGACTCCACCATCTCCCAAGGGTTCTATCACCTCCCAAAGGTTCCACCATTTCCCAAAGGTTCTATGACCTATCAAAGGTTCTCCTCCCCCTACCACAACAGAACTACCCTGGGACCAAATCTTATCACATGGACCTTTGGAAGCTCATCTAAACCATAGCAGATATCAATCCCTGGGCCTGCAGTCAGTAACTGTTACCTTCTTTGTAAAAAGGATCTTTGCAGAAATACTTGGATTGAATGCCTTGAATTGGAGAGCTTACCCTGCTGTCAAGATGGTCCCTCAGTGCTTACCTTTATACATAAAGGAGAGGCAGCCAAGGGAGATGACACAGACACTCAGGAAAGGCGACAACAAGATGAATCAGAGATGTAGCCACTACACAAAAAATGTAATGGCTGCTGGAAGCCATTGAAGCAAGGAAAGATTCTTCCCTATAGTCCCCCGAGGGAGCAACACTTTGCTAACACCTTGATTTTTAGACTTCTGGATACCAGAACTACATGGAGTTAGTCTAAAGCTTGGTCTAAAAGCTCTTCAGTGGGTGATCACGTGTTGCAGCAACCTAATTAAAAACCTGGTAAGCACCGCTCATCCCCTCAGCCTAACCTAACTACCAACCAGGAAGTCACAACAAAGCCTATTCACCCAGTGTACCACCAGGGTAAAAAGAAGCAGACAAGGGTAGAGTCCCAGCCCCACCTCTCCCAAGAAGTGAAAAGATACAAGCCAGATCTTGGTGGTTTGCACCTGTAATTCTAGCTACTCAGGAGGCTGAGATCCAAAGACCTTTGAGGACAATATTCAGGCCCAGAGTTCAAACCCAAGAGAGAGACAGAGAGAGAGGAGGGGGAAGGAAGGAAGAAAGAGAAGGAGGAAGGGAAGGAAGGAGGGAGGGAGAGAAAGAAAGGAGGGAGGGAGGAGGGAAGGGAGGGAGGGAGGAGGGAAGGAAGGAAGGAAGGAAGGAAGGAGGGAGGGAGGGAGGGAGCGAAAGGGAGGGAGGGAGGAGGGAGAGAAAGGAAGGAGGGAAAAAGAAGGAAAGAAGGAAGGAGAGAGAGAAAGGAAGGAGGGAGGGAGAGGAAGGAGAGAGAGAGAAAGGAAGGAGGGAGGGAAGGAAAAAAAGGAGGGAGGAGGGAAGGAAGGAAGGGAGGAGGGATGGAAGGGAGGAAGGAGGGAAATGAGGGAGGAGAGAAGGAAGGGAGGAAGGAAGGAAGGGAGGAAGGAAGGAAGGAAGGAAGGAAGGAAGGAAGGAAGGAAGGAAGGAAGGAAGGAAGGAAAGGAAGAAAACTTACTAACAAAGTCATTTGACCGCCAGAGGACCCTGATGCCACTAAGTCCCTTGTGCTGGTCCCTATCTGCTGGGACAAGTTGTGGGACCCCATCCCCATGGGTGAAGCACTCCTGTGGCACCCAGGAAGACAGCCACTGCTTTGCGCAGTGCAGGCCTGGGCACAGCTTGCCTCCCCCGTGTGCAGTACACCCACCTGGGGTTGGCTACAGCTCCCTTTTTTGTCTGATGAGTGGTGGAAAGCTACAGAGAATGGACGAAACTCGCAGACCATCTGTTCGTCTTCTGTGTTTTGCGAATTTATTTTCAAATGTTAAGCATTTGATAGCAGTCATCAGGCATCAGCTCAAAACCTAACCATTTGGGTAAAGACGTTCCCTTCAAAATCTACCCGAATGGCTCATAGATCAGCGATTCACCCGGTTTTGAAATAGGGGGCTGAGTCGTATTTTGAAACAACATCTTCAAATATTATCATCTAATTTTACAACGGGAAAAGGAAAATAAGATGCCTTGTTTCTATAATACAGAGTTTGGGAACAAGAGCTTGACAAACCCTTGCTGGAAGGGCTGTGCAGAAAATGGAGGCATTTCTTTACCAGGCTGTGGGAATGGGATTAATTGGAATCTCCTGGGCAGGATGAGATGTTTCATGGTTGTTTACCCAACCCAGATGAGACACAGGAGATATGTCTACTTTCTGGGCATGAGTACTGCACTCTGTGTCCTGCAGGTCAAGGGCTGAGTTGGGAAGGCTTCTGTGTGGAAAGAGACTGCTGCTCCAAGTCCAATGTCTTTCCATTGGGACTTGTGTTCTATCCTTATGATGACTTTGGGGATGCTGAGGGCAATCTCTGCTCCTTGGGCAACATGGTGAGTGGTGAGAACAGGAAGAGGACCCTCTGGAACGTACTTCCTTTTAATTCAGACCACCGAACCAGGTAGGATCAAAGAGTTAGCATAGGTTAATGCAAGAGCAGCAGTCCAAAGCAAGGGATCAAAGTCCAGACCTCCTATAGATCAGCTGCCTAAACCTTGGGTAGGAAAGTACTAGCCCTTCCTGGTTATGTTCACCCTTGTCATCTTGATAACCCTTCTGATGTTTCCTTAGGACTGGGGGCGGGGACATTAATGAAGCACAGTGTGTTTAATGTCTGTGTCTTAGCTATTATTTTCTTTGACAAGCCAAGCGTTCGGGCAAACGCATGCAGCATTCCAGGAGGGAGAAAATGACAGTGCGGTGACCCCAGAGTTCTCGGCTTAGGGAAAGTGCTTGTCTCGGTTAATCATGGGATCACCTCCGAATGACAGTCTACAAAGACCGTAGCCACAACATCATCTTTTCCATTCCTCAAGAGAAACCAGGAACCTGATTTAAAAAAAAAAAAATTATGTGCAGTGTCCTGACTTAAAAATATAGGCCATTCATTCTCATTTCTGAAACTCTGGGCTGTGCAAATAAAACGTCTGCATTTGGGGCGTATCTGCCAGGTCAGCTACAAGCTTGACACTTCGGTGTTGGAAGATCAATGGGTGTACTTATTTTTTTTGGCTGGTGTCAGGAAATCCCTAAGGCATTTAGGGGCATCTCATGTATAGGATCTAGTCAGTGGGGCTTGCCCTTTATCATGCAATAACTTAGCATTGTTAGGGCTTCCTCATAATACCTCAGTTCTTACGACAAGCTCCAAGTGTGTGTGTGGAGGGGGGGGTGGTACTAGTCCTTGCTGAGTCTCGAAGAGCTTAAGTAACTTGCACAAGGTAAAACAGCAGATGGTGGAGGCAGACTTTGAATGCAAGCTGCCTTTCAAAGAATTATTATTAATCAGTTTTCAACACACACACACACACACACGTGTAGCTGGAGCTGTCACCAAAATATATATTTAAAATGTACTTCATTGCTGAGCAGTACTGGGGTTAACAGGACCCTAGTGGAATCTAAACTATCACAAGTCAGCAGAACCTTGTCTCATATTCTCTCTGTGTGTGTGTGTCTCTCTGTGTGTGTCTCTGTCTCCTCTGTCTCTGTCTCTCTCTTTCTCTGCAGTACCTGTCCACCAGAAATCAGTATTGGGCTACTGGATATATATTAGGTTGATGAGGCCCTGTATGAAGTCTGTAGATTGTAGCCCTTACTAGAAACCATTTACTGTTCTAAGCACTCTGGAGATGTCGTTGCGCTTGATCTCTCTAAGGCAGACGTGAATGCTATCATCTCCCAACCTCTTATATGGAAACTGAGCCACAGAAAGGGGAGCCATTTATCCAGGTCTACCCAGTCACTAACAAGGCAGCTTGTGGCATCCAAGCAAGCCAGGGCCTGAGTACATGCTGCTAACTATGATTCTTTGTTCATAAATCAACTGGGAAGACCAATTACCAGAGGCAACATCCACCACTGTGAAACATGACGCCCGTGGGCAAGAGACGGCACAAGAGACTCTGAATTAAGTTACAGACCAAACTGAATGTTCTGAGGGAAATGCTTGTTTGTTTTATGGTGACAGTTGCTAGGTTTTCTTGAATTCACCCCCCCCCCCCACTCCTTCACACTGCTAAGTTCATTTTATCCTTACACAAACTCTCATAGGTGAGTATTATCATGAAGCAAGGCCATTCTGTAGCTCAGAGAGAAGAGTCTTAAAGATGTGCAAGGAACTGAAACAAGACCACACAGGTAGGTTGGGAATGGCCAAGCCAAGGTCTGAGTGCAGCTCCCTCCAACCCTATGGCTTGTGTGTCCCAGATTCAAATGTGTTCCTGCTTAATTCTTCCAGATCTTTGCTGAAAGAGATAGAATCAATGTGATCCGAGATACAGAGTATCTCTAGGGAGTGTCCAAAGCAAGGTTCTCATGGCCAGGAAGTGCGTAAGAGATGGGGTTTAGGACAGAATCTTGCCAAGAGTTTCTTCCTGGCACCCTACAGCCTCCAGTGCCCAATTACCCTCTGTTTGGAATGAGAAGACTATACACCCTCCTCCCTTCCTCTTTAAATGTGGGGTATACCTTGGTTCTTTCTCCCCTCCTTGAACTCAATGCCTACCTTGATATTAAACTTTTTTTGGGGGGGGTCCGGTCGTGGGGCCTGAACTCTGGGTCTGGGCGCTGTCCCTCAGCTCTTCAGCTCAAGGCTAGCGCTCTACCACTTGAGCCACAGCGCCACTTCCCGCTTTTTTCTTTTTTGCTTATGTAGTGCTGAGGAATCAAACCCAGGGCCTCAGGCATGCAAGGCAAGCGCTCTACCACTGGGCCACCTTCCCAGCCCTTGATATTAAACTTGAAAGTTGGGCCTAGGGTTCTAAATGATGAACACTCACCTTGAATTTGGGGGTCACAGAAATTTAACCATCACTTATTTGTTTAGGTAAAGAGCTTTGAGTTGAACGGCTTCAGGTACAGATGGATCTAGGGATTCATACAATACCAGAAATCGATTCCTCTGCACCAGCACTCCATTTCTCTCCATGATTTCATTTTCTCAGGGGACGCTATAGCCACCATCCTCGGGGTTTAACAATAAGAGAGGAAGAAAAATTAATTTTTTTCCAATAGTTTCACGAAATGCTCTGGGATTGAATTTTAATGCTTCTGCTTGAACATCCATCTCTAACTTAATTACCTCACTCAGGGGAATGAAATACCACATTGCCAAGCTTGGGTCACATGCTTTCCCCTGGAGTCAGGTGGAAGTAAGAGACAATCATTATGAATTACAGTGGGGTGTGACTGGTTTTCCAAGTAGAAATGATGGGCTTGAAGCAAAAAAAAAAGGGGGGTGGGTGGGAAGGGGTAATGGGACCTGGAAAGGCAGCAATAGGAGAGCATCTTCTAATTGATCAGCATGTAGACCCAACTCTTCCTGCATGTGTGAAGTTTCCAGGGACAGCTCTGCTAATCACTCATGTTCACCTGCTCACCATGAATAGAAGCTGCCTCAAGTCTCTGAAACCTAGAGGAAAGGTGATGTTTTAATTCATTCTCTGCTTCGGTCACACAATCCCAGAGAGCACATGTTATAGAGAATAGAAATTTGTCTGTCACGTGGTTCTAGAGGCTGGAAAGCCCAAGAATGCTGTGCTGGCCATTTGCTGACCTGTTGAGCATCTGGGGCAGGTCTTTGTGCTGTACCCAAACATGGCAGAGGAGGCCCATTCCAGCGCCTCCCACCTATGATCCTAGCTACCTAAGAGACTGAGATCTAAGGATTGCAGATCAAAGCTGGCCTAAGTAGAAAAGCCCATGGGACCGTTATCTCCAATTAACTAGCAAAATTCCAGAAGGTAGAGCACCAGCTTTGAGCAGAAAAGGTCCTGAGTTCAGTACCAGCATGAATGCATACACACACACACACACACACACACACACACACATGCACACACACACGCATGGCAGAGCATGTCAAATGGTGAGATCAAAAAGCATGCGAGCTTGGGTGTCAAACCACTGATACCATCCTCATGTTCACAAATCTCATCTGATCCTAGTTATCTCCCAGAATTCCCACCTCAAAAATACCATTCACATGTGAATTTGGAGACAAAGATCCACACATGAACTTATAGGGGACACATTTAAGCCAGACTAGATGGTACATTTCTTTTGCTAATGTATGTAGAGGGTGCTTGCCCTTCTGAAAAGACTACATCAGCACTGCTTGTGATGGCATCCTCATTCATCCATTCATTCATTCATTGATTCTCCATCACCATGCACCAATCGGGACTAACCCTCCTCAACACACCAAATGTGAGGCTGTGATCTCAGCCATCCTCTAGCTATGAGGATCAGTTCTGACATGGTCATGTGACTTGTTTCACACCAGCGGTCCCGGTCATTGTAAAAAAAGAGGTAAAAGCTATTGGAAGAGAAAAGCTTTCTGTTCTCAGTTGGAGTGAGTGAGAAGGTGGGTGGTTGGCTGGAAGACACTGGAGGCCATTTTTCCAGCACATTATACAGAAGAACCTAGAGCTGAGAGATGGTGTTTGAGGCTCTGGTTCTATGCAGCGTGTGACATTTTCTACTATTGGTGCCAATTGATCATCATCTTTCCTTTTTTTCCCCTCCCTTTGCCCTTAAACAATTTAAAGTGCATTTTCTGTCATTTGTACCTGGAAAAAATATAATTTAAAAAAAAGCATCTCTCTAGCTGGATGGCTTATACCTGTCATCCTTAGCTACACAGAAGGCAGAGATCTAAGAGACATGGTTGGAAACCAGCCTGGGCATAGGAAAGTTTGGGAGACTCTAATCTCCAATTCACCAACCCAAAGCAGGAATTGGAGGTGTGGCTCAAGCAGTAGGGGACTAACCTTGAGCAAAAAATTAAAAACAAAAAAGCTCAGGGAAAATGCCCAGTCCCTGAGTTCAAGCCCCAGGACTCTCCACACACACACACACACACACACACACACACACACACACACACACACACACAGAGCATCTCTAAATAAAAATTAAACAAAAAGCAATTCCGCCATTTTTGTAAGCCATGTGATTCTGGACAAAGCCCGTCTCCGATCCCCCCTATTTGGAGCAGGTCTCCGCAGCCCCTAGGCTTGGAGGAGAGAGGTGAGGAGACACTCAGCCGTGTGGACCCGTGGGTGTTCCTCACTTGGAAAGTTTTGCTGGCATCGTGTGAACAAGAAAAACAAGTAGGATGCACACCCAACTTGAACATCCACTGGAGCCAAGAAAATGCTTGATGTAGAGAAGGAAGGCAGACAAGACACAGAGAATGGAGAGTGCTGGAGAGCGACTGCCTACTTCAAACTTCCAAGTCCCTAGATAAGAACAGCCAACATCCACACGGAGCTCTCCCAGGGGTTAGAATTCGCGGGAGGTAAAGGTCCCACGAGGGCTCTCTACCCTCTCTTCCCATCTTGGATGCCCTCCCCCCCCCAAGCAAGAGAATCAGAGGGCCTCTGAGTCCACAGCTCGCCTCTCAGTTCAAAACTGAACACGCCCACTCTTTATTTTTAATCTTCCCATCTCCCAGTCTATGCCTTCAAGCAGCTTTTCTGGGGAGAGAGTGTTGGCGCCCACACGGGCAGATCAGAGTCTCTGGACAGGTGCCGGCTGGGACGGGTCTGTTGCCATGTGCACGCACCCCAGCAGCCTGGAAGCCAGCTTCTAGAGGTGGCCCAGGCAAGGGCAGCATGGGGAGAGCAGGAGTCCAGGTATCCCCTGGGGTCGCCTGCTGATTGCCGTGGAATGATCATGCCTTTAGGTCTGATTAAGCCACACCTGTATCACTAAAGAATCTGGGGGAGGAAGAGATGCTTGCAGTGACCATCACTGCCTTTCAAATGCTCTTCCTATGTTACAGCATGTATTACCTAAGTCGCTCAGCCTCCCTTGAGCAATATCTATCCTGATGTGACTGTTTTTCTATTGGAACAGTAGAAGGTAGGCAGGATAGTATATACAAGAACCAGAATGACAAAATTCTAGATTCAGGAGGGGAAGGGAGAGTCGATGGAAAAGTGAGGTAGCCATTCATTAAAAATGGAGGAAGCTGGGCACCAGGGCCTCGTGCTTTTGATCCAAGCTACACAGGAGGCTGAGAATAGGAGGATTGTGATTTGAAGCCAACTCAGGCAACAAGGTTAATGAGACCCTTCTCAGCTGATAGTTGGATGCAATGGCATGTGGATTGCAGATTCCAGGCCAGCCTGGAAGAAGAGATAGCATGGTTGGGTATATGTGTCAACCCAGCTAGGATGGGAAACCTAAAATAGGTGAGTTGCAGTTCAGAGGTAAGCCCAATTGTCAAGAAAGGCCCTATCTCAAAAACTATCAGTGCCAAAAATGGGGAGGTGGGGGACAGGAGGTGTGGGAAGCAGGCATAAGATCCTGAGTCAAACTCCAGTATTGCAAGAAGAAAAAGAAGGAGGAGGAGGAGGAGGAGGAGGAGGAGGAGGAGGAGGAGGAGGGTGAGTGAAGTAAGAGTACAACTCAAGAAGTTAGAAAATGAAGTGGAAGTACAGTGTGAGACTCTCAGCTAGCCAGCTAGACAGTCTTGCTGAAATGGATGGTTTTCTAGAAAGCCAGCACTACCACTCATTCAAGGCATAGAGTATCATCTTACGAAATGCATAGTCAGAGAGTAGGCTCTGCCTTCAGATGGGTACGAATTCAGTTCCAGTCTCCACCATTCACCAGCTCTATGCACTTGAGCAATACTTGATTTCTTCACTTCTGACAGATATAAATGTAAAGAGAGGTATGCAGCACATCTCTGAAGAGACACTAAACGATCATCAAGAGAATTAAAAATAAGATTGAAAATGGATTGAGAGCCAGACACTGGCTCACGCCTAGAATCCTAGCTACTCAGGTGGCTGAGATCTGAGGATTGTGGTTTGAGACCAGTTTGTCAAAAGCCTGTGAGACTCATCTTCAACTACTACCAGAAGATTGGAAGTAGATCTGTGGCTCAAGTGGTAGAATACTTAGCCTTGAGCAAAAGGAGATCAGGGACAGTACCCAGGCCCAGAATTCAAGCTTCCAGGACCAGCAAAAAAAAAAAAAAAAAGGAGTAAGTATTTAATAATATAATGGCATCCTAAATAAATATATGAGGTTGATGTGGTTCTAATAAGAGCTCCTATACAATTAATTTAATTTTTTGTTATACTTGCTTTTTCCCACTGGTGAGAAGGGAAAGAATTTGGCAAAGTGACCTTCAGATTCAACTAGGAGGCTGAATAGGCAAAATAGCCAAGAACAATTTGAAGCTGAAGAATAATTAAGGAACACTCTGAATATAGATATTAAACTAGGCAATACTGTTTCAAAGATTAAAATAGCACAGTGCCTAAATATTATAACATAGATCAGTATGATTTATGTTGCCATAATTGTAACACAGGCAATGGAATAGCTCAGATAGCTCCAAGACAATCTTTCATGTACCTGACTTTATTTGATCATAAAGGGGGCCATCCAACTCTATGGAGAAAGAAGAAGTAGTCAATAAATTCCTCTCAGATAATTGATTAACATTTGAGGGAACAAATAAAACAAAATTAAGTCCTCATCTCACATCATACATCTGCGTAAATTCCAGATTGATTAAAGTGTAAAAGGTAACATAAAAGTTAATTAAAACTAATATTCAATCTCAACCATTACTGGATCCTTGGCACTGAACAGAACCTAACTTACTTTGCTCACGGGGCCCTTTGCTTTGGGGCTTTTAAAAAAGTATTTATTTATATAGAGAGATAATTTATATATTTACATATTATTATATTATATATTGTTTATATACTTGATTGATTGATTTTAATATCCCTAAGTCAATGTCACCCCTTATTTTCCCTCATCTCTCCCAACCCCACCCACCTCCCCAAGTTACCTGATTTATTTTCCCATTTGGACATTGAATGTTACAACTATGTTTGCCTACTTTTCCTCTCTTTTCCTTGTCACCTCCTGTCCCTTTACTTCATGTACTCCTAGCAACACATGCTCTCACTTCTCAGGTCCTCTTGTTTTAAGTATGTCTTGCTCGCAGATACATCATATAGAAGATGTATATTTATGTGTACGTGGACTAGATATATATTTATTTAAGGTGCGAATCTTTATGCATGCACACATACATTTTATGAACAGAGAACACATGTATCTGCATGCACATGCATGCACAGCCAATTATTACAGTCAATTACAGTATTGGGGTGCCTTTCATCACCAAAGTATGTGTACATTATAGGAAGATATTGTTATGGGGCTGAGGGTGTGGCTGAGCTACAGAGCATTAGCTTAGCATGTCAAGCACTTCAATCTCCAGTCCCTTCTAAAAAACATGAATAAGAATTGTTGAGAGAGAAAAAGAGACAAAGAGAAAGAAAGAGCACATTCATGTAACTTTTCTTATTATTAAAGCATACTATTCCATTTGTCCTATTTCATTATTAGTTGTTGTTGTTAATACTTTATTGCTTTTAATTTATAAATGAAAAATTATTATAGATATGTCTAATAAAATAAAAAAACATAGTATAGCCTGTTGCTGATGGCTCACACCTGTAATTCTAGCTACTCAGAAAGGCAAAAATCTAAAGGCATGTGGTTCAAAGACAGCCTGAGTAGAAAAACCTGTGAGACTCCAACACCAAAAATAACCAGCAAAAATATCTGCAAAGTGGTTCATGTGGTATAGTACCAACCATGGACAAAAAAGCTGAACAAGAGGGCAAAACTTTGAGTTCAAGCTCCAGTACCACCAAAAAAAATCCATACATGAATAGAGTTCAGTACTATCTACAAATGGATTATGAGGAGACACTGAACACAGAGAGAGAGAAAGACAGACATAGAGAGAGAGAGAGAGAGAGAGATGAAAGGCAAAGCTACCTTGGAAACTATGGAAGGCTGCCATCCAGATATTTCAAAGTTTAAAATATTTATACTCAGTGTGGTGTGAATGAGACAAAATTCAAAAATGGATCTTTTGTAGGTGTTGGGAAGGAGTCAATTAAAAAAAGAAAAAGAAAGAAATTTGCATTGAATGTAATCAAAGTAAGAAAAGTTACCATTAAAAAGTAAGAGTGGGGGGCTGGGAAGGTGGCTCAGTGGTAGAGTGCTTGTCTTGCATGCCTGAGGCCCTGGGTTCGATTCCTCAGCACCACATAAGCAAAAAAGAAAAAAAACCGGAAGTGGCACGGTGGCTCAAGTGGTAGAGCGCTAGCCTTGAGCTGAAGAGCTGAGGGACAGCGCCCAGGCCCAGAGTTCAGGCCCCATGACCGGACCTAAATAAATAAATAAATAAACATAAAAAAGTAAAGAGTGAAATCAGAATTACAGCTCAGGAGAAATGACGAAAAAACACAAGGAAATATTCTGTATAACCTCCTGTGAATGGGTTAGAAAAAGTTTGATGAAATCAATTTGAAGAAATCATAGACACCAACACATTTGTTTCCAATAGCAGAATTTATTTTTAAATTTAAGATACAAAACCTTGGGGGGAAATGGATAAATAAGTCAAAGGGCGGAATGATCCATGGGATTCCATGCATGTGATCAGACATAGTTTTAATAAACGTACGGTAGTCGGTAAGATCTGTGCTCACCCATGGTTCATCCATGAGACATCAGGAGCTACGGCAGCTCCGGCTGGTGACAGGAGCAGGGCCTTGTGAAGGGAGCAGACATTATGCTTTTCTGACCAATCAGTAACAGAATGTGAGCTCTACATTAGTTCAGTGCGGTGTGAAGTGGAAATAGACCCAGGTAGTCAGAGCAATACCGGAAAACTGGGAAGAATGTGTGAAATACCAGATCAAAAGCTTACTAAAGACACTAAGAATGCAAGAAGGTCTCTAGGAAAGGGAAGGTTGAGCTCTGTAATGTTACCCAGAATCATTTCCAAAGTGCTTTCTTAGAAGACCTAATTATCCTAGTCATTCTTCAAGGTAGAATTGTGTGTGTGTGTGTGTGTGTGTGTGTGTGTGTGTGTGTGTGTGTGTTGTTGTGCGTGTGCAGGTGCTGGGGCTTGAAATTATGTCCTGGCACTATCCCTTAACTTTTTCACTCAAGGTTAGTGTTCTACCAGTTGAGCCATAGCTCTACTTACAGCTATTTGCTGATTAATTGGCGATGAGGGTCTTACAGACTTTCCTGCCCAGGCTTGATTTGAACCTCAGTCCTCAGATCTCAGCCACCTGAAGAGCTAGGATTACAGTCATAAACATGGACACTCAGCTTCAGGTGGGACATTTTGGTCAATAACTTTGGCTTAACACTGAAGCAAGCCAACTGAATAACATAAATATTTACCTTTTCTACCTCAGTCAGTGCAACTGGTATGGAAAAGGAAAGCAGGATCAATCATTCACTGACTCATTTGTTCACTCATTCAATCATTCATTCATTCAACAACTATTTGCCATGCAATACTGTGAGTGATAGATGGTATGTCCCATAAAAAAATAGAAAAATACTTCATCCTCATGGAACTTTGTGTTTCCGAGATTTTCAGTGGCAAATCTCAATGTTAAGAATCTCACTTTTGTAATTAGAGTTCATTTGCAGGAACTAAGAGTCAAGTTGGAAGCCATATGATGCTTTGCACTTACCCCACCACGACGGGGCGCATGTTGATGTGATGGAGGAATGGAGCAGGATGAGCTGAATAATAGGTAGAGTTGGTAACAGATAACCAACATTCTCCACCGGCCTTTACATAAGCTGTAAGGTTATTCAAAGGGTTAGAGGTATTCAAAGTCTAATTCAATCCATATATTACAACTTTACCCTCATAATCAATTCAGAGAGCGCCTTTCCAATATCCAGCCTGACCCGGAAAATCGTGAGTGGAGATGACACTTGAATGCTCCTCTCACCTCTCTCTCTCTCTCCTCTCCCTCCTGCCTCTCTCTCTGGCTTCTTCCTTCTTTCTCCTGCCCATGGGAGCAAATGTAGAGAGAGGATACTGGAGGTGGAGTGTGGATGGTGGCAAGGGGAAGTCCTCTTCCTTGGACCCACTGATGGTTGGCATGTGCTGCATTCCTATGGGCATAGTTACAAGGCAAAAAAATACAATTACTTCTCTCAGTGCACCTCTGTTGGACTAAACCCTTCCTGTGCCCTTTCTCCTCATCCTGCAACAAAGGATGCTTCACCCAGCCTCCTGCATTGCAGTTCCCCGGGCAGGTCCAAGCACCTGGTCCAATTTCAAGTGTTCACATGTGCCCCATGCCAGACAGCCATTTGTCAATGTGTCCTTCAGTGCTTCATTCTAGGCACCAATCTGTTGTCCCCAGCTCCAAAGCACCGTTCAGGGAGAAAAGTATCAGAGAGTCCTCTTGTAGGTTCCTCAGCCCTCCAGGAAGCTGCAGGGAGCCTGGTGTGACTCCAAATGATGGGAACGAGCCCCTCCGGTCTCTGCCATGGGGATGGGATAAGGGAGATGAAATCCCCTTCCTTCTCCAAGCCTACTATGGACTTTTCCCCCATGGCATGGAACTGTGGTCTCCAGATGGTCTCCATGTATTCTCCATGTTCTCTATGTGTTTTTCGTGTTCTCCCTGTATTCTCCGTGGTCTCTGTGGTCTCCATGGTCTCCATATGGTCTTCATGGTTTCTGTGGGCTCTGTGATCTCCATGTAATGTTCATGGTCTCCATAGTCTCCCTGTAATCTCTGTGGTCTCCTGGTATGCTGTGTGATCTCCATGTAGTCTCTGTGGTCTTCATGGTCTCTGTGGTCTCAGTGAACTCAATGTGATTTCCATGGTCTCCGTGTGGTCTCTGTGATCTCTGTGGCCCACATGGTCTCCATGTGGTTTTCATGGTCTGTGGTCTTCAAGGTTTCTGTGGTCTCCATGGTCTCCACGTGGTTTTCATGGTCTCCATGGTCCCTTTGTGAGCTGTGTGGCCTCCATGTGGTCAGCACATGGCCTCTGTGGTCAGCACGTGGTGTCCATGTAGCGTGGTCTCCACAGATGCGAGTCATCAGAACAAAGGTCATAGCCCCTATTTTTCCACTGAGTCTCCAATCCTGAGGAATCATTTGGCAGCTTTTGGCTCTGGATGTGAAAATATTTCACGTTTTCGTTATTTTCAGGTTTAAGAATGTGGTTGATGTTCCACGTCTGCAGGAAAAGTTCCAAATCACGTCCCATTTCAGCAATTTGAGGACGGTTTCCAACATGGGTTGTAAGCTCCCAAAGGAGGTCTATATCTCACCTGTCTGCTAAAACATTGGGGGATTTCTCACTACCTTTAGGTCATTCTGTTTTCCTAGTGAGTCCCAAGGAAACTGATTAACCACATACCAGTCAGCTATTTCTTATTCCAAAGGTGGCAGATTAAAGCAAATCTCATTAAGAGAGCATTTCTCCGGCATCATAGTTTTATTTATAGCTGCAGTTGGCTTTTTAAATTTTTATTTATTTATTTATTTTTGGTGCCAGTAGTGGGGCTTGAACTCAAAGCCTATACTCTTACGTCACTCACAACTGGCACTTTATCACTGAGCCTCACCTCCTCTTCCAGCTTTTTGTTGGTTAATTGGAGATAATAGTCTCTCAGATTTGTCTACTTGGGCAGGCCTTTTGAACCAAGGATCCTTAGATTTCAGTCTCCTGAGTAACTAAGATTACAGGTGTGAACCACCAAGGTCCAGCTGAATTAGCATTTATCCAACACTTAATACATGCCAGACACTATGATAAACCTTTCTGTGTAGTGTCCTATATAACCTATTAAACAGTAAAAAGTCCTGTGGACCAAAAAGACAGGCTTTGTTATGATTCTTAGTTTGCTTGAGGAAAGAATGGGATGGCAAGATGAATAAATTCCCCGAGGTCACTCCCAGAACAGTGAGGCAATTAGGACTTAAGTCCATGTTTCCTTATCTCCAGACCATATACTGTCTAAACCTGTCTGCCATGGACCAAGTACAGTACTGAGTGAATTCAAAGATCCAAGCTTTTCCAAGACCTATTCTGGGCTAGAGCCAGCAGACAAGTCCATGAGTCTCATCTCCAGTTAACTAGTAAAAACCTGGAAGTGGAGGTGTGGCTCAAGTGGTAGAGGGCCAGCCTGGATTGAAGTAGCCAAGTGAGAGTGTGAGACCCTGAGTTCAAACCTAAGGACACACACACACACACACACACACACACACACACACACACACTCAAAACCCCACCTCAATTGGATTTCTGGGCAATCAGTATCTTTGGCTGACTTTGGTACATCTTCTCATAGTCTAAACTAAAAGACAACCTACTAGCTACCTGTACACTCAATCTTCAACACTGCCTGGGAAAATATAAAACCAACAAGAACCCTTTGAAAGCAGAGACCAAGGCACAGATGTGCACACACACACACACACACACACACACACACATACACACACACACACACACACACACACACACACACACACACACACACACCTCAATTCTCAAGTTGTAATTTTCTGGAGAGCTGCACTAGTATTTTCTGAGAACTTGTCAGAAAATGTATTTTGTTAAGCATCACCCAGCTTAGAAACTTAAGGGGTAGGACCCAGCCATCTTTCATGTAACAAGCATTTTAGATAATCCTAGTGCACACTATGGTTTATAAAACAGGGAAGCAAAAATGAAGTCAAACATGAATGTGGGCCCAAGGCTGGGCCCAAGTAGCTCCCACCTGTAATCCTAGCTACTCAGGAGGCTGAGATCTGAAGATGGCAGTTTGAAGCCAGCCCAGGTAGCAAAGTCCCTGAGAGTCTTATCTCTAACTACCAAAAATCCAGGAATGGTGTTATGGCTCAAGTGGCAGAGCTCCAGCCTTGAGCACAGAAATCTGAGGGACAGTGCTTAGGCACTGGTGCACACGCACGCATGCATGCACACTTGCACACACACACACACACACACACACACACACACAATATGGTCCAGGTAAGGGTCCTGTCTTAACGTGATACACAGAGCATGCATTGCACCTCGGAGCCTTCACCGACTCTGGAAAGATGGCACCCTTCCTTATCCCTGTATCCACCATTCAGTGCTTGGAAGCATCCCCAGGTTAGTCATTCCTTGAACCAGGCAGCTCCCATAAGCAGAGAGAAATTCTCCCAAAAGGACACAACTGTGAGGTAGGGATACAAATGCATCAACTTAGCAAAGGAAATCTGAGGAACAGGGAAGCAACAGTATCTACCATCATGGCTTTTAATTTTTCTACCTTTTTTCTGTTGTGTCTGTAAGACTGAGAGTTCCAGACCAAGAACAATGTATTTCCTTGCTTATAATTGACTCAGAGGTGCCTGTTGCAGGTATGAAATGTAATCATTATTTATGCGACTAAGTTGATTAAGCAGATGCTAATTGATTACCTACTGGGCAACTAATCTAAATTCTGGTCATTGGATGTGAACAAGAGGAAGCACCTATCCTCAGCAGGGAGAGAGCAATAAATACTAAAGGAATGTATGCACATATGTGGTACGACATCAGATATTGCTAAATGTCATGGCCAAGGACAAAGTAGAAAGAGAAAACAGAAGTATGGGGTAAAAGCTCAGGGAATAGCATGGCTGGAACTACAGGGCATGAATGGATGAACCACAGGAAATATATGGCATTTCTATGTTGATAAAGCAGTAGTGACTGGGACAGATGTATGGATGGCAGCCTGAGTCCTGTTGGGGTTTACTTATTAAAGTATACCTGTGCAAGATTACAAATCAAATAAGAGATAGGGCTATAATGAAAGGCAGCTGTTCTGGGTCCACCTGATCTTTCTCCTCAAAGGTAATTGGTCATCCATTTCTGGCTTAGTTTACCTTACTTCCCTCCAATCTCTTTTTTTTTGGGGGGGGGGGTCCGGTCGTGGGGCCTGGGCGCTGTCCCTCAGCTCTTCAGCTCATGGCTAGTGCTCTACCACTTGAGCCACAACGCCACTTCGGCTTTTTTCTTTTTGCTTACATGGTGCTGAGGAATCGAACCCAGGGCCTCAGGCATGCAAGGCAAGAGCTCTACCACTGAGCCACCTTCCCAGCCCCTCCCTCCAATCTCTTATAGAAGATTTTAAGTTCTTGTATTGGTTGTTTTTGTAATTTTCAATAATATGCCCCGACTATAGATTCCCTTCCATCAGCCGTAAGTAGATGTCATTATCATAGGCTGACACATATCTTGGCTTCTGTTCTTATAATTCTAGGATATTGCATCCAACCTTCTTTCTCCAGAACTCTTGGCCAGGTTTGTATCATATCACTCTTTACCTTGAGCACAGGGAATTGGAAATGGTGCAGAAGCCAAGCTAAGACAGGCAAGTTGTCTCTTCTGGAAATTCTGCATTGGAACAGAAAATTTTCACTTCAGTCTGAGTTGATTCTCCCAAGAGAAATCCCATAAGAACTCAACTTCTAGCTCTCTACCTTGCAGAGTGAAAAATAGAGAAGGATGGGTAATTTTGATTGTCAACTTGAGTGGATTAAGAAGTGCCTAGATTATTAATAAAGCCCGCGTGTGTGTGTGTGTGTGTGTGTGTGTGTGTGTGTGTGTGTGTGTACCCATGCACACATGCAAAAGAACATTGTGTGGGATCTCCAGAGAGGATTAATTAATGGGAAATAGATCTGCCCTGAATATGGAGAGCCCAGAAAAAATAAGGGGGCAAAAGAGGTTTTCTAGCACACAAACCATTCTTTCTGTCTGTCATTATCTCTTCCTCTTTCTATGTCTGTCTGTCTGTCTGTCTGTCTGTCTGTCTCTCTCTCTCTCTCTCTCTCTCATTCTTTCTCTTCCCCACTTCCTGGAAGCCATGATATGTGCTGATCTTCTCCACCATGCCCTTCCCACCCACCATGATGGACTGAAACCTCTAAGGCCATGACTTTTTATGTCAGATAGTTTGCTAAAGCTACTTCAAAGTCTGACTAACACAGAAGGCGAAAACATCTTTTCAGCTGGAAATAGGAAAAGAGGCAGAGGTGGAAAATGAGTGACTGTCAATCTTCCTGATAGGATTTATTTTGTACTTCCAGTCCTTTGCCAAGGTCTGATTGTATCTTGGCCTTCTGATTACTTAAAACGTCCACATAGTCTTATACTCAATCCTCCATTTTCTTCAGCTAGCTCCCAGTGAGTTTCTCAACTTACAAACAAAATGTACTGAGTTCTATGGTGTCTCTTAGCACTCCATCGGCTCCTTGGGGAATGAAAGCTATGTATTTGTCTGAAGGGCTGAGCAGATTGCTTTGGTAGATGCCCAAGACGCAATTGCTGAATTGAATCAGCAGTTCCTACTTCTCCCTGACCACTTTCACAGGCTACTCACTCCTGCTGAGATGGGAGTAACTGGTGTATAGAAAGGATGAACAGATAAGAGTGCAAATAAACACTGTGCCAGCTACTCATGAACTAAGAGTCCGATGGGAGAAAAATGATCTTCTTAAGAGAATCACTCATCCATTTCACACTGAATGTCCCCTAGTCCTTTTCCAGATACTCAAAGTCAGAAAGGATTGTCAACAAGCACAGAGGAAGAGACCCACCCATACTTGAAGGAGAGAGAGAGAGAGAGAGAGAGAGAGAGAGAGAGAGAGAGAGAGAGAGAGAGAGGCTTCTCATGGGTCCCAGATTGCTCTGGTGGAAGAGCCCTCTAGTGGTGAGAATGAGCAGATCCATCTAGACTGACATTCAGATGTACACACCCATGTACACACCTACACATCCGATTGAATGAAAAGATGAGGTCACCCCCTCGTAAGTGGGGAGGCATTGCCAGGAACTGACTGACGGGCTCCCTGCCTCTGACTCCTACCACTTTCATGTTCCAACGCACTCCACAGACAGGTTCAGGACTTCCCACACTCTGAACTCAGATCTGGCTCTGGACAGGAGTTATAAGAAGTAAGTAAGCCTGCCTCACCAAACCCCTTCTCTCTCTCTCTCTCTCTCTCTCTCTCTCTCTCTTTCACACACACACACACACACACACACACACACACACACACACAGCCTAAAGCTCTCTTCTCCTTTTTTGCTGATACTGAGGTTTGCACTCAGAGGCTGGTGCTCTCCCTTAGCTCTTTCACTCAAGGCTGGCACTCTGCACATCTCTACTTCTGGATTTTTGCTGGTTAATTGGAGATGAGTCTCATGGACTTTCTGTCTGAACTTTTTTTGAACTATGATCCTCAGATCTCAGCTTTCTAAGTAGCTAGGAGCAGAGTTGAGCCATCAGTGCCTGGCTAGAGCTCCAATCTTATATCTTGCATCCTTTTTCCTTCTTCACAAAAATGTGCACATCCTAATTATAATTCTTTTTTTCACATACTCAAGCTCAGCCTTTCAAATACCTGATTCCATCTGCAGGACTCCTGGGCAGCATATCCTGTATGTCTGGGCTGATATTACAGAGCTGAGGCCTGGAGATGGAGTGACTCTTGCTATGCTGTGGGTCTCTGGGGTCACACTCTCCCTGAGGCCAAAGCCCTTGACATTCCATTAATAACATCCTGACTTGAAAGAATATCCTTCATTTTCCAGCAGGAATAAGAGAAGAAAATCCTGGAATGGCCTTTGGTCATAATTCATTACTTAATGCTCCTTAAGTTTCTGGGGATGAGAAAGGAAATGTTCACTCAGTTTATCAAACCTCCCACGAAAGACTAACTGCTCCTCCATGTTACATATGACCTTCTCCTTTGCCTTTTCTTTTTTATTGCTCATATTTGGGGATTATCTTTAAGCAGTTGTACAAAGAGTTTTCAGTTCAGCACAGCCATGTATGAGTACAACGCATCTTGATCAGTGTCACCTCTTCCATTAGTCTCAATTCCAACCATCCCTTCAGATTATCTGGTTCAATGTTCCCATCCTCTCAAGTTACCTGGTTCCATGTTTCTTTTTCTTTTAAAGCTAACATCAATCAAGGCTGTGTTGAGAAGCAAAATCTCCTTATAGGAAATCAACATTCAATAGTTTTCCTGGGCGTTTACATGCCACTCTTATTACTCTTCTGGAATATGATTAGCTATAGCCCTGGCTCCAAGTTTATATGTTTCCTTGTGGTTATATGTTGCAAATCTTCAGCCCACCCTGACAAGTACATTTGTAGCTCAACACATGTTGGTGTACAAACCTACACATTCAAACATCCACTGTCTATACATACTGGCCCACATCCATGCAGGCACACGGCTGTCTATGTTTCTATAACAAACACATCCACGTGATCCACACACTGCATGCAAGTATAGACACACCTGCTTTAATTCTGCTTGCAGGTATTTACACATCTGCTTTACTTCTACAACAAATTCACAGGTAGTTGGAAGTCATAACACAGCCCAGGGAAACATTCAGACATAATCCTATCACAGCTATACTTTGAGAGCTATGCATACACTTGTGTATCTAACATCCAGAACCAGGACTCCAAATGACTTTTAACCCCAAAATCAAAGTAGCAAAATCCCTGAGCTGTGGTGAGCTGCCTTGGATAACCCTTTGATACACTACTGCTACTCAGTTGTCTGAATACTAGTTCCCAGACAGACAGAGATGGCTCCTTACTTCCCATTATACATGTGTCCAGTTAAATAACACTCAAATACAATGGTTGGATGTGAACACAGCTTGGGAATTGCAGACACAACCCAACAATACTCAATTCCAACCCTGCAATCTCTGGGTATCAGTTATGCTACAAGAAGAAGAAGGAAAAAAAGCTCAGTGTATGCTACAATACATAGTACCAAAACGATGGTTCAAGGTGCTACTTTGCAACTCTAACTGTCTCCAGGAGGAGAGATCTAGGGTACAATAGTAACTGCAGCTGGCATTAACAGAGAAAGCAGATCTCACCCCACCCGCTTCATGGTTTGACTTACACAGGAATGTTTACAAATGAGCCCCACAAGGACTTTTGGAGAGAGCCTGGGTCACTCCTTTCCAGTTAAAATATTTAAGAATTGTAGACAGAGACCCAGCTCTTACATGCCTTTTGCCCAGGATCTCTGATGCGTGAAGCAGAGACGATGTACAGCTAGCTCCTGTAGCCCTAGAGAAATACACGTTCCGTCCTGTTGAATGCGTGTTCCTGTGTGTATGAATAACTCCGGGTCTGATCTGAACACCGTCTCCCGTGTCTGCCCGAGCTCCAGAGGAAAGGAGGGTAGACATATTGGTTTGTTCTCTGGGGAACTCCATCGAGACAGACTAGACAGAGGCGGCCGTGACAACACTTTTGACTGGCCCAAGTGAGCCATAGAACGAGCCTCCGGTCTCTTTAAGAAGACCAACGTTCTCCCTAGTGGACTTCAGCGGCTCCCACAGCAAAAGGCAAACTTGCCTGGTTGTGCGCCCCGGCATGGGGGTGGGGATGGGGGGAGGGGACTTGGGAAGGGGTAGATTGGAGAATCTGTGCTGGGTGGGCGCTGAGCGCGCAGCCTGGGGTGCGCTGCAGCTTCTTCCCTGGTCCCCTCTCCTTTAACCCTTCCCGGGGAATCGGGAGCCACCAGACTTGCTGCTGCTGCTGCAGCGCCCCGGAACCACGGCGCTGACCTCCCTGGGCTCCCCCAAACTTTGCGCGGGGGGCGTAGGCTTGATCGAGCAAAGCCGATCCAGCAGGGTGGTTCCCCGTCCCCCGAACCCCCCCCCCCACACACACACACCTTCCCAACCCCGGGAAGGTTCAGACGGCCCCATCCCCCAGTGCAAGAGGCTGAGAGGGAGCTGTCCAATTCAGCACCACGGGGACGCGGGGTGCAGGCGCCGGGCGGGAGCTGTCCGTTCAGCACCACGGGCGCGGGGTGCAGGCGCAGGAAGGGAGCTGTCCGTTCAGCACCACGGGCGCGGGGTGCAGGCGCAGGAAGGGAGCTGTCCGTTCAGCACCACGGGCGCGGGGTGCAGGCGCAGGAAGGGAGCTGTCCGTTCAGCACCACGGACTTGGAGCCCGGGAGGCGGAGGCAGAGGCCGGCAACAGGCGGGGAGCTGACCACGGACCTCGGTGGAGCCGCGCGGCCCCCGCCCTCCCCGCCAGCCCCCGGACCCCGCCGTCTTCTCTCCAGTTTGCGCGGGGGTGTGGGGAGCGGGCGGAGAGCTTTCCTGGGAGGCTGGGGAAGCAGCGAACACTCTTCTCGGGGACTCGCCTCTCAGCAGTGCTATTTTTTGCCATCCGCCCTCACCCCGGCACACGCGCCTGCACGCACACTCGCACACACACGCGCGCACACACGCGCGCACGCACCACCACCAGACCTCTCTCTCCTCTCTCTCTCTCCTCTCTCTCTCTCTCGCTCTCTCTCGCTCTCTCAGTCTTGAGTCTCCCCGGGCAGGGGTCGGGGCTGTCAGAGGAGCCCCGACACATCGCAAAACCCAGCTGGCAGCTAGCTCCAAGCTCTCCGAAACCATGCCCTGCACGGACCTTCGTCCTAGCCAAGCCCCCGAGGAATGAAAGGAACTCGGGGATCCTCCGGAGGCAGCAATGAGGTGGACCAGCCCCCTGGAGCCTGCACCCTTCTGAGGGCCATAGACGAAGACGACCCCGGGAACTGGAGAGAGCTCAAGACAGGAAATCCCAGCTTTTGCCCAAGTCCCTGTGGATGCTGACAAGAGGAGATCGGGAATTTTGGAAAAGCTTGTCCTAGGTTAGCCAGCGGCAGAGAGATTTCCCCCTCACCGCCCTCCCCACATACACACTGCTCTGGCACTGAATATCCCCCTCCACACCTCCCCCCAGCCGTCCAGAGTACCATGAAGAATTATGAGGATGTGTGACCGAGGAATCCAGATGTTAATCACCACTGTAGGCGCCTTCGCAGCTTTCAGCTTAATGACCATTGCAGTGGGCACGGACTACTGGTTATATTCCAGAGGCGTGTGTAGGACTAAGTCTACAAGTGATAACGAAACGAGCAGGAAAAATGAAGAAGTCATGACCCATTCGGGGCTGTGGCGAACCTGCTGCTTGGAAGGTATTTACAAATTCCTCTCCCTGCCTTGAAATAAGCCTGCTGTTGCTGCTGCCGCCGCTGCCAGCCACCGCTGCGGGTGTGCTGGTGTCTGTGGGGGAGAGGGAGGCAGTGTTTGGGGAGAGAGGAAGAGTTGAGATTTGTTTCTGAGGACGTGTGGATGCACAGATGCTGCTCCCAGCATGACCGGGTGTATGTGGGATGGGATGAGGAGGGTATGGGTCTTGTTGGTTGTTTCTTGTGCACGTTTTGTGTGAGTGAGCTTGCGATGTGCTCACAGCAGCTTCTGCGACTGAGAGATCTTCAAATCCCAGATGCCTAAGCACACTGTGAACTGCTTAGAGCTCTGGCTAGAGAAGGGAGTCTGTGGATTTGCCGAAATCGTATTCCAGTGAGTGGGGTGGGGAGGATTGGGACAAGGAGCAAGGCAGACAGGAGGATAGCCAGGCAGTGGTGGCAGTGGGGTGGCGGCGGCGATCGTGGTCTGATGTGGCACATTCTGAGCTATTACCATATCTCTTACCCGACTCTTCATCAGTTTCTTCTGAGTTTGGTCTAACTATATATTACCATGAATCTCTATGACCAAGTTGTTCAGGGTCACATACATGAACCCTACCGCCCCCCCCAGGCTCCACATACATTTACAGAAAAAAAAAACCCAACTCCTCATTAATAACATGCTTCATTGTTTTGGATCCCCCCCCAAACTGAAGTCTTAGTGATTTGGTATCCACCTGACTTCATTCCTAAATCATTTCTCTCACACATATTCCACCAAAAAGAAAAACAACCACAGATGTATTTCCATGACATTCGGACAAGATTGATTGCTCCAAGATGTGTAGTTCCTCCTTGTCATTCTAGAAAATTAAAGGGTTTGTGGGGAATTACAACGAAGAGGAATGCAAAGCCCTCGGGTAGTCGATCTCACGGCCGAACTTGCTTCCCCCATATCAGGAGTCACTCACTACATCCCTGGGCAATGCCTGAATGTCATGGGGAGTGAGTAGAGAGATAAAGAAGGAAATCAAAGCTCTGTGGAACTGTGGGCCCCAGGACAGTCACTGGATGAAAGAGGCAGAGGGAGTTGTCCCAGGCTTCCTGGTGATCTGTGAGGCTGACCCCTGTGATAGACAAGAAAAGGGGCTTCCTGTGTGCTCCCCTCCCCTGTCTGCCATTGGCTCTTCACTCCCACCTCCAATCTCCCCCACCCCTGGGGCTGGCATTTGTCAGGGCTTCTTAAAGCTGTGCATTTCTGTAAATGACTTAGAAAATCATGCTATGACATCACTTGCTAGTGTACTATTGCATCATTCCTTGGCTTTCTGCCCAGGTCCTGACGCTCTCCTGACTTTAATGCTACTACAGTTGATTCTGGGTTTTCCAACACAAATTGGCAACTGGTAGGAAACCCAGGTTAGAAAAAGGGTTGTTTCCAAGGCAGGCAAGGGTCAGGTGAAGTCAGGAGCACTGAGTGCTTTTCCAAGACTACATGTGATCTGAGCTAAGACACAGATCCTTTCCAACCTTCCATTTGGCATCTGAAAAGTGATTCATTTCGAACTAGTGGTCTTGAGTGAATGTGATCCAACATTTACACTGGATCCGTTTGTACTCAAAAAATGACAAAACAAATTCTTTCTTAAACATTGACAGGAACCTAATGTTTGCAATTCTTTATGGTAATTCACAATTAAAGGAACTCCGCAATGCCTTCTCCCCAACTGAGCGTTTTATAACACTCTGATCTGGTGGATGTTTTGATACCTACATAGTTCTAGAGATGGCAGAAGAAAAACATAAAGATCCTCTGAAGCCCCAAACGCTCACGGGTGTACCAGTGGATCGTGTTTTACTCATTTACAATTCCATTG
Source organism: Dipodomys spectabilis (assembly GCF_019054845.1). Classification (NCBI taxonomy): domain Eukaryota; kingdom Metazoa; phylum Chordata; class Mammalia; order Rodentia; family Heteromyidae; genus Dipodomys; species Dipodomys spectabilis. The sequence goes on from NW_024870804.1 coordinate 3,927,850, forward strand.
CCTCCTGGAATGGTACAGTCAAACACCAGTTCTGCTCCCTTTATGATAAACTAAACCTATCTGAGCAGAAATAGGGTCTAAAATCACTAAGCTCTTTTTCAGAAGTTCTCAAATGATGGCTTTCCTTTGCTCCAACACCATGATCTGCACCCACAGTGTATCTAAGAGTTGGAATCCCACACAGGCACTCTGAGGGCTAAGTGGGAGAAGCAAGAAATAGAATCAAGAGTGAATTGCATGGGGGCTGGAGATGTGGCTTAGTGGTAGAGTGATTGCCTAGCATGTATGAAGCCCTGGGTTCGATTCCTCAGGATGACATTTAAAAAAAGAAAAGAAAGAATTGTATGAAGTGATGATGTGTCCTTAAACAAGCAAATCTGAGAAAAATCTATTGCAGTCTTTACATGATTTGTGCTGGCTAATTCTTCTTTCATTTTGAGGTATTAGGTACCCCAAGATGCTTTATTTTTTAAATGGTGTGTATGTGCCAATACTGAGGCTTGTTCAGGGCTTGAGCACTGTCCCTGAGCATTTTTTTTTGCTCAAGGCTAGCACTCTACCACTTGAGCCATCACCTCATTTCTGGATTTTTGCTCATTAATTGGGTCTCATGGACTTTCCTACCCAGGCTGGCTTTGAACTGTGATCCTTAGATCTCAGCCTTCTGAGTAGCTAGGATGACAGATGTGAGCCACTGATGCCCAGCTGTAACTTTTCTTAATGAGTGAAATACATCAGGTGCTCAAGGAACTTGTGAAACCCCCTGGTTTCTGCATGGTGAGGTCTGTGCAGCAGGCAGCATCTACCCGAGGCAATCCTGGCCTCTGTGAGGATGACATTGTGAAGCCATTACTTATTAGGTAACTCCCTGTCTATCACAGAGCCACAGCATCCTGGTTTCCCTGGTATTTTAAGCATCGGTGGATAACTGGAGGATTGCAAGCTCAATTTTCTTAACATTGAGATATAAAAAAAATAGAAAATTGAGATAGAAAAGATATAAGGTTAGAGCATCCAGTTCTCCCATACTGTGTTTAAGAGTTACAAAATAATGTGGCTATTTTGTCCAAAAATGAGAGTCTGCTAGCTAGGCACCGATGGCTCACACTTTTAATCTTAGCTCCTCAGGAGGTTGGGATCTGAGGATCATGGTTCAAAGCCAGCCCAAGCAGGAAAGTCCATGCAACTTTTACCTCTGCTTAACCAGCAAAAAGCTAGAAGTGATGCTGTGGCCCAAGCCTTGAGTAAACACAAGCTAAGGGACAGGGACCAGGCCCTGAGTTCAAAAACAAGGACCAACATACACACAAAAAAAGAAAAAAAAATGAAGAAAATGTTCAAGTTTAATGAAATAATATCAAATGCTCCCAAACATTCCTAGTCATTAGAGTCTCATGAAGAGGTTTAAATAAATATTAGGCCCTTCTGCAGATACTTTGCTGCTGTAGGTCCATGGTGGAACTCTGAGAATCCCAATTTCCAGAGTATGTATGAAAGCTTAAGTGTCCATGAAGACAACATTGCTCAAAGGAAAAGAGAACATTTCTGCTTTCATTTTTATATCAAGCGGAATATAGACTGGTTACTATGTACTCATATTGTTGTAAGAAGTGTGTGTCTGTGTCTGTGTGTGTAAGAGAGAGAGAGAGAGAGACAGAGACAGAGACAGAGAGACAGAGAGAGAGAGAGAGAGAGAGAGAGAGAGAGAGAGAGAGAGAGTGCTGGCCTGGACACTATCCCTGAGCTTTTTCAGTGAAGCCACAGCTCCATTTCCAACTCTTTGGTGGTTTGTTGGAGATCAGAGTCTCACAGACTGTCCTGCCCTGACCAGGGGGAGCGGGCGTGGGAGGGTTTCAACCTGCAATCCTCAGATCTCAGCCTTCTAAGTAGCTAGGCTGACAGGTGTGAACACTAGTTCCCAACTTCACATGAAACTTTCTGTCCAAAATTAAGAAGCTCCAGCTCTGGGTGGGGGGCACAGCCATGCACATAGGCAGAGGACAGGAGGCAGCAGACAGGCAGGATGACAGCATAGGGCACATTCTGAATGAACAAAAAAAACAACCTATGGAGAGAATCCCACAGTGAGCAACCAAAATGATTGCCTGAGTCATTATCAGGGAAGCACACAAGGCATCTACAATGCCGAACCCCAACCTGCCGTGCATCTTCAGCGGCAGCATGAGAACTAAATGATAGCATGTTCCAAACGAGGCTTGCTCATTAAGAAAACCTGTGGAAGTTCTAGACTCAATCAAAGCAAGGCACTCAGATCGAGGCTAAGAACCCTAGGAGCTAATCACATCTCTGTCACCCACAGCGATGCAAATTGTACATCTGGTGTCTCTCCTTTGGACTTCAGTTTACCCAATTGAAGGTCAAATTTGCCAGGTGCTGGTGGCTCGCATCTGTAATCCTAGCTACTCAGGAGGTTGAGATCTGAGGATCATGGTTTGAAGCCAACCTGAGCAAGAAAGGCTATGAGACTCTTATCTCCAAATAACCACCAGAAAACCGAAAGTGGCTCTGTGGCTCAAAATGGTAGAGCACTAGCCTGGAGGGGAAAAACAGCCAGGGACAGCAACCAGGCCCTGATCAACAATGGATCAAATAAATAGATAAACAAACAAATAAATAAATAAATCTCAAATTGGGAAGAGTGAATCCAGATGTCTCCGTGGCCCTAGAAGTAATGGTAGGTGTGAAGCAAGCTGTTATGGCCCTCTTAATTTGTTTCTATGGGAGAAGGAGGCAATGCAGCTAGAAAGACAAATCGCAACTGAGATCTGGCTCAGTGTAAGGTCAGTAAGGAGCAATGGGGACAATGACCAACTGGAAGATACAAACACCATCGAAATGGTAGCAGTTGCTTCAGTTCCACTGGCTCTTACCCGAGGAGGTATGTGACTACATGTGGCCCAATAGAAAAGCCTGAGGATGTATGTGATTACATGTGGCTCACACCTGTCATCCTAGCTGCTCAGGAGGCAGAGGTTTGGAGAAGTGTGGTTTGAAGCCAGCTGGAGAAAAAGCTTGCATGATGCTATCTATCTCACCAGACAAAGCTTGGCAGGATGGTTCATGTCTGTCATCTCAGCTACAGTGGGAAATGTAATTAAGAGGATTAAGACCAGGCTGATGTTGAGAAAAAATCCTATCTCAAAAGTAATTGGGGCAGAAAGAGCTGGTAGGCAAGTCAAGTGGTAGAGCACCTGCCTAGCAAGTGTGAGGCCCTGAGTTCAAACAACAGCACCACAAAAAGAAGAAGGAAGGAAGGAAGGAAGGAAGGAAGGAAGGAAAGAAGGAAGGAAGGAAGGAAGGAAGGAAGGAAGGAAGGAAGGAAGGAAGGAAGGAAGGAAGGAAGGAAGGAAGGAAGGAAGGAAGGAAAAGAAAAGCCAGATGTAAACTCTGAATCCCAGAATGCAAGCAACAAATTCAATTATTTAAAAAAAAAATGGGACCAGCCAAAACCTTATCTACATTGTAGCTAAATTTGGCCCCTGGTTTTCCATATTTCAACCCTGAAAAATCATCTAAATGGCCTTTTTGATCCCAACTTTCTAGTTATTTTCCTACTTGCTCCTCAATGACTCTTTCTAAATCAATAATCACTCTTACAATTCTTTTTTTTTTTTTAATGGTGACTAAGAAATGAAAGCCCTGCTAGTATTTTAGGACCAAAACAACTTCAAATGACAGAAAAGAGGTTCGATCTCACTACTGCTTCTGCTACAGATGGGTTTGACTGACACCTAACATCTGGCTGAGAAACTGACAAAGATTAGCCAGTTATTAGAAGTTCCCCCATATTTCCAAATCTCCAGATGGCTCAAGTTTGCTCAAGTTTTTCAGCCAGATGGGCTTCCAGCTTTATTTATGAATGCAGCAACTTTCAGAGAGGCTGCAGAGCTGTGACAGGAAGAAGAGAAAGAGAGAGAGAGTCCATTGGTAGAGAAATGTTCCATGTACCATTGTCCTGTACTAGCTTCTCTAAGAAAACGCTAATTCATACTTCGCAGAGCTCTGGATTACCCAACTAGAACGTCGTTTGTTCAGAAGGGGATCTTGTCTGTTGGAGACATTGGTGTATGTTGCTATGGCTTAGAAACCATACCAAGTAGTCCCTTCTACCCCACTGGCTTTAGGCTTAGGATAACATCCGTCTTTAAGCCATGTATAGGATGTTTAAGAGTTCTGCTTATTTTCTTCTGTTACTTTTTCTTCTTCCTTTCTTTCCTTCTTTTTTTCTTTTTTTCTTTCTTTTTTTTGTCGGTCATCAGGCTTGAACTCAGGGACTGGGCACTGTCTCTGAGCCTCTTTGTGCTAAAGGCTAACACTTTACCATTTGAGCCACAGTGTCACCTCTTGTTTTTTGAGTGGTTAATTGGAGATAAGAGTTTCATGGGGACTTTTCTGCTGGGGCTAGCTTTGAACCATGATCCTCAGATCTTAGCCTCCTGAGTAGCTAGGATTATAGGCGTGAGCCACTGGCACCTGACTTTCTTTTTTTGAAAAAAAATGTGCTAGTCCTGGGGCTTGAACTCAGGACCTAGGCACTACCCCTGAGCTTTTTTGCTCTACCACTTGAGCCACAGGCTTACTTCTGACTTTCTTGCTGGTTAACTGGAAATAAAAATCTCCTAGACTTCCCTGCCTTGGGCTGGCTTCAAGCTGAGATCCTTAGATCTCAGCCTCCTGAGTATCTAAGATTACAGGTGTGATGCCACCAGTTCCCAGTTGTTCCTTTGTTGTTGTTGTTGTTATGGTGATGCTGGGTTTTGAACTCAGGGCCTCACACTTGCCAGTTCTGCCACTTGATCCATGCCCTCCGGTCCTCTTCCTATTTGAATCCTAGCCAAGTTCCTATCTCTGTACTCTTCTCCTCCTCACTCACGAAGACCAAGAGAGACAAATTCAAGAGAGAAGAGACTGTAGACTTAAAATAGGATGGCCTGAGTCACCGTGGCTGTGTTGGAGATCTGGTAGGTGGTGGAGGTCAGGATGTACGCATGAGCAACATGTATCTGGGACATTTCCATCAAGTTACATTAGTGATTGAAAGGGTGAAGCATTTCCCAAACTGTTGGATGATGACATCTGGCCCAGGTCCTTCATCATTGCTGAAACCACCCTAGGACTCCCAATGATCCACATAGGTCAAAGACCTGGCCTTGTTGGTACCATCATGGCTTGGATCCACAAATTATTTTTTATTTAGTTATTTATTTTTGTTGGCCATGGGGCTTGAACTCAGGATCTGGGTGCTGTCCCTGAACTTTTTCACTCAAGGCTGGAGCTTTACTGCATTACGCCACAGCACCACTTCCAGTTTTCTGGTGGTTCATTAGAGATAAGATTCTCACAGACTTTCCTGCCCAGGCTGGCTTCATATCACCATCCTCAGATATCAGCCTCCTGAGTAGCTAGGATACAGGCATGAGCCACCAGAGCCTGGCCCACCAATTCTTATTGGCTGGTCTTATGTATCTGGAGCCTTCCTTCTACCTGGTAAAAACAAAGGAGTGAGTCCTCTTCTTCCAACCCTCTGCATTCTGATTCTATGAATTCCATACATCTTAGAAGTAGATGTCCAGAAAAATACTTTATTCCTTGAAATTGTATCTCGTAGAGTTAAATTAAGGCAATGGCCTGCAGTCCAAGGTTGGGTAATAAAACAAGAAAATAATAATAAAACAAGAAATCATGCCAATGATGCCAAGGCCTGTGAATGCTTTCACAGGAGGATGTGTGTCTTATGCTTTGAGGAGGAGTGTATCTTTGTTTAACTTCATGTGTGTGTGTGTGTGTGTGTGTGTGTGTGTGTGTGTGTGTGTGTGTGTGTGTGTGTGTGTGTGTGTGTGTGTATGTGTGTGTACTGGGGTTTGAACTTAGGACTTTTTTTTGCTCAAGGCTGATGCTCTACCACTTCAGCCTCACCTCCACTTTCAGCTTTTTACTGGTTAACTGGAGATGAGAATCTCCTAGACTTTCCTGCCTGGGCTGACTTTGAACTGAGATCCTCAGATCTCAGCCTCCTAAATAGCTAAGATGACAGGCCCAGAGGCTGTAGAAAACAAGGAAGATGTCCATCAACATTTTTTTTGTCGGTTGTGGGGGGCTGAATTCTGGGCCTGGGTGCTGTCCCTCAGCTCTTCAGCTCAAGGCTAGCGCTCTACCACTTGAGTCACAGTGCCACTTCCGGCTTTATTTTCCTGCTTATGTGGTGCTGAGGAATCAAACCCAGGGCCTCATGCATGCGAGGCAAGAGCTCTACCACTGAGCCACCTTCCCAGCCCATCCATCAACATTTTTTGGGGGGGAGTCTGGTTGTTGGGGCCTGAACTCTGGGCCTGGGTGCTGTCCCTCAGCTCTTCAGCTCGAGGCTAGCGCTCTACCCCTTGAGCCACAGCGCCACTTCCGACTTTTTTCTTTTTGCTTATGTGGTGCTGAGGAATCGAACCCAGGGCCTCGTGCATGCAAGGCAAGCGCTCTACCACTGAGCCACCTTCCCAGCCCATCCATCAACATTTTTATCCAATTGAGAGTCATGTGATTTGTTCGTTAGAAGAAATAACTCTACATTTTGTGGATTTATTTCCGTCTCCTGAGGACATTCATTAGCTTTATATCTAACTTAGCAATCTTATTCCAAGACACTCTTTTTCACTGAAATAAATGTAAAACATCTTCCATGGAAAGAATTTTGTCATTCTCCTGGCTTCCTTGCTGCTGAGTTGGGTAAGACTTGACATGCGTTCACTATGTACTTTAGGAGAACTGTGCTTTTCACAATTTTGAAAATTATGCTTTGACATATGGAGGCATCCCAAGGAAAACAGTTCCTTGAGGTTACAGAGAAACCTAGACAAGCCCAGGGTTGTGCTTTTCCCATGTCCCTGTGACCCAGCCAGAAGCATTCTTCCAATGTAGGAGAAAAATGTGACCTTAATAATATATGAGAGAATCAGGTACTGTAGCTCACACCTGTAATCCCAGTTAGTGGATTGGGAAGGAGGCAGAGATTGGGAGGATTGCAGTTTTGAGGCCAGGCCAAGTTAGTGAGACCCAAGCCATGTTTAGTTGGGCTGGAGAAGCAGTCACAATAAGAAAGCTTTGCAGTCTCACTTGGTGGAGTGGACTGACACACTGGGGTTTTTTAGGGTTGGTGTTGTTGCTGTTTGTTGTTGGTTTTGTTTTTCTTGCTTGCTGCTCAGGGCACGAATCTCTAAGGGAAATAGGCTTGCTACCACTAGGAAGCAAAGATCTCTGCTACCTCCCCCACAAAAAAGGGAGTCAGTGAAAATAAAGAAGAAACAGAGATGAAGGGGAATTCAGGGTATGTGTGTGTGTGTGTGTGTGTGTGTGTGTGTGTGTGTGTGTGTGTGTCTATGTGTGCGGCCAGCCTGGAGCTTGAACTCAGGGCCTTGCGCTCATACTTGGCTTTTTCACTCAAGGCTTGACTACATGAGTCACACCACCTCCACTTCTGGCTCTTAAGCTGGTTAGTTGAAGATAAGAGCTCATGGCTTTGTCTGCCTAGGCTGGCTTTGAACTTTGATCCTCAAATCTCAGTCTTCTGAGTAGCTGGGATTACAGGCATGAGCCACTTGCACTCGACTGAGAATTCAGGATTTGTCCAACATGTTCAAGGTCGCGAAAGCATTTCCCCCTGGCATAAAAGGCCAATGAACACCGGTGTGTGCAGGGAGGGGAAGATACAGAAAGAGCTGTCAGGGAACTAAGAAAATCAATACACACCTTCTATGCCAAGTTACCAAGTGGCCGTCTGTGGCATTTGTTCCTGGACCATCCACTGGGTGTTTATTTCTTCACTTAACAGACACATTGGATGGCAGGCAAGATTGGAAGGAAATGCATCATGAAGCTGATTTGATTCTCATGGCTTCTTCAGAAGATCAAAGCCACTATGATGCGCTGTGTGTGTGTGTGTGTGTGTGTGTGTGTGTGTGTGTGTGTTTGTGTGTGTGGGTGTGGGTGTGGGTGTGGGTGTGGAGTTAGTCTCCCTTACTAAGGTAAAGCTGGTTTTCCAGTTCCCTCACCTCTGCTTTTCTCATTAGCTACAAGCCAAGCACTTGGGTGAACCTGAAATGTAAACAGACTCAATTCATTCTCACACCAGCCAGGGGGCTGAGGGCAGAGAGGTCAAGAAGCTAGCATAAGGGACTGGAAGTGAGTCTCATCCTAACTGTTCCCTGTCGTGATTCACAAGCCCAGGCCTGGTCAGATGGGTTCCTCCCTACTCTGAAAATTAAGGATCTCAACTGTTGCCAGGTTTGATCCCAGCTCCACTAAAGCAAGACCAAGAAAAAAGAGACGGTGAAGCCGATAGATGAGTAGTTGTTAGCCCTCGGCTGAGAAGAAGTGGTACTGCTGGAAACTGAATGTTCGTTTCTGTTGGGGGGAAAAAAAAAGAACAGAAAAGAAAAAAAGGAAATGTCAGCCATTTGGAAGTGAGAACAAGAAACCCAGGCAGGTAAACAGAATTGGAGCCACCCACTACTTCCCTTTGGAGCTGGGCGAATTTGCAAACTCGGAGTTTCTGTTAAAGTTCACCATGAAACTTGGGTGCATTATTGCTTCAGCTTCTTTGAGCTTTAAACTCTAGGTCAGGCAGGCATCGAAGACTCCATTCTTCATCTACCTCTCCGCTCTGGCTTGCCCAACTTTAATGTATTTAACTGGTAGCCAGACTCTCAGGCTGCACGTAGAAGGCCAAAGTCATCATTTGTTTGTTTGTTTATTGTTGGTCATGGGGCTTGAACTCAGAGACTGGGTGCTGCCTAAGCTCTTCTGCTCAAAGCTAATGCTCTACGACTTTGAGCCACAGCACCACTTCCCGTTTTCTGATGGTTCATTGGAAATAAGAGTCTCACTGACTTTCCTGCCCTGGCTGGCTTTGAACCTCGATACTTAGATCTCAGCCTCCTGAGTAGCTAGGATTAAAGGCGTGAGCCATTGGTGCCCAGACCAAAGCCATCTTTGAAGGGTGCCAGACAGACCGTGTGGGCCCATGGGGCTTGGCTTTTACTATCCTTGGGCTTAAATCTAACAGAAATGAGTAGCTGGGATGAGATCAAAGGCAGGCAAATTCTGAGATCATCTCTCTACCTTTCAACCTGCCTAGAGTTAGAAACATTATTAAATGTCATGTGTCATCCTAACGTTCTTAACCACTACACTTCTCCAAAACATCAGCCTGGCACCCGGGCTGGAGGGTAGTAGATGCTCAATAAATATGGGATTTTGCTGGCAGGTTGTTGTGTGGGGGGGGGGGGGGAACAGTGATGGGAGGGTTGCTAATCCTTAACAACAGCTATTCAGCCCTGGAGTATTTACAGGCAACCCATCTGCTAAGTCCTACAATCCCAGCTTTGATTGTTTATAAGTCATCAACCTGTATTTAGGGGGAGCTGGACTTTCCAGTCCTGAAAACATTCATCATGCCAGTCAGCTCTTACTTTCTCATTTTTTGTTTTTTGGCCAGCCCTGGGGCTTGAACTCTGGGCCTTGGCCCTGTCCCTGATCTTCTTTTGCTTAAAGCAAGCACTTTACCACTTGAGCCATGGCTCCACTTCTGGCTTTTTTTAAATAGTTTATTGGAAGATTCGAGTCTTGACAACTTTCCTGCCTGGGCTGGCTTCAAACTATGATCCTCAGATCTCAGCCTCTGGAGTAGCTAGGATTACAGGCATGAACCCCTAGCACCTCACCTTTTTTTCTTGAAAAAAAAAATTATCTTTAAGCCGGGCACCAGTGGCTCATGCCTGTAATACTAGCTACTCCGGAGGCTGAGATCTGAGGATCACAATTCAAAGCCAGCCCAGGCAGGAAAGCCCATGAGATTCATATCTCCAATGAACCACCAGAAAACCAGAAGTGGTGCTGTGACTCAAAGTGGTAGAGTGCTAGCTTTGAGTGAAAGATCTCAGTAATAGCACCGAGGCCCTGGATTCAGGCCCTACAACCAACATTCAAAAGAAAAACGTTACTTTTATCTTTAAGTAGTTTTACAGAGGTTTCTAACTCCCCATTTCAGTCTGTGAGTACAATGCGTCTTGATCAAGATCAATGTTCCTTCATCCTCCCCCACCTCCTCAATTTCTCCTCCCCACCCAGCCCCTCAATTTCCCTAGTTCCATTCTCACATATGTACATTGAATATCGTGATTGCATTTGCCCTCTTTTCTTCTCTCCATTCACCTGCCCCCCTTCTCTTGATCTCACCCCCTGACACCCCAAGTTCCAGCTTTCTGCTATACATTTTGTTAGAATGATTCTAACTTAGCTATTCAAAAGATTTGTACTGTCAGAATTCTTCCCTGGGTACGCTAATTTACATATATATGTTAATATGTTTAATATTAATTTGTTTATGTACCTATTATATGACCCTGTGTATGTTTAACTATACATATTTGTAAATTAGATCTAACTTCTTATTGTTCTGGGCCTTGAACTCAGGGCCTGGGAGCTATCCTTGAGGTTTTTTTTTTGCTCAAGGCTAGCACTCTACCACTTGAGCCACAGTACCACTTTCAGCTTTTTGGTAGTTAGTTAATTGGAGATAAGAGTCTCATGGACTTTTCCTGCCAGAGCTGGCTTTGAACCATGATCCTCAGATCTCAGCCTCCTGAGTAGCTAGGATTACAGGCGTGAGCTACTGGTGACCAGCTTAGATCTAGCTTCTACATAGGAGAGAAAAAATGCACCTTTGTCTCGCTGATCCTGACTTACTTCACTTCATATAATTTTTTCCAGGTCTACCCATTTCTCTGCAAATGATGCACTATCATTCTTCCTGACAGATGAGTATGTCTGGGTATATCAATACCTAGGTATCAATCTATCTATATCCATATCTGTCACATTTCTTGAGTCCTGGAAATCTGCTTCATGTTTATCATCTCTTATTTCCTACTTTCCCCTGGATCATTATCCAGAGTAGGCCCATCGTCAAATTCCTTCAATATGCTGGGTGCAAACTTGGAGAGAGTCAAAAAACAAAGAACACACATGTGTGTGGACATATTGTGCACAAACCCAGCAGACTCTGTGCCTAAGAGTCTATGCATGTGGTTACCTGCGTGTTTAGGAAATGGGGCTTGTTTTCCACCACTCTGTATTCTGTAGCATATGCTGTCAGGCCGCTTTCGCAGCTTCCCTGGAATACGGTAATCCCTCCCCGTGACATTAAAGTGATTCAGAACAATCTCCGTTAACTACCACAGTCCCTTCCCTCGCCTCGTCCATCACAAACCTCTCCCTGGCACCTGTGGGAATTGGTTTTGATGCAGGCCAGATCACCTAGACACATATTTACCACAAACCATGCTGACCCTTTAGCCAATCACAAGGCAGCATCATCAATGAGCTGCTGATAGGCTGAAAATGCCTCAAGGAACTTATTACCAAGCAAGCTCTGATTGGTCAAAATATTATACTTTTCACCCACAATGAATCTGGCATGGAATGGAGATGTTCTTGATGCTTGGGATTTAAAAAAGGGGAAGTGGGGGAGAGATCACATGGAGAGGCTCTGATCCAAGTCAGAGGCCTGCTCTGTGTCATGATTACCCTTCCTCGCTCATGAGCACCGTGTGGGGGGAGGGGAGTGGACAGGCCAGCGAGAATCGGATTTGAAACAAAAAAGTTGGATCTTAACCATTACTGTCTCAAAGACCATTTTCCAGGCAGGGCCCGTGGGGTTCCATTGTAGAGACATAGCACTGGCTTAAGACATAGACTAGAACCCCAGCAAAAAGTTAATGACACATCATCTCAACCAAGAAGCCAGGTATGGTTGTATATGTCTACCAGAGTCGAGATTGTGTAGGGCCTTGAATGGAATTTCTAAGGACTTAAGACGTTGACTCTGGAAGTTTTGCAGCACTTGAAGCCCAGGAAGGACTTGCATCTTGACTCTGTCATGTGCTGCAGTATGTCCTGTGACCTCAGACAAGAACGTTAGCCCTCGCTGGACACAGTTGTGCATGCCTGTAATCCCAGTTACTCGAGGCACTGATAGGAGGATCACGATCCAAGACCATTCATTCCTGAGCAAAAAGCATGAGATCCTATCTGAAAAATAACCTAAAGTGATCAGGGCTGGAGGTGTGGCTCCAGTGGTCCTGGCTAGTATGCAGGAGGGCCCTGAATTCAAACTGTGGTCCAAAACACAAACAAAAACAAATGAACAAAAATCCTTTTTGCTGTACTTGTTTGACCTTTGCCCTACCCTGCCATTGTTCTTTTCTAGGGTAGAGGTTGTAGAGTTAGCATTTCAGGGCAGTCTTCTTTCTTCCAAGTCCATAGGCCTTCATTAATTTCAATATTTTACTTCTTATCATGGGGGGGAAAATTACATCAATGTGGAAACTTCTAGTACATAACTAAAGCTAAGGTCTTCCAGCCATCCTTCCTGTAGGGTAGCGGCCGTTTGCAGACTCTTGGCTTCCCTCCTTTCTGCAATTGGAGACCCAACCAGACATGCCAAGCCTGTGCGTTGCCCTTGGCAGACCTCCAGCCTGGGATCCTCTGCTCTGTGGGTGCTGACCCAGCAGCCACTCGGTGCTCGATACCGTGCCAGGTCCTGAGGATTCAGGGAAGACTGGAGCGGGCCTGATGCCTTCCTCACTGACGGTGGTGGAGGAAAGATGCTAAAGGAGAAGGGACACAGGTGAGCCAGGCTCAGAGCAACGGCAGCTTAGAGTAGGAGGTCCTGGGTGAGCCAATATCTAGTTGTCATGGAAATATTCTCCAAGGGCTGTGAGTCCTCAAAAATCCCTGGTCCTCAGAGGTGCTCAAAACCCATTTGCCAACCACTCTATAAAAGCTTAGGTAGAGTACACAGACCTGTCTTTGCACTGGGACCAGAGTACAAATGACCTCAGAGCTCCAGCCCCTAAGTGCTGAGTGGTTACTTTCTGTCTCTTGTTACTCTCTATCTCTGTCTGTCTGTCTGTGTCTCTCTCTCTTCTCTCTCTCTCTCTCTGTGCCTCTCTCTCTCTTTCATTATTGAACTTCCAAAAACTGAATCCTACTAGGTACCAGGGGCTCACATCTGTGTTCCTAGCTTCTCAAGAGGCTGAGGTCTGAGGATCACAGTTCAAAGGCAGCTAGGACCAGAAAGCTGTGAGACTCTTTACCTCCAATTAACCACAAAAGCCAGGAGTGGAGCTGTGTGACTCAAGTGATAGAATGCCTGCCTTTAGCACAAAAACTCAGCTCAGAGAAAGCACCCAGGATCTGAGTTCAAGCCCCAGAGCTGGCACAAAAACAATAAATCCAAGATAATTGATGATTGTTACATTCTTTTAAATTGGTGCGATCCTCCTCTTTATACCTCCCACATAGCTATAGGATTATTAGACTTTTACCAGCACATCTAGCTTTTTGACTGAGATGGGTTCTTACTAACTTTTCCCCCTTGAATCACAATTCTTTTTTTCATCTAGCAACTGAGACTGCAAACATGTGTCACTGTACTCAGCCTGGAAGCAGTTTTAATGGTAACCATCCACCCTTCCTCTCCAGGTCTGCTTTCCCTGAGCAGGCTTTATGTTAACTGTTTGTAATTCATTTCTTCTAGTGGCTACATCCGTAAGTCTAAATAATATGTTCATCCTTGTCTTTCTCGATTTATAATCTATTGACTTGCTGCCAACATAGGTGAGGATTTAGCTCACTCCTCCACCCTCTGTATCGACTCAATTTCTAATTTTTTTTTGCCTGTCCTGGAGCTTGAAACCCAGCCTGAGCACTGTCCCTGAGCCTCTCTGTGCTCAAGGCTAGCACTCTACCATGAGTCACAATGCCACTTCCAGCTTTTTCTGTGTTACATGGTACTGAGGAATCGAACCCAGGGCTTCATGCTTGCTAAGCAAGCACTCTACCGCTAAGCCACATTCCCAGCCCTCAATTTCTAATTTAAAAGAAAAATAACATGAATCTAGCCAGGTGCCCATGGGCCCTGTCATCCTAGCTACTCAAGAGACTGAGATCTGAGGATCACGGATCAAAGCCAGCCCAGGCAGGAAAGTCCATGCAATGTTTATCTCTAATTAACCACCCAAAAGCCAGAAGTAGCACAAGTGATAGAGCCCTAGCCTTAAGCACAAAAGCTCAGGGGCAGTTCAAGCCCCAAGAGAAGCACAAAATCAAAAATAGCATAAATCTTAATGTCTTTTTTTTTTTCTCCATCCACCCTAGGTAGAATGTCTTCGCTTCCCCTTCACAGAATAGAACAGCTTCCATATTTCCCATGCCTGAGTCTGCCAGTTAGCTCCTTTCCAGCTTTTCATTGTGAAAGGGCCTTTGATTCTGTAATGATACCAGCAACTTCATGTTTGGGCAACAGACTGACTGGTTCCAAAGTTTGAAAAACCAATGATTGTTGCGATGATTACGAAGTTCATGGTCAAGGCATGAGTGAGTTGCTCTCTGGGGATTACTTTTTTCTCTCTGTCTGTAATTTCAATGTTAGTGTCTCTGAGTCATTCAGAGAAAAATATCCCCAGTTTTCCAGTACTATCCCAGTTTCTCAAAGTCATTTTGTATACATATTTATATCGCACTTGGGCAATTGAGGGTGATTTTTATTTTTCCTGGAGTTTTTGATTGCCTGAAAGTTAAAAAAAAATAATTAGCATCTATTAACTGTGTGGTAATTGCTAATTCATTGTGATATGTACCACAGACATATAATGTACTTTGATCAAATTTACTCTATCTTAACCTTTCTTCTTCCTTCTCTCCTTCCTAATAACTTTTGGTAAATTTTATTATGCTGTTTCAAAAGGGCTTTTCACAAGTCATTTCAAAGCAGAATTAGGCTCTCTTAAAATCCCTGTGTGGAAAGGAAGAGGACCTTTCTGGAAATTTTACTCTTTCCTTTTGCCTATTTCCTCAGTTGACTCTGGTAGTTAAGAATCGAGCCTCAGCCGGGCATCAGTGGCTCACATCTGTCATCCTTTAGCTACTCAGGAGGATGAGATCTGAAGATCATGGTTCAAAGCCATACTGGGCAGGAAAGTCCATGAGACTCTCATCTCCAATAAACCAGAAAAGCCAGAAGTGGTGCTGTGGCTCAAGTGGTAGAGCACTAGCACTCTGAGGATTGAGTTTCAAAGCCAGCTTGGCCAGGAAAGTCCATGGGAGTCTTACTTCCAATTAACCAGCAAAAAAAAAGCTGGAAATGGAGATGTGGCTCAAGTGGTAGAGCACATGCAAGCCCTGAGTTCAAGCTCCTGTACCTGCACATGTGTGCACACACACTCACACACACATATACACACACACCTATGTTCTAGAATATCTTTCAGATGAGCCATACTGGGGAGCCATTAACCCTTCATAAGCAGCAGCAGCAGCAAATGGATTCCCCTCAAGAGTACTATGGGAGATTTCACACGTTTGTCTTTTTTTAAAAAATGTTTTTCTTATTATAAAGGTGATGTACAGAGGGGTTGCAGTTACATAAGTCAGGTAATGAGTATATTTCTCTTTGGACAATGTCACCCTTTCTCAAGTTTTCTCCCAGTTTTCCCCTCCTATTCCCATCCCCCAAGTTGTACTGTTCATTTTCCACATAGTTGTTCACCCTTTGCCCAGCCATTTCTGTGGGTATGTCACCCATTTTAGTGACAAGCAAACAGAACTCAGCATGTGCTACTAGTGGGATTTGAACTCAGGTCTTTCTATCTGAAAATCAGTACCCTCAATCCTGATGCCATGGCTCAATACTCCCTGGCTGTGGGTTGTCAATCCCAGGATCAGGGACAAATCCCAGGATTCTTGGAGGAGCTCAGCAGCTCAAAACTGTTGAGGAAAGGAGAGGTGATTTCCTTTTATACCAAAAGGGAGTTTGCACTGATAGAAGTACAGTGGTGGTTGGGGTTGGGAAGGTTGCTCAGTGGTAGAGTGCTTGCCTTGCATGCATGAGGCCCTGGGTTCAATTCCTCAGCACCACATAAGCAGAAAAAGCCGGAAGTGGAGCTCTAGCTCGAGTGGTAGAGCGCTAGCCTTGAGCTGAAGAGCCAGCTGAGGGACAGCGCCCAGGCCCAGAGTTCAGGCCCCATGATCAGCAAAGAAGAGGAGGAGGAGGAGGAGGAGGAGGAGGAGGAGGAGGAGGAGGAGGAGGAGGAGGAGGAGGAGGAGGAGGAGGAGGAGGAGGAGGAGGAGGAGGAGGAGGAGGAGGAGGAGGAGGAGGAGGAGGAGGAGGAGGAGGAGGAGAAAAAGGAGGAGGAGGAGGAGGAGGAGGAGAAAAAGGAGGAGGAGGAGGAGAAAAAGGAGGAGGAGGAGGAGGAGGAAAGAGAAGAAGAGAAAGAAAGAAAGAAAGAAAGAAAGAAATACAGTCAGTGGTGGGCAAAACTGCCCATTGTTCAGAGGCTGGTTAGTCCCTCTGCATCATGCCCTCTCATGCCCACTGAAAAGGAATGCCAGCTGTGCTTTATAATGTCTGCAGCAAGCTGAGCCCTGGTGGCTCATGCCTGTAATCCCAGCTACTCCAGAGACCTAGGTCTGAGGGTCTCAGATCAAAGAGTAAGCACAAAGCCCTGAGTTCAAGTCCCAGTCAGTCACCAAACGAAAAGATTAGTTAATTTAAATAAATCAATAAAAATATCTTAAGCAAAGCAGTAAAAACAATGTTTATTGATTTCATTGAATCTGAATTTTAATGTTTTTGTTTTGTTTTGTTTTCCAGTACTGAGGTTCCAACTCTGGGCGTAGGCACTGAGATTTTTTGTTTTTGTTTTTGTTTTTTTGCTCAAGGCTGGTGCTCTATCACTCAAGCCATAGTTCTACTTCTGGCTGTTGATGGTTAATTGGAGATAAGAGTCTCATAGACTTGCCTGCCTGGGCTGGCTTCAAAACATGTGACCCTCAGATCTCAGCCTCCTATGTAGCCAAGATTATAGGTGTAAGCCGCCAGTGGTTGGTATAATAAAATACTAAGTACCTGTAAGCACTTCAATTGCAAACCTAAGTTCACTGGGGAGGGGAAGAGGAATCTCAAGGAAGGGCCCAGTGTGGCTGAGTTGTAAACTGAACTAGCTACTCCCCCCAGAAAATAAAATAAAATAAAACACCATATTTACTTGAAAGAGTGACTGACAAGAAAATTATAGCTGTTCAGGCTTGGGGTATTTGCCTGATATTTTCTCAGAAATGAGCTAAGTGGGCTGTCACTTCAAAGAAAGCAACTGACAGTATTTATTGCCAAGGGGGGTGGAATTCAAGGCTACAAATGAAAAAGTCACAATTTTGGAAAACTTGTATCTGATTCTGTGAGTCAATGTGATGGTTTTTATTGTTATTGTTGTTGTTGTTAAATATTGGGGAATGAAATGTGCCAAAATTAAAAAGACCTGCAGAACTTAATGGAGCAATGGTTCCAAAATGACCAGTCCATAATGAGTAAGACACCCAGACCTATCACAGGGTTAGGACAATGAATGGATTTTTCATATGCTAGAACATGAAAAGTTAATTCATGCGATTTCATATTGTATGTTTCAAATAGCCTTTAAGAATCTCCCCCTTGCTGCGTTTTCTTATTCTATCAAAGCATATTTACTGCCAGGTACTGGTAGCTCACACTTGTAATCCTAGCTACTCAGGAGGCTAAATCTAAGGATGGAAGTTCAAAGCCAGCCCAAGCAGGAAAATTTGTGATTTGAGTGAAAAAGCCCAGGGATAGCACTCAAAGCCCTGAATTCAAGCCCCAGGACTGACACAAACATAAAAGAATATCCACAGTTATTTTCAAATACACTGATCTTTGTCAATCATATATTTGCATGAGGTTAGATTTTCTTCATACTTGACTCAAAATATCTGATCAGTCTCATGCAGATGACATGAGAATACAT
The DNA here is from genome assembly GCF_019054845.1 of Dipodomys spectabilis. Classification (NCBI taxonomy): domain Eukaryota; kingdom Metazoa; phylum Chordata; class Mammalia; order Rodentia; family Heteromyidae; genus Dipodomys; species Dipodomys spectabilis. Next base: position 3,945,741 of record NW_024870804.1, read on the forward strand.
TTTCTATGATGCCAGATATTAAAGAGATTTGTGAAAAGTGTGAAAAGAAAAACCCACCATTTTCTCATCATTTTTTCTCTGGAACATATATTTGTTTTCACAAAAATACATTATTTTTGTTAACACACTTGGATTTATTATCATTTTCAAATGAGTTTTAGAATGAATATTTTAAATTTTTTGAGGTGTGTGTGTGTGTGTGTGTGTGTGTGTATGTGTGTGTGTGTGTGTGTATGTGTGTGTGTGTGTGTGTGCGTGTGTGTGTGTGTGTGTGTGTGTGTGTGTGTGTGTGTGTGTTTCAGTACCAGGGCTTAAACTCAGGTCTGGAGCTCTTGGTTGGCTGGCTTACTCATGGCTGGTACTCTACCATTTGAGCCACACCACCAGACCAGTTTTTTGCTGATTAATTGGAAATGGAGTCTCACAGAGTTATCTGCCCAGCTATCTTTATAACTTCAGCAGCTAAGATCACAGGTCTGAATCACTAGCGCTCAGCTTGAGTTTATTTCTGGTAAAGGAAATATCAAACAGCTATTACTCACAAAAACAAGAACTCAATACATATAAAGACCAAACGTTTAAGAACCTGTGCCACCGCTATATTTTTAATCCTGTTGACAAACTTGAAACGATTAAGGAAAGATAACTGAGATTCTCTTCCAGTTCTGTCTTTTCTTCTGTGGTGAGAGACGACGCTTAAGTTCTCTTCAGTTGCAGCAAAGCCGGGCTATTGTTCTGCTGTCCCCGGGATGTAAGATGCAATGGAAGAATTTAACAGGCCCTGGAAGAGGTGGCTTTGATTAAAATGCAACCCCGCTGGTATAAAGTTTGACAGGGCCTGCAGGATTCTTCACATCTTGTGTCTTTGTTCATGAACAGGGACAAAGCTAAGCTCTGACTACACAAGGAGTGAAGATCTGGGATGATGTAACCATCTTGGAGCAGGCAAACAGAGCAGTCGTCATCCTCAGGGGTTAGGTGGATCAGCATTGAACTTTATAAACCACCCATCTTCGGTTTATGTTGTTATTGTGCCAGTACTCGGACTTGAACTCGGGACCTTGTACCCTTGTTTGAGTTTTTCACTTAAGGCTAGTACTCTACCACTTGAGATACAGCCTCACTTCCAGCTTTGGGGGCAGTTAATTGAAGATAAGAGTTTTCCTGGGCTTTCCTGCTCAGACTGGCTTTGAACCACAATCGTCAGATCTCAGCCTTCTGAGTAGCTAGGATGACAGGCATGAGTCAACTGTGCCTGGTCCCGCCTTCTAACATAATTAAAGAGACCAATGAAAGAGGAGTGTGATTATGCAATGGATAAGCCTAATGAACCCTCACCGAGCACACATTCCCAGGGCTCAGCTCTGGGGAACAGCGAGCATTGGTAAGCAGAGTGAACTCTGGAGCTGGCTTCTGTTTCCTTGTGGTTTGGCCAGCCCCACATCCATCCCCTCTCTGCTTCAGGGAAGTGTCCTGGTTCTCTTTTGAGGTTGCCATCTTATCCTTCACTTCATGTCATTTGGACAGCACTGCCCTGATCCTGGCTCTCAGGAAGAGCCTGTGGCTTAGGCATGACCTTGAAGATGATCATAGGGCACCCGGAGTCTGGCCAGTGATCCTCAACAGGGACATTTGGCAATGTCTGTGGCAGTCTGGATGGTTGAGGGGTCATGTGACTGGAGCTAGTAGGTGTGGCCAGCAATACTGCCCAGCACGGAGTGATACCAGGGATATAACATCCCACCCGCCATCCTCAGCAGAGAAATGCTGCCCAAGTTGGGAACCTGGATCAGAAGATAATGGGAGGCCATTGAAGGGTTTCTTTATTGTTATTATCTTAAGTCGTTGTACAAAGGGCTTTCAGTTCAACACGTCAGCGTGTGAGTACCATGCATCTTGAGCCATGTCTCCCTTTCCATCTTTCTCCCCCATCTCTCCCAACTACTCCCCTGCCCTCCAGTTCTCTGCTTCCATCTCTACATATGTAAATTGAATATTATGACTGTCTTTGCCTACCCTTCCTCTCTCTCCATTTATCCACTCACCCTCCCCTGGCTTCCCCTCACAACACACATTCCAGATTCCTGGCATTCATCTTGGTAGACTGTAAGTCTCCCTCCCCTGCATAGACCATATCTGAGTCGATTTGTTTGTGCCTGCCTGAGTATGACTCTATGTTTTTTAATATGATTATAATTTAGATCTAACCCATTGAAGGGCTTTAAGCAGAGAATGTGTGATCTAAATCATTGTCTTTAAGCTTTATTGCCGTGTAAAAACTAATCAGGATGGAGCAGGAATATGAGTTACTGCAATAACCCTAGAGAAAGAAGCCTCTAAACATTTGAAGGAGGTATGATCTGGAAATATACACCTGAGAACTGTCAGAGGCAGAAGGCAGAGACTTGGGTGTGAATGAGAACCTTCTATAAGCCTATGAAAAAATAAAAGCAGAGCTGGGCGCAGGTGGCTCATGGCTGTAAGCCTAGCTACTCAGGAGGCTGAGATCTGAGGATCATGGTTCAAAGCCAGCCCAGGCAGGAAAACCTTTGAGACTCTTATCTCCAATAAACCACCAGAAAACTCAACGTGGATCTGTGGCTCAAAGTGGTAGAGTAAGAAAGCTAAGAGACAGAGCCTAGGCCCTGCCCCAGTAAACACACACACACACACACACACACAAATCCAAAGACAGAGTCTTTGGGAGCATCCATGTACTGGGCAAAATGCTAATCATACCTTGTTTGAGAGTTGATATGCCAGCTACTGTGTAAAATAATTGTCACAATCACAACTGACTCGGTAACCTGCTTCTATTGCCCCTGAGTTACAGAAAAGAAAACTTAAGTAGCACAGAGAGGTCAACCCCTTCCACATGCATAGCTATTTCCAGAGACAGACTTTGAGCTCAAATAATAAGACTCCACCTTCCTCTGTGACCATTGAGCTGTCTCCACTGCTGATCCAAGAAGCAGCTTCCAAAAACCAAAACTCACAGCCCTCCTAAGAACCGAAGGATACAGAAGAGCTAGAGAGATGACCGGAGGGAATACAGGTGTTCTAGAACAGAGAACAGTATATCCAAAGATCTGGAGACTAGAGTGAATAAAGTATGACAGAGAACCCAGGATGTGCTGGTGTGGATGGAGCACGGGGTGAATTCATAATGGGGTGGATACAGAGATGGACCAGATGGGAGATACTGATAGGGCCATGCCAGGCAAATCCTTTGGGAGGGATATGAAGTTAGAATTTATCTTGGGGACCACAGGAATCCTTTAAAAGTTTAGGGGCCAGGCATGGTGGGGCTCATCTGTAATCCCAGCTACACAGGAGGCATAAATAAGAAGATTAAAGTCTGAGGCTGGTGGGGGTGGGGAGTAACAGGAGATATTGCCCCCAAAATAAATAGAATAAATATGAATAAAGCAAATAGAAGAAGGCTTGGGGTATAGTTCAATTGGTAGAGAATCTGCATAGCTAAGCCTGAGGTCCTGAATTCAATCCCACTACCAACAAAAAGAAAAATCTAACATTGTCAAGGTTTTCCCTCTCTCTCTCTCTCTCTCTCTCTCTCTCTCTCTCTCTCTCTCTCTGGTGTCTGTCTCAGGGCTTGAACTCAGGACCTAGATTCTGTCCCTAATCTTTTTTGCTCAAGGTTAGCGCTCTACAATGTGAGCCACTGCTCTACTTCTGGTTTTTTCTGAGTAGTTTATTAGAGATGAGACTCTCATGGACTTTCCTCTACAGACTGGCTTCAAACCCTGATCCTCAGATCTCAGCCTCCTGAGTAGCTAAGATTATAGGCCATAAGTGTCCATCTCAAGATTTTCATTTTTGAAGCTTTCTGCTTGGAACTGTGGAGAACAAATCTGGGGAAGAGAAGAACGTTTGAAGACTGGTTCGGAGAACTTCATGTAATGATCCAATAACCCTGATGGGTTTGTAAGTTAGGAGAGGTGTCAGGGGTGACATGGAGACATTGGTGTCACTTAGGAAGAACCTATCGATTGACTCGAGCCAATAGAATTCCTGGTTGTTTGTATGAAGACAGTGAGGGCGAATGTGATCCAGAGACTCTGAAGTTTCTGTCGTTAGTTTGTCCGTGGTCAATAAAGTCTAGTCATGGGGCGAGGGTGAGTAACATTTTGGACCTGTGAATTTCACGACTTCCTATCTAGCAGTTAAATGAGCTAGAAGTTCTAGCTTATTCTTCTGTATAACTCAACAGGGATGTCTTGTCTAATTACTTCTTCATATACAGCTAACATTTTCTTTTTTTCTGTGCCAGTCCTGGGACTTGAGCTCAGGGGCTGGGTGCTTCCCTGAGCTTTTGTGCTCAAGGGTAGTGCTTTACCACTTGAGCCACAGCACACACTTCTGGCTGTTTTCTGGTTAATTGGAGAAAAGAGTTTCATGAACTTTCCTGCTACCCCAGCTGGCTTCAGACTGCGATCCTCACATCTCAGCCTCCTGAATAGCTAGAGTTACAGGCATGAGCCATCAGTGCCTGGCTACAGCTATACTTTTTTGATCAGACATTGCAACCTATAACCTCTGGTAATTGTAGCAGACATAACCAGATGAAAGGCCATCAGATGAGCTTCTGTTGAAGAGATCTGATGAGCTCATGTTACAAGTCTGAATGGAGCCTAACTGGGCATGGAGAGGGTTTCCTGGGCCGTGGAAACCTGTGTGTGTAAAACCCTCTCCTCTGTCAGCTCCTCTCCTTTTACTTGACCTCTCATCTGGCTTTGAGTGAACGGGAAGGAGTCCCTTCATAAATGGTGACCTTTTGAAATTTGACGTGATGGTTTCTGGGTAATTTCCTTGCTGGCCCTGGGGCTGCTGCATGAAGATCATGCCAGCTCCTGACTTGTGTCTCTAGCCCAATGCTCTCAGCTCATGTTAAGACAAAAGGCAGTGTGGTTTGCATCCCGAACATGCTTGTCCTTCCAATGAAGGAGCTGCACTCAGTGTTGGGTGGCCACATGTCTCGGGTGAAAACAGAATCTGATGGCAGTCATAAAACCAGGTGCAATCCACGCTGAGGAGTGTTTTGTCTGCGGTCAGTCATGCCTTAAGTGTGTTGTGTTACTAGAGGCATAGCTCAAGTGGTAAAGCACCAACCATGAATGGAAAATCTGAGAGGGTAAGACTCTGAATTCAAGCCCCCATACTAGCACAAAAATAAATCGGGACAGGAAAGAGAAAGAGGTATGGGTTCATGCATGGATCAAATTCACAGACTATTTCTCTTTCCATTGACTCCTCTGCTTTCACTCTGTAGATTCCAGTTTGGAGCAATGGCGGGAAAATCTAGGGCCACAAACAGCTAACAGTGTCGCTGAGAGCTTTATTGTCTGTGCTTAAATACAGCCTGAGTATGAATTTCACAATTCATTGGCCTCTGTTAGGTCACATGTTCCTTACTGAACCAATCGCTGCAGCAGAGAAGGGCTGATTGACCACATATACATTGTTAACTCTCATTACAGAGAATTACAGAGGACTTTCGAAGATAACTTTCTGCCAGGCACCAATGGCTCATACTTATAAGCCTAGCTACTCAGGAGGCTGAGATCTGAGGATCACAGTTCAAAGCCAGACTGAACAGGAAAGTCAGTGAGACTCCTATCTCTAACTACAAAAAACAAAGACAAAAAGCAGAAGTGGAGCTGTGGCTTAAATGGTAGAGCACTAGCCTTGAGTGTAAACATTCAGGGATCAGTGCCCAGGCCTTGAGTTCAAGCTCCATTACACACACACACACACACACACACACACACACACACAGCTTTGTATTTTTCCCCTCGGCACAATTTTATTAAGTGAGACAGGACCCAAGGACCTTATTCTCATTTTTTTTTCATGAGAATCTTGAAGTTGAGGGTCACGAAGTCTTATCTCAAGAAAACCTGGAAGGAAAGGGGATATGGCTGTACACCTTTTCTGACCCTGCCAAAATGTAGTCTAAGAGGTTAGTAAATGTTTAGAGATCCATCCAGGCTGGACACTCCTAGTTGATGTATCAGTCTAATCCTGAACCTTCACACTGTACTGCCTACTTCTTACTTTCTGTGCTTGTTAGATAGACATAGGGCTGCCAACGCCACGAACAAATTCACCCTCAGAGACTTAAAACCCTAAATCAACATATTTCTAAATCAATGCAGTGCCCTGCATTCAACTTTATTAAATTCACATACATGCATGCATGCATCCATCTATCCATCCATCCATACATCCATACATATATACATACATATGTGAAAACAGATTCATTTATGAACTTTCATTGTGTGTGGTTTTTATCAACTAAATTCCTATCTCTCAGATTCTGTCATACTGCTCCTTAAATAAATGTAGTTTCATTAATACCCAATTATGTATTACTAATACTCATTAAGGTAGCCATTAATACTCAAAGCCTTCATTGTCATATCTGAGCTCTTATAACGTGATAGATACAGTAAAATTTCTGACCATTCTGCCAAGATGCCAGAAACACTGGCACAGAAATAAAAACCTAATTGATAGATTTACCTGGACATATCTTTTAAACTGTTAGATTTCATTACTTAAAACATAACTTGTATTTATTCATTTACCCATTCATTTATTTGTGCACTTATTTATTTACCTACCAATTCTGGGGCTTGAACTCAGGACCTGGGTGCTGTCCCTTAGCTTTTTGACTCAAGGCTAATACCCTTCACTTCAGTCCCAGCTCCACTTCCGGCATTTTGAGAGATAAATTAGAAATAAGAGTCTCACGTACTTCCCTGCTCAGACTGGTTACAAGCCTCAATCCTCAGATCTCAGCCTCCTGAGTAGCTAGGATGATAGGCATGCGCCACCAGTGCCTAGCAGCTTTCCTTTATTAAGGTCCTTTTCTATGTCTTTTAGAGGGATTTTAACCTTGTCCTTATTCAGGCCTCTGCATCAGGATGTTACTTCTGGGCAGTTCTTGTGGTTTGGGGAAGTCATGTTAATGGGTGGTGCTTTCCAGGACACTTTTTAAGTGGTTCATTTTACTGGTCTAGGAGAGGAAGCTATTATTGATCGGTAATTATCTGTTTGTAAGCTGCATGAACTTACTGGTGCCAATTGCCTCGTAATTACAATGTCACTTGGTTTTAGTCGCACGATCATATTATCTACAAATAATAGATGGAGCATTCTCCTCTGATCTTTCTTCTCTGACTACGGTTTGGAGAATAGTGTTAAAAACCAGTAGTGTCCATAAGACAGCCTGGTCTCGCTCTCGTCTGTAATGGATGCTTTGTACACAGCATTTGTGGCAGCGTTGTTACAGTTCTTGGCATTGCAAATCTGAGCATACACCCAGAATTTGTTCAAGGCCCAGTGGTCTGTCTTTTAGCTAACTCCAAGTTAATTCCTCCCCTAAGGTTATTAATAACTCCTCTAGGGTCTTACCAAGAATCTGCATCATTTATTACCAAATTCCATAGGTCTTTATGTGCTGTTAACGTTTAGCTAACTCAGAATTTTAATTTAGCTGTAGAGGTTTATATCTCTATTTAAATTATAAGGTTTTCCCCCCTTTCCTCTTTGCTTGTTAATGGGATAATTAGTTAAGAGGATCATTTGTATTAATTTCTTCCATAAATTCCTTATTTGATAAATCCTTTGTGGTTCACATTTTATGTTGATTATAATGTTGAAATCGATCTGTAAATATATAACTTAGGATTTTCTATGTATTCATGGATGATCTTTGTCTTTTGTGTGTCTATAGTTTTATTTATTTATTTTTAGTTTGGGAATCAGAGTTCTACTACATCAATCAAAATAATTTTCTGTGCTCTGAAACAGATTTAAATTTTTTTTTATATAAAACCCTCTGAGCCTAAGACCTTTTTTGTTGTTGTTGTTGGTTGTGGGGCCTGAACTCTGGGCCTGGTGCTGTCCCTCAGCTCTTCAGCTCAAGGCTAGTGCTCTACCACTTGAGCCATAGCGCCACTTCTGGTTTTTTCTGCTTATGTGGTGCTGAGGAATCAAACTCAGGGCCTCATGCATGCAAGGCAAGCACTCTACCACTGAGCCACCTTCCCAGCCCCCTAAGGGCTTTTTGAAAGGCCTTCTCTGATAACTTCTTTCTTTCTTTCTCATGTTCATATCAAATCTTTTCCAGGTGTCATTTTTGTTTCCTAAAAGATCATTTAGTAAAGAGTAAAATGAGCCGGGTGCTGGTGGCTCACGCCTGTAATCCTAGCTACTCAGGAGGCTGAGATCTGAGGATCACGGTTCAAAGCCAGCCTGGGGAAGGAAAGACTGTGAGACTCCTATCTCCAATAAACCACCAGAAAACCGGAAGTGGCGCTGTAGCTTAAGTGGTAGAGCACTCACCTTGAGCTGAAGAGCTGAGGGACAGCGCCCAGGCCCAGCGTTCAAGCCCCATGACTGACCAAAAAAAAAAAAAAAGAGTAAAATGATGTGATTCTTTATCATTTACTTTCTTCCAAGTCTTGTCTTTTTTTTTTCTTTTCTTTTTTTTCTTCTTTATTCCCTCATTTTGTCTCCAAATGTCTTGGTAAGTGGTGCCATTTTTTCCAGGTTTTAATTTCCAGGTTTCAATTCTTAGGCTTTAGGATTTTTATCTCTTTCTGAGATTTTTAATGTGTATTGTGTTTCGTTGTATTGTTTTTGGACACTTGTGGGGCTTGAACTCTGGGCTTGGGCGCTGTTCCTGAGCTCTTCAGCTCAAGGCTAGTGCTTTATCACTTGAGCTATAGCATACTTCTGGTTTTCTGGTGGTTAATTGGAATCTCATGGACTTTCCTGCCCAGGCTGGCTTTGAACCATGATCCTCAGAGCTCAGCCTCCTGAGTAGCTAGGATTACAGGCGTGAGCCACTGGCGCCCGGCTTGTATTATTATTTTTTTCTTTTAAGAAACTGTGAAGGCTCCTTTAAAGGCAACTAGTGAAATATCATCTGGAGCAATAATTTTTTACTCCTGGAATTTCTTTAAACTCAGACTTAATTTTGTTTTTATCTTGGTGAGATTAGCATGCTTTAATGTAAAAAGGACCACTTTGGGGGAAATCCAAACCCACGTCCTGAAAAGCCATTAGTCGTGTCTGGGATGTGTGATTGGCCAATGCTGCGCTCACCAAGTAATAATGAAGACACTGAGGAGAAGTTCAAGGTTGCAGCTATGCAGTAAAGAATTGGCTGGGTTATCACCAACCATTAGAAGATACTGCAAATGCGCCTTAGCTCCACTGACCCCCGCAGAGAAGTCACAGCCTCTAGCCTTGGTTGGAGTCAGGGCTGTTCAAGGTTTACTCTGGGTTGGACACTGTGCTGGACTGAGATGGGCCAAGCTGAGAAAACGTGTCCTCATGGACTTAGAGTAAGAAGGAAATCCTTTCTTGGCTGGGTGATAGATATCGTACAGTTCTTCATGCAATTACTTTTTAAAAACACTTTTGTAGGCTATTCTGGTTGGATTTTTATTGCAGTTCATATAATTATATGTTGTTTCTAACTTGTTCTCTATTTAGAAGGGTATTTTTCACTCTTTATTACTCAAAATTAGTGTGTGTATATGTGTGTGTGTGTGTGTGTGTGTGTGTGTGTGTGTGTGTGTGTGTGCCAGTACTGGAGTTTGAACTTGGAGCCTGAACTCTGCCCCTTAGCTTTTTCACTCAAAAATGGTGCTCTACCACTTGAGCCATAACTACACTACTGGCTCTAGGTGGTTAATTAGAGATGAGAGTCTTATGGACTTTCCTGCCAGGCTAGCTTTGAACTACAATCTTCAGATCTCAGCCTCCTGAGCCACTAAGATGAATATCGCTTCTTGAAAATTAAATTCAACAGTGTTTTGTTTTTGTTTTGTCAGTCGTGAGGCTTGAAGTTGGGGCCTGGTCATTGTATCTGCTTTTTGTTTTGCTAGCATTTTACCACTTGAGCCACACTCTACTTCCAGTTTTTGGTGGTTAAATGGAGATAAGAATCTCCCAGACTTTCCTACCCAGGCCGGCTTTGAACCACAAACCTCAAATCTCAATTTTCTGCGTAGCTAGGATGACAGGTGTGAGCCACCAATGCCTGGCCTTGACAATGTTTTAAAGGTAGGTTGATGGCTCCTAAGTTGGGAAGGAAAGAAGAACTGAGGATTTATCACGTGCTAGGCACTGTCCTCCACCTTCATCAACCTCTTCTTGACCCTATGAAGTAGGCATAATTTCCTTTTTATAGAAAAGAGAAAAATGGATCCAAGCCAGGACATTCTTGCTATAATTACAGAGCTAGGAATGATGATGCTGGCAGTAGTGGTGGGAATGGTGGTGGTGATGGTGGTGGTGGCTATTCACAAGCATTTTCTATGAGCAGTCGTCATGTTACAAACTTTGTTTATTCTCTGTCTTCTGTCTCTCTGTCTTTCTGTCTCTCTATGTCTCTGTCTCTGTCTCTGTCTCTGTCTCTCTCTCTCTTTCTCCTCTCTCTCTCTTGTCAGTCATGGGGCCTGAACTCTGGGCCTGGACACTTCCACTTTTCTAGTGATTCATTGCCCATAAAAATCTCACAGACTTTCCTGCCCAGACTGGCTTTGAAGCAAGGTCCTCAGATCTCAGCCTCCTGAGCAGCTAGGATTACAGGTGTGAGCCACTGGCATCCGGCTTACACTGTCTCTTTTGATCCTTGCAGTGACCCAATGAATCCTATTGCTGTTCCTTTGATGGATGAAAAAAGAAAATCAGAAGTTCTTAAGTCAAGGGATGTGCCAAGGGTACTCAATAAGCATGGATTCCAACCTAGGTCTTTCTGGTTCCCTACAAGCATCTCTTCTCGGGGCTGGGAAGTGGCTCAGTGGTAGAGCGCTTGCCTTGCACACATGAGACCCTGGGTTCGATTCCCCAGCACCACATAAGCAAAAAGAAAAAAAAGCCGGAAGTGGCGCTGTGGCTCAAGTGGTAGAGCACTAGCCTTGAGCTGAAGAGCTGAGGGACAGCGCCCAGGCCCAGAGTTCAGGCCCCACGACCGGACCCAAAAAAAAGCATCTCTTCTCCATTGCTTGGGAAGAGAAGGCTTTCAGAACAGTTATTCCCAGCTTAAACACTCAGTATCGTGAGCCACTTCCAAATGGAGTGGCATGCCGCTATCCAGAAGGCCGGGCCTGTGGGAAAAGAAGCCAGACCCCGTCCCCAGCTGTCGCCATCCCTTTACCTCCCGAGCCCCGTGGGCAACACTTGCACAGCAAGATTCTGTCTCCTGTGTCGTGTCCACACACCCTGCCAGCGCTTGGCACAGCCCGCCGTCTCTTTGGAACATCTGTGGCTCGCTACTTGTGCACACGGGTCTATTTTCTACACATCCTCAGCTCATTAGAAAGCAAGGCTTCCTATTTGTTGGTGGATGTTTGCAATCTAAGGCTGAAACACCACAAAATGATGATTGAGCGAATTCACACTGAAGGGTGGTCTGTCACACACACACACACACACACACAGTGAGTGACAACTAATCTCTGGCACCTAACTCAGTGGGCGCAATGACTTCACCCATCAAAGGACTGTTGGTAAGAGTTGCCAAGATGGGAATTTTTCATGCAACAATATTGGTTTCTGCAGAACTCGATATCCACAGGGCCACCCAAAGAGATTAAGGAAATGCTTTGTCAAGAAATGTAGGGAAGAAGATAACACACACACACACACACACACACACACACACACACACACACAGAGCCAACCTCTCTAGAAAAGACAACTTCTCCATCATTCCTCTCAGATCTTCCACTTTTGGTCTTGGGCCAAAGGCAATCTTTAAAAATACACAGTTGGCAAAGAATCTGTACACACACACACACACATACACCCCTTCAGATTGTTATGTGATGGTGGGGAAAAGACACATCTTTTTCTTTAAAAAAAAAAAAAAAACTCTATAAAAAGCACCTTAGCATTTTGTAGGCTTTTATAATTCCTACAGCTGAAATGCTAAAACTTTCAAGTTGGCAGCCTGGATACTGAAATCTGTAGAGCTGGTTTCTTTTGACAAGAGAAGAAGTAGGCGGTCCTGAGGGGTCTGGAGGACATGGGGGGGGGGGGGGTACTGGAATCCCCAACACAAGGAGGGCCCAACACTTGCAGAGTACTTTTGGCACCTGGGTCTCTAGCTCCCTTGTAGCCATCTACACAGCTCTCTCTTTGTGTCACTCCAGTATGACCCTAGGTTCTAGCAGGGTATCACAATGGTCAGGCCCTGGTCTGTGGAACTGCCCTATCTGAGTTTTCAAACAACCGGATTCTACCAACTTATATCAAGGCACTGTACTTCAAGCCACGTGATTCCTCTGCCCTTTAATTTCCTTACCTGGAAAATGGACGCGGTCACCACCTGGTTGAGTTGCTGTGGGATCCAAATGAGTTAATTCTTACAACATGCCTTAGAACAATGTCAAGAAGGTAGAGAACATTCCATAACATTGTCTATCCCCCCCCACCCCCACACACACATACACATACCTTTATTTTTGGCAGTACTGGGCTTTGAACTCAGAACCTGGTGTTCATTCAGCTTGCTTTACTGGCTGGGGCTCTATTACTTGAACCATGCTTCCATTCTGGCATTTTACTGGTTAATTGGAGATAAGACTTGGACTTTTCTGCCCAAGCTGGCTTTGAACTATGATCCTCCAGATCTCAGCCTCCTGAGTAACTAGGATTACAAGCCCAGCTGGTTATATATTTTTTAACAATAACAACAACCGAAAGCTCAATTTTGAAGACAGATGTGTGACATTAGTTAAGAATAATAAAACACAGCATTCCTCAATGAGGGCTGATAGGAAAATCCCCCAAGCAACAATGAATAGGCTCAGGAGAAGAATAGAAGTCTAGGCAAAAATGTTTTCTGGGACTCCTTTATCTGTAGGTAGAGAAATTAATATTCCTCACCCTCTGGGCAGCTGTGGAAGAGGCGTAAGGTTATAACTGATGTGTTAACTGTGTACTTTGGACATGCCAAAGCTATAATTGCTGTTTGTTCGTCTGTTGTTGTTTGTTGTTCTGGTTCAGAAACGTGTCGCTTTGGTCTGATTTAATCAGGGGGTCACTCCTGGGCAACTGGGAGGTAAGGTCCACCCATCCTGCCCTCCTTGCTTGCATCTGTACTTGCAACTACTTCTGGCAACTTCTGCAGGACAACATCCTTACTTAGTATGTGGTGCTGGTCAGGTACTCGGGCCAAGGTTGAAGCTGTATGCAAATAATGTACAGTCTCCCTTAGTATGGGGGGGAGAGGTTGTTTTTTATTTTATTTCCCAGGATGCCTTGCAATACTACAATCCAGAGGGTCTCAAAGCCCTTGTACGACACAAAGCCGTGTTTACACAGAAAATCCTTCCCATCCATGGAAAGTCATGCACACATACCTAATACAACACCAATGTGGCAGGAAGAGCGGCTCTACCATTTTTGGAGAATATGGACAAAAAATAACCTGTACATATGCTTTGTTTTTTGTCTGTCTTGGGGCTTGAACTCAGGACCTGGGTGCTGTCCCTGAGCCTCTTTATGCTCAAGGCTAGCACCCTACCACTTGAGCCACAGTGCCACTTCTGGCTTTTTTTTTTTTTTTGAGTAGTTTATTAGAGATAAGAGTCTCAAGGACTCTCCCGTCAGGTCTGGCTTTGAATCACGATCCTCAGAGCTCAGCCTCCTGAGATCTGAGCACCCAGCTCGTATGCCTTTTTTAATGAATATTGTTCATCTGCAGTGGGTTGAATCTGATGTCAAACCGTAGGCTTAAACAATCCAGTAAACGAGGGAGAAAGAAGACAAAGAGAAATGGAAGGTTCTGGGCCTCCATGAAGGGCTCTCAGGACCTTCCTCAGAAAACTTAAGATTACAGAAAGGCAGATGCGTGAGGTTTGGTGGTTAGGAGCATAGTATGGCGTTCTGACTGTTGTGAGTCCAAGGCCTGCTTCCACCACTATTAGCTGGGAAAAGTTTCTTCATGCCTGTGTGCCTCCGTTTCTTCATCTGTTACAGAAAGAGCACAGTAGCAGCACCGCATTGGGTTGTGACGGAGGTCTGGCTGATCTGTACGTGGAGATGAATTCAATGGAGCAAACCCTGAAGACCAGCTGTTATGGAGGAGTGGATGGAAGGAGAAGAGGCCGCGTGGGGGGGTGAAGGGACAGGCTAGTGAGGGTATCACATTGAAGGAAGACAGAATAGAAACTTCATTGATTTTTTTGTGATTCTCTTTAGGTAGTTATACGAAGGAGTTGCCATTTAAGAAAGGAGTTTATACATGCAATCTATCTTGATCCATGTCAACCCTTTGAACATTCTCACCCATTCCCTCCTCTACCCCCCCCTCCCCTCACTCTTCTTCTTAATTTTGGTAAAATATACATGAATTCTTGAATGCACAGAACAGGAATTTTGAGGATGAGCTGGAGGAGGGATGGGGAGGAAAGGAGGAAGGGAGGGAGGAAGGGAGGGGAGGTAAACAAAGGGTGGTCTTTTGACAAAGTAAGGGCATGAGGGCTCTCTGGCCCAGGTGGGCTGGATAAGCAGCCTGTGGAGGCAGAGGAAGACATTTAGGATGAGCTAGGTGGCAGCTAAGTTTAGCCCTGGAAAGGGAGGGGGAGGCCTTTGAATATGTATGTCCTGTCCCACTGTGCCAAACAGTTCCATTTTCCAACTTTCCCTCTGGGGAAGTCATAGACTGGAAACAGTCAGTGGGAATCCCTGCGCTGGGTTGCAGCCTGTGCCGGATCCTTCTGGAACAGGCCATTGGTTTCCTGGGCTCCCACCAGGGTCCCAGATACAAGCCTGCCTGCCTGCCGGCCGGCCTTTTATGAAATGAAACCTTGGGTCAACAGGGAGCCCGGTATCCATGCCTTGGTTGACGTTAAGATAGGATAGTCTTCCATCCAGAAATGGGAAAGGGTCCTGCTCCCTTCCCTCCATCAATCCAGAAGCTCAGATTCCCACCAGCCCTGCGATCCCTCCCTTCCCCCCTTCCCCACTCCCCTGCCTCTCCTTCTACTCCTCTTCTCCCTTCTTCCCTCTTTATCTCTCTCCCACAAATCTATATTCAGTTTCTGTCTTCCCAAAAGAAAAAAAAAAATGAGTAGGAGGACAAATTGTTTAAAAGCAACGCAGCTATTTTAACAAAATGCTGGGGTTTTTTTTTTCTCCCCCTTTGAGTCAGTCCTAAGAAATGTTGAGTAAAATCGAAACTGGAATGAACGGGGGAAAAAAAAATCCTGAACAAAATATATAAAAATGAATTAAAAAATGTTTTTAAAGAGCCTAAATTCTCCCCTTCCCCGCCACCCCCCCACCCTGCGCCCAGGTAGAATGAGGAACAGGGAAGAACAGAAAGATGGGAAAGCCTGCATGTTTAGGAAAGCGACATTTGAAGGCAATGTCAGGGACACTCACGTGGTTGGCTGGACTCTTGGTTTTGTGCTGTCCCCAATACCAAGTCTGTGGAATCATCTGGATGATGGCTTGTGTCAACAGGGCCCTGTCAACATGACTCCTTGGACATGGGTCCTCTCCTGAGTCAAGAGGTCCTTGTCCCTTGGATTTAAAGGTCCCAGACTTGCAAATAATCTATTTGAGCCACATGCTGGTGACTCACGCTTGTAATCCCAGCTACTCAGGAGGCTGAGATCTGAATATCTCAAAGCCCCCAGCTGAGGCAGGAAGGACCCAGAGACTCTTATCTCTTCCAATGAACCACCAAAAAGCCAGACATGGAGCTATAGCTCATGTGGTAGAGCAGTAACCTTGAGGGGAAAAAACAAAGCTAAAGGAAAGTGCCTAGGACCTGAGTTCAAGCCCCAGTTCTCTCTCTCTCTCTCTCTCTCTCTCTCTCTCTCTCTCTCTCTCTCTCTCACACACACACACACACACACACACACACACAATTGGTCACACCCAAGATTCCAACTTTTGGGAAGCTGAGGTTGGAAGATAACAAATTTCAGGCCAGCCTGGGGTACATAGCAAAACCCCATCTCTGACAACAGCAACAGAAGTCATCCCTTACACCCTTCCAACTCTGTCAAGTTACTAGCATTGGAAGGCTCTACCAGGAGGTTTGGTGCCTGTTCGGATCACGTTCATGTCCATTTCAGCTTCAAAGAGCAAAGGATCAGATCGACAAAACTCTCTTCTCTATACACAAAGTACCAGGGAAGGCTAGAAAGGGAAGCTAGCATTTCTGCTAATGCCCTGCATCTGGCTCTGGGATCCAGCCTAGAAACATCATGGGTGGGGACCCAAAAAAAGAAAGAAAGAAAAAGAACACAGCAAAATAAAACTACTGAGTCTTCCAAAAACAACACATCAGCGATTTCCCTTCTCAATCCCTTGGCTCCTGGGTCCCCCATCCATCCCCTTCCTTCAGCCTCTTCAGAATGTGTTGTCATGGAAAGCCATTCTCGGCTCCACTCCCCCCCCCCCCCCCCCCACTGAGAACATTTGCTGTCTCAGGAAAAGGAATTCTTCCCACAGATTTTCCTTTTGCTTATCTGCAAACTCTTATCTGTGCAGGAACACTGGCAGAAGGCATCAGAGAGCCGAGCCTCCCAGGCAGCAGCGGGGCCAGCATCCCCTTGGCTTGGGAGTGAGAAACAAAAACTGTCACCCCTCAGGAAGAAGGGACAGGGACACTGGCCTTGCTGGCCCCAGAACTGCTGTGCCAAAGCCTGGGACTCCGCACTGTTCATTAACACTGCCTGCAAGCAAGGGAAAAGCCTGTGAGCCCTGGCTAGGCAGAAGGTCCAGGTTCTGGGGCACTGGAGGAGATAATTGTGTATATAGCTGGGGGACTCTTGGCAAAGGGGGTCAAGAGGATTACATGATCCAGAAGGCATAAGCAGATGACAACGATGGAAACGCTGTCCTTTCCCTCCTGACAAAATAAACCAAGGGTGTTTGAGAAGCAGCATGTTGTGGTTGGGCTATGAAGGATCAGAAGCGAAGGGAGACCCCAGGATCTTTCCAGTTGTGAGAGCCCCCTGACATTTCATCTAGCAACATTAAAAAAAAAAAAGACCCTCGCCCTCCACGTTGTATAGGGCCAGTAGGAGAAATAGATACAGAACTATGTGTGAGAGGACTTTGAGAAGCTGGGCGCTGCTGGTGGCTGACACCTTTAATCCTGTCTACTCAGGAAGCTGAGATCTGAGGATCACAGTTTGAAGCCAGCGTGCGCAGAAAAGTCCATGAGATTCTCATCTTTACTTAACAAACAAAAAGCCAGAAGTGGAGCTGTGGCTTAAGTGATAAGATGCTAGCCTTAAACAAAAAAGCCAAGTGAGAGTACAAACCCTGAGTTGAATACACACACACACACACACACACACACACACACACACACACATATGGTGGAAGGAAGGAAGGAAGGAAGGAAGGAAGGAAGGAAGGAAGGAAGGAAGGAAGGAAGGAAGGGAGGAAGGAAGGAAGGGAGGGAGGGAGGGAGGGAGGGAAGGAGGAGAAAGGAACTTGGAAGATTCAACTGTACTGCATTCATTCATTCATTCACTGAGTGAATGATGCCACAGGGGTAAGGTGATGCAAACCACGTGTGCCAGGTATGCTGCTTACTACCATGAAGGCCCATATGTGGCCCCGCCCACCGGCTACCCCTGAGAAGTGGATTCTCAGGAGCTCCCTCCAGAGGCCAAGTCCCACACCTCCATCTGTCAGGTTAACAGGAAGTCCAGTCTGTTCTTGTTCAGATTTCTTCCTGAGTCTCCAGATCACCGGACTTCCAATTATTCAGTCCGGCTTTACACGCATGTGTGGCCTGGAGTCCAGATGGGCTCCCCAGAAGCTAAGAAATGTCAACACCTGTTGCTAGATTTCAAAGGAGCCTCACCCCACCAAATGCCTTGGTATGCCTGCTGGGACTACTGTACCCCCAAATAGAATCTCACCTTGGGGACTCCTGGTGCTGATGGTTCTCAGCTTTCAGAGGTGGCATAATTTCTAGCCTGGTTGATGAAAACAAGTGATGTTTATTGAATGATTTTGTGATTTTTCAGGCTAGGGATTAGGCTGAGACATTGTCCCTCGAGAGCATTGTCCCTCTTCATTCTCATGTACTTGAGGAGAGAATATTCTCAGTTTTAGAATAAAGCATATTTCACCCATTTGCTCATTTAATACTTCAAATGACTCATATTGGGAACTTCATCAAGAATGAGGAAACAGGAAGTGGAGGTGTGGCTCAAGTGATAGGGTACCAGCCTTGAGTAAAAAAATCTAAGGATCAGCACCCAGGCCCTGAGTTCAAGCCCCAGACCAGCACATAGACATCCATGAGACCACAGCTCAGATTGGAATCAGAACCGTCAGCCTTTAACTACTATACTCTGCCCATTCCAAAGAGGAAGAGAATCCAACATAAGGTATACCAGGTCAAAATGAAACAAGTATCTTTATATTCAGGTTCAAGTCTTCCCCAGGGATAGGGTCAAGGTGAGGAGCCCATGTGGATCTAGCAGTCCACAATTACCTAATGCTCTGGTTCTGGTTACTCCTGCATCTGCAGAAGGAGGAGTCTATACTAATGTCCCTCATGCTGTTAGATCCATCTTCCCCGATGGGTTTCCAGGAGTTTATATCTTGGCTTCTTTCTTTAAATGTATCTCCTCTACTTTGCACTTCTTTCAAGCCTGCGTATCAATAGTCTCTCTTGCAGAAAACAAAATTAAACCTGTTCCTCACCAGCCTCCCAACGGTGCACAAGAATTAATCAATTGCAGTGGTGATAAGAGCTGCCAAGACACAGCTCAGAGAGCTGTGGCAATGCTACGTTGTTTATCTCAGGAGACAACCCTGAATCCCACTCTGGAACCAAACCGGGCTCTCTGGAAAGGAAAGGCCTGGCGTGCTGAAATGTGCCTTCATCCAGAGATAGTGCAGAATCTCTAGGCTTCCCACAACGCCTGGCTTCTGCTTCTTTTTCTTCCCAGAATGCCTTGCTCCTGTCTCTCTTCTCAAGGGAAGATTTTCACGAATTAACCCCTTCTCCTTCCTTGCTGCCCATGACAATTGCTACTGTATCTCAATAATCAGGTTATTGTTCTTTTATTAAAAAAATAGGCTCTGAGTTCAAGCCTCAATGCTGGCACAAAAAAAATAGTATATTTTTAAATAAACCCTTGAATTTTTTTTTTTAAGGATAGTTTGGGAGGCATAGAAATCTTGCAAAGGTTATACAAGAGAGTTCCTGTCCAGGCCATTCCTGGTGTTAAACTTCATATTCATTCAGCACATTTGTTCTAGCTAATGAACCAATATCATTACACCACCATTGGCTAACTGCAGGCTTTGCTCTGATGTTCTTGTTTTGATCTAACATCCGTCTTCTGGTCCAGAACATCCGTCATGTTGTGTTGAGTCATCCTGGCTGTGGTAGATGCTAAGACAGTCCTTGTTTCTGATGATGACCTTGACACCTTGGAGAAGGGCTGTCCAGCTCTGCTGTAGAAAACCTCCATGGGTCTTTGACTAGCATCTCTTGGGCTTTCATTCATCGTTTGTGGGAGGTTTAGAGGTTTAGAAGAGAAAGGCCCTGATGGGAAAAAATGTCCCACAGTACATTTTATCAACATGACAGACAACTAATGGTGTGAACCCTGACCCTCAGCTGACACAGTTTGTCCACCGAATTCTCAGTGTCCAGTTTTACTCTTGTCTTTCTTTCTCCCTTTCTGAACTCTTTGAAAGGTAATCATTACGCACAGCCTATACTTTTTTTTTGGGGGGGGGGGTCTGGTCGTGGGGCCTGAACTCTGGGCCTGGGCGCTGTCCCTCAGCTCTTCAGCTCAAGGCTAGTGCTCTACCACTTGAGCCACAGAGCCACTTCCGGCTTTTTTCTTTTTGCTTATGTGGTGCTGAGGAATAGAACCCAGGGTCTCATGCATGCAAGGCAAGCGCTCTGCCACTGAGCCACCTTCCCAGCCCAACACAGCCTATACTTCAGTGGAGAATTAGGCCCCACCTTCTTGGGAAGGGCGTGTATCTGCATAAATTATTGGGAATGCTACATGGAAGATCTACCTCTTCTCCTCCTGTTTTCCTCTTTATGTACTTATTTATTTTTCTACCTAGCTGCTTAATCATTTGATATGTTGGGTTATCGTTTGTTGCTCTTATTTCCTGGTCCACCTGTGTCATTGGGTTTTGTTCATTTTCAGCTGGCTCTCTTATCATCCTAACTACTCTTTGTATTTTGATCACTTGCTTTTTTTCTTGACACTGCATGATATTCTGGGTTCCCTTCATCCCTGCCTGGGCCCTAGACATAGTTTTCTCTCCGAGGGTCCCTGGCTCTTTCTGCAGCAGACAGGTGTTCAAAACCAAGCTCTGGGTACTGAAGGGCTCACTATCTTTGGGCCTCTGTCCTGTTCAACCTTCTCAAGGGCCTGAGCTGAGGACTGATATGTACATACCAGTCCATGCATAGGAACATGCCTGTAATTTAATTTACTCGCCTGTCCTGATTTTAAGCACAACATGCCTTCCCACTGATGTCGTCATGTTGAATCCAGTATCGCACCGTGCATGCTAGCCCCTTCCCCATCTTCGAAGATAACCTTGTGTTAAAGGCTTTTGATTTATAGTGCTATACTACCTTTCATGACCTTGTGTGGACCTGTGGGAGATCTACACACACACACACACACACACACACACGTAGGTTGGTTTGTGCCTCTCATAGGAAAGCATTCCTCATGGGTCCTGGAGTTCTTTTGCTAAAACTTGAAAGTGTGCAACTCAGCCACCCTGAAAACCAGAGGCCATTAATATCAAAAGACTCTGGACAGAGAGCTGTGGCCATTTCTATGTTCATCTCCCACTTTGTAGTCTTTCTTTTGAGCGGCAACAGAGGCCTTTTGATTGGAACTGTTTCCAAACTGCCTTTACTTCCCAGATAAAGAGCTCGTCTTTCTTTGGTTCCCAACGTCGGGACTCAGAACCTCACCGGGCACACCATGGGCTTCTCAACCTGTGGACAGGCTCATAACCCCAGGTACCTGACAAATCCAGGAGCTTGACACAGGAAAGAAGGGAGTGGCTACGGGTGCCAGGAGACAGGAAACCAGCAGTCTCTTACAGAAAACTCTCTCTCTCTCTCTCTCTCTTTCTCTCTCTCTGTCTCTCTCTCTCTGTCTCTGTCTCTGTCTCTTTCTCTCTTTCACACACACACACACACACACACACACACACACACCTCTTGCTACCGGGTATTCTGATTTGGGGGAAGAAATCAAAAATCTTTGTTTTTGTAGGGGATCCTACATTCGTTGCTAGATAGTGGGCAGCCAACAAGCTACCATATTCCCTGGAAGGACTACCAATTCAGGATCTTAATACCATTACTGTCATTCATTCATTTATTCAGTATTGGGGCTCGAGGCTGGTGCTCTACCTCTTAAAACACAGTTCCACTTTCAGATTTTTTTTTTTTTTGGTAATTAATTGGAGATAAGAGTTTCAGGAATGTTCTTGCCTAAGCTGGCTTTGAATAGTGATCCTCAGCCCATTATTGTCTTAGTGATAGGAAAAAAAAGATTGTACTATTGGAGATTCTATAAATATCATTTTAATATTCAAACAATGTCCACCCATAATGGAGAGTTTGGGTAACACTGAGGTATTTTGTCTTATAAAAACATCCTTAGCCAGGCACTGGTGGCTCATTCCTATAATCCTAGCTATTTAGGAGGCTGAAATCTGAGGATCATGGTTTGAAGCCAGCTAAGCAGGAAAGTCCATGAGACTCTTATCTCCAGTTAACCACCAAAAGCTGGAAATGGAACTATGGCTCAAGTAGTAGAGTGCTAACTTTGAGCGCAAAAGCGCAGAGACAGCACCCAGGCCCTGAGTTCAAGCCCCAGGACTGGCACACACACACACACACACACACACACATTTTCTCCTTCCTTCTCTTTTTCTTTCTCCTGCCTCCACCCACTCTTCTTCTCCCTCATCTCCCCTTCCTCCTTTCCTTCACCCCTCCTCTGCCCCCTTCTCCTTCTCCTTTCTCCTCTCCTCCTCCTTCCCCATCCCACCGTCTCCTCCTCCTCCTTCAACATCTATGTGTTGCGCCTGGAAAATGGAGTTGCTGTAGTGCAGGTAGGAGTTTCAGCCCCTGCCTCATTCCCTTCACTCTTCACTGTTGCCTTTGCTTTTCTGATACCTGACTCTGTCTCAAGGCTGTAGGGATTGGTTTGAAGGTACAACCCTAGACAGGGGAGTGAGACTAGGCAATTATTACCTATCTGGCAGAACCAGGCCTCTGAATAAAAACCACACGTCATTCGTTTGTCCCAGCCAGCATCCTGGATCCTCTCCCCCAAGAGGCAGGTTTTCATTGGCAACACAGCGTAAAGACATTGGTGACCACTGTCTCAGAGTTAACGACTGTATACATTTCTGGTGGTCTGTACACCTCTTTGTGTCTCTTGAGCCACAGCGCCACTTCTGGCTTTTCTCTGACTAGTTTAGTGGAGATAAGAGTCTCATGGGCTTTCCTACCTGGGCTGGCTTCAAACCACCATCCTCAGATCTCAGCTTCCTGAGTAACTAGGATGACAGGCGTGAGCCACCAGTGCCCAGCTCCTGTGTCTCCTCTGTGATTGGAGAGACTTCTGTGGCTGAGAGAGATGTGGGCATGAGCATCACCCTTGGGTGAACTAACTCTGCAGCCAGGTGGTATGGGGAGGGGTCTAGATGGAGACTAGACTACAAACTGGACTCCTGTCCACCTCCCAGCCCAGTGTACAGGGGCCTTGCAGATCACAGGCAACATGGAAGCCAGGGAAATTGCTCCACCTTCCTGCTTGATTCTCATCCTTTCTCTTCCAATTTCCACTCTTTGCTCTCTGCAATCTATTTTCTACGTGGTAGCCTGGGGAATCTTTGGGAAATAGCCTTAAGGTCATGCTAGCCTTCTGCTTAATATTCTCCAGTGACTTCCCATGGGTCTGGTAAAAATTTAAATAAGCTTCTTTATCGCAGCCCAAAACCTTGTTACACAAACTGTGGTCCTTGAACCAGGAGCATCAGCCTCGCCCGGGAGCGGGAGCGGCTGAGAAATGCAGCCACTGAATGCAACCCAGTGGATGGATGGTGCCTCTCTCCACACTCCCATGTGGGCTGGGATGCTGTGCATTTAAAGGAATGCTAGGCTTTCATTGGAGGTATATTTCATCGCCTTGGTTTTAACATACATCTGTGCCCCAGGCTCCACGCAGACAGGGTGCCATCTGGGTACAGTGTGAGTCTTAAGAAATGCTGCCCAAGTCCTGGTCAGCTGTAGACAAGGTGAAGAGAGCTATGGCGTACGATCTTCCTTTTGCTCCCTTGGTCTCCATCCCTTCTTTCCCTTCTGCACGTCCAGCCGTACCAGGGTTTGTTCTCATCCCTTAGAACTTGGTTAGAAAGAATGATATTGGACCTTTGGTAAGGAAATGTTAAGACCCAGAAAAAAATGATATCTGGTGAAGTAAGCCAGACCCTGAACAAAAGTTGCATAGTTTCCTTCATTTGTATAGCTAGAATGCACCTATAAGTTTAGAGGTAAACAGGTTGAGTCGTATGCAAATAGCTACAAATTAATTAGAATGGGCTCTGTGGAGAGTTCAAATTGTACAATCTTTTAGAAAGACTGGGTCAAAGCCCAACAAAATTGGCACCAGGAAATGGGTACATGCAGGGCCGGGGGGAGAAGGGGGCAGACTAGTGAAAGTAGGGAGGAGGGAAGAGTACAAGCAAGCAGTCAATGTATGTACTGTGAAATTAAGAAAACCATAATGGCACTGTGGTTCAAAGTGGTAGAGCATGAGCTTTGAGCCGAAGAGCTCAGGCAAGGCACCCAGGCCCTGAGTTCAAGCCCTATCACTGACAAAAGAAAAAATCAAGTTAAGAAAAGTAAGGGAAGAGGTAGGTCAAAGCGGGAGAATACTGAGAGGTGACATTGATCAAATGCATCATGTTCGTAAACCACCTTGTTAAGTAGCACCTCCTTTGTACAACTACTTAAAGATAATTTTTTAAAAAATTAAAAATGATTTTGTCAACATTTTTTTTAAAAAGTACCCTTCTTAAACTGAGCGCTGGTAGTGTATGACTGTAATCCCAGCTACACAGGAGCCTGAAATCTGACAATCATGGTTCAAAGCCAACCTGAGCCAGAAAGTCCATGAGACTCATCTCCAATTAATCACCAAAAAGCTGAACAGGGGGCTATGGCTGAAGTAGTTGAGCATCCTAGCCTTGGACAGAAAAGGTCAGGGACAGTCTCTAGGCCCTGAGTTCAAGCCCCAGGATAGGTACCAAAAACATGTAGTCTTCTTGGGGAGATTCCCTGTCTCTTTCCCTCCCCCACCACACACACACACACACATACCAGCTCTGTGGCCTGCTCCATCGTCTTCTCCCTGGCTGCCTGTGGCATACTTAATTCTGAGTGTTTGCTGGTTGAACAGATGTTTTCCTTCCTTAGAGTTTCAGCTCCAGTGTGGGTGGGGACCTGAAGGGGTTTATTGACTAGCAAAACTGGATTAATAACCCAAATTAAGCATGTGTTATGGACAAGAACATGTGGCAGGAAGAGACTTAATTTTTTTTAATTTTTAAAAAAAGTGACGACTTATTACAGTAGTCATTGCCGCGAAGATTGGACTTTGTTGGATTTTCTTAAGCATATTTTAAAGAGCAAGGGATTTTTTTTTCCTTTTATGATGCCAGTACTGCTTGAACTCAAGGCCTCAGATTCTTGCCTGACTTTTCCACTCGAGGCTGGTACTCTACCACTGAAGCCTTCCAGTTTGTTTTTTTTTTGGCTGGTTCATTGGAGATAAAGCTCAAGGACTTTCAGGACCAGGCTGATTTTGGATCTTGACCCTCAGTTCTCAGCCTCTTCGGGAGCCGGAATTATAGACAGGAGGTACTAATGCCCAGTGAGAAAGAGATTTGCAAATTAAGCATGGGAACGTTGGAAAACTCTAGTCTTATTTGAAAGTATAGGCTGGGCGTGGTATCTCAAGCCTGTAAACCCAGTCGCTTGTTACTGGGAGGTCTGGGAATCACTGTTCAAGGTTAGCTGAAGCAAAACAAAAGAAAAACATCCTAAGACCCCCATCTCAACTAATAGCTGAGCACAATAAGATGCACCTATCATCCCGGTTAGAGGAGAGCCGTAAGTAGGAGGATCTCAGTCCAGGCATAAAGTAACACCTTACCTCATAACCAGTGCAAACAAGGGCTGTTAGAACACCTGCATCACAAGCACGAAGCCCTGAGTTCAATCCCCAGTACCACCCAAATGTATCAAGAAAGAGCACACCTACAGAGAACTACATGCTTCACAAGCGTGCTACTCAGTAGAATTTCAAACACCGATCTCCCTTGTGGGCTCCACTCCCAGGTGGAGAGGGAGCATCCTTACATCCATCCTTGAGTTCCTCGGGGTGTCCGCCAGGCCCTGGGTTACAGGAGTGGCCCCTAACACCCTCACTTGAGCTGGGTAGAGTTGCATTCCAACTCTGTAGACCTTACAAAGGCGGCGACAGGCACAAAGCCTGATAAACGCAACCTCCCCGGTCAGTGTTTGCCAGTGAGCTTTCCCTCCCATCGCCCCCAGGAAGCTCATGCACTTTCTGAGGAAGCCAAGGTACATGGCTGTCCAAGGCTGGGCTGTCAAATCTGAACAAGAGAAGTGGAGTCTGGTTTCTGTGCGAATCCAAGGCGCCCTGCAGCGAGCGTCCATCACTGGGCGGGCTGGGCACCCGTGGGGACATGTGGACATCTGAACCTTTGTTGTGAATCTAAAACTGCTCCAAGAGAGAAAAATATTTTTATTTTTTTATTTTTTGCCAGTCCTGGGGCTTGAACTCAGGGCTTGGGCACTGTCCCTGAGCTTCTTTTGCTCAAGGCAAAGTGCTCTATCAATTGAGCCACAGTTCCATTTCCAGTTTTCTGGTGGTTCATTGGAGATAAGAGTCTCACGGACTCTCCTGCCTGGGCTGGCTTTGAACCACAATCCTCAGATCTCAGCCCCCCTAAGTAGCTGGGATTATAGGTGTGAGCCACTGGTGGCCAGCTCCTGAAAGTACATTTTAAAAATGAAAGGAAAAAAGGAAGAAAGGGAGAAAGGAAGGAAGGAAGAAAGGAAGAAAGAAAGAAAGAAAGAAAGATAGGACCAGGTACTGGCGGCTTACACCTGTAGTCCTGACTACTCAAAAAGTTGAGATCTGAGAATTCTGATTCGAAGACAGGTAGGAAAGTCTGTGAGATTCTGATCTTCAGTTAACCAGAAAAAAAAAAGCTGAAGTGGAGCTGTGGCTCTAGTGGTAGAGCACCAGCCTTGAAAAGCTCAAGGATAGCATCTAGGCCCTGAGTTCAAGTCCCAGTACTGTCATTTCCCCCCTTGCCCCCCCCAAGTGGGAATCACACCTATCACCAACTGTGTGACAAGCCTTTCCTGGCCACTCTTTTTTTCTGCCCACTCTACCACTCCCAACACATGTGCGTGCATCTATGCCCACATACACACACACACACACACACACACACACACACACACACACACATTTACATGCATGTGTGTGCATGCATGTCCACACATGTTCATCCCTCCTCATATGCAGATACATGCATTTGCACACACAGGCACCTGAGCACATACATGCTTGCACATGTGTGTGCATGAGCACATGCATGTACAGATGTCTGTATGCATACTCACATGTATGCACATCCCTACGTGTGCCTGTGTGTACACACGCACACATGTGCATACTTATAAATGTGTCTGTGTATGCGTGCATGAGTACACACACATGTGTGGCACACATGCACCTGTGTACTTGCACACATTCACACTTGCATGATGCAATGTCCACATCCATATACATACCTATGAAGCCACACAGCCTGTATGCATGCATGGCTGTCCACACACATGCACGCATGCACCTGCATATACACACACTGCTAATTTGGTGTGGGGTCTAGTTCTGCTTATAAGCACTTGCTACTCAGAGACTCTCTAAGCTGCACAACATCCGGGCATTTGAGCAAGGAGAAAAGGACACATGGGCAGATAGGGTAGCATGGGAAAGGCAAGAACAAATGATATTTGTGGCCTAATGCAAACCAGAGGTTTGTGTCTTTTATAAATTCCAGTAGCTGGGCTGTGAGGCTGAGAGGCCCAGAGAGGTTAGGTAAGTTCCTCAAGGTCTTCCCAGCCAGCAGCAAAACAGGGATTCAGAACCCTCACTGTTTTCCCAAGGCTGTGGCCCATGAGGTGGTTTTCGCATGAGACAAGTCACCAAGGAATGCCCCTCTGGTGGGTGGCCACATGAGTCATTTGTCTTGGCTTTGCGCACAGTTTCTAGCACAATGCCTGTTGAGTGCGCAGATGAATTGCAATTCCCGGCCGTTCACACCGGGGTGCCCGGCGCCTGGCGGGACCTGGTAAAACACAGTGGAGAAACATGCTGTGTGAGTAATAATTTCTCCTCAAAGCTGAAAGAATGGTCTTCTTAAAGCGTCCATCAGATCATATCCTGCCATGGGATGGTGGGAGGCGACTTTTGGAGCTGACTAGAACGGCAAGGCTAGCCATGTAAGAATATAGAGAAGAAACAGTCTAAGCACAACAGCCAGCATGTGCTAAGGGCCTGGGGCAGGAAACAGCTTGGACTGATTTCTTCTGACAGGCTTGGAACATGATGACCAAGGGAGGCAAGGTCCGGGTCCCGTACATGGTTCTCGGTGGAAAGCTCAGACGTAATTCTAAGTGTGACAAAAAACCACCAGAGGGCTTCCAAGCAGGGAGCCATGAGAAGTGATATTCGAAACAAGAAAGCTCTTGGGCTGGGCCATGTGGTGGAAATGACCAGGTCTGTGCAGATAAGGGAAGCGGAGAGTGGGCCCGATGTGAGGGAGACAATGTGCTAGCAAGGGATATGTTTGCAGATTGCAAAAACTGGATGTTTCCGGCTGAGATCAGAGACACTGCGAAGTCAAATGTAAGCCAGGCGCCAGTAACACATGTCTGTAACCCTCGCTCCTGAGGAGGCTGAGATCTGAGGATCGAAGTCGAAAGCCAGCTACGGCTCAAGTAGTAGAGCTCCAGCCTTGAGTGGAAAAAGCTCACGGGACAGGCCCAGAGTTCAAATCCCAGTACACACACACACACACACACACACACGTTCGGAATGGAGACAAGAGTCCGTCCCCAGGCTGAAGTGTGTGGATCTCTGATCCCTTGGAGGGCAGGCAGGGGGAAAGGAGACGGTGATGAGGCAGGAGTTGGACCTCTGGCTCTGCTGGTCCAAGGCTGTGATTGACCTTGATCTTGACCTATGGGCCCTAGAGCATGATGGGAAATAAGGAGTGAGCATTATCCTCTAGGAAGAGCATGGACCAGTCAGTGATCCAGAAGCTGGCTCCTCTCCTCTGGGGCTGATCAGGTGTCAGGATTCTCTGTGTGTGTGTGTGTGTGTGTGTGTGTGTTTTCTGCCAATATTGTGGCTTAAACTCAGGACCTCAGGCTCACTCAGTTTGCTTGCTGGGCTGGTGTTCTGCCCCTTGAGCCATGCCTCCCTCCTGGCTTTTACAGGCTATTCTGAAAAAAAGCATGTAGGAGCCTTTTCTTGCCCCAGCTGGCTTCAAACCTCTACCTTCCAGTTCTCAACCTCTTGAGTAGCTCAGACGTGAGCCACCATCACCTTGATTGCCAGAGATGGGGTCTGGGTAGGTTGGGCTGGGGATCCAGGGCTGGGCTGGAACTCTGAACCCTCCTGCCTTGCAGAGAAGCTCCTGGAACATATCTGACCCCTGAGAGTGTCAACTCTGCTTTCCCTAACACTTCCCTTCCCTGGACTTAGCACCTAGCATTTAGGGGGGACCTGCCGACCCCAGGAAGGGACGTTTGGCCTCCCATGGGGTTTCTCCTTGGCATTCGAGGTCTAGGCCTCTTCTTCCTTCCTGTTCCAAACACCACAGACACCCTTGTCACCATTTACTGAACACCTACTATGTGCTGCGTTCTTCCATGACCACCCACTCTGCAAGCCAGAAGTCCCAGCTTTTGGCTGGTTTTGCGGGGGATTCTGGAGGGCATGGAAATGAGGTGAATGGGTGTGGAGAAAGAAAGTGTCTTCTGAGGAGTCTATACCCTGAGGATGGTGGCGGCTGCACACGTGTTATTTGCAGGCACAGGCAGTGTCCCGTCTAATCCCAGAGCAAAGCAAAGGGATTACCCTTGGCTTTCCATTTTGCTGAAGAAGAGCTTGAGATTCAGAGAGGACAAGTCACTTGCCCCAGGTCACACAGCCAAGCTGTAGCCATGACCTGGAAGTCCATGGCTCAGCGCGGGCGTGGTGTGGCATCCTTGTTACTCACTGGGGCGGGACTTGATTGGTCCATCTGTGGTTATCCACCCACCTCCCGAAGTCCTCAATCAACAGGCACAGGGAGTCAGACACCTGTGGTGGCTCACGCCTGTAATCCTAAGCTACTCACTCAGGAGGCTGACATCTGAGGATCCCGGTTCAAAGTCAGCCCAGGCAAGAAAGTCTGTGAGACTTTTCTCTCCAACTAAGCACGGAAAAGGCCAGATGTGGAGCTGTGGTTCCAGTGGTAGAGCACTAGCCTGGAGCAGAAGGTACACAGGGAGACCTCGCTTTGTCACAACCCACTCTGGGGAGAAGTGACCACCCGCCCAAGAGCAGCATTAATCCTTTCCCTGGACACAGTGTCTGGGCTTCTCTCCCAGGGCCTTGCTGGGAGCCATCTTCCCGTCGGTCCTGAGGTCTACACGGGTGGGTGGATCCCACCCAGTGTGTGACATGTCCTGATTGGATGCAAAGTGTAGCAGTGGCCACAAGGCGGGAGCTGCCCCCTGGAGTCCCTGGGGAGGCTGATACTACACATGGGGTATGCAGAACAGGAGCTGGTTTAAAATGTAGACCTTCCTTTGTACCCCCAGACCTTCTAGAACAGGAATCTCAGGAGCTATAGCCAGGGAACCTGGGCCTTGACCAGCCAGCCAGGCCATTCTATACCCCTTGAAGGCTGAGGAGCTCCACCATAAGTCAGGAATTCCAACCTCAGGACTTTTGCACATGTTGGTTCCTGGCCAGGAGGCTTTGGCTCGAACTTAGCATCCGGTCTCAGTCCAGATGCCCTTCCTCTGCGCGCCTTCCCTCACCTGCTGACACCATTACCCATTTTTTTCTTCTCAGTATTATCTTTAAGTAGTTGTACAGAGGAGCTGCCGCTTAACAAAGCAGTTTATGAATACAGTATATCTTGATCCATGTTGCCCCTTTCAACATTCTTCTGGACTCAGTCTTGACTTCCCCCGAGGCTTCTGCCCTGCACGAGAGTCTTGATCTTTCTTTCTCGCTTGAGTCCCCAGAGGCGGCGATTTTTGTCTATCAAATACTCTAGAGCTCAGGCATGCTATTTAACACATGCGCTAAGTAAGCACTGAAGATCAGTACCAAGTCTATACTTTTGAATGCGTGAATGGGCCAACACCAGTTTCCTATCCAGTACCCAGTCCTGGAAGGCCACACCTCTTTACCAAAATCAGCCACACTGGCACTTCCCCAAATGTCTTCCAGCTTGGGGGGGGGGGGGGGTGGGAGGGAATTCTCGATCCCAGGAGGGGACAGCGGGACTGGGGACAGGCTCTGACCTTCCTATCCACACAGAGGGTGGCTACTGCTGCCATTCAGGGAGGGGCGAATCCCTCCCCTCCCCCAGACTGAAGGAGTCTGGGGGCCACGTGGCTCCTTGGATCTCCACCAGACCTCCAGCTGCTGGTGGCAGGCACCACAACTGGCTTGTGGCCCCACCCCAGGGGCGTGGCATTAAAATAACCTCTGACCTAAGGGTGGAGATGAACCATTTCCTTGTCAGTTCCCAGCAGCTGGCTGGAATGGAATCGAATCGCTTTCTTTTCATTGTTTTTATTTATTTGTTTGCTTGCTTGTTTTTTTCAGTCCTGGGGCTTGAACTCAGGGCCTGGGCACAGTCCCTGAGCTTCTTTGGCTCCAGGCTAGCACTCTACCACTTGAGCCACAGCTCCACTTCTGGCCTTTTTCTACTGATGTGGTACTGAGGAATGGAACCCAGGGCTTCATGCATGCTAGGCAAGCGCTCTACCATTGAGCCACCTTTCCAGCCTTCATTTTGTTTATTTTTTTTTACAGTAGCCTTCTATTTATGGCCAGAGGAACCGGGCTTTCCAGTTACAGTTGAGTGATAAAGTTTCCATTGGGGAAAAAAAGAAATTTAAGTTAAAAATGAAACTGAGCTGACTTCAAGAGACATGTAAGGTAAATACTGAGGGGAAAAAAATCTGTGGTGTGAATGTATGGAGAATGGAAGGAAGAGAGGAAGATCCGGATGCCAAGATATTCTTAGCTTGGCAGTCCTGGCGGCTCCTGTCTTTGGAGAATTAGATGTTTGTTTGTTTGTTTGTGACTACGAATGACCTCAGACTTCTAGGGCAAGCCTCTGCCTTCAGAGTTGTTCCGTAGACAGATGTGGACTCAGTCATCACGGAGGAAATAAGGACCAGGAGTGGTTTCCAAGGTCAGCTCAAGGTCAAATTTTGTTGCCCGATAAACCACAGGCTTTTTTTTTCTGAATTTGGGACGAGGGATCGTGGATCTGAGCCACAACCTGTGTGCTGAGATACAACTGCCAGTCCTAGGTGAGGGTTGATGAGTGTGTCTCCAAGCTGCACACTTGATCCGTTCAATCTCTGAGTGCCAGCACTGAGGGTGAAGCGTGAGGCTTAGACCCAGCTTCCAGATGAGGAAACTGAGACCTCAGGTAGTAAAGCCACTTGCTAAGGGGACTGGAACTGGAAGCAGGTGGACTGTGAATGGCCAGGAACTGGGGGCACAGGGCCCTTTTCCTTCTGCTCTCCACCAGGCCCTGAGCTGACACCCTCTCTCATACAGTTGACACTGTCCCAGCAGTGCCATTCTATCCATACATAAGATAGACCAAAGACCACCTCTGGGTGCCCTGTGTAGCCACGCCCATCCACCACCTGCAGACAGGTATATGAAGCCATATGCCCCTCAGGAGGTCCTGGAGACAGGCTCTTGGATCAGTGGCTAGAACAGCGTCATGGCTGAGATTTCTTTTAACTTTCTGACTTCTGGTGTGTCATGCATTATTGACTCTTGCCTTTTGGCTCACAGCTGGTAATCTGCTATTTAAGCCACCCCTTTAGCCCAGCTTTTTGCTGGTTAATTAGCTGTAAAAGTCTCATGGTGGTGGGGTTTTTTTGTCCCTGCCTAGGGTGGCTTTGAACTCTTAGCCTTCCGATCTCAGCCTCCTGAGTAGCAAGGATTACAGACATGACTCACTAGCACCCCGCTTAGCTGCCATTTTTGTTGAACACATAAGGCCTATGTGTATGTTTCGTTCCAGCTAACCATTTTTCAGATCCTTTTGTTATTAGATTTTCTTAAGGCTGAAACTACAAGAAAATGGAGCCCCAAAGGTAAAATGTACTTATAATCCACTTTAAAAATAGAGAGTGTAAGGAGCAAAAGCTGTCTCCCACTCTCCAAATTAGTTTAACCCTTCCTCTAGCCCACAGAAGTAACTCTGCCAAACCAGATACTGGTGGCTCACGTCTGTAATCCTACCTACACAGGAGGCTGAGACCTGAGGATAGCAGTTCAAAGCCAGCCCGGGCAGGAACATCCGTGGGATGCTTACCTCCAATTAACCACCAAAAAAAGCCAGAAGTGGAGCTGGGGCTCAAAATGAAAGAGTGCTAGCCTTGAGCACAAACTCTCATGAACAGTGCCCAGGCTTAGAGTACAAACCTCAGGACTGGCACAAACAGACAAAAAAGGAACCCTGGCATGTTTTCCCCACACTTACCGAGACATCTTTTTATTTGTTTTTGTTTGTAGTCAGTTATTGGGCTTGAACTCAGGGCCTGGGCACTGTCCCTGAGCTCTTTTTGCTCAAAGCTAGCACTCTACCACTGTGAACCGCAGTACTACTTCCGGTTTTCTGGTGGTTCATTGGAGTTAAGAATCTCACAGACTTTCCTGCCTGGGCTGGCTTTGAACCCACAAACCTCAGATCTCAGCCTCCTGCGTAGCTAGGATGACAGGCATGAGCCACCAAGAATCTGGCTTAATAACCATGATTTCTATTTGTTTTTTGTCTGCTTTTTTTTTTTGGGGGGGGGGTCCAGTCATAGGGCCTGAACTCTGGGCCTGGGCGCTGTCCCTCAGCTCTTCTGCTCAAGGCTAGCACTCTACCACTTGAGCCACAGCGCCACTTCCGGCTTTTTTCTTTTTGCTTACGTGGTGCTGAGGAATCGAACCCAGGGCCTCAGGCATGCAAGGCAAGCGCTCTACCACTGAGCCACCTTCCCAGCCCCGATTTCTGTCTATTTGTAAATCAATATTAAGCCAGTTAGCCATCAGCCCACAAAATGACTTACATAAGGTGCTCAGGTGGTACACTGCTCAATTCCTTAGGCTGCCATGCATATAAAAGGCCTGATTCTCTCCTAATAGGGCATCTGCAATTTGGATGAACGCAATGAATATGACTCTGGCTCAGGAGAGTCCTCTAAGATGTCTTTGTTCTTCTAATGTCCTTTTACCATTTGTGGTAGACATCCGACGAAATCAACACTGTATCCTCTTTAAGCCAGGAAAACATGCTCAGAGAGGTAGTATAACTCATTGTGAGACACACAGCTAATAAAGGCTGTCAGGAGTAGGGCCAGGCTGCAGTCCCAGCTCAGAGTGAACTCCCGTGCAGGTAAAGCGTTTGACACTGAGGCTAGATCTCCGTCACCTGTGCAAGGTGGTTGCTTGGGTTTTCTGCTTTATTTTTGGCAATGCTGGGGTAGGCAAGCTCTCTATCCCACTGGATCCACATCCCCAGCCCACAGGGTGATGAATAAACATGAATGCAGGTTAGGAAGCATCACCTACAGGAACACAGGGAAGAAACTTGGCTTTTACCGAGCACCTACTATGTGCCCGCACCTCACTAAGGGCTTTCTATACATTTTTAGTGACTTCTCAGACAACCAACTGCAATCAAACTTCTCTGCTGGGTTTCTGTTATTAGTATAAATTAATTCTACCGAGGGGTTCCATGGTGATATTTTCATACTTACATGCAGTGTACTGTAATCGAATTCATCCTTCCTATTTTACCCTAATCCCCTCCCCTCCCTTGTAATCCATTTCAGCGAGATTCCGTATGCTATATTCATGTATATAGTATGTATCTCTGGATGTACTTCGATTATGCCCACTAACTGCCACCTCTCTTTCCCCTCCTTGTCCCTCCTACGGATCCTTCATCCCATTACAAATCATCACCATCATCATCATCATCACCGCCACCATTACTATCATCATCATCATCATCATTTTAGGATTAGGTTCCACATATGTGAAAATATACAATATTTGGCTCAACATGAACTCAGGGCCTGGATACTGTCCCTGAACATTTTTGCTCAAGGCAGTGTTCTATCATTTAATCCACAACTCCACTTCTGCTTTTTGTTGTTAACTGGAGATAAGAGCCTCGTGGACTTTCCTGCCCAGGCTGGCTTTGAACTGTGATCCTCAGATCTCAGCCTCCTGAGTAGCTAGGATGATAGGTGTGAGCCACCAGCACCCAACTCCATATAATTATCTCCAGTTCCATCATTTTTCTGGAAATGACAAAATTTCACTTTTTTAAAAAAAAAATGCAGACTATGTTAAGGTATAGTTCTTCTGATTTTTTTTGTTTTTTGTACTAATCCTGGGGTTTGAACTCAGGGCCTGGGCATTGTCCCTGAGCTTCTTTTTGCTCAAAGCTAGTGCTCTGCCCCCTGAGCCACAGCTCCACTTCTGTTTTTTTTGTGCTTAATTGGAGCTAAAAGTCTCACAGACTTTCCTGTCCAGGCTGGCTTTGAGCCAAGATCCTAGCTACCAACACCCAGCTTCTTTGATTTTCTTCTTATCAAGAAAAAATGTTGAATTTTGTCAAAGGCTTTTCCTGAATCTGTTGGGATGCTCTTGCCACGGGCGACCTTGACTCTGTTTGCGTGTGATGTGCTGATTTGTATATGTTGTGTCATTCCCGCCTCCCTACAAGGTAATGAACTCCATCAAGACATCTAATCCTTAGACTGTGTTGTAGAATTCAGTTCGCAAGTATTTTACGGAGAATTTTTGAAACTCTGTCCATTAGGGAAATTGGTCTAGAGTGTTCTTTGTGTCATACCCTGTCTACTCTTGGAATCAGAGTGTTACTGGATTCCTGGGATGAGTTTGGTAGCATTTTTTCCTTTCTATTGCATGGAATAGTTTGAGCAGCCTTCATGTTAATTCTTCCAAAAGGAGAACTCAGCAGTGAGGGCATCTGGTTGTGGGCTTTTCTGTGTTGAGTGACTGATCGCTCTCATTGCATTGCTGGTTATGGATCAGTTGAAGTGGCTTGTGTCCTCTTAGTTCAGTTTTGGGTGGGTCATATGCATCTAAAAATGTATCTATTTCATTTTCTGGTTTATTGGAATATAAGGTTTTGAAGTGTTCCCTAATGCTCCTCTGAATTTCACTGGTATTTATCGTCTCTCTAAGCTTATTCATTCGGGTTTTCTCCCACTGTCTTTCAATTAGTCAGGCTAAGGGTTTACAAATCTTGTTTCTCTTTTTCAAAGAACCAACTTCTTGCTTCCTTGATTCTTTGTACTTTTTTGTAATTTCTACGCCATTGCTTCCTGCCTAAGCCTTTATTATTTATTTCCACCTCCTAATTTGGAGTTTTATTTCTTCTTGTGTTTTAAGAGCTTGGGGGTGCACCATCCTTTGGCTCCTTACTGAAGATCTTTCTGATTTTATAGAATAGATGCTGAGGGCTCTAACCTTTCTTTTAACACTGACTCTGCTGTAAGTAGTGCTTCACATTTTATTTGATTCTAGGATCCTTTCATTTTTCCATCTTATTTCTTCAGTAACCCACTCACCATCCAACCGTGTGTTATTCGGTCTCTATGTGTTTCAATATTTCCTGTAGTTTCTTCGGTTGTTGATTTCTAGTTTTGTTCCACTCTGGTCTGATTAAAATACAGGAAGTCATTTCAGATATCTTGTATTTGTTAATACTTGGTTTGTGACCTAAAGTGTTATTTATTTTGGAAAAAAAAAGTTCCAAGAGCTTCTGAAAAGAATGTGTATTACATAGCCATTGGAGGAAATATGGGGCGGATAGCTGTTAAATCCATTTGGCCTACGGTTTCATTTAATTCTGGTCTCTTAGTTGGCTTGTCTGATTTACCTATCTATGAAAAAGGTATTAAAGTCATCCACAAGTGTGTGTGTGTTTGTATGTGTGTGTGTGTGTTCGTGTGTGTGTGTGTATGTATTTCACTCAGTGCTGGCTCTCTATCACTTGAAGCACAGATCTTCTTCTGGCTTCTTGCTGGTTAATTGAAAATAAGAATCTCATGGATTTTTCTGCCAACTGTGATCCTCAGATCTCAGCTTCCTGAGCAGCTAGGATTACAGGTGTGAGCCTTCAGCACCCAACTCATGGTTGTTGTGTTGGTGATTTTATGCCTAGTACTGTTAGTCTGACAAAATTGGATATGTATGCTAACGTTCAGTTTGCAGTTGCTATCTCCTTCTGATAGAGCCTTCCATTTGTTAATGTGAGATGGCCCTCCGTGTTTCTTCTGGTTAGTCTTAGGATGAAGTCCTTTTTTTGGCAAGCATAAATAATATAGCCACTTCTATATTTGGGATCCATTTGCTTGGGATCCATTGTTCTTTGAATATCATTTTCCATCCTTTTTAAATCTCTTTGCCCTTAATGTGTGTTTCTTACAGGCAACAACTAGTTGGATCTTGGGTTTTGCCTGATTTTTTTGTTTTGTTTTGTTTGCCAGTCCTGGGTCTTGAACTTGGGGTCTGGGCACCATACTGAGCTTCTTTTGCTCAAGGTTAGCATTCTACCACTTGATCCACAGTGTCACTTCCGGATTTTTCTTTTTATGTGGTATGAGGAATCAAACCTAGGGCTTCAGGCATGCTAGGCTAGCAAGCACACTACCACTAAGCCACATTCCCAGCCCGCATCTTGTTTTGTTTGTTTGTTTGGTCATGGGGCTTGAACTCTGGGCTTGGGTGCTGTTCCTCAGCTCTTCAGTTCAAGGCGAGTGCTCTACTGCTTGAGCCACAGCACTACTTCTGTTTTTCAAGTGGTTTATTGGACATGAGAGTCTCACAGACTTTCCTGCCTAGGCTGGCTTTGAACAGCAATCCTCAGATCTCAGCCTCCCGAGTAGCTAGGATTACAAGCGTGAGCCACCGGCGTCCAGCCCGCATCTTGGTTTGTGTTAGGGGTTTTTTCTGTTTTTTGTTTTGTTTTGTTTTGTTTTTTCAATTCAACCTGCCAGTCCATATCTTTTAATTGAGGAATTGAGCCTACTAACATTCAGTGCTATTATTGAAAGCTACATGGTAAATCCTGTACATGTCATTGTTTTGTGATGTTTGCTTCCTTTCTAATCCTTCTTTGATTATCTACTTACTTACTTAAGATCTTTCTGATTTTATAGAATAGATGCTGATAGCTATAACCTTCCTTCTTAACACTGTTAAGAACAGATCTAAGGAAATCTATTCTTTTTCTGTATTTCCCTGATTTCATTTCTTTTTCCCCTTCTTTGTAGGATTTTTTAAAGTATTTCCTGCAGTGTTAGTTAAATGGTCATGATTTCTTTAGGTTTTGGTTGTCCTGAATGGTTTTTATTTCTTCCTCCATTATGAAAGATAGCTTTACCGAATTCCATAATCTAGGCTGACAGGGTTGTTTTTTTTTTCCTTTTAGAGCTTGGTATAATATAGTTTCAGAGTTTCTGTTGAGAAATATACTATTTCTCTGATGGAGTTGCCTTTATATGCAACTTGTAACTTGCCATTTTTCTCTTTTAGCTTTTTTATTCAATATCCCTTCTTTGTTCTGTATAGTTAGTGTTTTAACTATATTATGTCTAAGGATGTTTTTTATTCTGCTCATTTGTTTGATTTTCTAAAAGCCTTGATAACCAGATAACCTTCTCCTTCTTAATACTGAGGGATTTTTCTATTATTTTATTGACTCTGTTATTTATAACTGTAGCTTGCACCTCTTCTCCTTTGTCTACATCTATAATTTGTATGTGTGGACTTTTAATAGTATTCCAAAAGTCTTCTTTTGCATTTTCTATTTGTAGTTGGTATTGTTTATTCGCCTTTGTCTGAATATTCTAATTCCTCTACTTTATCTTTTCCAAGGTCTGATATTCTGGCTTACTTTGTTCAACTCTAGTAGTGAGAATTTTGATGTGCATTTTCATTTGAGTCATTAAACTTTTCATTTTCAGGATTTCAATTTGAATTTTTTTTTCCAGATTTCTATATCTTCTTGGAAGTCCTCGTTCATATCCTGCATTGACTTCCTTATTTCATTGAGATGTTTATTTGAATTCTCTTTGAGTGGGTCCAGCTGCTTATTTGTATATTCTTTGAAATCATTCAGGGGTTTATACATAGCCCCTTTAATTTCATTGTTTTTTTTTCCTTGGCACCAGTTCTGGGGCTTGAACTCAGGGCCTGGGCTCTGTCCTTGAGCTTTTTGGGTCAATATTGGCATTCTACCACTTGAGCCACAGTTCCACTTCTGGCTTTTTGGTGGTTAATTGGAGACAGTCTCATGGAATCTCCTGCCCAAGCTAGCCTTTGAATCATGACCCTCAGATTTTTATCCCCCTGAGTAGCTAAGATTATAGGCATGAATTACCAGCACCTGGCTCATTGATCCTTTTTATGATCATTTTTCTGATTTCATTTCTTGAGACTTTATCTACTTCACTGTCATTCAAGTCCTTTATTCTGTGGACCTTGGGGAGAGACATGTTTCCTGTCTTTTATATATATATATCATGTATGTTCCTACAAGCAGTTTACAGATCTGGGGCTAAGTTTTGGGCTGGAGGTTTTAGTATACTGTATCCTTTTAGCTGAAGCATTCACAGAGTTTAGGCAGCACTGTGTAGTGGCACAGTTGTGGTGTATTTTCTTGCCAGTGGGCTGGATTTGTAGCTCAGTAGTAAAACATTCACCCGCTGTGCTCAAGACACTGGGTCAGGCCCTCAATTCTGCTCAGGAAGAAAAAAACTAACTGCAGAAGCAATCACCGTTGATAGACACCCACCATGAGAATACAGAAATCCCTAATTAAGCACAATCACTGCACTACCCTAGTATCTTTAGAGAAATAAAGTGCCAGGATAATGCTCCCGAACCAGGAAGACTTAGCAAGGATGGTTGGTAATGGGGAGGAAACAGGAGTGATAATGCTAATGAATGTATGCTATACGAAGGATGGAAAGAATGTGGATAAAGTAAATAATGGAGGTTGGTTAATGAGAAAGAAGTAAGAGAGATAGAATGATCCAACTAAACATACAGCGAGAAAGAGAGATAGAGGGAGAGAAACAATAATCTGACAATTGAACAATGTGCCAAAAAATAATGACAACAAAGAACGATGAGGAATGATGAGGAAATGGAGAGAGAAGAAAAAGAAGAGAGTAAATTTAGCTGTTGACCAAAGAAAATAAGAATGAGCAAGGGTGATCAGAAAGAGAGGGAGAAGAGTTGATAAAATACTAAGTATTAAGGGGCTGGGAAGGTGGCTCAGTGGTAGAGCGCTTGCCTTGCATGCCTGAGGCCCTGGGTTCGATTCCTCAGCACCACATAAGCAGAAAGAAAAAAGCCGGAAGTGGCGCTGTGGCTCAAGTGGTAGAGCGCTAGCCTTGAGCTGAAGAGCTGAGGGACAGCGCCCAGGCCCAGAGTTCAGGCCCCATGATTGGACCCCCCCTCCCAAAAAAAACCTAAGTATTAAAAGTGGGGTATTGTGGCTCACATATAGTGACTCATTTTTTTGTTTCTTCAAATACTATTTTTTTGTTTCTTCAAAACAAGAAAGAGTGAACAAAAATACCCAAACTAACCAACCAAACAACAGCAACAAAAAATAAGTCAAGAAGCTGGGCACCAGTGGCTCACACCTGTAATCCTAGCTACTCAGGAGGCTGAGATCTGAGGATCACGGTTCAAAGCCAGCCCGGGCAGGAAAGTCCCTGAGACTCTTATCTCCAATAAACCACTAGAAAACCAGAAGTGGCGCTGTGGCTCAAGCGGTAGAGCGCTTGCCTTGAACTGAAGAGCTGAGGGACAGCGCCCAGGCCCAGAGTTCAAGCCCCATGACTGACAAAAAAAAAAAGTCAAGAGACAAAAACAAAAGCAGTCAATATTTTATTCTTAGGAAGAGGATGGTTGGGTCGCTAGAGTACTTTGTTTTATTTTTGTGTTGTTGTTTGTGTTTTGTTTCTCCAGTCTGAACCAGTTAGGCCAGCAAGAGCTGTTCAGTGTGAAGATTCAGATCAGATCCTAAGACAGAGAAAGCTGCCAAGTGGTTACCTGGGCCGGCTGATCCAGAATCAGCCAGATGACATCACCTAACTGTAGGCTCAAGTCTTGGTCTAGAAAGAGGCTGGCAACAGTCATGCTGGGCTGCCTGGTGGCAGGAGTGTGCCTCTCAAAGTCTCTAAAGAATGAGCAGGGCTTAGAGACTCAAAACAAACAGCCGCATCCCTGAGAGAGAGCAGAGGGAAAGAGCCTGGTCAAGAACATAGGTTTAGGAAGGAAGTGAGTTTAAGGAAAATCTGGGACAAAAACGTAAGGAAGAATCCAGACTTGGAGGAAACCACTCCCTACTTACCCTCCTCACTTGCCTATTTAACAAACCAGGCAGTGAACACATCAGAGCTTCTCTTTGAGGATTTATAGTTGAAGCCCATAAT
Organism: Dipodomys spectabilis; assembly: GCF_019054845.1. Lineage (NCBI taxonomy): Eukaryota > Metazoa > Chordata > Mammalia > Rodentia > Heteromyidae > Dipodomys > Dipodomys spectabilis. The sequence continues at coordinate 3,986,686 of NW_024870804.1, forward strand.
TGGTTATTTATAATATGCCACTGAAAGAGAATTACAGGGTACCATGGGAACAGCCTGGGAACAATGAGTTGGAAAGAATCAATAAAGAATAGATGGCTAGGGAGGGGTGTTGAAGGTGAGAGTGTATGTGCAAAGGCCCTGAGGTCTTTGAGTGTATACGCAAAGCCCATGAAAAAAGGATTTGGTGATTTAAAAAAAAACCTGGAGATGCGCAGGGGCAGTATCACATAGAACCTCAGAAGCCAGGCCAAGAATTCTTGTCATTCCCAAACAAAGAGTCACCTTGTCACAGATTCTCTGGTGTGCACATACATAGGAGAGACAGACATTTAGTAAACATGAAGCATCTACTGCCCACCAGGCCTAAAAGATGTTTGAGGTACCAGGGAGGTAGGATATAACAAAAATGGAAATGCAAAGGCTGTAACTGGTGCAGTAGCAAGCTCTGGATGTGAGGGAGCCTGCAACCTGAACATCCATCAAAGTCAGAAGAGGAGGTCCAGGTAGGGACAGCAGTGGGCAAAGGCCACGATGCAGAGCCAAAGATGAGCATTCGCCACACACACAGATGCGTGCCCAAATGGGAGCAACATAGCCATTACATCCTGTGTCCCCCAAACACATGTACACCCACATCTGGTAATTCCATATACCTTTTCCACCTTCACCCCCACATTTTATCACATATACACCCCCTTTCCTTGGGTACCCCCAACCCAGCGATAGCCCTGCTACCTCCTACTTTATCACAACTTGCAGAGCTTCTGAGGGCTCAGTGGGCGGGGAAAATGAGGGAATCTGAAGGAAGATTCCCCCCCTCATACACCTTCTCTCTACCATCCTAGGCCCTGAATCCAGCCCAGATGCCCCAGAGGGGTAGCTCAGACCTTAAGAAGACCACCGGGTATCCATGCAGGTGGGGTATGGGGGTATCGGGCATGAGAGTCAGGCCTGCACCTTGCAGAACAAAACCCCAGGGTGGCGTTTGCTCGAAACGCCAGAACTATTCCTGGATGTCAGGTGCAGTTAATGGTTGCTGTGGCAACCACCCATACATAATGACTGGAAGGGAGTAAAAGATGCAGGATAAATGTCAGGGTCCCGGATGTACTTGTGAACAAGCGATGTGTTCGCGCTGGGCAGGGTTGCCCAGTGAAGGTTGAAATGAACATCTCAGAGAGCCGGAAATCCACCGGGAGCCTCTGTTCCTCCGCTCGATTCAGCACAGTCAGAATAGCAGGGGGAAAAAAAATGTCAAAAAAAAAAAAAAAAGTAGCTCTTCATCCACACATTTAACACTGCCTCCAGTTTGTGGGTTTGAGTCTGTGCGTGTTTATAGAATTTTCAGGGGGCGGAAATCCAAGCAGCATTCTTAATTCTCAGGAATTAACTTGAAAAAAAAAAAACACTTTTCTGGATTTCTTTTTAATGGAGAAAGTACCACCTGTGGGGTTAGAAATAATATGTCGACCTCCAAATTTCCACACACTGTCTTGTCACGGTGACATGTGCAGGTGAGCCACAGCACACAGAATTCTGACAAGTGGCAGCATGGGGCTGGAATTCAAAAGCACACAACGGTCACTCTCCAGGGACTAAGGCACCATGTCCAAGTGTGTTGGAGCTGGTGACCGTGAAGGCCAGCTCTGCCCTCACAACCTGGGACCACCTGTCTCTGATGCTTGCTTGTTGGAAAACCTCCAAGGAGTTGTCTAAATCCAGTTTGTGTGGCTATGATCAGAACATGTCAGATAGGTTGTCAAGATTGGACTATTCTTTTTTCTTTTTCCACCGGTCGTGGGACTTGAACTCAGAACCTGAGTGTTGTCCCTGAGCTCTTTTTTGCTCAAGGCTAGCACTCTACTACTTGAGCCACAGCACCACTTCCGGTTTTCTGGTGGTTCACTGGAGATAAGAGTCTCACAGACTTTCCTACCCCAGCTGGCTTCAAACCATGATCCTTGGATCTCAGCCTCCTAAGTAGCTAGGGATGACAGGTGTGAGTGAGCCACCTACAGTTCCAGAAACTACAGTCCAAGGGCAAGGGATCTTTGATGGTGAGGATCTGTGCTGTATGACCCCATAGTAAAGGGCAGAAAGGAGACAGAAAGAGAGGCAGAGAGAAACAGACAGACAGACAGACACAGAGACAAACACCAAACTCATCCCTTTATCAGGAACTCACTTCCATCCTAACTAACCTCCTCCCATGCTAACTTCCTGCTCTCATGATATCCAACCCATTCCCACAATGCATTGTGAGGGTAGAGCCTTGGGGCCTGGGCACCGCCTGTCAACACTGCTGCACAGGGATTTAGTTTCCACCCACATGAATTTCAGGGGATGCAGTCAGGCCACTGCACCATCTTGAATAGACTTTACCCTAAATCTTGCAAGAGGGAAAACAGCAAATACCCACAAACTGCAAACCCACAACAGTGCATTTTCCCATGACTGTCTGAACACTCCCGGAAGCCATCCTTGGTGGTAGATGATACCCCAGGAAGACCATTCCTGTAGAGCTGAGGGAAGGACCCGGATGTTCCCACACGGTTCTGTTATAACACATGGGTTCGGCTGGGCTCTTGTGGCTCACATCTGTAATCCTAGCTACTCAGGAAGCTGAGATCTGAGGATTGTGGTTCAAAGCCAGCCGGGCAGTAAAACCTATGAGACACTTATTCCCAGTGAACCAGCAAAGAGTGGAAGTGGAGCTGTGGTTCAAGTGCTAGAGCTCCAGACCGGAGCAAAAGAACCAATCAAGAACATGAAGGAGGCCTGAGTTCAAGTCCCAGTTCTATGCAAAACAAACCATCGCAAAGCATAGGCGCTCAGAGATTCGCACGGAACCAGAAATGATACTGTTTAAATAATAGTCCGGGTGAATCTCACAAGGATTGGGGTCCAGTTGTTTTCAGACCCATCTAGAGGAGAGATGTCATCACATACAAACAGCCGAGTACAAAGGAAATGAGTTCCCAACTTGTCTTAATGCCTACCAAGGGAGGGGGTTAGGAAGGCTTTGTGTCTCTACTCAATCACGTTCTCCCTGTGAGCACTGGCACCCAGGAGTAACATAACAATTCAGAGCCCCTGAAGAAGGATGATCAGTGCAAGTTCTGGTGTGGCTGTTTCCCTATGCTATCGCGATGCTTTCTCCTTAACGCCACACATCAAACCTTCTCCTTTTTCCTGCCTATTCTGGGATGGTGTCTGGGGAGCCCACAGCAGTGGCTCATCCCACACCAGTATCCGTGGAGGCAGAAGTTGTGGTAGGGCTCTTGCTTCAATGGTGAGTTCAAACTACAGCTAGTTGTTTGATGGGCTGGGCCTGAGCTCTGTGCCCCAGCAAGGAGGGACCCTGGGATAGACCACCGTTTCAGCTAGAGCTTCAGTTAACCACATAACTAAGGGCTCTCGAATGCATTTTACCCAAGCCTCCCAGTGGGTTGATGGGCCAAACACTCAGTTTCAGGCTCATCAGAAGCGAAGCAGGACAAGTCTTTGTGTGCTGAAGCAGAGCAATCCAGCCCGCCATCCCTCTTCATTAAATGCCCACACCGGGGTCTAAGCACAATGCTCTGGACCCTGGACATCTGTCCGTGTGATGTAACTGCGCTTTAGCTTGAGTACTGTCCCCCTCTGTACACTACCAATTGTCCTTTGAAGGGTTCAAGGTCACTCTCAAGGAGTCCTCTGAGCTGTTCATCCATTCCTGGTCTCCAGCAAGCCCACAAGCACCCAAAGAGATCCTTGAAAACAATAGGTTGGGCTGTGTTTCTCCTGTGCTAAAAACCCTCCAAAACCAGGGGCCACGCTCCATTCCAGCATCCACCCCTGACCTGTAAGGGGCTGTGACACCTGCTCCATGGTGGGCCTAGCCTCACTCATCGCTTTCCTTCACATTCTGTCTGTTCCAGATGCTAGACACTGGTCCTGATCTTGGACATACACTTACATGTTAATCTTCCTTCTGGATGTTGCGCTTGCAAAGTCTTCTGAATAACTGATTTCTTGCTGTCATTCAACTTATCTTCTCAGAGATCACTTTCCCTGGCCAGCCAAAGTCCTCCACTGCCCACCCTTCTTCCTCTCCCTCCCTTCCCCTGCCTTCCGCTTCTCCTCTCTCCTCCATCTCTCTCTTTCTCACCCTCTTCCCCTTTTCCCTCCATCCCTATCTCCCTCCCTCCCCCACCCCTCTCCAGGGCTTATTATTTCCACAAGACTTACCACTCTCTGAAAAGTATCTTTCCCTTTTTACTAACCCATCTGTTTCATTTATTTATTGGCTTCCTCTGGGTCTCTCCACAGTCAACGCTCATCATAGCCTTGACAATCCAGAACCCTTGGTTTCACTGACTGGTGCTTCCCAAATGCTAAGGACCATGCTTCTCAGAACATGGTGCCTGCTCCAGCCACCTGCGGGACCAAGGATGCATCAGGATGTGTTCCAACAGCAGTTCCGTTACTCTAGGCGATGATGTTTATGTCTCATTAGCTCAGTCGCTCTTTGGGTTCTCTTATTAGAAGCAGTAATTCATAATTGCTCTACCCTAAGTGCTTCATCTCACTCAGAAAACAAGTTTAGTTTGCGGTTCTCATTATCCATGAATTCATTAACCAAAAAGAAATCCTTTGCATAATATGCCAGGGCTGTATGAACAGGAAACTATGTGAATATGAATATATGCATTAATGACCCAACTACTTACAAAACTTAGTTCCCACTCAACTATCTCCCCAGCCCTACCACTACCCAACCCCCCCCCCCCCCCGCATCCCAGTGAGCATGCTGCGATCTCAACCGTAGGCAGGAAGCTTTTTCTCTGATTGACAGCTCTTGTCAACATGTGACAATACAAAGCAATTAGGAGGCAAACGTGATGAGCTGACCACAGTCCAAGAAAGAAAGAAGCAGGGATTGACAGGGATTATGACATGATCGACATGGAAAGATCTGAATATCAAAGGACTCACAGAAGCTCTTGGGGAAAAGCATGATGTACTTAAATATTTTTCACACACACACACACACACACAAGACCCACATGATGATCCTGCTATGAAAAAATCAAACTTCATAATCCTGTCATAAGGATGCCGCATTGAGTCATCGTGAGACTTTATCAAGAAAACATGTTCCCGTCTCTCTCAAAAAAATCGACCTACGGAACTGGGAATGTGGCTTACGGGCAGAGCGCTTGCCTAGTATGCATGAAGCCCTGAGTTTGATTCCTCAGTACCACATACACAGAAAAAGCCAGAAGTGGCACTGTGGCTCATGTGGTAGAGTGCTAGCCTTGAGCTAAAGAAGCTCAGGGACTGTCCAGGTCCTGAGTTCAAGCCCCAGGATTGGCAAAAAAAAAAAAAAAAAATCAACTGACTCAAGCTAATATGTACTTGGAAAAGATCAGCCAAAAATCAAACATTTTTTCATGAATTGTAATTTCATATTCTAAGTCATATTCAAAGTTTGGACTATGTTGTTTACTATGAGAGAAGAGTCCCTTGGCTGTTTTTGTTTTATTGGGGTGTGTGTGTGTGTGTGTGTGTGTGTGTGTGTGTGTGTGTGTGTGTGTGCACGTGTGTGTGCTGGTACTAAAACTTGAACACGGGGCCTCAGCTCTTGCTTGGCTTTTTCTGCTCATGGGTCGGTTCTCTACCCCTTGAGCCACACCTCTGCTTCCAACTCTTTGCTGGTTACTTGGCAATAAGAGTCTCTTCGCCAGGCACCGGTGGCTCATGCCTGTAATCCTACCTACTCTGGAGGCTGAGATCTGAGGATTGTGGTTCAAAGCCAGCTTGGGCAGGAAAGTCTGTGAAACTCTTATCTCCAATAAACCACCAGAAAACCAGAAGTGGTACTGTAGCTCAAGTGGTAGAGTGCTCACCTTGAGCTGAATAGCTGAGGGACAGCGCCCAGAGTTCAAGCTCCACGACTGGCAAAAAAAAAAAAAAAGAAAGAGTCTCTTCAACTTATCTGCCTTTGCTGGCTTCGAACCCCAATCCTCAGATCTCAGCCTACTGGATAGCTGAGATTACAGGAGTGAGTCCCTGGTCCCCAACCAAGAAATTCCTGTTTTTAAGTGGACTCACTTGAAGACCATTGTTCTCAAGCTCAGCCACAGAATCACCCAGGCCTTCTGAAAACTCCATATGCCTCAAATTTCATGAAGAATCTCCAAATCAGTAGCTCACTCCTGTAAATCCTATTTACTCAGGAGGCTGAGATTGGAGGATCACAGTTTGAAGTCATCCCAGACAAGAAAATCTGTGAGACTCTTACCTCTGTAATTAACCAGCAAAAGGCCAGAAGTGGAGCTGAGGCTCATGGGTAGAGTATTAGACTTGAGCCAAAACAAAAAGCTGAGGGACCAAGCCCAGGCCCTGAATTCAAGACTCAGGATCAGCACACACACTCAAGCAAGGAAGGGAAGGAATGGAGGGGAAAAAAGAAAGGGAGTCTCCCTCCCTTCTTTCCCAGGACAATTCCAAAACACGCCCCAGTTGAAAGTCTGGTTTTGGACTGCCTCATCCTCAGATGGTAAAGATGTACCATGGGCCCAGCAACCCAAACATTCTTATAGTCAAGGAGTTGCTTTTGCTTCCAGAACCAGCATAAACCAACTTGGTATTTGCTCTTCTCTACAATGTCCCAAGGCAAATCCATCACATGGAAGATTTAACCAAAGACTCACGTGGCTGATAAGTCAAGCTCTAGTTTCTCCAGGAACCTTATTTGGGCTCTCTAAGCTGTGATGTGAGGGCTTGGAGTTTGGTTTCACTGGCAGGATTCATGGCTAAGATGGGTACCATGCCCCAGGCACAGGATTGGTTCTGTTTCTGACCTGGCCCAGGCAGCCAGGCTGGATTCGTTGGGGTTTCCTGCCTTTCCTCTGAACACAAGATGAGTCTGAAGCTTGCTCAGAAGTAACCTGACCTTTTGTGAAGTTGGTGAACCTAGAGTCACCAAGCCTTCCTTAGGGCCATCCATGTGGAGTTGCTCAGAGACCAGGGAGATGGATGAGGACTGTCTCTCAGGGAAGGATACTCAGAGGTCCTATTGATGGCCTCTCCTTCCGCTGGAGGAGCAACATCTGGGGGAATCTGACCCCTGTATGGTTTGTGTATGAGGTGTTTCTCAAAAACTTGTATAGAAAGCCTGGTCCCCAGCACATCACTGTTCAAGGGTGATTGGTCATCAACATACTGGATCAATCCATCCATAGAATTACATCAAGTGGACTGTTGGGGGCTGGATACAGCTGTAGGAGGATGTGGATCATTGGGAACATGTTCTTAGGGGTTAGACCCTTATCCCAGACCTTGCTGCCTCTCCGCTTTCCTGCTGCCAGCAGGTGAGCAGCCTCCTTGACCACATGCTCCATCTCACCATGGCCTGAAAACAAGAAGACAAATAAATGGCCACAGACCTCAGATCTGAGCCCAGATCAACCTTTTCTCTTTTAGAAGTTCCTTCGTTTCGGTAGTTTATCACAGTCGTAGAAAGTTGACTGACACACCAGTCTCCCATTCAGGAAATCCTTTCAAGACTGCAAACGTAGACAAATGGGACTTGGGATGATAATCTCGCTTCACCAGGCTTGTCTGTTCCAAGCCTGGTGGTTCATGAGTTGAAGCCAACACACTGGATGCAGAATCTTTTTTTGTAAGGATTTACTTCACTTTTTTTAAGATCTACTCTACCTGGTCTTTAGCCAGACATGGCAGAGCAGGTGGTGTGTCCAGAACGTGAGAACTCTTTGGACTCTGTACTTAAATTGGTCCTCTGTGCATGTACCACACCCCCTCCACCCACCCACACAGCTGCACATATGTACTTTCATTTTTATAATGGTGGAAGAGAGACCATACTCTCCAGTTTCTCATTGGTTTCCTCTAAGCCAAGTCCAAAACAGAAGCAATGGTATTAGTAGCCAAGATGAGCCTCTAGCCCTCATCTTGGTGTCCAGAACTGTGTTAGTACTATTAGAAGGATTTTTGCAGGTGGGCACTGGTGGTTTATGCCTGTCATACTAGCTACTCAGGAAGCTGAGATCTAAAGATCACAGCTCAAAGCCAGACCAGGCAGGAAAGTCCATGAGACTTTATCTCCAATTAACCAACCAGAAGCAGAGGTGTGGCTCAAGTGCTAGTCTTGAGCAAAATAAAAGAAAAAGCCAAAGCACAAGCACTGAGTTCAAACCCCAGTACCAGTGTACACACACACATACACACACACACACACACACACACACACACACACACACGAAGATTTTGCTAAGAGTTCAGGTTTTGGTTTAGTCAGAACTTAGCAGTGGATCAAGCTCTTGATGAATTGTTTTCCCCTTCTCTAGACATCCTGACTGAATTATATAACACCTATGTACTAAATATTGCTCTAAAGTACTTGGCAATGATTAATTTCTACACTCCTCATAAAAAATAAACCTAAGATCACAGAAATGGAAAGACAAAGGGTGAACAAAAGCAGCAGAGATACTCACTGGACATTATGTTGAAAGTGAGCTACAGATTTTGTGGGTGGGGATGGGAGGGGAAAATCTGGGAGAGAGCGAGGAAAGGGGTGACATTGTCCAAAATGAAATGTACTCTTTATCTGACATGTCACTAAAACACCTCTGTACATTACCTTTATAATAACAATTTTAAAAGAAAGGGGGGGATAAGTCTAAGATGTGGATACTACTATTAATCTCAGCTTACAGAAGAAGAAACTTAAACACATGGAAACTACATGATTCAGAAATTCAGGATTAAAAACTTCTTGTCCTGGCTCTAGAACCCAAGCTTCTCCCCCAGCCCTATGACCCACACTACTCTCTCCAAGAGCTCTTTACCCAGTGGAGCAGGTGAGCAGTGGCTACTGTCATTTATTTTGGAACACTTTAAAAATGAGACAAGCCGGGCGCCGGTGGCTCACGCCTGTAATCCTAGCTACTCAGGAGGCTGAGCTCTGAGGATTGCGGTTCAAAGCCAGCCTAGGCAGGAAAGTCCGTGAAACTCTTATCGCCAATAAATCACTAGAAAACCAGAAGTGGCACTGTAGTTCAAGTGGTATAGCGCTCGCCTTGAGCTGAAGAGCTGAGGGACAGCGCCCAGGCCCAGAGTTCAAGCCCCACGACTGACAAAAAAAAAAAAAAGAGAGAGAGAGATCAGCTTAGTATCTAGGCTCATGTCTACAAGCCTAGCTACTCAGGAGGCTGAGCTCTGAGGATCAAAATTAGGAGCCAGGGAGACACAACTGGGACTCTATCTCAGAAGTGAAGGTGCGGCTCAAGTGGTAGAGTGCCAGGCTGGAGGGGAAAAAAAACCAGCCAACTGAGAGCACAAGGCCCTGAGTTCAAACTCTAGTAGTTAATTAGAGATAAGAGTCTCACAGGCTTTCTGTCCGAGCTAACTTCAAACCTCAATCCTCTGATCTCAGCCTCCTGAGTAGCTAAGATTGCAGACATGAGCCACCGGCGTCCAGCTAACCAAATATGTATTTTTGCTTGAAAAAGTATTCGATTAAAAAGAATGTGCATGCTTTTAATTGAACAGGGATTACCTAAATTTGGGATAATAGACTGCTTGTGGCTTTATGTTATTTCTCTATACTGAAAAATTACCCTAATATACTGTTTGCTCCTAAATGCAGTACCACTGTGACTTAATTATTCTAGTTTTGTTAGGTGGTTTGGTATCAGGTAGGAACCCATTTTCTTGAGCCTTGTCACTTATTCTAACATTTTACTTTCTAGAAAGTTGTCCCCAACTTCCCAACTAGCCTAGTTCTATCATCTGGGGGGAAAAAATGGCCCTATCATTCTGGGATTTTTTTTTCCTATTACTTTGAACACAATTCTTGTGCTGACTAGAACATGCAAGATTGTGGTCAATAATAAGAGGTAGGGCTGGGAAGGTGGCTCAGTGGTAGAGCGCTTGCCTTGCATGCCAGAGGCCCTGGGTTCGATTCCTCAGCACCACATAAGCAAAAAGAAAAAAGCCAGAAGTGGCACTGTGGCTCAAGTGGTAGAGCGCTAGCCTTGAGCTGAAGAGCTGAGGGGCAGCGCCCAGGCCCAGAATTCAAGCCCATGACCGGACCCCCCCAAAAAAATAATAATAAGAGGTAAGCATGGACATTTTTATCTCATTGTTGATTTGAATTGGACTGTGTTGAGGGTTTGAGCTTTAAGAAAGACTGTTAGTTTACTGGCACACTCTTCTTCCTCTAAAGCTAAAGTTCTTTTATTGTCTGAGACAGAGATGAGCTGTGAACAGCATCTTCTCCACCTAAGAGAAAGCCATAGTCACCCCAAAGCCATAAGCATCATCCCAAAGTCAGTATCTAGAACTGCATCTCACAGATCAGAAAAACCTCTTCTGGCTGGGAAGGTGGTTCAGTGGTAGAGCGCTTGCCTTGCATGCCAGAGGCCCTGCACCACATAAGCAAAAAGAAAAAAGCCGGAAGTGGTGCTGTGGCTCAAGTGGTAGAGCGCTAGCCTTGAGCTGAAGAGCTGAGGGACAGCGCCCAGGCCCAGAGTTCAGACCCCATGACCAGACCCCCCCCCCCCCAAAAAAAAAAGGAAATAGAAAAACCTGGTTCTACCTTCTGTTCCAAAGCTTTTTCCAGGGTCCTCTGACCCAGGGGATCTTACAGCCCCTTTTTCCCATCTACTCTGATACTGGGTTCCCATCACCCCTCCCTTTTAGTTACAAGGCTAAATAAACCCCTTTGGTTTGGTTCACTGTATTCCTGGTTTTTGCATCTTTCTATCCCAGGGCCTTAGCTTAAGCTGTGCTATTACAATATTTACCTATGTATCCCAACCTGCTCCTTGCAAATCTGTTGGATCTCAGCATCTCTTATGGTTCCATTGCTAGCAGTTTGTAAGCAAGTCTCAATACCTTTCCATGTTCTTAAATTGACCAATATGGGGAAATTCTCCTAAGAAAAGGTAAGCAAGAAGCAGCAGCATGATTCCAATCTTGTTAGATCTTTTTTTTTTTTTTTGCACGATATCACAGGAGAGGGAAAAGAAGCCTAGAAAGATATAAACAAAAATGCTAAATGGTGGTTACTTCTAGGAGCTCTAATGCTATGCTCCTGACACAAATGGCCAAGTTCACTTTAAGACGAGTATATGGCTTCCAGCAAGGAATCTTCCTTCAGGAGATTTTTATTCTCTTTCCTTTCATATTGCTTTATAAAAATCTCACTGTGTCACCAATGTGTCTCATCTGGTCCTGAAATGTCTACCAAAACTGATGGTAGTATTAGCTGTAATTTATTGAGTTCTTATGTGGCAGGAACTGTACCAAATGCGTTACAGCATTGCCTGATTGAAAGATTTATGTGACTGCCAGGAGTCAGTGGCTCATGCCTATAATCCTAGCTACTCAGAAGGCTAAGATCTAAGGATCGTGGTTCGAAGCCAGCCCAGGCAGGAAACTCCATGAGACTCTTATCTCCAATAAACTACTCAAAAAAAGCTGGAAGTGGCACTGAGGCTCACATGGTAGAGCACTCACTTTGAGCAAAAAGAAGCTCAAGGACAGTGCCCAGTACTTAAAAAAAAAAAAGAATTATGTAGCTAAGTGTCAGTGCTTCATACCTATAATCCTAACTATTCAGAAGTTTGAGCTCTGAGGCTCATGGTTCAAAGTCAATCCAGGCAGGAAAGTTTGTGAAACTCTTATCCTTAATTAGCCAGCAAAAAAAGCTGGAGGTAGAGCTGTGGCTCAGGAGATAGAGCGCCAACAATGAGGAGGAAAAATCAAATGAGGGCACAGTGCTGTGATTCAAGCCTCAGTACTGGCATACACACACACACACACACACACACACACACGCACACACACACAATTTATGTATAAAATGCTGAGAACAGCAACTAGTGCTGCTCAGTGAATCCTCCACAAATTTGCTCTTATTTATTGTCCTGTGCTAGAAGGAGAAACTGAGTTGGCAGAGGTACTTTGCTGTAAGTACCCTAATTAGCAAGTGACCAAGTCAGGATGGATTTAAGGTGTAACTAACTCCAAAGCCTGGTCCTTACTTGCAGGAACAGGGGACATTATCCAGGCTAACCCTCTAGTGCCATCCTAGGAGAGAGGACAAACTCCTTTTCACATTCTTCTTGTGTCTTCAGAAAGCAGAGATCACTAGACCAGGGAGCGTTGAGGAAATTTTGTTGTTTTTTTTTTTATTACCAGTACTAGAGTTGAAGCTAACAGTTTCACACTTTCTAGACAGGTGCTCTTCCACTTGAACCATACCTTCACCCTTGTTTTTTGCTGGCTATATTTTTGAGATAGAGTATCACTTCCTGCCAAGTCATGGCCCTGACTTACAATCCAACTACTTTAGATTTCCCATCCTTGCTGAGATAAAAGCTATTTGCTGCCATGTCCATCTTCCCTTGCAGAGATGAAAAGTCTAGAATTTTTCTGCCTAGACTGACCTGGATCCTCCAATTCTCAGCTGCCTATGTCATTTGGCATAATAAGAATATACCACACACACACAAAAACCTAGGTCTGAGTTTCATGAACCTCTGTGCCCAGGCAGACCTTTATCTCAGCCTCCAAAGTAGCTAGGATTACAGGCATGAGTCACCAGCATCCAGCAACAAAGCAGTTCTTAAAGAACTAGAGAGTAGCCAAGTGTTGGTGGCTCCTATCTTTAATCCTAGCTACTCAGGAGGCTGAGATCTGAGGCACTTAGAGGCCAACCTGGGCAGGAAGAGTTCTTGAGACTCAACTCCAATTAATCACCAAAAAAAGCCAGAAGTAGAGGTGTGGTTCAAGTGGGTAGAGCTCATAGGCTGTGGGAAAACAGGAAGGTGGTGACACTGGAGTATCTAGAACCTTCTGGTGTTTTCTGATTCTCAGTCCTACTTCCAAGCTGCCTTGAGTCACCTTGAGTCACCTTGAGCAGGCCTGTTCCACAAGCTGATACAGGCATAAGTGCATTCTAACACACCTGTTTTGTTTTGTTTTTTTAGGATTGCAATTTTATTTATTTATTTTAGCACTATTGTTTGTTTCCATAATGCAAAGAAGTCCACTTATTTTAAATGTAGATGTCAATAGGTTTTTTTTTATAAAGATTTTTTTTATATTGTAAAGATACTATACAGAGGGTTACAGTTACATGAGTGAGGTAATGAGTACACTTCCTCTTGAACATTGTTACCCCCTCCATTGTTTTCCCCCTACCATCCCCTCCCTCCCTCCCTTCCCGAGGTTCTTTTTTTTTTGATTGTGATTAAGTGATTACATAATTTCCGGAATTTCACAGTATTGTGGAATAATGGTGCTCATTTAAAGTCACAAGTTCATTCTAACTTTCCTGGAGCAAATTGTCTATCACAGTCTGTAACATATAACGGTGTTCACATGTTATACACCATACATGCGATCAGCAGCATGGGGATATTTAGTAGTGGTTCGACCAGATGAGTGGGAGTTCTTTGTTTTTTAAGTCCTGTTAGTTTTGTCGTATCACCTAACATTTTGGATTTAGCATCCACTTATCAGGGAGACCATGTACCGTTTGTCTCTTTGCTCTTGGCTTACCTTACCTCGCTCAACATGATTCCTTCTAGCTCCATCCATTTCCCTGCAAATGCCATTATTTTGTCATTTCTAAAGGCTGCATAATATTCCATTGTGTATAGATACCACAATTTTTGGATCCATTCATCTGTGGTGGGGCATCTGGGTTGTTTCCATATCCTAGCTACTAACACATCTGTTTTAAGGGAGTTCTAATCCCATCTTTCCCATCAGCCTTTTCTTCCCAAGGTATCTTCCATGGAATATGTCAAGCAGTGAGGTGGGGATCCCTAGCAAGCCCCCTGCCCTGCCCAGTAGCCCCTGAAGTAGAAAAGGCACAGTTAATGGGGAAAGACTCTGCGCCTATTTCTAAATCCATAGGAATTTGGACTATGGAGTCTGCCAGACCCACGCTTGAATGAACCCTGTAGGAGCCGTGTCCTTGAGAGACCCATTTACTTTAATAAGCCTCAGTTTCCTCACTTATAAAATAGGGATTGTAACAGCAGAGGTTTTGGGAGCCACTGATGTAAAACATGGAAAGGCTTAGAATGTTGCAGGGGGTTACAGTCAACTTGCAATGTGTGCCAATTACTAAATTTATCAAGTCAACTTGTGTTAATCGGCTACTAGGGACGTTGTCATGGATATGTCTTTCTTTCAACGATTACTTGTATCTTCTGTCCCAGATCTGTTTCTTGTTTGTTTTTGTCAGTCGTGGGGCTTGAACTCTGGGCCTGGGCACTGTCCCTCAGCTCTTCAGCTCAAGGCTACCACTTGAGCCACAGTGTCACTTCCGGTTTTCTGTGGTTTATTGGCGATAAGAGTCTCACGGACTTTCCTGCCTGGGCTGGCTTGGAACCGCAGTCCTCAGATCTCAGCCTCCTGAGTAGCTAGGATTACAGGCGTGAGCCACCAGCGCCCTGGCACCTTGCTTCACCCTTACAATGACTTCTTGGAGACATTCGCCCACCTCTGATTCTTCATCGTGCTGCTTCAATCACTCTATATTACTCCTCACCTCCCCAAAGTCTTTGCAGAGAGGAATGAGAACAGGAATGCATAATTTCCTATTGTGTTCTGGTGAGACATCCTGAATATTGTTTGTCATTTATAAGAACTGACAGAGCCATTAAGTGCCCCAGAGATTGGTTAATTGGCTAGTTAATAAACACCACAATGATTATCTAACACATACATAATCAGTTAAGTCACATTTATGCTAGAGAAAGGAAAGGAAATAAAATGCAGATGGTTTCTCTGAGACAGAGACAGAATTGTCTTGGGAAATTCTGCATGTCCCTAGTGGTTGAGCCACACAGCAGGGGACAGCAAGCTAGGGGGTCCTTGTCTGGGGAGATGGGAGAGGAAGGCTCCTGCTCAGAGCCAAGCACTGCTGGCCAGAGTGGATGACTCCACAATACTTGGATACAGACCTCTCCTGGAATTCTGCATGATTGCATGCAAAATCCTTGATGCTTCCTCTGTAAAATGGAAAGATAAATCAATATCCTTAAGTTCCACATCCTTTTTCTCTTGGCAAATGGGGGCATAACATATAAGACAATGGGGTCCACTTAGTGTGTCTGCTGCCTAGATCCTTCATCTACATAGGGGCCGACTGCCCGTGATAAACGAAAAGCAGAATATTGTAGCCTTCTATTTTCTTTTCTTTCCTTTTCTTTTTGAGGCTTGAACTCAGGGCCTGGGCATTGTCCCTGAGCTTTATCCACTCAAGGCTAGCATTCTACTGCTTAAGTCCCAACTCCACATCTGGTTTTCTGGTGGTTCATTGGAGATAAAGAGTCTCATGGATTTTCCTGCCCAGGCTGGCTTTGAACCACATCTTCAGATCTCAGCCTCCTGAGTAGCTAGGATTACAGGCATGAGCCACCAGCACCTGGCTTAACCTTGTATGTTTTGGAAAAAGAAAAGAAAGTTCTTTTTTTTCCTGAACAACTAAGACTCAAACTACTAACTTGTGGGCACTTTGGAGTATTTTTAGGTGTTTTTGTTTTGTTTTGTTTACAGCACTGGGGTTTGAATTCAGGGCTTTGTACTAGCTAGGAGGGCACTCTACCACTTGAGTCACACCCTCAGTTGTTTTTATTTAAAATGTATGTATGTATGTATGTATGTGTGTGTGTGTGTGTGTGTGTGTGTGTATTTGCCTTTAGCTTTGTGTCACTGTGAAGAAATACCTGAGATAATTCACTTCTCTTTTTTTTTTTGGTGCCAGTCCCGGGACTTGAACTCAGAGCCTGTCCCTTCTTTTGCTCAATTCTACCAATCTACCACTTTGAACCATAGCTCTACTTCCAGCTTTTGTTTTTGTAGTTTGAGTGGAGATAAGAGTCTCACAGACTTTCCTGCCCGAGCTGGCTTTGAATCACAATCCTCTGATCTTAGCCTCCTAGGTAGCTAGAATGACAGGCTTGAGACACCAGTGCCCCGGTTTGGTCAACTTTTCAATGAGGAAAAGTTTTGTTCTGGGTGGGTCATTGTTTCAGAGGTTTTGGTCCATGGTTGGTCAGCGCTGTTGTTTAGGGCCTGGGCTGAGGTGAGACGGGACCTCATGGCAGGGAGCACACAGTGGAGTGAGGCTGCTCACTTCAGGATGCCTGGAAGCAGAGAGGGAGGGGAGGGAGGGAGGGAGGGAGGAAAGAGATGGAGAGAGAGAGAGAGAGAGAGAGAGAGAGAGAGAGTGCCAGAGTCCTAAAATCCCTTTCAAGAGCCATTCCCCCCATGACCTAACTTCCTCCCACTAGGCCTCTTCTTTGAAGGTTCCTCCTCCTCCTTCCTCCCACTGACCAGGACTTCGATGCAAAGTATAGCAAGAAGCTCTTCTTGGTGTCTAAATCAAACACAGTTGCTGCTGGGCTTCCCTATGCACAGCCCACCCACTCCCCCAGTCCAGGGACACGTGTGAGCTACAGGGTGAAGGACTCAGGCTGGGGGCCCCCGGGGACACTGCCTTCTCCCACTGAGTTCAACACCACATTTATTCCCACAGGTACTTTCCGAGGCGTGTGCAAGAAAATCGATCACTTTCCCGAGGATGCAGACTACGAGCAGGACACAGCTGAGTATCTCCTGCGTAAGTCTCACCCCTGTTTCCAGGGTTAGGGGAGGAAGGAGGTTGTGGGGGAGAGATACCTCCCTCCCCCCAGCCATTGTCCACAGGCCTCAGAGATGGAACCCACCACCACCACCACCATCCATCTGGAAATGCAAAGCGCTGCTGGTGTCTCTGGTGAAGTGGTAGACACGTGGTTCTGGGTTTCTGTGTCTCTTACATTTTGATGATTTAGAAAGAGGAAAGGAAAAAAGTAGGTTAGTCAAAACGGAAAGGTTCTTTTTAGTCCGCTTAGGAGAAGAAAAAAAAAAAATCTAAGGAATTTTCAACTCCTTACAAGTTTTTACTTTCTTCCCTGGAGGGCTGATCTGAGAAAGTGCTAATGGGCTAGGTGCTAAAGGATGAGGTGCTAATGGGTGAGTTCCCCCGGGTGGAGGCTTGGAAGGAGAAATGAGAACAGTTCACCTCTCCTGGGCCTCTCTTCTGTTTCAGTTCAACTGGGATGAGGCCAGGGTCTCCATGGGACTTAGCAAACGTCAGTAACCCGGATGTACCATAAACTGTTACAAACACAGAACCCAGAGCCAGAAAACTGTGGTAGCTTCTACCAAGAGCTCTGAAATCTGGTCTATCTCAACTCTGACCTGATTTTGACCTAGGGCAAGTTGCTTGAGTCCTAGATCTAGCTTTCTTCTCCTGTTGTGAAATCAAGATTCTAGTATCATCTATCTGACAGGGTCATGAAAAACAAACAAGCTAATGTATCTTATACTTTGCCCCAAGCCCAACATGTAATCATGAGGAAATATATGTCAGTTCTGGCTTGTCATTTGGGATTAGTGACAGCAAAGTCAGTTATAGATGTGGGCTTTACCTGGGTCTGAGCAAAGAGAGAACTTGATTTGGATTTAAATGTAATTTTGGGGGGGAGGGGTCCGATCGTGGGGCTTGAACTCTGGGTCTGGGCGCTGTCCCTCAGCTCTTCAGCTCAAGGCTAGTGCTCTACCACTTGAGCCACAGCGCCATTCCCAGGTTTTTTCTTTTCTTTTCTTTTTTTTTTTTTTTGCTTATGTGGTGCTGAGGAATCGAACCCAGGGCCTCATGCATGCAAGGCAAGCACTCTACCACTGAGCCACCTTCCCAGCCCTGTAATTTTTTTTTTCAAGAACATGTGCTGAGTTCATGAACAAATTCCAAAGGCATTGATTATTCAGCTGTGTTAGATTTAAGGTGCTTTTATTTTTAAAATTATGATTATATATGGAAAGTCCTATTCTGGCTCTGTTTGTGTGGAGTTCAGTGTAGAGGATATGCTTAGCATGTGTGAGTCTTTGGGTTCAACCTTGAGAACAAGAAGGGAAGGGAAGGGAAGAAAGAGAAGAGAAGAAAGAAGGGAGAAAGGGAAGGAAGGAGGGAGGAAGAGATGAAAGAGGCAAGGAGAGAGGAAAAGAAGGAAGGAAGGAAGGAGGGAAGGAAGGAAGGAAGGAAGGAAGGAAGGAAGGAAGGAAGGAAGGAAGGAAGGAAGAGAAAGAGGCAGGGAAAGCAGAAAGAAGAGAAGAAATGAAGGAGGGAATAAAGGAGAGAAAGAAGAAGGGAGGGAGGGAAGGTGGGAGAGAGAGAAGAAAGACTGGAGGATGACAGGAGTCCCTGGGACCCCTGGAAAGAGAATAGCTTTGAAGTCTGTGGGATTTTACCAGGATGTCATCCTTTATCTTTTCGACTTGAAAGGAGCATTTTGATGTTTGCCCCGTTGGAGATAAACGGAAATAGGACTTTCATTCCACAACTCGCAAAATTGATTTTATTTGGAGAGTTTGATGGCGTTTCCAACAAAACATTTGTCCTCCCTCTGGGAAGATGGGGTCCTCTCCCCTTTCGTCTCCCCTCACCGCCATCTCCCAGTCCACTTAGCTTCGCCAAGAACCACAGCACAGAGCCAAGGCTAAGGAGGGAAAGCGAAGGTCACCTTCCTTCATAACTCTCCTTACTGTCTAGGAATTTATGCTGCCTCACAGCCCTGACAAAATGGGGGTTCTTCCTCATCTTCGTGTGCAGCTCAGATGCCTATGTCTTCACCTCACTCACTGTGGCTATAACAAAATACCCGAGACCAGATGGTTTATAAAGAATAGATATTTATGTAGCTTACAGTGCTGGAGGCTGGGCAGCCCTGAGCCCCCACAGCCACCCACCCCAGCCCTTCTGCCCCTGACACCCACCGCCACACTGAGCCACCTTGAAACAAATGTAGCCCCCTTGGTCTTTTGTGATTTAAGAGAACTCACACACACACACACACACACACACACACACACACACACACACGTCGCCCCTCTGTAAATTCCACCGTCTTCCCATCTCTCTTTTGGATGATCTCCATTTATCTACAGCAGTGGCCAAACTTCTGACAGACAAGCATGCAAACATGAACCCACTCAAGAAAGAGCTGTCAGAAGAAAGAGCTACGTGGTTGGGTCTGAGCACATTTTCATGGCTGGCAAATGGAAACAGCCCATCCGAGCTTATAGGGTTAAAACTTAGAACACTGAAGAATACAAATTTAGCTTTGAGCCCAGGGAGCTGTGACCCTCCCTGACCCACCCCCGAAGAAATTACAAATCAATTCATTTGTTCATTGAGTTACTAGACAGATGTAAGTGGGTGCTGTCCAGCTCTGTGCTACGCAGCACATGCTCGAAATCTGATAGCAGTCTCCGCGTTTAAGGCTGGCTATGTCATCTGCAGGTCCCAATACCAAAGGAACATCCCAGAGTCCTAGCTCCAAAATACAGGACAAAAATGTTTCCTTCCCTAAGCCAGGTACCAATGGCTCACATTTATAACCCTAGCTACTCAGGAGGCTGAAACCTGAGGATCACAGTTGGAAGTCAGCTCAGGCAGAGAAATCCTATGGGATTCTTGTCTCTAGTTAACCAGCAAGATGGAGCTATGGCTCCAATGGTAGAGCACCAGCCTTGAGCAAATAAACTAAAAACAGCACTCGGGCCCCTGATGACACAAAAAGAAAGAGAAACAGACAGAGAGAAAGAGGGAGGGAGGGAAGGGAGGAAGAAAGAAAGGAGGGAAGGAAGGAAAGAGGGAGGGAAGGGAGGAAGGAAGGGAGGAAGGAAGGAAGGAAGGAAGGAAGGAAGGAAGGAAGGAAGGAAAGAGGGAGGGAGGGAAGGAAGGGAGGAAGAAAGGAAGGAAGGAGGGAAGGAAGGAAGGAAAGGAAGGAGGGAGGAAGGAAGGAAAGAATGGAGGAAGGAAGGAAGGAAGAAAGGAAGGAGAGAGGGAGGGAAGGAAAGAAGAAAGGAAGGAAAGGGAGGGAGAGAGGGAGGAAGGAGGGAGGGAGGGAAGGAAGGAGGGAGGGAGGGAAGGAAGGAAGGAAGGAAAGAAGGAAGGGAAGGAAAGAGGGAGAGAAAGGAGGGAAGGAAGTAAGCAAGCAAGAAAGGAAGGAAGGAAGGGAAGGAAAGAGGGAGAGAAGGGAGGGAAGAAAGGAAGGAAGGAGGAAGGAAGGAAGGGAAAGAAGGAAGGAGGGAGGGAGGGAGGGAGGAAGCGAATTGTTGACCCTTGGCGTTAGATCTTCCGGGTTGGTGACACTGGTGTAGTGCCATCCATCCCTGGACTCTTTCCTGTGGCACCCGATGCCAGCGTTAGGAGGACCCCAGGAGTGGCTGGGTGCGGGCAGACAGCTCTCCTCTCCTGCCTGCAGGCGCTGTGCGGGCCTCCAGTGTCTTCCCCATCCTCAGCGTCACGCTGCTGTTCTTCGGGGGGCTCTGTGTGGCGGCCAGTGAGTTCCACCGCAGCAGACACAACGTCATCCTCAGCGCGGGCATCTTCTTCGTCTCCGCAGGTGAGCGTCTTATGCCAGCTCTTCCTGGACACCACACTGAGGTCAAGGGCCCCATGGACAAAACAATGCTGTTCAGGGTTCCTTCTGGGCAAAAAATGAATTTCTTCTTTTTTTTCTTTTCAGTCATGGGGCTTACACTGAAGGCCTGGATGCTGTCTTTGAGCTCTTTTGCTCAAGGCTAGCTCTCTACCACTTTGAGCCATGGCGCCACTTCTGGTTTTCTGGTGGTCAATTGAAGATAAGAGTCTCACAGACTTTGCTGCCCAGGCTGGCTTCAAACCGCAATCCTCAGATCTCAGCCTCCTGAGGAGCTAAGATTATAGGCATGAGCCACCAGCTACCAGCTAAGAATTTCATTAGAATAAAAAATGATAATTACAGGCTCATGCCTGTAATCTTAGCTACTCAGCAAGCTGAGATCTGAGAATTATGGTTAGAAGCCAGGCCAGGGAAGGAAAGTCCATGAGACTCTTATCTCCAATAGGCCACTCAGAAAAAGCCAGAGGAAGGCCTGGTAATGTGGCTTAGTGGTAGAGTGTTTGCCTAGCATGCATGAAGTCCTGGGTTCGATTCCTCAGTAACACATACACAGAAAAAGCCAGAAGTGGTGCTGTGGCTCAAGAGGTAGAGTGCTAGCCTGGAGCAAAAGGAGCTCAGGGCTAGCATCCTGACCCTGAGTTCAAGCCGCAGGACCAGAAAAAAAAAAATTTAGATACAATAAGAGATTCACAAATAGCAATATATAATATTATAATACAGTAATAAAGTAGAACACTCATGATAAGTTATTTAAAACAAAAGTTATTTAAAATACGAATTATGGGCTGGGAAGGTGCCTCAGTGGTAGAGCGCTTGCCTTGCATGCCTGAGGCCCTGGGTTCGATTCCTCAGCACCACATAAGCGAAAAGAAAAAAGCCAGAAGTGGTGCTGTGGCTCAAGTGGTAGAGCGCTAGCCTTGAGCTGAAGAGCTGAGGGACAGTGCCCAGGCCCAGAGTTCAGGCCCCACGACCGGACCCCAAAAAATAAAATAAAATACAAATTGTTTCTAGAGTTTCCCAGGGAAGCTTTTTTCATTTAATTAATTTATTTATGGTGATGCTCGGGTTTGAACTCAGGGCCTCCTGCTTTCCCCCCAGATGCACTTACCCTTGAGTCATGTCTTCAGTGTTGTTCCTGACAGGTTGTTTTTCAGATAAGGATCTCCCTTGCTACCCAGCATGCACCCTGACTCAACCCACCTACCTTAGGCTCCCTGATAGCTAGGCTAATAGATACCCGACTCTGTGTCTAACTCTGTTTTGAGAGGGGATCTCTTGAACCACCATCCTCTCAATCTCAGCCTCCCTGGGTGCCTGACCTTCATTTTTTGAGCTGTGGTTAACCACAGGTAACTAAAAGCTCATAAAGAAGAACCAGGAACAAGAGGGAAAGGAGCTGCCATAGTATAATGTATCTACTGAGACCGAGATAATGGAGGAGAGGATACAGGCATTGAGCTTTGAATCCAGGCTCTCTACATTTGCAGCCTTGGGAAACGTTACCAACTTCTCGTAGCTCAGTTTTCTCACCTTTGACATAGCAAATAAGAACAGTAACAGCTTCCTAGCGTTATTGGAAGGAAACTGAGTATAAAAGACATGATGTTATATTCTTTAGTTATTTATTATATATTTTATTTATTTAATTAATTAAGTTAAGCCAGTCCTGGAGTGTGAATGAAGCAGGGCCTAGCACTTTCCTTGGGCTTCTTTTGCTCAAGGCTGGTTACTCTACCCCTTGAGCCACAGCTCCTCTTCCAGTGTTCTGGTACTTAACTGGCAGATAGGAGTCTCACAGACTTTTCTGCCCAAGACGGCTTCAAACCACCATCCTCATATCTCAGGCTCCTGAGTAGCTAGGATTTACAGGCATGAGCCGCTGGTGCCCAGCATTATCTTCTAATTTTGGAAAAGCAGCAACAAGAGATGCCAAGTCAGGAATCCAGAGCCCTGATCCCCTGATGAGACTCTTCCCCAGCAGGTGTCTCTTCTGCAAAATGAAGAAGGGAAGCCGCAAGCCACTCTGAGTCTCTGGGAACCTACTCATGCTGCACACCAGGCAGAGAGCCGCCATCTTGCCCTGGGAAGATGTGGTCCATTAAGGTGGCTGTAGCTTTGGACTCTGCTCTGTGGGAGCAAATATTAACAAAAGGCAAACCCAAAGACTTGCTTGGCTTTGAGACCAAGGCCCTGGCAGACCTTGACAGTCAGCTCCAATGCTGTGTTGAATTGACAGTCTGCAAAGAACAAGAGAATGTCATCCATTTGTCTCCAAGGGGCCTGTTAAGGGAGGAAGGTGTCAGCAGCTACCGTCTTAGTATAGGGGCTTGTCAGGCATGACAGATTAGTCATTAGTTCATTAGTCATTAGTTCACACAGAAACAGGAAAGCTAGGAGCTTGGAGGTCTGATCCTAGACACCCTCTCCCTTGAATCTACTCTGAGATCCCCGGAATCTGTTTGCCCATCTATAGAATGAGAGGGTAGGAAGGTGCTATGTGCTGGGCCTCCTGTACAATGCTTAAAAGCTTGAGAACTGAAGCCAACTCTCTGAGCTCTACTATTTTTCTACTTTGTAACCTTAGGCAAGTCTCTTAACCTCTCTATGCCTCAGTTTCCCCATCTGAAAAAATAGAACTCATGACAGTCCCACCCCTTGAGGTTATTCAGAGGATCTAGAGTATTGGCACTTGAACTCAGGGCCTTGAGCTCTCTCAACTCAAGGCCAGTAGGCTACCACTTGAGCCATGCCTCCATTTCTGAGATTTATTGGAGATAAATCTCACAGATTTGTCTGCCTGGGCTGGCTTTGAACATTGATTCTTCAATCTCAGCCTCGTGAGTAGCTAGGATGATAAGTGAGAACCACTGGCATCCAGTTTGTTAAGGGAATTTAAATGAGTTAATATATAAAAGTATGCTGAGAACAGAGACCAGTATTGAGGATGGATTCAGTGCCCAATAACTCAGGGCTCTTTACTGTGCACAGAGCATTCACTTACTCAACAAATACACACAGAGCTCTTGCTTTGGTCAGGCTGGGGACTAGGAGCTGGGGCCACAGCAACAAATAAGAAAAGCTATATCCTTGCCCTTGCAGAGTTCACAGGCTGAACAATGAAACAAAGCTACAGTCTACTCTCATTTAGTTCTTCCTGAAGCTAGTCACTGAAATCCCAGGCCCCTGGGGCTGCCCTGGGTTCAAATCATTTCTTAGCTAGGACAACATAGGAATTCCCTGATGGCTCTATGTATGTTTCCTCATATGTAAAAGAAGGGCCTGTTTTCAAGGCCATCCTGGGGTTTGCATTCCGAGCCTTGAACTATCTAGGTAGGTGTCCTACTACTGAGCCATACCTCCAGCCCCATTTTTGCACTAGTTCTTTTTGAGATAGTGTCTCGCTACCTGCCATCTCTGAACTGAGATGACAGATACGTGTCACTTCATCCAGCTTCCTTCTGTTGAGATGCAGTCTCGAAGACTTTTTTGCCCAGACTGGCCTCAAATCATGATTCTTCCTTTCTTGGCCTCCCACTTATCTAGGATTACAGGCATGAGCCTCCAGTGCCTCGCTTCTTTTTATTTATTCATTTTCTTGATTGATTGATGACAGATGAACAAATAATAAGTAGTAGAGGTGTTAAACAGATGATATATAAATAGATAATATATATCACACAGAGAGAGAAAGAGAGAAGAAATTCACATGGATGTCCACTCTTTGTTTGACACTTGATTCTCCCTTCGAACTTTTCTTTCTCCTCTTCTCTCCTTCCCCAGCAAGGGGGGGGGGGGGGGAGGGCTGCTTCCTCAACTTAGTCACCAAAATTTCTCTGCTAGCAGAGAAAATATGGCTATGGGGAAGCAAGGGCCTCACTCAACGCTGCCTTCAGTAAGCTGAAATGTCTTTGAAGTCTGCCTCCCATTCAACTTAAAAAATTCATGTGAATTCTGCTATCTCCTCCTTATTATTTCCATGTTCATTTTAATATAAAAGCATGTGTCTTCCTCACTAATCTTCCAGCTAAATTGGCACTGCTGGAAGAGATGCTGTTTTTCATCCTGTGCCTGTTAGCTGCCTGACAGAGTTGAGTCTGTCATCTCCCATGCAGCGAAGGAGCTAGGTGATTAGAACTTGCTGCCTAGCTCCTAAATGACCTATCTGTCTGGGCCATGCAATGGCAGGAGAGGGCAGGGCACAAACAGATCCTGAACTATAACCAGGGTGGTTCCATCCAAAATAATCCCAGTGACTTATACCAGCCAACCGAAATGACAGCACTAAAGCAGATGACTGGGCCTGCCAGACCTGGAGTTAACACTTTAGTTGCTTGGCTATTTCTTAGGAAATAGTCTAGAAGTACAGAGTGTTCGTGGAAGGAGGACTCAGGAGGCTCTCAGAAAGGGTTGCTTATCACCAGGTGCTAAGTGCTTGCACCTGTAAACCTAGCTACTCAGGAGGCTGAGAACTGAGGATCGTAGGTGGAAGCCAGCCCAGACAGGAAAGTCTGTGAAGTTCTTATCTCTGATTAACCAGCAAACAACTGGAAGTAGAGGTGTGGCTCAAGTGGTTTAGTAGCCAACCATGAGCCAAAAAGCTAAGAGATGGCACCCAGGCTCTGAGTTCAAGCGCCAGTACCAATACACACACACACACACACACACACACACACACACACATACACACACACACACAGAGTCTCTCTCTGACTAATGGCAATGAATTCAAAGGCAAAGACCTGTGTCTTGCCCATTTTTCCATTGCCATGGTTTAGTGCCAAGGATTAAGCGTTGATGGAATTAATTGCTCTGAAGGGAAAATAAATGCCCACTGGGTTTGACGGCTGTTTCTGGGGGAAGAAGATGAAAGTTGTATCTGAATGCTCTCTGCCCAGGACTGCAAGTCTGTGTTTCCCCAAAACAACAGAACTTATAGGAAGAGCTCAGCAGTGGGATTTACCAGCCAGCTTATCTTTTCCTCTCTCCCTGTCACCTCCACATTTGCTATAAATAATACCTCCAGGCTAAAAGTACCAATTGAGCCAGTGGCTCATGCCTGTAATCCTAGCTACTCAGGAGACTGAGATCTGAGGATCACAGTTTGAAGCCAGATAAGGTAGGAAAATCTAAGAGACTTTTATCTCCAATTAACCAGCAAAAAAGGCAGAAGTGGAGATATGGCTTAACTGGAGCACTAGCCTTGAGCAAAACAAGCTAGAGGTAGCCAGGTGCCAGTGGCTCAATCCTAGCTCCTCAGAAAGCTTAAGATCTGAGAATCTCAGTTCGAAGCCAGCCCAGGCAGAAAAGTCTGTGAGACTCTTATCTCTAATAAACTACTCAGAAAAAAGGCAGACGTAACACTGTGGCTCAAGTGGTAGAGCACTAGCCTTGAGCTCAAAGAGGCTCAGGGACCGCTCCAAGCCCCAGGACTGGCACCAATAAGTAAATAAAAGTAAAAACAGAATATGCTAGTCACCCATCTCGCCATAGCATTGCAAGGTTGATCAAATACGTGTTCTTGTTTTGTTTTGCTTTTCTCTTCTCTTAGGGTTAAGTAATATCATTGGCATCATAGTTTACATCTCAGCCAATGCAGGAGACCCCGGGCAACGTGACTCTAAGAAAAGCTATTCCTACGGCTGGTCCTTCTACTTCGGAGCCTTCTCATTCATCATTGCCGAGATCGTCGGGGTGGTAGCCGTGCACATCTACATTGAGAAACATCAGCAGTTACGTGCCAAATCCCACTCCGAGCTCCTGAAGAAATCCACCTTCGCCCGCCTTCCACCCTACAGGTACCGATTCCGGAGAAGGTCAAGTTCTCGTTCGACTGAGCCTAGGTCCCGAGATCTGTCCCCGATCAGCAAAGGCTTCCACACCATCCCTTCTACTGACATCTCCATGTTCACCCTCTCCCGGGACCCCTCAAAGATCACCATGGGGACCCTCCTCAACTCGGATCGGGACCACGCTTTTCTACAGTTCCACAACTCCACACCCAAAGAGTTCAAAGAGTCTTTGCATAATAATCCAGCTAACAGACGCACCACGCCTGTCTGAGCTGATCTCTGACCTCTGCCCACCTCCCACACCTCTCACTCCACACCTAGCCCAGTCTTGAGGGGGAGGGGGGATTGGAAAGGAGGGGGGCAGGAAAGTGTCCACAGAGATCTCTCTAAGGTTGCATGGCATGTGATGGTATATCCATCTTACAAAGAAGAAAAATGAATGGACTCAAGCCTTCCCCCCCACCCATCCCTCAGTCTCCCATGTCCCGACCTATCCTCTGTGCCGATTTCTAGTGTCATTCCTCATGTGTGTCTGTCTGTATCTGTGTCCTCTTTTCCTTTGGGAAGCACCTCCACGTTCTTCTTCCCGCCTTGGAAGGGGACGTGTCTCAGAGTCACAGGTGGTGGCCTGAGGGAGGCAGAGTTTTGTCAAAATCGCCATCAGATGGGCATCGTTGTACTGTTATTTTATTTTCCCCCCCATTGTGTTCACCCCATGCCTTCTCCCGGTGGCCAACCACCCAGGTGGCCCCTTGAGGGAGGTAGTTCACCTTCTCCGTGTTAGAAAAACTTGACCAGAAATCAAAGATCTCCGAGCCCTGAAGCAGTTAATGTAATAAGCACTCATGTTATTAAAGGTTTTGCCTTGTCACCAAAGCAGCTGGAAATGTTTTTGGTTTTTTGTCTGGGTATTTCCTACACTCATCCACTCCCCTGACTGCCAGACCAACTCCATTCTCTCTTTCACACTCTAGCCAACAGGAAGGCCCCCCCCCCCATTTGCCCTCTTAAAGCCAATTAAGCTGTGTCCCCATCGGCACCCACGGAGGCTGGCTACCTGGACAGTGTTCACCACCCAGGTCTGGAACACACTAGGTCTAAGGGCTGAGTCACCTGAGCTTCAAAGCCTTGGTCTATCACCTTTAAAATGGAACACAAAGCCGGGCACCAGTGGCTCACATCTGTAATCCTACTAGTTACTCAGGAGCCTGAGGTCTGAGGATCACAGTTCAAAGCCAGCCCCAGTCAGGAGTGTCCCTGAGATTCTTATCTCCAATCAACTACCCAAAAAGCCCAAAGCAGAGCTGTGGTTTGAGTGGGAAAGCAATGAGCCTTGAGCAAAAGAAGCTCAGGGACGGCAGCCAGACCCTGAGTTCAAACTCTAGAAGCAGCGCGGGCGCACGTGCGCACACACACACACAAATAAATAAATACACACACATATATATACATACATAAAATGGAACACAATAATCAGTGACTTCCCCGTAGCAATGTAAGACTTAAATAAAAATCCACATCGAAAATGAGTAACACATTATAAAGAAGCATATTTTGTTCCTGGGGCTGGAAGTTAGGGCCTGGGCACTCTCCCTGAGCTGTTTTGCTCAGGGCTGGGTTCTCTACTACATAAGTCACATGTCTACTTCTGGCTTTTCGGTGGTTCATTGGAGATAAGAATCCCATGGGTTTTCCCTGCCCAGACTCACTTTGAATTACAATCCTCAGACTTCAACCTCCTGAGTGGCATGGATTACAGGTGTGAGCCACACTGCTAGAACCAATATATTTTTTTAAGGTATTAGATGGATTCTGGCAGAGAGAATAGTGCATTGTTATTCTTCTTGCACTGCTCTAACAAAATACCACAGGCTACATGGTTTGCTCCACAGACATGTATTTCTTACTATCCTGGAGACCGGGGAGTCCAAAAGCAAGAGATTAACAATTTTGGTTATGGGTAAAGACCTTCTTCCTGGCGTAGACAATTGTCTTCTTGTACTTTCATTGGCTGCAAAGTCTTCTTTCTCTTTTTAGAAAGCAAACAGAAGGGCTGGGAAGGTGTCTCAGTGGTAGAGTGCTTGCCTTGCATGCCTGAGGCCCTGGGTTTGATTCCTCAGCACCACATAAGCAGAAAAAGCTGCAAGTGGCGCTTTGGCTCAAGTGGTAGAGCACTAGCCTTGAGCTGAAGAGCTGAGGGACAGCGCCCAGGCCCAGAGTTCAGGGCCCACAACTGACAAAAAAAAGAAAAAGGAAGGAAGAAAGAAAGAAAGAGAGAGAGAGAAAGAAAGAAAGAAAGAAAGAAAGAAAGAAAGAAAGAAAGAAAGAAAGAAAGAAAGAAAGAAAGAAAGAAAGAAAGAAAGAAAGAAAGAAAGAAAGCAAACAGAAGTCAGGCACCTACAGCTCACACCTGTAATCCAGGCTACTCAGGAGTCTGAGATCTGAGGGTCACAGTTCAGAGCCATCCTGGCAGGAAAGTCTGTGAGACTCTTATCTCCAATTAGCTTCCAAAACAGCTGAAAGTGGAGCTGCAACTGAAGTGGTGGAGCACCAGCCTTGAGCAAAAAAATGTTAAGGAACAATTCCTAGGCTCTGAGTTCAAGCCCCAGTACCAGCATACACACACATACAAAAGCAAACTGATGTCCCGGAGGGAGGGGGAGGGAGCATTTTACCTGTATGACCTCATCTAACCCTAAAGACCTCCTAAGAACCCACCTCTGAGTATGTGTACCACCTCATTGGGGTTTGGAGTTTGAGGGGATAAAGGACTCAGTTCCATCCCTACCAAGCTAAAGGATAGTATTCTTCATGGGGGGGAGGGAGGAGACATTCCCCAGGGCTCTGGGGGCTGTGGGAGGAGCTAGCAGAAGGGCAGTCAAATGGGTATTCAGAATGAGAGCTATGCCTCTACCCTCCTGTCCTGCCAATAGTGATTTGCCCGATCACTTTGGGAATGTAGGCAAGTACCTGGCACTTTCAAAAAGCCCCAGAGGGGTGTGACACTAAGAGTTCACACTTGCCCAGAGAAGCCACTTGCTGCCACAATCATGAAAATCACTCACCCTCCCAGATCCTTCATGAAGACCATATCACCCACCTCCTCATCCTCCACGAGGAAAGCAAAGCAACAGAGGTGACCCGACACACCCAGACCTTGTCTTCATCATGAGCTTCAGGTCCCAGGAAACTAGTATCCTGCCCCACGCTCAGTAAACTTCATTCCAAAGTGCCCAGAACAATTCATCTTGCTTAACACTTTAGACTGATGGCAGGAAACTGGGTCTCGGTGGCTCGTGCCTGTAATCCTAGCTACTCAGAAAGCTGAGATCTGAGGAGCCTGCTCAGGTAGAAATTTCAAAAAGGTGACATGTGGTAAGGCGCCAGCCTTGAGTGAAAAGAAAAAAAAAAGCAAGAACAAGAAGTCCAGAGTTCAAGCCCTACTATTGACATACCAAAAAAGAAAGAAAGGCTAGTTGTTTGAAAGTATGAAATGGCTCTTGTACATATCAGATTGTCTTACTTCATCCTCAAGGCAACCTCTGGTAATAGGAATTACTTTCTAATAGTAACTTGAGGGCCAATGATCAAAGCTCCATTTCTTTCCAAGCTTTTGCTTCCTGTGTGGAGCAGCTCCTCTACGGATCTAGCATCTTCAGACCCCAGCACCCAACTACAACTTTTGCCACATTTTTCATGTCTACAATTCTTAGGGCATACCATTTACATCGATCATTTACCTGATTTTCTTTTCCTTTCAACGGACTCACTGTTTTACTTTCAACAAATGCATTCTGAAGAATAATTTTTCTGGGCACCAGTAGCTCCTACCTGTCATCCTAAAATGAGATCTGATGATCATGATTTGAAATTAGCATGGGAAAACACATCTGTGAGACACTTATCTCCAATTAACCAGCAAAAAGCCAAAATGGGAGGTGTGACTCAAGTGGAAGAGTGCCACCCTTGAGTGGAAAAAGCCAAGCAAGAGGGTGAGGCCCTGAGTTCAAGTACCAGTACTGCCAAAAAGAAAAAGAGAGGAAAAAGAAAGAGAAAGGAAGAAAAAAGGAGAGAAAGAGAAGAGAGGGAAGGAGGGAGGGAAGGAAGGAAGGAAGGAAGGAAGGAAGGAAGGAAGGAAGGAAGGAAGGAAGGAAGGAAGGAAAGGAGGGAGGGAGGGAGGGAGGAAAAGGAAGGAAGGAAATGAGGAAAGGAAGGGAAGGAAGGAAAAAGAAAGAAACGAAGGAAGGAAGGAAGAAAGGAAGGAAGGAAGGGAAGGGAGGAAGTGAGGGAGAGAGGGAGAGAGGAAAAAGAAAGAAACAAAGGAAGGAAGGAAGGAAGCAAGCAAGCAAAGATAATTTCATAGAATCACTACTATTAAAAATGAAAACTATGCTGGGAAGGTGGCTCAGTGGTAGAGCGCTTGTCTTGCACGCATGAGGCCCTGGGTTCCATTCTTCAGTACCACATAAGCAGAAAAGGCCAGAAGTGGTGCTGTGGCTCAAATGGTAGAGCACTAGCCTGAGCACAAAGAGGCTCAGGGTCAGCACCCAGGCCCTGAGTTCAAAACCCACTACCAACAACAGCAACAACAACAACAATAATAACATTTTAGTCTAGCTGTTGCTGGTCCTGAGCTGTAGGCCTCACCCCTTTCAACTGCTCTTTGTTACCACAGTCCCACCAATGGCAGCCCTTGCCCACTGCCATGGGAGACCCTGTGACATCAAGCCAGCTCCGCCCCCCTCTTGGGGAAAAATGACAGCCCCACCATGGGGATGGAAGGATCTGAGAGCCAGAGCAGAGAGGAGACTCAGAGAGGAGGAAGAGGCAGCTCCCACCATCCCTGGGGAATTGGCTAGAAGCAAGGAATATTGGTTGCTGATCCAGGATGAGAAGAGCCCCAGGGCCTGCCTAGTTGGGTACTGGCCCTAGAGGCCAGGTGCCAAAGCCCTCTGCAAAGACTAGAGAGCTAGAAGATGGCCAGAGACCATCCAGGTCTGTGCCCTGCAAAGCTTTGGCACTGGAGACCTCAGGAGACCTTTGCTCAAAGCCTGCTAAGCTGGACCCAACTGGCTAGCATCCCAGGAATATGAACATTTCCCCACCGCACTCCAGGATCCTAGCCACTCCTCGTCATTCCAGTCCCCATGAAGAATATGTACACACACCAAGCCACCATCCTGTGTCCCAAACTCTGTGCCATGAACCTCATTTAGTTTATCCAAGTTAGTTTTATCTATTATTAGATCCATCAGATAGAAACATAGGATTAGACAGCAAAGCAGAAACACAAATTTCAGCCAGCCCCTGAGCATGCCTGGTCACACTTCGCCCATGCTTGGCTCCATCCATGGAGACATGTCCATCTCCTGCTCTAACACAGCTCCCTTTCCCAGACCACTCATTTCTGGAAAAGCAGCAGCCTCTGCTGATGTTAAAACCAGAGCTCTTTCTTGTCTTTCTCTCATACCGACTTAATGTTCCACCCCAGA
Organism: Dipodomys spectabilis; assembly: GCF_019054845.1. NCBI lineage: Eukaryota > Metazoa > Chordata > Mammalia > Rodentia > Heteromyidae > Dipodomys > Dipodomys spectabilis. The sequence continues at coordinate 4,018,498 of NW_024870804.1, forward strand.
ACTGGTCTTGGGTCAAATCAAAGCCTCTCATTTCTGGAGAAGAAACGTAGATGGGCCAAGCATTCAGGCACTGAGTGTCCCTTCTTAGAGACACTCACTCTGAAAGAAAGGGGTTTGTGTGTGTGTGTGTGTGTGTGTGTGTGTGTGTGTGTTGTTTTGTTTTTGTGCTGGTCCTGGGGCTTGAACTCAGGGCCTGGGAACTGTTTCTGAGCTTTTGTGCTCAAGGCTGTCACTCTACTACTTCCAGCTTTAGGGTGATTAATTGGAGATAAGAGTCTTGTGGATTTTCCTACCAAGTCTGATTTCAAACCTTGATCCTCGGCCTCCTGAGTTGCTAGGCTTGAGCCACCAGTGCCCAGCAAATATTATTATTGTTGTTGTTGTTGTTGCTATTATCTTTAGGTAGTTGTACAAAGGAATTTCCATCATCATGCCAGTGTATGAGTACAATGAATTGTTTTTTGTCCGTTGTGGGGCTTGAACTCTGGGTCTGGGCATTGTCCCTCAGCTCTTCAGCTCAAAGCTGGCACTTTACCATTTGAGCCATAGCACCACTTCCAGTTTTCTGGCGGTTTATTGGAGATAAGAGTCTCACAGTGTAACTGTAACCCCTCTGTACAATAGTTTTACAATAAAAAAAATTAAAGAAAATAATAAATAAATAATACTGACATCTTTAGGTACAAGAGTGGACAATTTCTCCTGAACCCCCATTTTCAATGTGCTCAAATAACATACTCATGTTATTTGAGAAATATGTGACGGTAGAGGATACCTGTTCTTTTTCCTTTGTTCAATGAGTAATAAAGCTGGAGTGTGAACAAGCACAGTCAGGAAAAAAAAAAACAAAAGAGTCTCATGGACCTTCCTGCCCGAGGTGGCTTTGAACCATGATGCTCAGATCTCAGCCTCCTGAGTAGCTAGGATGACAGGCATGAGCCACTGGCACCCAGCTACAATACATCTTGATCCATGTCATCCCCACCTCTCCCAACCCCGCCCATCCCCTTGAGTTCCCTCATTCCATTTTCATATATGTACATTGAATATTAGGATTGCATTCTCTCACTCCACCTCTCTCCATTTGTCAGCCCTTTTTCACTGGATACTAATTCCCTCAAAAACAAAACACGTATTCCACCTTCCAGATACTCATTTTGTTAAACTGTAAGTTAATTGTTCAAAGAAGTGAACACCATTAGAGCTAACTTCTTGTGGGGAGAAAGCATTTAGAAACACCAATTTCCAACCTTCACACTAGAGCTTCTTATTTAATTGGGCTGGCCGGAGTGAGCGGGACTTCAGAAATCACCAACCAGTAGTTTGATCAAATCCGATTCCCATTTTTATCTGGCTGGCCCGATAAAAAATTGAAAACTTAAAACGAGAGAGCGAATGAGGCCAAATATTAACAATGGACGCAGGTTGGTAGAGAGAACGTGAGAACTCTTCCTACTGTTCCTGTGATTGTGAGGGTTTTTTTTCTCCTCCAGATTGAAATTATTATCAAAATAAAAAGGTACCCAAAGGGGGGAAATGGGGACGTTTACATAAAAGCCAGGCTTTGGGGACTTCCCTGGAAAATCAGGAAAACTGGCTTGTGTATTCCTAGAGAAACTGTCAATCAAGTCTGAGAAGGAAGCCGGGACAGATTCCTCAGCTCATGCCAGCGAGCCTGGGCCTGGCCCACCTGGTAGATTGTTTGCTAGAGCTCAGGGGAGACTTAGTTCAGCAGGCTTCAGAATCATTTCTGATGTTTTTTAAAGGATTTTTTTTTCTTGTTTTCATTTCCACCTCTGGAACCTGAAGTCTGAGGATCAAGGTTTGAACCTAGCTGGGGCAGACAAATTCCAGAAACTCTATTCCCTCATTAGATACTGGATATTGTCCCTTAGATTTGTCACTCTACCGCTTGAGCCACACCTCCACTTCTGGCTTTGTGGTAATTAATTGAAGATAAGAGTCTCCTTGGCTTTCCCGGCCAGACTGGCTTTATTTATCTATTTTTAATCCAGAATTCGTATCTTTATTATATGACTGCACTTTTAGTTCATTCATATGAGTCTGTCATCTAACTCTATGTTTCCTTATTATCTACATATTTTATAATTATATTTCCTCTCTTTCTTACCTTCTTTTGGATTAAATATTTTATTACTGATTTACCTCCTTTGTTTTTTTCTTAGTATCTTTATTTTATTTTACTTTATTTCATTTTAGTTATTTATTTGCCACTCCTGGGGCTTGAACTCAAGGCCTGGATACTGTCTCTGAGCCTCTCAATGCTCAAAGCTAATGCTCTACTACCTGAGCCACAGTGCCACCTCAGGCTTTTTCTGAGAAGTTTATTGGAGATAAGAGTCTCCTGCCCTGGCTTTGTATCACAGTCCTCAGATCTCAGTCTCCTAAGTAGCTAGGATTATAGGTATGAGCCACTGGCATCTGGTTTAATATTTTTATCATCTTGAAGTAGTTGTACAAAGGAGTTACCATTCACCAAAGCAGTTCATAAATGTCACATATCTTGGTCAATGCCACCCCTTTGAACATTCCTGCCCACCCCTTCTCTCATCTCAAATTTAGGTATGCATTGAATTCTTTGCCATTTAACAAAATTATGTATGTGTGCAACACATCTTGATCTGTGGCATCACGTAATTATCTTCTCTACCCTTAAATCTACCCCTTCCCCTATTTTCTCAGTTCTGTGGTATATACAATGAATTCTTGCCTGCATTTTCTCCCCTTCATTTTTCTACCCCTCTCCCCTTGACCCCACCCTCCCCTCTTGCAAGTACTCATTTCCTGGTACTAATTCTGTTGGGCTTTGGCTTAGTCTTCTTAAAGAATTATGCTATTTTCACTCTCCCTAGGCTGGCTTTAAACCGCAGTGCTCAGATCTCAGCCTCCTGAGTAGCTAAGATTACAGTTATGAGCCATCAGCACTCAGCAGAAGTCCTTTAAATTTTTATTCATCTCTTCCACCCTCTAAGTATAGCTTGGATTATTTTGGGCCCACATTGAAGATCAACCTGGCAACTCCTCACCCACTCACAAAGCCTGGTGAGATTTCCCTGCGGCTCCACACCAGCGCCGGCAGCTTGGTATTTCTCTCCCTGGAACAGCGCAGTGGCATCAGCAAACATGGAACCATCAGCACTCACACCTCCAGATCACGCAGGCAAATGCCAGATAAGACCAGTCCCAGCACCACCCCCTGCCACCCTCCATTCATTCATTCATTCATTCATTCAGGAACTCATGTACAGCCTCGCTGGTGCACCAGTGACTCAGGAACTACTCAGGAGCCTGAGATCTGAGGATCACGATTTGAACCTAGCTGGGGCAGACAAACTCCAGAAACTCTAATCTCCCATTAATCAGCAAAAGAGTTGCAAGTAGAGACCTGTGGCTCAAGAGGTAGAGCACCAGCCATAGGAGAAAAGAGAAAAAGGGGAGAGGGAAAAAGAGAAGAGGAGATGAGGGGTGGGAAGGAAAGGGGAGAGGAGGGGAGGATCATAGCTAACTAAAGCACTAGAATTTAGTGTGTGGCAGGACTACCCAAGAGGAATACTGTTGACATTGGAGGCTCAGTAAGTATTGTGTCCCATGTATACTGGAGTGTTTAGCAACACCCCCCCCCCCCCAGCTTCTATCCACCAGGTGCCAGTAGCACAACTCCCCTCCCCCACCAGGTTATGATAACTGAAAATGTCTCCTGCCCTTAGCAAGCGTTTCCTGGACTGGGAAGGCAGAAGTTCCTCCCCAGTGGGAAGCCAGGTACAGACATGGAGAAATTGGAGAAGCCGCAAGAAAGTTGGCAATGCAAGTGCTGGTCCCAGGACTCCAGACAGCAAGAATTAAAAGACTGCGCTTGCATCCTGGCTGCTCCATTTACTGGATGAATGGCTTACGCTCCCTGTGCTTTCAGTCTCCTGGTCTCTCAAATGGGATGATCAGGATGGAATGGATAATGTGCTGGGAATAAACAAGCTTCGTGTTAGCTGTCCACCCCTGTGACAGAACACCTGAGCAAAGCAACCTAAAGCAAGAATGGTGTCCATTAGCTCATGGTTGTGGAGGGCCCACCCCATGTCCCCAGGATGCCATGCTTCTATGTTGAAGAAGGAGATCATGGTGGAGAGCATCATGGCTTAAGACCAGAGCTGCTCATTTCATGACCTCTAGAACGAAAGAACAAGAAGAAAAAGGGAGCAAAAGGGAGGAGAGAAGCAGAGACAGATGGGAAGAGGGAGGGGGGAAAGAGAGAGGGACAGAGATGCCAAAGCATAAAATATACGTTTCAAAAAGATACTTTCAAGGCTGGGCATGGTGGCTCATGCCTGTAATCTTAGCTACTCAGGAGGCTGAGATCAGAGGATCGAGGGTCAAAACCAGCCGGAGCAGGAAGGCCATGAGAATCTTATCTCCGATAAACCACTCACAAAACAGGAAGTAGCGCTGCGGCTCAAGTGGTAAAGCGCTAGTCTTTAGCTGAATAGCTGAGGGACAGCGTCCAGGCCCAGAGTTCAACCCCAAGACCAACAACAACAACAACAACAAAAGATACTTTCAGTCAGATATCAGTAGCACACACCTATAATCCTAGCTACTCAGGGGGCTGAGATAAGAAGATTATCAATTGAAGCCAGTCTCCGATGGAAAGTCCAAGAGACTCTTAAACAGAAAAGAAAAAAATACCCTGGAAGTGGAGCTGTGACTTAAGTGGTAGAGCACTAGCCTTGAGAAAACAAAATACTCAGGGACAGTACCCAGATTCTGAGTTCAAGCCCAAAGATGAGCACAAAAAGAAAAGAAAAAAAAAAAAAAGATAATTTCAGCCTGACACTAGTGGCTCCACCTATAATACTAGCTACTCAGGAGGCCGAGATCTGAGGATCACTATGCAAAGCTAGCCTGGGCAGACTGTTGAATCTCAATTCCTACAAATATGACCACCAACTCAGATAAAAGGGCAAGGAGTTTTTATCAGCCCCATGGCAACTACTCCCCACTAATCAGGTAGTAAAGTGCAGTGCAGAGCTTTCAACAGGGTTTTTTAAGGGAAAAGCCACACTCAGGTGGTGGTATAGTTGATAGCAAGCAGGTTTGCAGAGGCAAAACTAGCAGCTAATAATTACAGGTAACAATTACGGTCCCAATAAACAAAGCAATAAGTCATGGAAGCAAAGACCACATTACAGATTCTCCTTTTGTTTGATTCCCGATAAGGGTTTAGCTGATATTTATCAGAACACATTCCAAGCTTCTTACTTATCAAATGTAGGACCAGACCACCTTCTAGGTTTCCAGGTTCTTTTCTGAATTTTACTGTTATTTACCGAAATCCAGTAACACTGTGTTTAACTTGTTTAACTCTCTAATTTACTTTGAGTCTCTACCTCTGGAATTTCCCTTTAATAACTAACTTGGAATTTCTCTCTTCAGAGAGGTTCTGCCTTTAATGTTTTGCCCTATTTTTAATAATCAATAATTTTGTTCTGTCTCTGATTTTGCATTTTACACAGACAAATCCATAAGACTCTTCTCTCCAATTAACCACCAAAAAGCCAAAAACGGAGCATGTAGCTCAAGTAGTAGAGCACTAGCCTTGAGCACAAAGGTGCTCAGAGACAGTGCCAAGGCCCTAAATTCAAACCCCAGGGCCAGAAAAAGAAAGAATAAAAAGAAAAAAAAAAGCTAAGGGACAGTGCCCAGGCCCTGAGTTCAAGCACACACCCAGCACACACACACTGATATTTCCAATGACCTAATTTCTACCCAACCAAGTTCCACCTTCTAAAATTTCCACCACCATCCACTAACCCCTTCAGCGATGAACCCATCAATGGATTAATCCATTCAGGAGATCAGAACCATCATCAGCCAGTCACTTCCCAAAGGCCTCTGTACACTGCAGCTTTGTAGACCAAAGCTTCTCCATGTGGACTTTTGAGGACATTTCAGATCCCAATCACAGCCTTCCTCCCCCCCCCCCCCCCACCCCCGGCCCTCCCATTCCAGCACGGTGAGCTCTGCTGATTCTGCTGATGAGGTCCCACTGCAGGAAATCAAAGCTGATGGAGGCCTCCCTCCACAGCGTCCTCACGGTGACAGGGATTAATACAGCTTTTCGTGTTTCTCCCTGCAAATGAGACAATCATTCCTTTGTATACATCATAGATCAAAACAAGTCGCCTGCTTCTCCCCAAGGGGAAGGGTGAAGCAGATGAAATCCACCAAACCCCTGAGAAAAGAAAGAAGAGAAACAGTGACACACAGCACAAATGTCTAACAGAAGTAATCACCACAACTGGCTTTATTGACGCAAATGACACCAACGAAGTTCTTAGAATGGTGTCTGGGGCCTATGAACTGCTCAACAAGTATTAGCTGATAACTGCTTAGTAATTCAGCCAGTGTGTATTGAGCACTGTGGTAATCATTTTTCCTATGTCAACATGGCTAGCCTGGAGTGCCCAGGTAATCCATCAGACACTCATATTCGCGATGCTGTGGAAGCATCTTGCGGATGTGATTAGCATCTAAAAACACCTTTTAGTAGAAGGGACTGAGCTCAACGACCTACGTGGGACTGGTATAATCAGTTGTAGGACCTTAAGAGTAGAACGGGGGCTTTCCTAAGTAATTTCCATCTGTGGACAGCAGCATGGGCCTCTTTCTGAGCGCTTCCGGCCTGCCCTGCTAGCCTCCAAAAAACACACAGACCAATCCTTTGAAGTTATTTCCCTTTACAGGCTCGACTCTTAACATCCCTCTTCCTCCCTTCCTTGCCCCATTGCCCAGTTAACAATCCATAGAGGTTCTGTCTTACAAGCTACTCCTGGCATTGACTGTTTGTTCTCTGACCTCTGACCCTCCTTGCCCCCATGGAAGTTTCCTGGATTGAATCAAGTCCTCTCCTGCTGAGTTTTTCCTCTCTCCTGAGAGTGTCCTGCTTCAAGGTCAGGCAGCTGCTTGTCCTGCACAAGATGCGCTGAGACCTAAAGGACTGAAAGTGGTGGGGAGAAGGGATAGACACTTTGAAATACGTCACTGTGACCACCTGTCACCACTGCCTCTGCCCACTCCTTCTCAACTTCAAAACAGACTCAGGCTGGGCACAGTGGCTGCAGCCTGTAATTACAGCTACATAGGAGGCAGAATGGGGGGAGGGGGAATCACCGGTTGAGCAAAATTAGGGAGAATCCCACTTTCACAATGGCTGGGCATGGTGGTGCACCTGTTATACCAGCTGGGGGGTGAGGTACAATGGCTAGGTGTTGTGGACCTCAGTTGTCATCCCCAGTAACACAGAGAAGGAAACCCAAGTATGAGGAGCACAGCTTAAGTTGGCCTGAGCATAAAGTGAGACCCTACATTGAAAATAACCAATGCAAAAAGGACTGGGGCATGGCTCAAGTGGTAGAGTGTCTGCTTAGAAAGCATGAAATGCTGAGTTCAATCTCCAGCACTGACAAGAAAGAGGAAGGAAGGAAGGAAGGAAGGGAGGGAGGGAGGGAGGGAGAGAGGGAGGGTTAAGATAATGGAGGAGAAAGAAAAGAAACAGGTTGGACTTGATCTTCTACAGGCAAGAACTATTTATTGAACAGCGACGGGCAGCAACCTTCCCACGGGATTGGAGGTTGCACAAGGAGGTGGGATTGGAGTTGGGCTTTTATGGGGTCTGAGCAAGGAAAAAGAGGTTATCAGAATGGCTCTTATTGCTGGGGGAGGTGGGGACTTTGGGTTAGGCCCACAATGGAATGTTGGCTTAGGTGGATTGACCTGCCTGCATCAAGCAGTCTGCAGATGTCTGGTGGAATAGGATGGGGGCAATCTTTCATCTTCCATCTCTAGATACGTAAGAACGTTGGGCCAATAGGGGAGAGGTAAGTCCTTCAGGGAGAGAAGGAAGGAATGGAGGAGGGAAGGATGGAAGGAAGAGGAATGGAAAGGGGAAAGGAGAGGAGAGGAAGGAAGGAAATCTACTGATCTGGGCACTGATGATTCACACCTGTAATCCCAGCTATTCAGCAAACTGAGGTCTGAGGATTGCAGTTCAAAGTTCAAAGCCACCCAGGGCAGGAAAATCTATGTGACTCTTTTTGCCAGTCCTGGGGCTTGAAATCAGGACCTGGGTACTGTCCCTGAGCTTCTTTTGCTCAAGGCGAGCACTCTACCACTTGAGCCACAGTGCCACTTCCAGCACTGTGATATTGGGGATGTGAGGTGATACTGAGGAATTGAACCCAGGGCATCATGCATGCTAGGCAAGCACTCTACCACTAAGCCATGGTCCCAGCCCTGAGTCCTTTTAGTTCCTTGGGTTTGAGTTTCCTGTTCTGTGAGATACTATGGATTCATCAACTCCTTCCCCCCAGAATTTTTTCCACTGAAGGCTCTAAGATAATTTAAAGAAGACAGAATGATGACTTCATAGGCTGATTTTATTAATAAATAAAATAAATAAGCAATCCCCTCCCTAAAGCTTTCTCGGCAAAGGTGTAAAACACCATGAGGTGTTTTAAACAGCCCAGTCCCTCAGTCTTCCTCTCAACCCCCCTTCCCATCTCTTCCTCTCCCTAGCCTCCCCTCCCTACCCCCCATCTAGAATCCCAAATCGACACTCTCACCTCAGATGCAGGGGTGTCATGGAAATCCAGTGCCTTTGAAGTATCTGACTTACCCACATTTTACATATCAAGAGGGAAGGGAAGGATAAATCATTATTGGCAGGAAAGACAGCGGAAATGGCAGAGTGAGTATTCTAAAGCAATTAGTTGGGACAAGACCAGGAATAAAAGAGAAGACATTATGCAAATAGGGCCCTTTCCACCTTGAGAAGATAATGTCTGCTTTGAACACAGAAGCAGGAGTTTAAAGCCGCCCAGTTTATTTCAATCCTGTTTGAATATTAAGCTCCCTCATGATTAATACACCCACCAAGGCCTGGGTAGCACCAGGCCTTTGAAATGTTAACCCTTTCATATTCTTCCCTAATTATTATGTTAGTACTCAGGGCATTTGATCTTAAATGCTTCTCAACGTTGGGATTAGATCTTAATCAGCTCAAAATAACAAGCCAGGTGCTAGTGGCTCAGACTAGTAATCCCAGCTACTCAGAGGGCTGAGATTTGAGAATCATGGTTCAAAGCCAGCCAGGGCAGGCTGAAAACTCTAATTATCCATAAACTCTGCAGGTGCCCAATGGGTAACTCAAAGCGGGACAATAGCTTCACATTTCTGCCTTCATTTTGTGTCTGTTTCCTTTACTACCTTAACCTTTGTCTTGGGACACAGAAAGTGGAACTGTTCAGTAGACAGGGATAAAAAAGTGATGGATGGGGGCTGGGAAGGTGGCTCAATGGTAGAGTGCTTGCCTTGCGTGCATGAGGCCCTGGGTTCAATTCCTCAGCACCACATAAGCAGAAAAAGCTGAAAGTGGGGCTGTGGGTCAAGTGGTAGAGCACTAGCTGAGAGACAGTGCCCAGGCCCAGAGTTCAGGCCTCACGACCAACAACAACAACAAAAAGTGATGGATGTAGTACATGGCCAGTAAAACATGACTCATCATGGCGCTTCTTGTTCCCACAATGCCTTGAGGGCCTGTTCAAATGCTTCTTCTTCCCACAATGCTCTGGGCTCCTGCTCAAACACTTCTTCCCATAATGCCTTGGGTTCCACTCAACCAATGAAAAGAACAGGGGGGTGGGACCTACACAAGCCATCAAGCAATCAAGGCAAAGCCTTGGGAATGAGAGATAGAAGCTGCCATTAGACTCTTCAGGGCCCTTGCTGCTTTCTTTCATGTCTTTCATCTTCAAGTAAACTTACTGTTAGGAAAATGGAGGAGAAAGGATGGAAACAGACTGGACTGGATCTTCCACAGGCTGTCACTGAAGCAGGGCCAAGGGGAAGCAACCTTCCTATGGGATTGGAGGTTATGCAAGGAGGTGGAGAGGAGTTGGACTTTTGTGGAGTCCAAGCTGTTAGGTTTTTAAAAAGAGGTAGCCGAGTAAGAACAGCACCATGCACGTGATATTCAGGTAAGGGGTAGTTTATTCAGTAGACCTGCTGGGACCAGGCAAGGTTGGCACTCCACGTGGCTGGCAAAAGGCCTGGGAAAGAGAGAGCGCTGGGAAAGAGAGAGAAAAGAGCTAGAAAAGAGCAGAGGAGAGAGCTAGAGAAGAGAAGGGAGCTGGTAAAGAGAAGAGAAGGAAAGAGCTGAGAAAGAGCTAGAAAAGAGCAGAGAGTGAGCCTCTGGGCCTGGGCTAGGCCTTATCTAGGGTATGGGCGGAGAAAGATGTGGCCACATCAAATTCAGATGTGACCTCAGCAGATGCAGATGTGACCTCTTCCAGATGTCCCAGTTGCCTAGGTAACGCAGATACTGGGTGGAGACTTTGCTGCGAGGAGGGTGGAGTCTGGTAGCCTTCCAGGAGCGGACCTTACACAAGCCAGTAGGCAGAGGTTACTGAAAAAGCCATTATGCCTAGGGAGGTGTGGGGGGGGGGGGGGGAGCTTTTCAGTTGGCCCCACCATGGAATGTTTGCAGTGAGGCTTCGGTGGATTGCTCAGCCTGAATCAAGCAATCTGCACATATTTGGTGGCTTGCCTGACGTCCATATACATCTGAGATAATAGGGTGGGGTTTAGTCCTTCATAGTCCGTCTTTAGATACAGAAGATTGGGCCGAAAAGGGAGAGGTAAGTCTTTCACTCGGTCTACCTGAAACACTTTTCCTGCCTTTTAATTCTCCAGTGAGTAGAGGAAAGGAATCTGTTCTTCTTGACAGTGTTAAAGCCAGATTGAAACAAGGTTAGACCCCCCACACCCAAATTCCCACATGAAGGTCTGTCAAGTCAACTCACTCTGATAACCAAATAAAGAGACCTGGTGAAGAAATGAGATTTATTCCATGGCAGCCACAGAAAGACAGGATTTGCAGTACAACTTCAGCCATCTTCCAGGGAAAGGCATTTGTCTTAAATAAGGAGAAAGACATTTATCTTAAACTGGGACGATTGATGGATAGGTATAAGAAAGGTTTGACTAGTTAAAATGGCCCCAGGTTAAAGCTGTACAGGTGTGTTAGAGGGGCCAAGGTAGCATCAGGACTTGACGGTCCATTGTCTGAGGATTGTTCAGGTGGAGATTTGTCACAATAATATTCATCAATGGTGTCAGGTGCTGATGGCTTGTGCCTGTCCTAGCTATTCAGGAGGCTGAGATCTGAACACCTTGTTTCAAAGCCTACCCAGGCAGGAAAAATCCATGAGACTCTTATTTCCAATCAGTCAGCAGAAAATCAGAAGTGGAGGTATGGCCGAAGTGGTAGAATGCTAGCCTTGAGCAAAAAAAGCTAAAGGACAGCACACAGGCCCTGAGTTTGAGCACCAGTACCAGCACAGAGAGAGAGAGGGAAAGAGAGAATGAGAGAAAGAGAGAGAGAGAGAAAGACCATATTTACATCTATTATATTATACTGTTAACAATTAATAACTGTTCCATTTTATTAATCTCTTCCTAGGTCTGTTAGAAACCATTTCATAGGAAACATGTATATAGAGGAGGGAAAAAAAGCCCACGGTATATGAAAGCTTTGAAACTCTCTGTAGTTTCAGCCATCTGCTGGGGAGCGGGGGAGTCCTGGTGGGGAGCGGGGGAGTCCTAGAACTACTGCATTTTACTCTCCCAACTCAATGAGACCCTTTAAAAGTAGTTCCTGAATAGTTTGTCTGAAGTCACCAGGAAGTTTCCCCTGTTTGATGCAGACACCCAACTCTCACAACTCCTCCCTTTCCAGAGAATAGAGGGCTGATTTCCTCTGGAGGGGTTCAGAACATCACAACACAAAGGCCTTTTGTGAGTCTGGGGACATTCATCTTCCCAGGTGTGATAAGTGCATCTTCCATTACCTCTCCTGCTCAGGCAGAGAAAAGAGCTCTAATTCTGGCATGGCGTCTGCTAGGTGAACCAAAGCAGGTTATCTTCTGGCAGAGACATGGCTCCCTGGACTCCACATTTTCTGTGTCCTCCCTCCATCTCCCCTACCCCCCTCCCCCACTCCAGTAAAGAGGATAATAGCTAAGTCTTTCACTTACCAATGGGAAATAGATCGAAAATGTGTAAACTAGACGGAAAAGAGAACTGTGCACTTTTGTTTTCTTTCCAATCTGAGTGGAAATGCTTAAGCCTTAAGAAAGTGCATCTCTCTCTTGTCCGCTGAGTTTAGAATGTGAGGTATTATTGGTAGATATTATTACACTATAATTTGGAATCATGTTAATTATTCAGTGTAATGTTCTGTGCTATTGCTTTCTCTCCCCCTGAAGTACTCCACATACTCCTTTCTGAAGCTGGCTCCCCTACTACACCCCCATAATAATAAAGCCCAAGTTCTCCTGGCACCCTGAACATGAAATCATTTGTCTTCTGCTTGTGGGGTTTTTGTTGTTGTTTTTTCATTTTGGGAATGAACTCAAGACCTTGTACTTGTTAGACAGGTTCTCCACCACTTGAGCCAAACTCCTTTTTGCGTGTGTGTGTGTGTGTGTGTGTGTGTGTGTGTGTGTGTGTGTGTGTGCTGGTCCTAGGGCTTAAACAATCAGGGCCTGGGTGTTGTCCCTGAGCTTTTGTGCTCAAGGTTGGCACCCTTAAACCACTTAAGCCACAGTTCCATTTTTGGCTTTTTGGTTGTTAATGGTGATAAGAGTCTCGTGGTCTTTCTTGTTCAGCTTGCTTAGAACCTTGATCCTTAGCTCTCCGCCTCCTGTGTAGCTAGGATTATAGGCATGAGCCACTGGCACTTAGCTTGTTTTTTTTTTTTGGGGGGGGGGAGTTGTTTTGTTTTGTTTCTTACTAGAACTTGAGTTTTATGCTGGGGCTGATGTAGACTGTGATTGTCCTATTCTGACTCCTGTGTAGCTGGATGGCAGCTACACAGCTCTCATTGGTTGAGATGAGGTCGTTTAAAACGTTTTGCCTGAGTTAGCCCCACACTACAATCTTCCTTATCTCTGCCTCCTGAGGGGCTGGGATTACAGGTGTGAGCCACCATGCCTGTCCCGTGCTTTCTGCTGGGAGGGGTGGAAGGAAGACTGAGAATGGTTTCTCCACATGGTAAGAAGGAAGCTTCCTAGACCTGTGAACAGGGGCAGGGGGAACAGGGACAGTAGATTTTTTTTCCCCATTGAAAACCACCTCCATTAGGCCACCTGATACGTGCTGTGTTTTATGACATGACTTTGTCCCTAGAAAAATAATTTGACTTTATTAAGAATCAGTTACAGCTGGGCAGTGGTGGCACATGCCTGTAATCTTAGCTACTCAGGAGGCTGAGATCTGAGGATCGTGGTTGAAAGCCAGCCCAGGCAGGAAAGTCCATGAGACTCTTATCTCCAATAAACAGCCGGAAAACCGGAAGTGGCCCTGTGGCTCAAGTGGTAGAGCACTAGCCTTGAGCTGAAGAGCTGAGGGACAGTGCCCAGGCAGAGTTCAAGCCCCAAGACTGACAAAAAAAAAAAGGATCAGTTACCCCAAATCCAGCTTCCAACTTCATCCACGTGTATTGGAAGTACTATAAGCATTATACCCACCTTTGGTCCTCAGCTCTACCCAGACCTGAGCTCCTCCCAGCCCTGGAGTTCCCGACATACAGCTGGCCCCTCCCTCCACCCAGACCCATCTGAGATCCCATCTACCTCACTTTCTACCCTCAGAACCTGCTGCTACCTAGATAATGGAGGTCGCCATGTGCTCTTACTTCAGGAGAAATGTGGCTCCTCTAATAAACCTTGTAATAATCTTTCTCCTGTGCCTGCCTGCCTCCTTGTGGTCCCCTGGGATGGATGAGATGGATCCTTTCAAGTACCTCTTCTTATCTTCAAAATATTCTCAACTCTGGGTAAACACTAGAACCATCTTGAAAGTTTGAAAAAGAAACAAAACAACAACAAAAACCTTTGCCCTACTTACAAACACTAAAGCTACACATGCTGTATGACCACTGATCCTACTTCTAGGTGTATGCCCAAGAAAAGCAAAAACACTGAAATACACATACAAAATGGTTCCTAGGAGCTTTATACTTACAGCCAAAACAGCGAAAACAGCAACATTTCTATCATCTGTGGGATAGATCAAGAAACAGAAATGTGTTTCTTTGGTGGATTGCAAGATTGCATCTGCTGTGTGCTGTCTGACAGGTTTGAATCTCACATTCAGTTTCAGAGAATCTGATTTATCTGTCCTTCAGGGGGACCCAGAGAGAGAAGGAGTGGGGGAGGAGGGAAGGAGGCAGAGACAGACAGAGACAGACAGACAGACAGAGACAGAGAAAGAAAGAGAGGTTCTTGGAGTCTGGAAAATTTGGGAAACCAAACCATATGAAAGGAAGGAGGGTCAGATGGCTTCTTTGACTGTGTGAATTCTGCACACGCAGGACAGTCTGGCCATCCAGACCTGGTCTTAAAGACTAAGAGAAAGCTCTTGTTCCCCCAGAACCAAATCTGATCACCAGCTGGTTATTGAGGCAAAAACAAAAAGAACTGAAGGAAGAAAGTGATCAGAATGGTGCCAGCTTCCTCCTGTGAAACTTTCCTGCTGCATGGGAAGGAAGTGAGTCCCAAAGAGAGAAAGTGGTCTATATGGGCCAGGGCTGCCAGGTAGAACTATCGTGGGAGACTGTAAAATCCTGATGCATAGGCTGTACTGCAAACCAATTAGAATGGAATCTCTGGAATGGAACCCAGACATCAGCATCCTTTTGTCTCTGTCTCTCTCTCCTTCTACTTTGGTTCTAGGAGCTGGCCTTGAGCACGGTAGTCAAGCACAGTACCACTGACCTATATTCCAAATACCCCATCCCTCTTTTATTTTTTATGGTACCAGGGTTTGAGGTGTGTGACCCGGAAGGGAACCAGCACATAGTCCTGAAGGTGGAAGGGTAGGAGGCAGGTGCAGAGGTGCTGGCACCACCATCTAGGATGAATCCAGCTCTTTTTTCTGAAAGCCCCATCCACCACCAGATGTGCTCACTAAGGACCAGCAGTCTGCTACAGGCCTCTCCACCAGCAGCCCTGTGGGCTCAGGCCTGGTCTGAAGGTGACCAGTTCCAAGCTTTTCCCCTGTGCCCAGGCCTCCAGACAGCCAGTGCATGCCTTTCCTTTGATCTGATATTGCCTTTTTTTTTTTTAACCTCCATTTCCCCACTTCCACCTAGAGCAGGACAAGGCTAAATTCTCTAATTCCTGATTTCCTAGCCCTCCTGTAGTTCTGTTTTCCACTTCACCCTGGCTGATGAACCAAAGGAGGACTTGAGGGAGCTTTCAAGGAGGAGGAATGGGCCAAATACCAATGGTGCATACCTGTCATCCTAACTACTAGGAGGTGAGATCTGAGAATCTCAGTTTGAAGCCAGCCCAAGCAGGAAAGTTCATGAGACTTTTACCATCAATTAACCAACAAAAAGCCAGAAAAGGATATGTGACCCAAGTGGTAGAATGCCAGCTATGAGCTAAAGAACTAAGGGACAGTACCCAGGTACTGAATTCAAGCCCTAGTACTGGCATCAAAAAGTAGAGAATATTCTTTGTTTTTATTTGATCAGTGATGATGCAAGGTCTACTTATGTTTCAGATTTTGTCAGTGGCAATGTGGGTGCCAGTGGGAGTAAAAGGGCTTGGGGTGGGGGGTGAATGGGGATGAATATGGTAAAAACAGTTTGTGTGCATGTATAAACATAGAACAATGAACTAGGCGCTGGTGGCTTACACTTGTAATCACAGCTAGTCAGGAGGCTGAGACCTGAGAATCACAGTTTGAAGACAGTCTAGGCAGGAAAGTCTAGGAGACTCATCTCCAGTAAACTACCAAAAAAGAAAAGACAGGAGTGGAACTGTAGCTTAAGTGGTAGAACATTAGCCTTGAGCAAAAAGAAGATCAGAGATAGAGCCCAGGACCAGAGTTCAAGCCTCCGGACCAGCAAAAATAACAACAATAAACAAACAAACAATTAAATCTGTTGGAATTCTGTGGGAAGCAGGGTAGAGAGAATGATGAAGCTCATCAGGCTATATTGTATTCATGTATTCAAATGTTACAAAGAAACCCCTCCCCCTTGTACAATTAATGTATACTAAGAAAAACATACACAAAAATTTCACTGGTGCCTCATGCCTCTTAATCCTAGGTACTCAGGAGGCTGAGTTCCAGCCCCAACAGGAAAGTGTGTGAGACTCTTATCTCCAATTAACCACCAGGAACCCAGAAATGATGTTTAAGCTCAAAGTGATAGAGCACTAGCCTTGAGTGACAGGGACAGCACCCAGGCCCTGAGTTCAAGCCCCACGACTGACAAACAAAAATTTTTTTTCTTAAAAATCATCAAATTTAGCCAGGCATGGGGGTACCGGAGCCTAAGAGAGTCAAGCAGTCTGTAGATGGGAGGACCAAGATTCATAGGCTATCCTGAGCTATGAGACCTCAGTCTCAGAAGAAAAAAAAGGCAAAAATACAAACACAAACTGATCTCATTTTTTTAATTCAAAATGTGTGAACTTTATCATTCATATCTTACATCTCAAAACTTTTTTTTTTTTTTTTTTGGTCAGTCATGGGGCTTGAACTCTGGGCCTGGGCGCCATCTCTCAGCTCTTCAGCTCAAGGCTAGCGCTCTGCCACTTGAGCCACAGGGCCACTTCCGGTTTTTTGGCCATTTATTGGAGATAAGAGTCTCATGGACTTTCCTGTCTGGGCTAGATTTGAGACGTGATCCTCAGATCTCAGCCTCCTGAGTAGCTAGGATTTTAGGTATAAGCCACTGGCGCCCTGCTCAATATTTTTATTTTTAAAGGCATGATCACATACAACCTCATCAGATAAATAAAGCATAGTACCAACAAAAAAATGGAGTGCAAGTCACCTCTGTCACCTGCATAGCCTGTTATGGTCTTCCATAACAGAACGTCCTCATTGGCTGCTCCACTGTTCTGCATACGAAATAGTCCTTCAAAGAGCTGCTCTGCCTGCTGGCTTTGACAATGAGACATCATGATTACAAATGGCTTCAGACTGGAGAGAGAGAGAGAGATCTTTGGTCTTCATTAAGGTTTATTTGTGACTGTTCTAATGGTGGTTTCTCAGAGAAGAAAAAGAATGCCGATGGTAATTAGGCCCTCCTAATTGCCATAGACACTGATTGCCTGTATTAAAGCCATTTGAGGAAGTGTAGCAATTAAAGCTTCGGGGAAATATTTAAAAAACAAAGTGAAAAGAGGCCTCATAGTGCAAGGACGCAGAGGGGCAGCCAGGAGCTCCTGGCCAGCTGGAGTGGACCCTTGGCAAACCCCAGACGTCTGGGCAGAGTCCCCCCGCCTTGGAGGATGGCCATGACAGTTTGAGGAGGAAGAGGTGAATTTCTTCCTAGTGATTCTGTAAGCCTGGTAGTGAATCTAGCCACAAGAAAGATATTAGGAAAGGAAACACGAGCCAGGCACTGGTGGCTCACGCCTGTAATCCCAGCTACCAGGAGGCTGAGCTCTGAGGCTCTCAGCTCAAAGCCAGCCCAGGCAGGCTGAGACTCTTATCTCCAATGAACCAGCAAAAAGCCAGAAGTGGAGCTGTGACTCAAGTGGCAGAGAGCTAGCCCTGAGCATAAAAATGAAAGCAAGTGAGAGAAAGAAAGAAAGAAAGAAAGAAAGGAAGGAAGGAAGGAAGGAAGGAAGGAAGGAAGGAAGGAAGGAAGGAAGGAAGGAAGGAAGGAAGGGAGAAGGAAAGAAAGAAAGAAAGAAAGAAAGAAAGAAAGAAAGAAAGAAAGAAAGAAAGAAAGAAAGGAAGGAAGGAAGGAAGGAAGGAAGGAAGGAAGGAAGGAAGGAAGGAAGGAGAGAGAGAGAAAGAGAGAGAGGAAAGAGAGAAAGAAAGAAAGAGAAAGAGGAAAGAAAGAAAGAAAGGAAGGAAGGAAGAGAGAGAAGGAAAGAAAGAAAGAAAGAAAGAGAAAGAGATTAAGAGAGAGAGGGTGCCATGCCACATGGAAGGAAGGAAGGAAGGAAGGAAAAAAGGAAGGAAGGAAGGAAAGGAGGGAGGGAGGCAACACTTTACAAATGTTGCATAATGATATCAATTACTCCAAACATGTATTAGTTGTATATACATGTACACATGAGTCTGTTAAATCCATGGAACAAAGGAACAGCTAAAGTTTTGTTTCCATTGTAAAGATGAAGACATTCAGGAGTGTGTGTGTGCATGCTGGGGCTTGCAGTCAAGGTATGGGCACTGTCCTTTAGCTTTTTTACATAAGGTTGGGCCTCTACCCCTTGAGCCACAGCTCTGCTTCTGGGCTTTTGGTATTTAAGAGTCTCATGGACTTTTCTATTCAGGCTGGTTTTGAACATTGATCCTCAGATCTCAACCAGCTGAGTAACTAGGATTACAGATATGAAGAAAGTAGAAAACATTCCGTGTTAAACACCAAGCACGTAGAAGGCCTCAATTCAAACTCATATTTGTTTGATTCCAAAGTACACACCTAGAACCAACCCATGTCCTCTATCATTCTCAGTGTCTGAACTCTAGATTCCTCCAGCCTCATAGCACCACAGGGAGGCAAGCTTGCTTACAAGCTCACACTGTTCTAAGAAAACAGAGAAGCCACATTTTGAGAGGTTGAATCGGGAGTCTTTATTAAAAGGCTGGCACCTGGAGATGGACTACTGTCCCAAAGATCTGCAGCCCTGCAAATACACTTAACATTGTCAGAAAATTGAGCCATGAGAGCAGGAGAGGAAAAAAAAAAAAAAAAGCAGAAAAACAATACCAACAAACTACATCAGCTCCAATGGAGAGCTGAAGTGGAATGCCAAGGTGATCAGAGCCGAGCCAGGAGACAGGAAACAGAACGAGAACATGGAGACATGTGTAGAGTAATAGAATAATGGCACCTGAACTGGTCCAGGCCTAAATACGGTCAGGTTGGGCGACAGGGTCACAGGGATCTTGAGAGTTCAGAACCCCAAACTGGCAGATCCTGTAACCTTATTGCCCAAGCCTCTACCCCCTGCCCTCTAGGGATTCAGGCATGCCCATCACCTGGGAGGTGGGACTTCCCTGGGTCTAACCAACCCAAACGAATGAATGAACGAAGGTATATTCTTTGGGTTTAAACAGCATGGTTCATCTGCAAATCAAAGGATGGCTTGTCTCACCTCTAAGCCTTGGAAGCCGAGTGGACAGCCCCATCACCTGATTAGGCACCAGGATGGCTATGAAAACAAGGTGACTTCTTTAGACCTCATCTTTCCATTTCCCAGCCCCCTTCAGCTTGTTTCCCTCAAGAATCTATTTCTAGCTGAGCACGGATGACTTGCTCCTATAATCTTAGCTACTCGGGAGGCTGAGATCTGAGGGTCAAAGCCAGCCCAGGCAGGAAAGTACGTGAAACACCTATCTTCAATTAACCAGCAAAAAGCCAGAAGTGGCATTGTGGCATTGTGAATAAAAAAGCCAAGAGAGAGCATGAGGAGCTGAGTTCAAACCCCAGTACTGGTACATGTGCCCGCATGCACGTGCACACACGTTCACACACACACACACATACCTAAAATGAGACAGAGGTAATGACTGTACAACTTTCAAAGGAGTGAATTCTGTATTATAGGAATTATACCTGGATAAAGCTGTTATTTCCTCTTCTGAGGGGGGGGACAGGAGAGTGGGTCTCAGCCAGTAATGAGGTTTGAGACTGATGGCAGTGGGTGTGTAATGGGATTGCTGAGAAAGGTTGAGGCCCTGTTGGAGATACATTATCACAAAATTGTAATGGCACCTGTCAGCCCGGTTGGGGGCATGTCACACCTGTTCTGGTCATCACCCCTGCCATCCATAGGCCAGAACAGCCCCTCAGCAGAGTCCACAGCTTTCAATGGAAGAGTCTGGGTGGACCTGCTGTTCTTTCCTGCCTACATTCTCAACCCTCTGGCTTTCACACCCAGAAAAAAAAAAAAAAAAAAAAGCCAAGCTTTTGGCTCACAACTTCTCAAGTAGAATTTCTGGAACAACAACAAAAAATATATATCTACTAAACTTGCTGCCTAAGCATCAGAAAGAAAAAAAAAAGAGAAAAGGAAGGCATTTTCCTGATAATTAAATCTGAATTATTCACAACTTGCTAGACACTTCTTTCCTCCTCTGATGTCAAAGCATGCATTTTCATTTTGCCCCTAAGTCCTAAGTGACTTTGCAATCAAAGCTGAAGTTGGGGCTGAGAAACTTTGCTTCCCAAGAGCCAGGAACCCAGACTCCTGGGTCAGAGACAAACCCATCCTCAGTTCAACTCCTCACCCCTCAAAAGGGCTCCTAACTATGCAGGAGGCTGGGCTTTGGGGATCATGGGTCAAAGAAAGCCTGGGCAGAAAGTCCATGAGACTCATCTCTAATGAACCAACAAAAAGCCAGAAGTGGAGGTGTGGTGTCAGTGGTAGACTGAGCACCAGTCTTGAGTGAAAAAGCTAAGGGAGGGTACCTACACAGAGTTCTCGCCCAAGTGCCAGCACAAAATAAAGAGCTGCTGGTATCTGATGCTTTAATCCTCCTCCTTCATTAAGTCCCTTCCAAGCTTGTGTTTTATGAGAGCCCTTTATTGATGTATTTATTTTGGTATGTATGTGTCTATCTAAGCTGGCTCTGAACTCTGATCTTCAGACCTCAACCTCCTGAGTAGCTAGGATTACAGACATGAGCCACCAGCAGCCAGCAAAGGTTCTTGAAACTGCTACAAATGGCAGAGTTTCAACTAGCAGAAGCAAATAAGGGAATGTGCTGACCAACATAACTTAACCTTGGGAAGACTAGAATATAATTGACTGGGGACAATCAACCCGAATCTCAGTCATTCCTGACTAGCAAAGGACCTTTCCCTTCTGGCTCCTCCCTGCACACCATCACCTCCTTTCTCTGTTCCCCACAACGCTGGGGACATGGCCATCAATGGGGGCCAAGCTCATCTCTCCTTCCACTGGTCTTATTCAAGAAATCTCAAGGACAGCTCCGATTTTTGGCTCAGGTCATACCACCCTGTAGCCAAAGGAACAGGGCATGTGGTGCTTGGCCATTGGCTATCTCCCATTAAACTCTTTTTGTTGGAATTGAGAACAGGAGTTTCCCTCTGTAAGGAAAGTAATATGTCCTTAGTCCAAAAGGAATCCAGGCCAAAGAAACCTTCAGATAGCCTGTGAGCTTGCACACCGAAGCCAGAACTTTTGGTGTGTGTGTGTTTGTGTGTGTCTGTCTGTCTGTCTGACTGTCTGTGTGTCTCTGTGCGCGGCGTCCATGTGAATGTGTGTGTGCCATTATTGAGGCTTGAACTAAGGACCTGATGCTCTTGTTCTTGTTGTTGTTTCTGTCAGTCATGAGGCTTGAACTCAGGGCATAGGCGCTGTTCCTGAACTCTTTTACTCCAGGCTAACACTGTGCCACATGGAACCACAGTGCCACTTCCAGTGTGCTAGTAGTTAATTGGAGATAAGAGTCTCACAAGCTTTCCTGCCTGGGCTGACTTTGAACTTAAATCTTCAGATCTCAGCCTCCTGAGTAGCTAGGATGACAGGCCTGAGTCACCAGCACCCAACTTCCTGCTTTGTTTTTCCACTCGAGTCTGGTGCTTTACCATTTGAGCCATCTCTCCACTTTCTGGCTTCTTGTTGGTTAACTGTATATAAGAGTCTCACCAACTTTTCTACCTAGACTTGAACACACATGGGTTTTGGTATCTAAGAAGTCCTGGAGTTCTTCCCCTAGAAACAGAAAGATGACTATTTTACTTTAAAATCCAGATTAATAAATGGTTTTTCACCTAGCCATAATCTTCATGCAAACTAGAATTTTACCTGTTTTCTTTCATGAGACATTCTGAGCCTAACACAGGATCTGACAGTGGATAATCAGTAAATGAATAAATCTATTGGAGCAGTTAAATCTGCAGACTATCTCTAGAGATAGCCCTGGAGAGGGTCTGGTAATGTACAAGCACTGATTCTAAAGGAGATAGTTGGATGGTGGCTCATATCGATAATCCTAGCAGAGATCTAAGGATCATGGGAATGAAGCCAGCCCAGGCAGAAAAATCTATGAGACTCTTCTATCCAATTAAGCACCAAAACCAGAAGTGAAGATGTGGCTCAAATGGTAGAGGGCCAGCCTTGAGTAAAACCGTCAAATAAAAAGTGAGGATCTGGGGCTGGGAATGTGGCTTAGCGGTAGAGTGTTTGCCTAACATGCACAAAGCCCTGGGTTCCATTCCTCAGTACCACATACACAGAAAAACTGCTGTGGCTGAAGTGGTAGAGTGCTAGCCTTGAGAAAAAAGAAGCACAAAGCCCTGGGTTCCATTCCTCAGTACCACATACACAGAAAAACTGCTGTGGCTGAAGTGGTAGAGTGCTAGCCTTGAGAAAAAAGAAGCTCAGGGACAGTGCCCAGGCCCTGAGTTTAAACCCCAGGACTGACCAAAAAATAAAAATAAAAAAGAAAGTGAAGCTCTGAATTCAAGCCCCAGTACTGGCAGAGAAGGAGGAAGAGGAGGATAGTTGGAGGTCACACAAGAAACATTCCTCCAAGAAGGAATGTCTGGAGGGAATGTCCTTGGAATGTCCTTGGAGATGATCCCAGGATGTCTGGATAGAGACCTTTGGGCAAAGGAGCTCAGCCTCCTGGCCATCTTTGCTGGCCTCTTTCCGGCAAAGCCATCTTCTATCAGGTGATCTGGCTGACAGAATGGTGTGATCAGACACAGATGTGTGGGTAGCCAGCTCCTGGGAGGATGCCTCACTGTGACATCCCGACTACAGATGTGGGCAAAGCTCCAGAGGAAGAATTGCAGCTCCTGCCATGGGACCAGGCTTGTGCTGTTGCAGAAAATACTCGAGGAAGAAGCAAGCAGCACTGGTAGGGATGGAGAACTCCTGTTTATTATAACAGAGGAGTTCCTACCCCAGAGTCTGAGCTCCAACCAACAGGAGTGTACAAGCCTTTTATAGTACCTGGGTTTTAGTTCTGGATAGAGAAGAGGTGTTTGAGCAGTAATGTATCCCAATGGTCACCATTTCTAGAAAATTATAAAGGTCAAGCTGGTTCTGACAATAATAGGCTACTCCTGACCAGGTTGATCTAGTTATGATAAGCGCAGATTTTCCTTTTGAGTGCCCAGAGGAACTCTTAACTCAGTAGAGAGTTAAAGGTGGCACCCACAGCAGTATTTCCTCTGGCTAAAGTCCTACTTGGATAACCAAATATTGCATTGTCCTGATACTAAGAGTATGTATCACAATATACAAATAATCATAAAGTTTAAAATATTCTTTATAGCCAGGAGCTGGTGGCTCATGCTATAATCCTAGCTACTAAGGAGCCTGAGATCTGAGGACGAAGGTTCAAAGCCAGCTCCAGCAGAAAAAGTTATGAGACTCTTACCTCTAATTAACCACCTTGGAGCCATAGCTCCAAGTAGTAGAGCATTAGCTTTAAGCAAAACAGCTCAGGGAAAGTGCCTAGGCCCTGAGTTCAAGCTCCAAAACTGACCCCCAAAAAACTTCATTTTTTTGTATATGCTAGGATTAGTTCTTGAACTCAGGATCTTGTGCTCTTGCTTGGCTTTTTTACTCAAGGCTAGTGCTCTACCACCTTAGCCACAACTCCACTTCCAGTTTTCTGGTGATTAATTAGAGATAGGAGTCTCACAGAATTTCCTGCCCAGGCTGGCTTGGAACCTTGATCTTCACATCTCAGTCTGTTGAGTAGCCAGGATTACAGGTGTAAGCTACTCATACCAAACTATTCTTTTTTTTTTTCCTTTTTTTAATTTGGTGCCGGTGATATGGCTTGAACTCAGGGCCTGGACACTGGCCCTGAGTTTTTGTGCTCAAAGCTAATGCTCTACAAATTTGAACTGCAGCTCCATTTCTGGTTTTTTGGAGTTAATTGGAGATGAGAGTCTCATGGACTTTCCTACCTGCACTGGTTTTGAACTGCAATTCTGAAATCTCAGCCTCCTGAGTAGTTAGGATTATAAGCATGAGCCACCAAGGCCTGGTATCTACCGTCTGCACACAGACAATGGATTCTTACAAAGTCCTAACTCTTCTACCTGTAGCTAGCCTATGATTACAGTTCAATCATGGTCTGACAATATTTTATGCAATTCACAATGTAGCCACTGCAGACGCATCACACATTACGTTTAATCTTTGTTATTAAACTTTTCTCTGTCACTTTCTGAAGTCTGTGCATCTAATCAATCAGTTTCTGATGTGAAAGACTGACAGATTACCATGGCAGAAACATTCAACTGCTGCTGGTCTCAAGATACCAAGGTCTTTATCACTGAAAATTAGAGATACAAAATAGAATGAGATGCCCACTCAAGATGTAGGAAACCTGCAACAGATATGCAGAAATATGCTAAATAATATGTAGCATGCATGTATACAGTGGCAACCTTTATCTATTATAGGGGAGACAGTCCAAGACCCCAATAAATACCTGACCCTTATATATGTTTACACAAACGTACCTCTTTTTGTTTTTTTGTTGATCAAGGGGCTTGTGAGTATATGTGTGTGTGTGTCTGTCTGTCTGTCTGTCTATCTGTATCTGTACGGTGACTTGAACTCAAGGCCTAGGTGATATCCCTGTGCTTTTTTGCTCAAAGCTAGCAATCTACCACTTTGAGCCATAGCTCCACTTCCAGTTTTCTGGTTGTTAATTGGAGATTGTTACGGAGAAAAGAGTCTACCACTCAGAAACAGCGCCCCTTGAAGCAGGAGGCAATCAATCACGGGGCGGGATGTGCAATGTCACACAGCAGGTGCCGTTCCAATTAGGCAGGGTATGAGATAGGGCCCAAGTCTGGGTGAAATACGTTTTAAGGTCTCCCTTTACCGCCTCTCTTTGTTTTTAGTAAAGGGTCAATTTCCTGGCTTAGTTTTCTCACAGTCTGGGCCTTAACAGTCTGAGAGACCCTTCCTCCCTACAGAGATGAGGCTTAAGGACTTTCCTACCCAGACTGGCTTTGAATCAAGATCCTCAGCTCTCAGCCTCTTGAATAGCTAGGATTATAGATGTGAGCCACCGGCACCTGGCCATACCTCTTTTTCTTGTATGTATACATGTGTGTCAGTACTGTGGCTTGAACTCAGGAATTTATGCTCTTGGTTAGCCTTTTTCCTTAAGGCTGGTGCTCTATCGCTTTGAGCCACAGCACTATTTCGGGCATGTTGTAGTTTAACTGGAGATAAAAGTCTCTCACAGATTTTCTTTCCTAAACTGACTTGAAACCCTTTGTCAGGTGTCAGTGGCCCATGCCTGTAATCCTAGCTAGTCAGGATACAGAGATCTAAGATCAAAGTTATCCTGGGCAGGAAAGTCTGTAAGGCTTTTATCTCCAATTAACAAAAAAACCAGAAATAGTGCTGTTATTCCAAGTGGTAGAACACTAACCTTGAGCACAAAAGCATCGGGACAGGGCCCAGGCCCTGAGTCAAGCCTGACCAAAAAAATAAATAAATAAAACTCTTAGTGATAAAGTTTAATTTGTAAATTAGACACAGTGAGACAGATATCACTGATAGCTAAGAATAAAAATAGAACATTCAACAGTGTACTGTAAAGTAAAAAGTTATATAAATTGTTTTTCCTCTTCTCTCTCCTTTTCTCTAACTATTGTAGAAAAAAAAAGCCTATAAAAGTAGTTTGCTTCCTTGCTGTTAATTTTGATAGAATTATTTTTTTGAAGGGTTCCTGCTTTGGCTACAGGTACCGTGGCCCTTGTTAATTACATTTTAGTTGCTTACTAGGTTTTCCTGAGCAGTTTAATTAAGACATCCTGTTAAGAGGCTCCTTGGACTGTTAATTACCTCCTGTTAACCACATCCTTTTGCAGATGGTGAACCTGAGCTCAGCCAATGGGAGCAGAAGGTCAAGGCCTACGGGATTAGGGATTAAAAGGGAATAGCAGCCTGCTTGCTCTGTGTGCTTGCTACAAACCTGAGTTTTGGCTGATGGTGCACCCTTCTACAGAAGTAAACTTTGCCTTGCTGAGTTCCTTTCCAGTTGGTGTCCTTATGCCTATGTGACACCCCAACATCCCGAGCTATTTCTAACTCTATGGAATTTTCTCTTGAAAGTGGATATTCCATCCCAAATCAAGCTTTCAGACAACTTCACTCTGGCTGGAAGCCCAAAGGCAGCCGCTTACAGGACACTCTCCAGGTGGCCCAGGACCAATCTGGGTCCTCCCCCATCTCACTCACAGTTTCTAAGTGAAAACGACAGCATATGCTGAGACTGTAACATCCTGAGACAGAGAGAGGCTTGAACAATCCAGGCTGCATTCCCCGACTTCCGGAACAGATACGTTTCAATGGCTTTAGCTCAGCAACTCAACCTAACCCCATGATATAAAACCCAGGCTGGTCTGCTTGTCACTGCCCCACTGCTGTGGCCTTAGCTGGGCACCAAGTAGAGACTTCCTTCCAACCCAGACAGCTTCACACAGTGACAAGTTGTCCCTTGCTGCCTGTCTATAAGTAACCAATCAGGTCCCTTGTCACAGATGAGTGCATTTCTCCCCCACCAACCTAAGATGACAACGGGAACATCACAAGCCTGCTTTCAGTCTCATGAGCCACCTCCAGCCAGAACTGTGCTGCCAATCACATCCTCAAATTCTGACTCACACTTATTTTTTTTTTTCTTTTTCTTTTCTTGTCAGTTGTAGGGCTTGAACTCAGGGCTTGGGTGCTGTTGCTTAGCTCTTTTGCTCAAGGCTAGCCCTCTACCACTTTGAGTCAGAGCACCACTTCCAGTTTTCTGGTGGTGAATTGGAGATAAAGAGTCTCATGGACTTTCCTGCGGAGGCTGGCTTCATACCACGATCCTCAGATCTCAACCCCCTGAGTAGCTAGGTTACAGGCATGAGCCACCACATCCAGCTCTGACTCATGCTTTTTGAGATCATTGAAAGGATCCATGTCATCCATCCCAGGGGACCATGCAGAGGCAGGCAGGCACAGGAGAAAGATTATTACAAGGTTTATTAGAGGAGCCATATTTGCCTGGAGAAAGAGCACATGGCAACCTCCACTATCAAGGTAGCAACAGGGTCTGGGCCTGGGGGCAGGAAGTGAGGTAGATGTGAGTTCAGGCGGGTCTGGACGGAGAGAGGGAGGGGCCAGCTGTATGGCCGGAACTCCAGGACAGGGAGGAGCTCAGGTCTGGGTGGAGCTAAGGACCAAAGGTGGACATAATGCTTACATTCCCGCTCTGTTATTTAATAAAAATAGGGGGTACCAGGCCAGGGGGTATGGGCAGGAGGTTGTTTCTCCTGGAGCTAGTTCCTGCTGTAAAGGGGCGAAGTCAGAGGTCCCTGCTTCATTGTTCAGCTGGGTACCGTCCAAGAAGCATCTGCTTGACAGTGGTTGGTAACAGTCCTCCTTTTCCCATGGCAATAGTTATCTGAAATGCAATTAATTACAATTACAATTAATAAAAGGCAAAACTGCTGTTAAGGCAAAAATTGTTGTTAGCAGCCCAAGAGAGGAATATGCCACGGAAGGATTGATTCCCAGAAGAGGCTTTCAAAGACCTGAAATTGCCTTTTCTGCTTCAGATTGGAAACATAGCATGGTAGCTGACTTCCGGCATCCTGGAGGAGGGGAAATAAGACTTTTCCTGCTTTAGGTTCACAGTAAGCTGAGGAGGAGGGAGCGGAAATATTTAAAGGTACCAGAGCCAATGGGTGTCTTGGGCTCTTTTGGCTACTTCCTGCTGGCCTGGGGGCATCGAGGAATCCCTGGAGCTGGGATCTTTAGGGTCCGGGTCTGCACTGGGCAAGGCAGGGCAGTGTAAGTGATGTCTCTGGTTGCCTGTAGGAACCAGATGGCCTTGACTTGTTCCCAGATGGTATCCTGGGCGGAGGATGTTGAAAGATCCTGTTGAAAGAGAGTTTTGGAAAGATCAGGCAAAAAACTGACAAGGTGACAAGGTCAGTTAACAGGAATGACATAGGAGAACACACATTGGCCATGGGCCAGAAACGTACCATTTGGAGTATAAGCCCAATTGCAGCCCATTACAGGGAAGGAGAATAACTGGACTGGGGCAAGGAAGGCAGGAAGGGGGTGTCTAGGGTCTTTTGAGTAACTGGGTAAGGGGGAGCATAATGGATTGGTTGGGAGTACCAGTCAGAGGCTACTATAAATACATATAGCAGGTAACAAAGGCAAGACTGTTAACTTTCTGTGCAGTTAGAAGGTAGACAGGTATGGACATTTGATGGGCAAGCAACTATTTCTCTTGATCTCCTGGCTCTGATTAATTTTGAAAGGGCAAGCGTAAAGTGATCCCATTTAGGATGTCATCTCCTCTTACTCCTCTCCATGGTTTTCCATTGTCAGGACTGACTTTGTCCTGGCAGGTATCTCAGTACTCATTGCTGGGATAGTTTGTCCCAGTTGGCATTTACCAGGTTTGGACTCAAGGTTAGACAATGTCCCTGAGCACTTCTGTTCAAGGTGGGTCACAATGCCACTTTCAGCCTTCAGCTGGATACTTAGAGGTGAGTCTTGAGCCATGCCTCCAGCCTGGCTTTGTGCTGATTAGTTGGGAGATGGAGTTTTAGAGGGATTCTTTGTTCCCTGGATGGCTTTGAACTGTGGCAAAAGGAGTCTTTGTCACAAAAGCCCTTTTTATCTCCCACTAAAGCAACAAGTTGATCAATGAGACAGAGGTTACCTATAACCTGTTAACAATTGATTAACAATTACTTGCCAGAGTTTTCTAATAAAACCCAGTAGATGTTTTTAAACTGAACTGATTGGCACTCTAAGTACCGCCCACTGCCTCTGGGCAGCCTGTTTAAAGTGCTTTATATCTTGGGCTGCAGCAGGGTAGCCTGTTTGACACAGTGGTTTATAAAAGCATTTTTCTGGCTGGCTGAGGAATCTGATTTAGGCAGATCTCAAAAAGGGATATAATCTAAGGTCTACAAACTCTTTTTCTTAACAGATGAATTTATTAAACCATAGTTCTGCTAATCCTAATTTATCTTTTGGGGCTTTAAAGAAACCGTTAGGATTATTTCAAACTTTTCTTTGTCTGGAAGGCCAGCAACTCTCCACAACTTCCCAAATTCTTCAAAGGGGATGCCGTTTTTAATCCCTTTTTCTAAAATTACTTTAATTTGCATTTAAATGCTTCATTGAAACCTTGGGCTACCCCCTTTACCTCTTGGCCAAAGGTTTAAACTGGCCACATTTTTCTGCAGTCTGCGTTACCTTTAGGAAACTTGCAGTTTTTCTTTTCTTTTTTTTTATTTTTAGTTGTTTTTTTTTTTATTGTGAGAATACCGTACAGAGGAGTTAAAATGACATGGGCCAGATAACGAGAACATTTCTTATCAAGCATTGTTGCCTCCTCCTTTGTTTTTCTTAATGTACTAATACTGTAGCATCTCTTTTCCTTTAGAAATACATCTGATTGTAAAATAGCATAGAAGTCAACTTATATCCTTTGCTCCTACACTCCTTATTGTCTAACTTGTGGGGATTAACATTACAGAAACAAATACCTAAGGTGGCTTGTGTTTTACCCCGAATTAGCAGGCTTTTGGTCATGTGTGATGGAGCAAGGCTGGAGTCCCTTGATCTTAAAG
The DNA here is from genome assembly GCF_019054845.1 of Dipodomys spectabilis. NCBI lineage: Eukaryota > Metazoa > Chordata > Mammalia > Rodentia > Heteromyidae > Dipodomys > Dipodomys spectabilis. The sequence continues at coordinate 4,048,205 of NW_024870804.1, forward strand.
GGAGTTGATTGGCACAATCCTTAGCCTTGGTTTACTAATCAGAGGTACACTATTTAACTCTTAGCATAGACGGACATAGGAATGACATAAATCACAGCCAACTTAATTACCAATTTCATTTACTTTGCAAAGGAAACCATCTTTTCTAATGCCTTTCCCTTTTAAAACTGAGTGTTTTTTTCTTTGGCTTATTGCCGGGAACCAAGAGCTGTTTGCTAAGAAAATACAGCTACTACCTTCGATAGGAGCTGTTAAGCCTTAGGGCCTACCGATATCCAGTTTGACAACATTGCTTGGCGCCACTACTTTCCATAAGAGCCTTTAAGCCTTGGAGCCTACCGATATCCTGTATGACGACATTGCTTAGTGCCTTCTGGAGATTCCCACCTATGACCTTTTGCAAGATATATTTTGTGGTTTTGGTGGCTAGCAACCCTATTGGCCTGCTGATGTTAATTACCCTGCTCATTGTGCTATATATACTGCCGTGTAAAAAATAAAGTTTGAGACCTTGATCAGAACTCTGTCTTGGTCTCTTTCCTCGTTCCTCTTCGAGCCTTTGTTGACCGACCCCAAGGGCCTGGGCAGGTGGTGCCCAACGTAGCGCTCCAAGCACGGATCCTGGTCTGAATGTCACCCGATTGAGCTGCCACTCTCTTCTTCTTGGATCGCCACCCAGCCGGTGAGTGAAGATCCACGTCGTGATCACCGCAGAAAGGCCCGACTGCAATACAGATCCGTAAGGTAAGGGAGGCGGCGACGCAATTCTGGGACAAACACTTAGTAAGCATGAACTTTTTGTTCAAGGCCTAAAAGCCTCACTCAAGGCACAAGGAACACGGGTTAAGAAAATAGATTTAACTCAATTTTTTATGCTCCTGGAGGATATTTGCCCTTGGTTTCCTCAGGAGGGTACTATAGATGAAAGAAGGAGGGGTCGTATTGGAGACTGTCTTAAGGATTATTCTGAAACTTTTGGCCCCGAAAAGATTCCTGTTCAGGCCTTTTCATATTGGAACCTCATAAATGAGATCCTCCAAGTTTGCCACCAACACAAAGATGTGTCTAGAGTGGTTAAGGAAGGTGAAGAATTTTTAAAACATAAATTTAAGGGGAGTCAGGCCTCCCTTGCCCAAAGACCCCTCTCCTGTCCCCCCTCAGTCGCGTCCCATTGTCCCTCGGTTTCCATACCGATGCCTGACGCTAACAGCGACTCACAATTACAAGAACCAAAATCTATATACCCGGTTCTTTCTAACCTCAGATCCCAAAGCCCCAATAATGATGTCCTTCCCCCGGAGGACAAGGCCACTTTGGAAGAGGAGGCTGCTAAATACCACACCTCAGATTGACCCCCTCTAAACCCCTTGGGCACACGACCTCCTCCCTATAAAATAGCCTCTCCCTTCTGTGCCCCTGCCTTGGCCTCTTCAACAGATCTTGAGGAGGTCACCAGACAAGCCACAGTTAAGCTTTCCCGGGAAGCCCAGTCCTTAAGGGCCCTACTTCAGGCCAAGAAGGAAAAGGCCCAACTATTACAACAACTATATAAATTGGACCAAGAGATTAGGAACCCCAACATACAAAAATTAATGACAAAAAAAGGAAAAGATCCTTCATGCTTTTCCAGTCACTCAGTCTCAAACCAGATCCACTTCGGAAAATCTAGAAGGAGAATCTGATGATCAAGAGACTGAGGCAGAGGACAGGGAGGAAGAGCCCGAGGGAAGGCCCAAGTCTGATGACTCAAATGGGGAGGAAGAAGGAGGACAGCGTCTGGTTATTAGAGCTCAAAAATACCATCGCCTTAAGTTTAGACATATTAAAGAATTAAAAAATGCTGTTTCCCTGTATGGCCCTACTGCTCCTTTTACCATTTCTCTTTTGGAATCATTGAGCGAGGACTGGCTTACAGTAAATGACTGGGCCATGCTAACCAAGGCGACTAACCGGAGACGATTTTCTTTTATGGAAGGCTGATTATGGTGAAAGATGCCAGGATATAGCTCACTGTAACACATCTGCTGGCAGTCACTCTAAGTGACTCTAAGTCCTGGACCATCGAAAAATTGATGGGCAACAAGCCATTTGATACTAATGAAAAACAGGCTAAATTTCCCCCAGGATTGCCTGGAAAAGCCTCCCTTCTCAAGGGCCTGCTGTTAGCTATTTGGCTAAAGTTTGACAGGGACCCCATGAATCTTACAGTGAGTTCATTGGATGTCTTACAGAGGCTGCCGAGGGCCTTATGGGAAAGGAAGAAACAGATAATGAGCTTATCAAACATCTTGCTTTTGAAAATGCCAATTCTGCTTGCCAAGCGGCTTTATGTCCCCACTGATGTGGCAAAACCATCACTGACTTTATCAGACTTTGCTCTGATGTTGACCCCGCCTCGCATAACTTCGGCCTGGCCGTAGGTGCTGCCCTGAAGGATTTTACTCAGAGCCAAAAACCTAAAACCTGCTTTAATTGTAAACAGCCTGGCCATTTTTCAAAGGACTGTATGGCCCCCAAGGCTGAAAAACCACCCCTCCGTCACTATGCCCAAGGTGCAAATGGGGCAAACATTGGGCCTCTGAATGTCGCTCCAAAACCGATATCCAGGGCAATCCCCTACCACCCAAACAGGAAAACTTTGTCCCGAGGTCCGCCCCAGGGCCCCAAAAACCAAACAGGACAGAACCCTGGGGCTGTCAGTTTCGTCCCCCAAGTGACCCCTCACACCATCCGCGCCCTCATATGGGCAACCTCAGGAAGCGCAGTATTGGACCTCTGTTCCTCCTCCCACACAATATTGACCCCTGAGTTAGGAAATCAGATTCTTTCCACAGGAGTGTTTGGCCCACGGCCCCAAAACATCTTTGGTCTCATTCTGGGGCATGGTAGTGCTGTTTTTTAAGGCCTTAGTATTTCCCCTGGGGTTATTGACAATGACTATGAGGGAGAGATTGAGTTACTGGCTACTGCTTCTCAGGAGCCAGTCACAGTTTTTCCTGGACAAAGAACTGCTCAATTAATATTGCTTCCCCTTGATAAGACAAACCCTAGCCTTACACAAAAAAGAGGATCCAGAGGCTTTGGGTCTTCGGATGCTTACTGGGTTCAGGAGATTACTCAGGACCGGCCTCTCCTCAAGCTAAAATTGGATGGAAAAATATTTGAAGGCCTTATGGATACGGGTGCTGATGCTACAATTATTTCTAAAAAAGACTGGCCCCGTCCTGGCCCCTTACCCCTTCCATGACTCACCTTAAAGGCATTGGACAAACCTCTAACCCGTTACCAAGCTCCAAATTTTTAACCTGGGAAGATGAAGAAAAAAATAAGGGCACCGTCCAGCCGTATGTGGTTGAGACCCTCCTGGTTAACTTGTGGGAACGTGATATTTTATCCCAAATGAAGCTTATAATGTGTAGTCTAAATGAATTGGTTACTCAACAGATGCTTAACCAAGTCTTTCGCCCTGGACAAGGCCTAGGAAAACATTCTCAAGGCCCTAAAGAACCCATTCAGGTGGAGGTAAAAACCAATCGTTTCGGTGTGGGCTATAAATATTTATCCTAGGGGCCGTTGACATGCCTGTACTCCATGCAGACAAAATATTCTGGAAAAGGACTGAGCCTGTATGGGTTGATCAATGGCCCTTGTCCTCTGAAAAACTGGCTGCGGCTACTACGTTGGTCCAGGAACAGCTTGCCGCAGGCCACCTTGAACCCACCACCTCTCCCTGGAACACTCCCATTTTTGTAATTAAAAAGAAATCAGGAAAATGGAGATTACTTCAGGATCTTAGAGATGTAAATAAGGCCATGGTGCCCATGGGAGCCCTTCAACCCGGCCTTCCCACACCCGTGGCTATTCCCACGGGGTACCATAAGATTGTTATTGATTTCAAGGATTGCTTTTTTACTATTCCTTTACACCCTGAGGACCGTGAACATTTTGCATTTAGTTTACCAGTAACTAATTTTAAAGGCCCTATGCCAAGATTTCAGTGGAAGGTTTTAACCCAGGGCATGGCAAATAGTCCCACATTGTGCCAAAAGTTTGTAGCCCAGGTGATGGATCCATTTAGGCAACAGTGGCCCTCCATATATTTAATTCACTATATGGATCATTTACTTTTAGCGGGCCCTGACCCTGATCAGCTTCCTTACTGCTCCCAAAGACTTTCTAAAGCCCTTACTGATGGTGGCCTTCAAATTGTGCCAGATAAGATCCAGCTGGCTCCTCCCAACACGTTTCTGGCCTTTTAGCTTTTTTTTTTTTTTTAATTTTATTTTATTTGTGAACATTCTGTACAGAGGGGTTACAATTACATGGGCAGGAAAATGCATACATTTCTTACCAAGCATTGCAGCCTCCTCCTTTGTTTACCCTTCACATCCCTTCCCAGCCTCCCCCCTCTCCCCCCAATTCAGTTTTTTTTTTTTTTGGTCAGTTGTGGGGTCTGAACTCTGGGCGCTGTCCCTCAGCTCTTTAGCTCAAGGCTAATGCTCTACCACTGAGCCACAGCACCACTTCCGGCTTTTTTCTGCTTATGTGGTGCTGAGGAATCGAACCCAGGGCCTCATGCTTGCGAGGCAAGCACTCTACCACTGAGCCAACTTTCTAGCCCTGAGCTTTTTTATAAAAGGATTTTTTCACAAAAAAATCAACTTAGAACAGCCCATTTACAAACCTTAAATGATTTTCAGAGGCTTCTCGGAGACATTAACTGGCTCCGGCCATACCTTAAATGAACCACTGGCGAACTTAAACCTTTATTTGATATCCTTCAAGGGGACCCAAATCCGACCTCCAGCCGATCATTAACCCCCCCAGGCCCAAGAAGCGTTGAGATTGGTAGAAACCGCCATTACAAATCAACAAATTACTTTTATTTCCTATGATAAACCCCTTCAGTACATTATATGTGCCACCAGCTTTACACCCACTGGAGTTTTTTGGCAAGAGGGTCCTTTGTTTTGGGTACATTTGCCCGCCTCTCCTCCTAAGGTCCTTACACCGTACACCTTCTGGGTAACAGAATTAATCAAAATGGGAAGAGAACATAGTAAAAAAGTGTTTGGCAAAGATCCTGATAAAATAATACTGCCCTATTCCCCCACTCAAATTCAGTGGTTAATACAAAATGATGATGATTGGGCTGTGTCTGGCATTTCCTTTCAAGGAACCTTTGATAATCATTACCCTGCTAACAAACTTCTCCAGTTTTTAAGATATCAGTCCTTTGTTTTCCCCACACAAACTTCCCGTCAACCCTTATCCCATGCTTCCCTGGCTTTTACTGATGGTTCCTCCAACGGGATAGCAGCTTTTACCATTGATTCTCAGACTGTTTCCCTTCAGTCCCCTTACCGTTCGGCACAATTGGTTGAGTTTTTTGCAGTTTTACAAGTGTTTATTCAACTATCTACTGTTCCTTTTAACCTGCGTACTGAAAGTTCTTATATTGCTCATTCCATCTCCTTACTTGAAACCGTTTCTTATATTAAACCAACCACTAATGCCACCCCACTGTTTTCTTTGATTCAACAGTATATTTTAGCCAGACATTGCCCTTTTTTTTTATTGGACACATTCGTGCTCATTCAGGCCTTCCTGGACCTTTAACAAAAGGCAATAATGTAACGGACCAAGCAACTCAGCTTGTTTTTCTGGTCAAACACGATCCTGTATCTCAGGCAAAAGAGGCTCACTCTTTCACCACCTTAATGCTCAAACCCTGCGCCTTCTTTATAATATCACCAGAGAACAGGCGAGGCAAATTGTAAAACAATGTCATAATTGTGTCACCTTTTTGCCCATTCCCCATTTAGGTGTTAACCCTAGGGGTTTGGTGCCCAACAAAATTTGGCAAATGGATGTTAGCCATGTTCCATCATTTGGCAGTCTTAAATATCTTCATGTTACCATTGACACCTTTAGTGGCTTTATTTTTGCCAGCCTTCACACCGGGGAAGCCTCTAAAAATGTTATTGCCCACCTACTTGCCTGCTTAACTGTTATGGGAAAACCCAAAGTTATTAAGACCGATAATGGCCCTGGATATACTGGAAACAACTTTCAACAGTTTTGCCACTAGTTACAAATTAAACATATTACTGGGATCCCTTATAACTTTCAAGGTCAGGGCATTGTTGAACGGGTTCACTAAACTTTAAAAAATACACTTCAAAAATTAAAAACGAGGAAACTTTACCCTATAAAAGGAGCTCCAAGAAACATCCTTCATCCTGCCTTGTTTGTTATTAATTTCCTAACCTTGGACATTAACAGAAAATCTGCAGCTGATCGGCTCTGGCATCCACAAACAAGTCAAAATTATGCTACTGTTTTTTGGAAAGATCCCCTAACACGTCAATGGAAAGGTCCTGACCCCATACTAACTTGGGGCCGCGGGTCTGCCTGTATATTTGACAACAAAGAGGTGCAGCTCGATGGCTTCCAGAACACCTTGTTAAACCAATTGATAACAAGACTAACCCTAACCCTCCATCTTCTAGGGAAAGACAGAACCCTGAGAATCTGCTCTTGTTTGTTTCAGATGCTGTTGCCACTGAACAATTTGATGATCCTCTACCTGCTGATGCTGGTTCCAGATGCCTTTATTGAAGCTGTCTCTGGTCATTGGGAATTTCAAGTTTTTGCAATAGGGTTTGACCCCCCACAGCTGTTGAATAAGACCCATTTTAAAAATAGCCAAGTAGAATTATACTTTGATGCCTGCAAACCCACTGTTCCATATATTTGGGGAACTTGTGGCAGCTGGGAACAGAGTTATGCCACAAATCATAAATATATTTGCTGGAAGCATCTGGCCAGTCAAGCCGGCGACTGTGATAATGTTGATGAAGGATATTGTCCCTATTGGTCCTGCCCCCATGAACATTCCGGGTCCCTCAGCTCCAATTTGGAGTTGTTGCATCCTACGGGCAAAAAATGTTTTACAGGTGGCTGTAACCCGGTCAAGTATACAATTACTGACCCATGGGATCCCAAGTGGATATCAGGACTAACAGCAGGAATACGGGTGGATGGCCAAGGGCGAGACCCTTATGGGTTCATACAAATTAAAAAGGTTTGGATACCCAACCCTACTGCCTCCCCCCGCTGAAGTTCTTATTCAACAGGTTGTTAATTCCTCCCAAGTTTTTTCCTCTATTGTTGCCCAATTGGATCCGGTGCATTCTTGGACCTTCTCCTTAATATTAGAAATCCTTAAGAGGACCTTTTTGCTGCTTAATACCACTTGCCCGGAATTTTCACAAGGCTGCTGGCTGTGTATGTGTCCCTCCTATGAGATACCTTTAGATACGGCTGAGTATTTGCCCCCCCCCCATGCTAATTTGTTAGAAGTTATCACTTCTTGCAATGCCTCCCTGTATACGTATTCCCCCCAGGTTCTGCTGGAGGTCCTACCAGAAAATTCTACATGCATTAACTATATTACCTCTAATCAAATCAAACATTTTTTAGATTGCCAAAGATTTTTTTTAACACTTCTGGCCTACAAAAGGAAAAGACATATTGTCCCCCCACAAAAACCTCCTTTTTATGCCAAGACAGCTTATATCCCTTTTTTTAGAGGAAATTGGACTAAAGCCTGTATAATTGTTTTTTTGTTCCCCCATATTGATATTCTTCCCAGGTCAGAACCGGTTCCCATTTATTTGACTGAGTTTGCACGCACCAAAAGAATGCCCGCATTTATTCCCCTTATGGTAGGCTTGGGAGTCACTGCTGGCATGGCTGCAGGTGCTGCTGGCATTGCCACTTCCATTTTGCTTCATAACTCCTTAAAAAACCAATTGGTTAACGACATTCAAAGGGTAACTCAAATTGTCTTTACCTATCTTGACCGTTCAAGAACAGCTAAACTCCCTTGAGCAAGTTGTGCTTCAAAATAGGCGAGGCCTCGACCTTCTTACTGCCAGGCAGGGTGGTCTCTGTGTTTTCTTACAGGAGGAATGTTGCTTTTATATTAACCAGAGTGGCGTGGTTCCAGATCAAATTAGACAACTGCAAGAAAACTTAGAAAAAAGAAGATGGCAAAGTGACTCACCCACTGGATGGTGGGGGGCCAACAGCATACTCCCCTATGTTCTTCCTCTGCTGGGACCCCTTAGTGCTGTCCTGCTAATTGTTATTGTGGGACCATGTATTTTTAACAGGATAATTAGTTTCATAAGACAGCAAATTGACTCCCTGGCATCCAAATCCCTGCAAATTCATTACCACAGGCTAGATTTGGCCGATCAGGAACGGGGTGACTTTCATGGAGCCACCGCCTCTTGCTATACAAGCAAGTCAAATGGCAGAGCTTAGGCCTCCTTGGCGGCCAAAACCCGAATCGGCTAGACACACATGCCGTGGGCACCTATGGAAGGGTGGAACCTAGCGGTATCTGCCGACGAGGGCAACCAAAAACTTGCCGTTCGGGCTCGTAGAAGCAAACCAATCTGCATAGAGGTTGGATCCATCTGTAATCCTCTCCCCTCAAAAAGGATCGTTAAAACGTTCTAGGGGGATGGGTCCCTACTTCCTTCCACTGGTTAAGGCCCTTGTACTACCAGGCCTCTACAAGACTCTGGTCAAGACCTTGTCACCTGTTCCCTGTAAATAAATTGGCCCCATTTAATAAAATAAAAAGCGAGGAGATGCCAGGAACTAAGTGCTGTTTGCTAAGAAAATACAGCTACTACCTTCGATAAGAGCTGTTAAGCCTTGGGGCCTACCGATATCCTGTTTGACAACATTGCTTGGCGCCTTCTGGAGATTCCCACCTATGACCTTTTGCAAGATATATTTTGCGGTTTTGGTGCCTAGCAACCCTATTGGCCTGCTGATGCTAATTACCCTGCTCAGCATGCTATATATACTGCCGTGTAAAAAATAAAGTTTGAGACCTTGATCAGAACTCTGTCTTGGTCTCTTTCCTCGTGTCTGGTTTGTCTCTCATTCAGGTCAGTTCCTTTTCGAGCCCTTGTTGACCGACCCCGCGGGCCGGGCAGCTTATAGTCAGGTCACAAAGTTTTAAAGCAATCTAGATTAAATCACAGCTTCCATTGACAAAGATTTTTTTAGTAAGCAAAATACTTGGTAACCTTGAAACCATAACCGTTTACATATAGACAAATCGACAGCCATGTTTGTGCACAGATTATAGAGTGCGCTTATAGATTTTAAAATCGGCTGTTTATAAAGTGTTTTGGAATTTTACTTTGCCTAATTATGATGGAACTATGTGGTCAGTTTAAAATACAAAACTTTGCCAACGACAAGAAACTTAGTGAACAGGAGACAAGACATGAAAAGACAAAGAGTTTTACCTGCCTGAGTGCTCAAATAAGTGGAGTTTTAAATTTGGGGCCAAATTTGATTGTAAGGAAATTTAGTTCTGTCCTTTCCCATGCTAAGTGATGGTGGAACCAAAATCTGACTGCGAGCATCATCCCCGGCAGTGAATTTGGCTCAAACAGTGGGAAACAACCAGTGGGAAATGTCACATTTCTCCACGGAGTCCCTCAGCCACGGAGGCCATCAGCTAGATACTTGGCCAAGTTTTTTGGGGGCGGCCCTGAGGCCCCACAACAGAGGCTTGGAGCCTGCACAGTGAAATCTAAGATTCTTCATTTACCTGGAAGTAGGATTCAATTAGTTGGTATTGGGCAGCGGGTAGAGTGCTCAGTCAGGAGAAAGTTACGTTGGTGGTCCTCTGGCGACAGGAGTGTAAGGCCTCAGGCTAGGTCCCGTGGAAGCTGGTCAGACCCCATCTGAAGTGGAGGGAGGAGGAGTAAATCTTTCAGGGAACCTATCCCCGTATGGGCCACCAATGAAAGGCTCTGTCACATCCATCCCAGGGGGACCACGCAGAGGCAGGCAGGCACAGGAGAAAGATTAGTACAAGGTTTATTAGAGGAGCCATATTTCCCCCAGAGAGAGAGCACATGGCAACCTCCACTATCTAGGTAGCAGCAAGGTCTGGGTCTGGGGGTAGGAAGTGAGGTAGATGTGAGTTCAGGCGGGTCTGGGCAGAGAGAGGGAGGGGCCAGCTGTCTGTCAGGAACTCCAGGGCAGGGAGGAGCTCAGGTCTGGGTGGAGCTGAGGACCTAGGGTGGGCATAATGCTTACAATCATAATATTTACTGTATTAAAGGAGGAAAAAAAAAAAAGCTAGGTGCTGATGGTTCACACCTATAATCAAAGCTACTCAGGAGGCTAAGATCTGAGACTGGTAGTTCAAAGCCATTGTTGGCAGACAAATTCATAAAACTCCTATATCCAGTTAACCAGTAAAAAGCCAAACGTGGCCCAAGTGGTAGAATGCCAGATTTGAATGAAAAAAACAAGCAAGAACATGAGGCTCTGTGTTCAAGCCTAGTACACACACACACACACACACACACACACACACACACACACACACACACACACACAATAGAATAATTAAGTTAAATTAAACTAAATGAAATAAAATAAGAGGGAAAAAAGAGCCGAGGAAAAGCAAGATGAGAGAATGTATTCTTCCTGGACCACAAAAGTCGGGAGAGCTTTATGGTAGAGATTAGTTATGGGTGGAGAGTGGTGTATCAGGTTTGGACCAGTGCTCAAGCAGGAGAAAGCTTTGGAAGTAGAACACACATTCTAGAGGAGGAAACACTTCTATTGGGGCTGCAAGGGATCCCGGGGCAAAAAAATGGAGAAGTAAAGCAATACACAAGTGAGATGGGGCCTTCAACTCTATGGACATTTTAGGGGGAAAAAATGGACTTTTTCATCAACACAAGGTGTTCTGGTTAGAAGATGGGGTATAGAATGTGTATACATCAGCCTCCCTCAAGGAAGGGCCTGTGCCTGTCCCCCAGAGACAGTGTCCTCATTTCCCATTTCTGGTGTCGGTGCCCCTATTCCCTTGGCTCAATTCCCTCCACTCTGCTTTGTCTGGCTCCCAAGATGGTGATATTATAAAGCAACTCTGGCCCTGAGCGGTTCTAGGAGCAACCCTGTGGAGGAGGATCTGCCCAAGAGTTCAACCTCCCCACTGCCACAAAAAATACAATAATCATAGCCGGGCACTAATGGTTCACACTCGTAATCCTAGCTACTCAAGAGGCTGAGGTCTGTCTGACAATCATGGTTCAAAGCCAGCCTGGACAGGAAAGTCCATGGGACTTACCTTCAGTGGACCATCAAAAGCTAGAAGTGGAGTTATGATTCAAGTGGTAGAGCACTAAGCTCTAAGAGAGAGAGAGAAAAGAAACTTGGGGAAGCACCTCAGTCCTGAGTTCAAGCCTCAGGACTAGCACAAAATAATAATAATGGTAATAATATGGGAAATTAAAGGAAAAGGAAGGAAACAAGCTGGACTTAACCTTCAACAGGCTAGAACTGTTTATTGATGAACAACAGGGGACATAATCTTCCTGTGGGCTTGGAGACCGTGCCAGGAAGTGATGTCAAAATCAAGGGTTGTTATGAAATCTGAGTAAGGAGACAGGGGTTACTTGAGGTCCAGGCAGAGAATAGGGTAAGTATTCATTTATCCAAGGTCTCAGGTTTTTTGAATGTCTGTACATCTGTCTTGCCTTGATAGTGTGACTTTCACAGGTCAAACTCTGTCTTCTCAGTCTTCCAACCTCTTAACCCTTTCCAGACCTCACAGCTCAACCTCAGAGCATTACAGGCTAGGCCCACATGGAATGTTTACACTCAGGCTCAGGTCAGATTGCTCTGCCTGCATGTCAAGCACATCCAAGCATACCTGGGGTTCTGCCTAGCATCTGTATGTGCCTGGAATAATCTGTATGTGGGAGTCAATCCTTCCCAAATACTGTCTTTGCAGTAGAAGCAGGCAGATTTGGCTCTGATAAATCTCTCTCACCTTCTACCTTCCTATCAAAACTAGGTTTTCAGACCTTAGGTCTAAAGTCCAGAAGTCTGGGTCATGTAGCCCCGTATGCCAAATAAAGAGACATGGTACAGAACAAAGAAAGGTTTATTTATTCCATGGAATCCTGGGGAAGACAGCATTGCAATACATCTTCAGCCATCTTTAGAGGTACTGACATCGACTTTAGGTTAAATGGGGAGAATTAGGGGCAGGGGTTGAGATGTAGTAAGGTAGTTCCATCAGTGAGAAACAGAGAACCACATTTTGAGAGGTCAAATTGGGAGTCTTTGTTGGAGAGCCAGTGTCTGCAGGTGGGCTCCTGTCTCAAAGACCTGCAGCCCAGTACAGAGTTTGCACAAAGCTTTTAAAGACAAAAACCACATGCTTGGGTTGAAGACCAAGCCTTAACAAAAGCAGACCTTCTATGGGAAGCATCTCAGGTACAAGCAGAAATCTCCGTTTAGCGGGTACAAGCCTCAACCTTTCCAGATAGGGGTATAGCTACTTCAAGGGATTTCAAGCCATACAGGGTGGTAATCAAGGCAGAATCAGAGCATTCTCTATGCAAAGCTTTCCTAAGGCTAAACAGCATGACATCTGCAATTCAATGAATGGCCTCTTTTAACTCTAGGCTAATCAGAGCTGGGTGGAAAGCCCCCTCCAACCAGCAAGTCCCTAGGATGGCTGTGAGAAGTTACAGGCTCAGTTCACACTATCTCAGGTCACAGGTGTGGCCTGGTTGACCATGAGCTTAGTTCTTTGTCCTTGAAGGCATTCTGGAGCAGTATTATCCCTGTCTTCCTGGAGATGAACTAGAGCAAGGTGGTCTCCAGACTTTGAAGCTGTTTGCTTTATGATGATAAGAAAAAGGCATGGCCAGGATGCTTAATCAGTGTGTTCTCTCCTTCTTCTTCAATTCCAAGATGATTGCTGTTAGTATTATGCTCATCTTTGGTCCTCAGCTCCACCCAGACCTGAGCCCCTCCCATCCCTGGAGTTCCCACCACACAGCTGGCCTCTCCCTCTCTCTGCCCAGACCCACCTGAAATCCCATCTACCTCACTTCCAACCCTCAGACCCTTCCTGCTACCTGGATGGTGAGGAATGCCATGTGTTCCCTCTTGGGGGAAATATGGCTTCTCTAATAAGCCTTGTAATAATCTTTCTCCTGTGCCTGCCTGCATCTGTGAGGTCCTCTGGGATGGATGTGTGGGATCCTTCAATTGCAAAAGGACTGCAGTAGAAAATAGCTCAGATCAAAGGGCATACATACAAAGTTGGGGGAGTTTTAGTTAAGTCACAGGACCCAGCAAAAGCATTCACCTGTCTTCCATTGCTTGATTTCATAGACTCGATTCATCAAAGCTTCAGAGGGTGGAAGAAAGTTTGTGTTTTCTCTCCAGGAGCATCAGCTTGGAGGATGGGGAGGGGATCCCTTTAGCATCTCCCAAAACCTTTCCTTCATTCTGTGTCCTTGCTACAGCCCAAAGGGTCTTGAGTCCTTTTTTCTCCCTCTATCAAATAAAGAATTATGAGGCAGGAAAAGTGGAAGCAGAGGCAATTTGAAAGTGAGAGCAAGCCGGGTGCCAGTGGCTCATATCTGTAGTCCTAGCTACGCAGGAGGCTGAAATTTGAGGATCATGGTTCAAAACCAGCCCAGGCAAGAGAGTCCCTGACACTCTTATCTCCAATTAACCACCAGAAAATGGAAGTGGTGCTGTGGCTCAAAGTGGTAGAGTGCTAGCTGTAAGGTCTGCCCAGGGAAAGCAGGATAGACTCCTCCCTCCTCTTGGCTAAATCTCCGCCCAGTACCTATGTCACCTAATTATAACTGGAACACCTGAGCAGTCTCCTCCTCCTCCTCCTCCAAGGTCACATTCTGGGCCACCCCCAGTCAAGCCTTGCACCCAACCTGGAGATGGTCCCAGGCCCTGAGGTCACATTCGCATCCCATGTGACCACACCTTCCCTCACCTGGCCACACCTTCTCCCTGCCCCTTCCCTACTTAAACCCAGGACAGACCTCAGCCCACCCCTTTGGGCCACATGGTTTCCACCAAGCAGATGGGTAAAATAAACTTCTCTTCCTGCCTGAATACCACGTGGTGTTTTTTTTAATCAACGACCTAATGAAACCTAGCTAATTATTTAATTTACTTTACACTAGTCTTGAGCAAAAGAGCTCAGGGACAGCACCTAGGCCCTGAGTTCAAGCCCCACAACCAAAAAGAAAGAAAGGAAGAAAAAAAGGAAGGATAAATGAGAGGGGGGGAGGGAGGGAGGGGGGGAGGGAGGGAAGGAGGGAGAGCAAGGCATCAAGGAAGTTGAGGATGGTCACTTGGTTGCTGGTGGGATTCCTAGCTGAGAGGGCTGCCTTGTATTATATGAGGTCCTGCCCACTTGTTTCATGGGCAAGGAGGAGGAAGAGAAGGAGGAGGAGGGAGAGGACCAGGAAGCAAAGGAGGAGAAATAGGAGAAGGGGGAAGGGAGGAGAGAGTACAGACTTCTCCATGCAAGAGATTGAGAAAGGAGCCCCGAAATGGGTAGCCCACTGTACTGCGTATAGGATCCTCTCTTATATCCCTCGGGGCAACTCTCAACTCTTCTGGCAGCTGTTTGGGACACTGTCCACCTCACCCCTAAGGGGAAGGGCACATGTCCCCTGCACGGGTCAGTCCCATGCTTGTCAGGGGAGTTTTCTCCATTGGGCCACCATCTTTGTTTTGCAGGGTCTTCAAAAAGAAGAGTCATTGTCTCCACTGAGCTGCTGTTTCTCTATATATCTGCTTTGTCTTCCCTTTTTAGATCTCCCTCATCTTCTCATTAAACAAGAGCAGCCCACTGTAAGGTCTGCTCCTGGATGGCTAGCAGACTCCACCCTCCTCGAGGCAAAGTCTCCACCCAGTACCTGTGTTACCTAGGCAACTGGGAAAATTGGAAGAGGTCACCTCAGCATCCGCTGAGGTCACATCTGAATTTGATGTGGCCACACCTTTCTCCACCCATACCCTAGATAAGGCCTAGCCCAGGCCTAGACGCTCTCTGCTCTCTCTCTGCTCTTCTCTAGCTCTTCTTTTTCTAGCTCTTTCTCAGCCCTTTCCTTCTCTTCTCTTTCCCAGCTCCCTTCTCTTTCCTAGCTCTCTCTTTCCCACCTTTCCCAGACGCTCTCTTTTCTAGCTCTTTTCTCCCTCTTTCCCAGCTCTCTCTCTTTTCCAACTCTCCCAGCTCCTTTTCCCAAGCCTTTCCCCGCCACGTGGAGGACCAAGATGGCCTGGTGCCAGCCAGAATGATGAATAAACCTACCCCTTACCTGAATACCACGTGCGTGGTGCTGTTCTTACTCGGCTATCTCTTTTTAAAAACCTAACATCTACCACCTGACCTCACCTGAGAGTCCTCCCTTCTTAGCTGATTGGAGTTACCTCCTGCCCCCATCCTCTGTCCATTTTCTCCCTCGCCACTGCTATTATTTCTATCTGCCACCACCTCCCATCTGCACTCACCGTAGTCTATTTTATTTATGCTTTGCAAATTATTTTAATTGCATGAAACAGGGCTATGTTATCATTTAAAAATTTTCACATATGAATAATCAAAAACTCAAGATTTAACAGTAGTAATCTGTTTGGAAAGTTCTAGATCTTTTCTGTGCATATCTACATAGGAAGAAAATTCTAATGTTTGTATGGAGGGGAGTTTTTAGCATAAAAAATGCCATTAAATGGTTTTTCTCTCCCTTACTCTTTCTGTCTGTCTCTAGTTCATCTCTCCTGGAGATGTTCCATGTCAATGGAATCACCTTATTTGGTCTCTTACATAGTATTTCCTTGGGTGACAATCACCTTCTAAAATGGGTCCGATTCTCCTATTTCCTGGTATTCACAGCCTTGTGTAATCTCCTCTGGGTGTGCCTGTGAGGGTGTTTCCGGAATAAATTAGCATTTGAATCAGGAGACTGAGTAAGGAAAATCCACCCTCACCACGTGGGCAGGCATCCTCCCAAACTGTTAAGAACTTCTGCAGAACAAAAAGGCAGAGGAAGAACAACTCCTCCTGAGCTGAGACATCCCAGGCTTTCAAATTGCAAATGGCAGGCAGGTGTGGTATCCCAGCACTCTAGAGGCTGAAGAGGGGGGGATTGCCAGTAGAGGCCACAACCTGGGTTACATAGAGAGACTCTCAAAAAATATATATACACACACACATATATATGTCTATGTATATAGGCATGTATGTATATGTATACACACATTATATAATGTATATATGTATTATATATAAATAATCTATTAATTATACATAAATATATATTCATATGTATATAGTAATATATATAATTATATATAACATATTCAAATGGAAAAAATATGAGTACTTGAGAACAGTGAAAAAAACATATTGATCCTTATTATGTGTGAGGTGTGAGGTCCTGGGTTTGACTCACAGCACCACACACACACACAAAAAGCCCGGCACCAGTCCTAGCTGTTCAGGAGGATGAGGCCTGAGGATTGTGGTTCAAAGCCAGCTCAGGCAGGAAAGTCCATGAGGAAATCCTCCAGTTAACTACCAGAACACCAGAAATGGTACTGTGGCTCAAAGTGGTAGAGCACTAGCCTTAAGCAGAAGAGCTTGGGGACAGCACCCAGGCCCTGAGTTCAAGCCCCACTACTGACAAAAAAAGGAAAGGAAAGAGGGGAAGGGAAGGGACAGGAAGGAAGGAAGGAAGGGAGGGAGGGAGGGAGGAAAGGAGGGAGGGAAGGAAGGAGGGAAGGAAGGAAGGAAGGAAGGAAGGAAGGAAGGAAGGAAGGGAGGGAGGGAGGGAGGGAGGGAGGGAGGGAGGGAGGGAAGGAGGGAGGGAAGGAAGGAAGAAAGGAAGGAAGGAAGGGAGGGAGGGAGGGAGGGAGGGAGGGAGGGAAGGAGGGAGGGAAGGAAGGAGGGAAGGGAGGGAGGGAGGGAGGGAGGGAGGGAAGGAGGGAGGGAAGGAAGGAGGGAAGGGAGGAAGGGAGGGAGGGAGGGAGGGAGGGAGGGAGGGAAGGGAGGGAGGGAGGGAGGAAAGGAGGGAGGGAAGGGAGGGAGGGAGGGAGGGAAGGAGGGAGGGAAGGAAGGAGGGAAGGGAAGGAAAGGGAAAGGGAATCTGCTGTGCTCTCATAACTCAATATTGCTCCCTTAGCTTGGTCTGTTAACTATCTACCCCCTCCCATCTTCCAGAAATTCCCCAGCCCATTTTCCAACTTAGAATGTTAATCTAAATGTGAGACCACTTTCCCACCCCCACCTCTCAGGTGTCAGGCACCTGAATTCCTCTATTTCCTGCCATTTCCATGAACTCTCAAGGGCATCCGAAAACTCCTGACAACTCTCCAGCTACCTTCTACCCTGCCCCCACCTGGGGCCCTACTTAAGTCCCTCCTTCCCTGCCCCATTACACCTCATGACTCTCCCCAGATCACCATAGCATCTCTCTGCAACTTTCCATTAAAGTTGATCTAGTCTGTTGAGTTCACTTTTAGCTCTTCCTTTCTTCTAATACCCTCATGACTCAGTTTCCTAACAGAAAGGGAAGGGAAGTAGGGAAGGAAGGAAGGTCTCTGTGCCTGTGGCAAAGCAGATTATCATGTAAAAACCAGTGGTACAATAAAATTTCTTACCTTGCAGTGGCCAGGAAGCAGAAAGATGTAAAGAGAAGGGGTCAGAGACAAAACACTCTCTTCAAGGCCACCTTCCCCAATGACCTAACTTCCTCTCACTAGGTCCCACCTCCTCAACTTTCTACCACCTCCAAATAGTCTATCCCAGAAGCTATGAGCCCATCAAGGATTCACTAACAATGGAGTCTGAGCTCTCACAAACCAGTCACCTCTGAGAGGCTGCACCACTGATCAAGGCTACGTGGAGGACCAACCTTCAAAATAGGATTTTTGTATGACATTCCAGATCCTAATTCAAAGTCAGTATCTCCCAATTACCTACAAAGAACAAGCTCTTCCTCAGGATGTAGAAAGCTTTCCTGGCTTAGTTATGACTACCCTGGTCTCAAATATGATTCAAACTCCTTCATGTACTGTGCTTCAGCCACACAAAACTGTGGTTTGTTCAACGGGCATCCTACATCTTTCCTCTGAATCTTCACAAACTTCTCTTAAATACCACAATCATTTCCTTTCAACTTACTCAGTCTCAAGACCCAGCTTCAACAGCCCCAGCACCTGTCTCTTTATACTCACATCAATGACATTTGCATGTTTTAATAATTATCACCATGTGTATGTGTGAGAGTACCTGTGGGCTTGCCCTTCATTGTGCTCACGCTGTAGTCTTAGCTACTCAGGAGGCTGACCTCTGAGGATATAGGTTCAAAGCCATCCTAGGCAGGAAAGTCCATGAGACTCTTATCTCCCATTAACCACCAAAAAAACCAGAAGTGGAACCATGGCTTAAGTAGTAGAGCTCTACCCTTGAACTAAAAAAGTTCAGGGGAAGCACCCAGGTCCCGAGTTCAAGCCCCAGGACTGGCACAAAACAAAGAAAAAAAGAAAGAAATAGGCTTCCTTTTTTTATCTTTTTTTTTTTTTTTTCCTTTTTTTCCCTAGATAAATAAGATTCCAGGTAAATTTAGTCAACATATATAATTGACCCAAAACCTCAACAGGATGAATTTTTAAAACACTTGGAAGACCAACTTTGTAAAAGAAATGTTTTCCCAGGACTGTAATTCTATTCCATCTTAATTGGTAGAGGTGCAATTATCTGGAAATGTGAACTCCTCCCATTGAAGTTCACCCTAAATTCCTCATGGAAAAAAATAAAATTTGTTGTCTCCTCTTAGTAAAGGAAAAAAAAAAACCTAATTGGAACACCAACCATCACCCATGAAGAACCGCTCTAATTAATTTAGAATATGAGCATCAAATATTAGTAAAGAGATGAGGCTGATGTGAATAATGTATTGTGATTCAAGTGATCTGACAGTAACCTCCCCTCACCCAGTGAATGTTTCCATTATCAGCTCGGGGCTTCACTAACACATGATACAATGCCAATCTGTGCAAGGCATCCAGTGTGCCTGTGACATGTTATTACTGTGAAAACAACTTAGGAGAAAATATTGACATTTGAGAAAAATGCTGCCTTCATGATGAGACTCCCTACTGGTAAAATAAAAAAAAATCAGTGATGGTCCACTTAGAAAGACAACGTGTTTGACCCTGAGTGGAAAATTACCAGTAGCTTGCTTGCATAGTGACTTGGGGATGTGACAAAGTTCATGCATGGGAAAACTCCTAGACAAACATGACAGGTAAACAGGGGTTTGGGCTGATGAGCAAGGGGATGAAGAGGCCACAGTAAGATAAGAAAATGGGTAGAAACGGTGTATATATCAAAAAGCATGCAAGCCTTTGCCTCCACAAGAAAGCAAAGAGGGGAAGGAGGGAGCCAACAGCCCTTTCCTAAAATTCAACCAATCGAAAGAAGTGTATGCATTTGAATTACCCAATAGAAAGTAACGATGGAGGAGGACCATAGAAGGGCTGACATTGGTGAAGATGCATTCTCTTCACAAACAGACATGTTGAATTAAAACTCCCTTATACAACTGTTTAGAGATAATAATAACTTTAAATCTAAAAAAGTAATGCAATTGGATCAACATCTGGAGGAGAATGTGAACTCCTTTTTTCTTGGCTCAATGAGGAACTAGGCAGGGGGAGGGGCATCTCTACATGCTAGCTATAAGATTGCTCTCATAAACTCAGAAAGTATGCCTGCCATCAGACAGATGGCAGTCTCAAAAGACCACCATTAAAGTCTCACTTTAGCTGCAATTCTTACCTCCAAGTCTACCCTTTGAGCCTGGACAGGTGTGTTTCTCATACCACCATGTGTGAATTCCAAACACTTAATTTTTAAATGTTAATGCTGCAATATGTAGAAATAGTCATTATAAATGCACATAATGAGCCAGGTACAGTGATGCATACCTGTAATCCCAGCACTTGGGAAGCCAAGACATGAAGATGGTGAGTGCAAGATCAGGTTGGTCTACACAGCAAGACTCTGTGTTTAAAATAAAAATGTGTGTCATATATCCTTCAAATGCCAGTTTTGTTTTATTTTAAGAAACTATGAGTTCAGAAGTGCAAGTGTGGCTCAAGTGGCAGAGTGCCAGCCTTGAGCAAAAAAAATTAAGGAAAACTATGAGACCATGAAGCCCTGAGTTCAAGCCCCAGTACCAGAACAGAAGGAGGATGGGGAGGAGGAGGAGGAGAAAGGAGGAAGACGAAGAAAAAAAAGAAGAGAAGAAGAAGAAGAAGAAGAAGAAGAAGAAGAAGAAGAAGAAGAGGAGGAGGAGGAGGAGGAGGAGGAGGAGGAGGAGGAGGAGGAGGAGGAGGAGGAGGAGGAGGAGGAGGAGGAGGAGGAGGAGGAGGAGGAGGAGGAGGAGGAGGAGGAGGAGGAGGAGGAGGAGGAGGAGGAGGAGGAGAGGAAGGAGAACAAGAGGAGGAGGAGGAGGATCAGGATCAGAGTACAAGTATGAAGCTGGGGGCAGACAGCTCGTGCCTATAATTCTAAGTATTCAGGAGGCTGAGAGCTGAGGAACATAGTTTGAAGTTAGCCTGGGCAGGAGAGTCCTTGAGTCTCTGATCTCCATTTAACCACATAAAAAGCAGAACTGGATCTGTACCTTGAGTAGTAGAAGATTAGCTTTGATCAAAAAAGCTTAGGAACTAGGTGCCATTGGCTTATGCCTATAATCCTAGCTACTCAGGAGACTAAGATCTGAGGAATGCGGTTCAAAGCCAGCCTGGGCAGGAACATTGTGAGACTGTTATCTCCAACAAACCACCAGGATACCAGAAGTGACGTTGTGGCCCAAGTGGTAGAGTGCTAGCCTTCAGCTGAATTGCTGAGGGACAGCACCCAGGCTGAGTTCAAGCCCCACAACTGACAAAAAAAAAAAGCTTAAGAGCAGCACCAAGCCCCAAGACAAAGAAGAGAAGGGCAAGGGAAAGGAGAGGGGAAGAAGAGGAAGAGAAGAGAAGAAGGGAAGAAGAGGAAGAGAAGGGAAGAAGGAAAGAAGGAAGGAAGGAAGGAAGAAGGAAGGAAGGAAGGAAGGAAGGAAGGAAGGAAGGAAGGAAGGAAGGAAGGAAGGAAGGAAGGAAGGAAGGAAGAGGAAGAAAGAAAGAAAGAAAGAAGAAAGAAAGAAGAAAGAGAGAGAGAGAGAGAGACCATGAGCTCTACTGGACTTAAGACAAATCTTACCCCTTGTAAGAGCCCACATGTGATATAGTGCTGTGTGGTCAGATTCCTGAACACTTGAATCAAGTCATAACCTGTTTTGTTGCCAAAGGGTCGTTCCATACATCTATTTATTAACTCTACAGCCCTTAGTAGCTAGCCAATAAGTCATTAACATACATGGGAATGGAGAAATGGAGAAATGCCATCCATCTCTTCTGCTCATTAGCAACTTGTCATGCCTGGACCATGTGCTCCATCACCATTCACACTCCTCCCGAGGGATGGATGGGGTGACTTGAGTACAGATGCATATATTATAAATCAGTTCTTATTTCCCGTCCCCCCAAAAGTCCCCTGTTAAACCACACCATATAAAACCCACCTTCCTTTAAGCTCAATATCCAGTGAGCCAATTGGATGTCTGCAAGCATCATGGTAATTCTCTTGGTGTGCATGGCACACAGATTTAGTATCCCCAGCAGGCGCCTTCACCCATCTACCAAAGTGCCCCAAGCCTGTGCTCTCAAAGTTGGTTTTGAAATTCTGGATAATCTCTTACCCAAACCTCTGGGAAGGGAGCTTTCAAATGATCCACTCCATGGATTTCTGGTATCTACAATTCTGAAAGGCCACGTCATAGGCCTAGAGGGATAACATTTCTTCACCCTGCCAGTAGAGGGAGCTGTCTACATGCACCTGTAATGGCCAGCAGTTTGCTTGAGGCTGTTTCACCAGTGGGTGAAACCAGACTGGTTTGGGCCATGATTGTTAACTTAAAGCCCAAGTCAATGATAGAATACAAGCGAGCCTCATTGAAATACTGAAGGGAGCCAAAACCCATGATCCTGGAGTGTGAGAAAGTCTGCCCAGGATGCTAAAAGGCTTCCATTTTTCTTTCTATGATATGAACTTGATGAATGAAGACTCAGAGGTAATTATGGTCTTCCTTGGCCAATGTGGGACTGTGTGGGGAGGAGGGGCTAACAGGGGGGTATGTACTGGTCCTGGGGCTTGAACTTAGGACCTGGAGTTGAGCTTTTTTTTTCTCAAGGCCACTGCTCTACCACTTGAACTATAATAGCTCCACTTCCAGCTTTTTGGTACTTCATTGGAGATAAAAAATCTAATGGACTTGCTGTGTGGGCTATCTTCTGAACTGCAATCTTCAGATCTCAGCCTCCTGAGTAGCTAAGATTGTAGGCGTGAACCACCAGCTCCCAGCCCAATCTAGTACTTTAAACAGACAAGGAGAGGTGTCATAGTAAAACCTCTTCAGCATCTTCCTCTCTCCAAGTTTCTTTAATTTCATATAATCAGCATACCAGGATGCTATATATGGGGTTAACACCCTTTTACCTCTGTGCTACCAAACCCTATTTGTGTTTTGGGTTTTCTGTTATGGTAAACATACATATATTTTTATATATTATACATAAATTATTATGTATATGAAATATATAATACCAACTTTTTAAAAAACAAAATTTTCTTTTTTTCTTTTTTTTTTTGGGGGGGGGGGATCCAGTCGTGGGGCCTGAACTCTGGGCCTGGGCGCTGTCCCTCAGCTCTTCAGCTCAAGGCTAGCGCTCTACCACAGCGCCACTTCCGGCTTTTTTCTTTTTGCTTATGTGGTGCTGAGGAATCGAACCCAGGGCCTCATGCATGCAAGGCAAGCGCTCTACCACTGAGCCACCTTCCCAGCCCCCCCAAAAAACAAAATTTTCTACCTTAATAAATTTAAGTGTACAGTTCAGGGGTATTAACTGCATTTATTATGTACAATCATTAGGACCATCCATCTCCAAAACCCTTTTCAGTTAGTGAAGCTGAAATGCTCCTAAAAAAAAAAAAAAAGACTCCCCATTCCACCCTTGCCTAGTCTTTGACAACTAGCCTTCTTCTGAGTGTGGGTGTGGGTGTGTGTCAGTACTGGGTCTTGAACTCAGGGCCCTGTGCTTTCAGTTGGTTTTTTTGCTTAAGGATGATATTCTACCACTTGAGCCACACTACCTCCTCCTCCAGCTTTTTGCTGGTTGACTAGAGCCAAGAGTCACACAGATTTGTCTGTTCAGGTGGACTTTGAACTGCAATCTTCAGACCTCAGCCTCCTGAGTAGCTAGAATTTCAGGCATGAGCTACTGGTGTCCAGCTCTGAAACTGAATTCGATTATTCTAAATGCCTCATGGAAGTGGGCTGTAGCCTCTTTAAAAAATCTTTTTTGTGCTGGGCACCAGTGGCTCCTGCCTATAATCCTAGCTACTCAAGGGGCTGAGATCTGAGGATCGCGGTTCAAAGCTAGCCCTGGCAGGAAAGTCCGTGAAACTCTGATCTCCAATAAACCACCAGAAAATTGGAAGTGGCGCTGTGGCTCAAGGGGTAGAGCACTCGCCTTGAGCTGAAGAGCTGAGGGTCAGCACTCAGGCCCAGAGTTCAAGACCCACGACAGACCAAAAAAAAAAATCTTTTTTTGTGATTAGCTTATTTTACTAAGCAAAATGTGTTCAAAGTTCCTCTATGTTCTAACAGGTCAGAATTGCCTTTTTATTTTCACTTATTTATTTATTTGCCAGTCCTGGGGCTTGAACTCAGGGCCTGGGCACTGTCCTTGAGCTTCTTTTGCTCAAGGCTAGCACTCTACCACTTGAGCCACAGCACCACTTCCAGCTCTTTCTGTTTATGTGGTGCTGAGGAATCGAACCCAGGCCTTCATGCATGCTAGACATGCACTCTACCACTGAGCCACATTCCTAGCCTTTTTTTTTTTTTAACACTCAGCAATATTCCATTGGAAGGGGAAACTGCATTCATCCATCAATGGACACCGCACTATTTGCTTTCCCCCCTTAGTTCTTATGAGCGCGGGTCTATGAGTTGCTTGTTGAGATCTTGCCTTTAATTATCATGGGCAAACAACACACGGAGAAGCCAAAGCCCTGATGATTCTCACAAGGTACTCTTAACGCACTGCAGAAAATAGAGGAGAAAGAGGCACACAGTAAGTAGAACTTGGGGGTGGGAGAGTTCTGAGCTTAGACCTGGCATGGTAGCTCCCGCCTGTCATCCTAGCTACTCAGGAGGCTGAGATCTGAGGATCCCAGTTTGAAGCCAGCCCTGGCAAACAAATCCTTAGAGACACTTAATCTCCAGTTAACCAGCAAAAAGCCAGATGTAGAGGCATGGCTGAACGAGGCAGAGTGTTGACCTAGAGCCAAAAAGCTGAACAACAGCACAAGGCCCTGGGTTCCAGCCCCAGTACTAGAACCAAAACAAAAACAAAATCAGAAACTGGAAATGACTAAGCAGCTGAACAAGAACACAGGAACTAGGTGCAGCTTCATTGGCCGGTAGTTCTCATCCTGAAAATCAGTAGGGTTTCTTGGCATACGGGTTAACTAACGGCTTGGATTAACTAATGGCTTGGGGGTTGTGTTTTGTTTTCAACCAAGATGTTTTCTAGAGCAAGCTGCCATGCTTTTCTCCCAGAAGGCCTGGCTACAAACTGTCCTGTTGATTTCTTTCTTTCTAAGGTGCCAAGTTAGTGTTACTTCCTTATTACAAAAGGTTTTTGAAAAGGCAAAAAGAGATCCACCATGGAAATATAGCTCTGTGCATAGGAAAATGGAGCCCAAGAGAAAAGAACTCATTCATGAATTTTTAATGCAAGGGGGAAAAAAAGCAAATCAGTTATGAAGGAAAATAAATAAATAAGCAAGTGACTTACAGGACAAGCTCACCTAAAGCTCCCTGGATCTCTTTGTACCTTTTAGAATAAAGAGTTAAAAGTTAAAAGACCAGAAACAAGACATAAAAGTAGACATATGACATCCAAAAAACAAACACGATTCACACAGTCACTTCAGAAGGAGAGAACAGATGAGCTGAGATTGTAGCCTGTGGCAGTTTAGCGGAGATTTTTTTTTCTTTTCTTGTTAGGAGAACAAGACTTGAGAATCAGGTTTGAATCTGAGCTCTGGCACTTTGCAGCTTGAGCAACTTCATCAACCTTCCCTTACCATTTCTGGGTCTTCCAAAGTGGATTACAATAGTAGTATTGATGTGTTAAGGTAGGTGTCGAGTTAGGTATGGTGATGCGTACAGAGTAAGTTCTATGACGTTTCAACATATACAAGCATTCGATTTACGTCACTTGCTAGGTCTGGCTTATATTCCTATGTTAAAGCTTGAATGCCCAATGCTTTCTCATGTACTGGTATTTTCCAACAATATCTATATAGAAAGAGGTAAGTGAACTGGGGATGGAAAAAGAAACTGACTATGTGGGGTTGGGGTCTAGGGAGGGGGTTGGGCTAACAAGGAGAGCGAGTGAGGATGAATATGGTCCAGGCAGATCGTCAGCAAATATGAAAACAGAACAAAGAACAACCAGTTGAAATTGTATTCGCAAGAGGGAAGCTGGTGAGGAAAGCTAGCAGGGAGGGGGAATTGATTGGAATACATTGCATAAATGCATGGAAATGTCACAAGGAAGCTCCCTCCTGGTATAACTAATGCAGACTAATTTAAAAACTAAGGAGAGCCAGGAGCTGGTGGCTCACACCTGTAAGCCAAGCTACTCAGGAGGCTGAGATCTAAGGATCACAGTTCAAAGCCAGCCCAGGCAAGAAAGTCTGTGAGACTCTTATCGTCAATTAGCTACCAAAAAAGCTGGAAGGAAAACTGTGGGTCGAGTGGTAGAGCACTAGCCTTCAGACAAAGAAGCTCAAGGACAGTGCCCAGGCCCTGAGTTCAAGCCTCCAGACCAGCACCAACATGAATGAATAAATAAACACATAAAAAAAATGGCAGAGGAGGAATTAAAATATCAAAGCAAACAACAACAAAAAGAGGTAAATACGTTTAATGAGGTTACTATGGTGGCTCAACTAGTATCCTTATATGAAGTGGAGGTGCTGGGCACCTGGTGGTTCATGCCTGTAATCCTAGCATTTCATGCCTGTAATCCTAGCAATTCAGGAGGCTGAGATCTGAGGATCACATATTGAAGGTAGCCCAGGCAGAAAAGTCCCTGAGAGACTCTTATCTCCAGTTAACCACTCAAAAACTGGAAGTGACGCTCTGGCTCAAGTAGTAGAGTGCTAGCCTTGAGCAAAATTGCTCAGGGACAGCGCCCAGGCCCTGAGTTCAAGCCCCAGAATGAAAAATAAACTAAAATAAAATAAGAAGTAGAGGTTAGAAGTTGGGTATGGTAGTGCCCACCTGTAATCTCAGCACTTGGGAGGCTGAAGTAGGAGGATAGGAAATTTGAGACCAGTCTGAGCTGCATAGCAAGTGTGAAGACAGCCTGGCTACAACTGAGATTGGAAATGGAAGAGCCTATGCAGAGAGGAGACACCGCATAAGACGTGAGCGAGTGGGCAGTCAGCTACAAGGCAAGGAAAGAGATCAGGAGAAACCAAGCCCAAGGATACTTCAATCCTGGACTTCCAGCCTCCCAAAACGACATTTCTGACAAAAGGTTGAAACCACCACGTCTGTGGCATTTTGTTACAGCAGCTTGAGCAAACCGATCCTTTCATCTATGGCCACCAAAGCAGGAAATGAAGGTGCTCTTACTTCTTCTTACTGTGGGAAGCTCCCAGGCCACTTGTGCAGCCTACACTCTTCCCAGCTCTGCCACACGGACTGAGGGCTGCAGCAACCAGCCGCCGTGTGATTCATCGCTTCTGGTTCCAGCACAGGGCACAGAGCTGAGAGGGACCAACTGGGATACGTCAACAGCAGGGAATTCCCCCCTTCTCCACCCCCCAGCTCCTCAGGAGCATCCCACCCTAATATAATGGGGTTCTTCGGTGCTTGCAAATCATCAAGATCGCCTTCCCATCTGTCCCTTGAAGGTCAAAAGGTCAGATTCCACCAAAGTCTGTCCCAGATGGGGTCTGAAAATAGTCCTTTCGGAAGCCCACAATTAAGACCTAATTACATATTCTTGCCCAATTAGAATAATGGCAGAGTCCCCAAAACTCCAGTCTGAGAAAAGCATGTCTGTGCTCTCCTTCATTCCTTCCATATCTCACAGACTACCACTGCTTGTTTATAACCTTGGGAAAGTTATTTAACCTCTGGCGTGGATGAATCCTTGAGAAAAAATGGCACAAACAACATCTGCTGCGGGAAAACATCAAACATTCATTTTTATTATCTTTAAGTCATTGTACCAAGAGGTTACACGTCAACATGTCAGTTTGTAAATACAATGCATCTTGAGCCATGTCAGCCTTTCTATCATTCCATCTTCCTAACCCCACCCATCCCCTTGATTTTCCTAGTTCCATTTTTCACACTTGTACCTAGAATATTATGGCAGTATTCTCCCCTTTTCCTCTCTTGATTCATCTACCCCTCACCTCTAATCCCCACACACATACATTTCAAGTACCAATTTTCTGGATTTCATTGTGTTCTACTACAAGTTAGTTGTCCATTGGAATCCTACCACGCATGTATCATACTTTAGTTAATATGATTGTGTATATATGCAGATGACTCAGTATATGTTTAAATATACATTTATAAATTAGATCTAACGTGTACATATGTGTCCTTCACTTAACCTATTTTTTCCTAAGTCCATCCATTGATTTGCAAATAATGTGCCATCGTTCTTCAAAATGGATGAGTTTCCTTAATCCATTAGTACATTGAGGGACATCTGGGTTGTTTCCATAACTTAGCTATGGTGAATACTGCAGCAATAAACATGGTTGTGCAAGCAGCTTTACTCTATCCTGACATGTTCTTTTGCATAAATCTCCAACTGTGGGAATCTCTGGACCATAAGATAGCTCTATGTTTAGGGTTTTTTTGTTTTTGTTGTTATTGTTTTAGAATCTCCACACTCCTTTCCACAGTAGTTTGCACTAGTTTACATTCCTACCAACAGTGTATTAGAGCTCCTTTCGCCCACATCTGCATCAGCAGTTGTTGTCTGTATTTTTGATGATGGCCATTGAACAGAGCATTCATTCATTCATTCATTCATTCAACCAATATTAATTGAACCTCTACTATGTTACCAATGCCATGAGGACACAGCAGTGAAAAGCATCTCCAAGGTCTCTACTCTCACAGAACTTATTTCCTAGCAAGTAGAGCAGGAACAAAGAAAACAAATAAACACATTTGCTGCAGACAATGCTACAATAGGAAGCAACACACAGTATGGAAATGGAAAGTAATAAGGAGTAAGATCAAAGTTACTAGTTGGGCACGGTAGGCTCATGTCTGTCATCCTAGCTACTCAGGAGGCTGAGATCTGAGGATTGTGGTTCAAAGCCAGCTTGAGCAGGAAAGTCTGTGAGACTCTTATGTCCAATGAAGTACTCAGAAAAAGCCAGAAGTAGCACTGTGGCTCAAGTGGTAGCCTTGGGACAAAGTAACTCAGGGACAGTGCCCAGGTCCTGAGTTCAAGCCCCATGAGTGGCTCCAAAAAAAAAAAAAAAAGGTACATGATCTCAGTGACATGAATGGCAGGTGGGGATAGAACTTGTTCCTAGAAGAAAACAAAGGGAACCACAGATGCTGAGGTTCTAGAAGGAAGGCAATCAGGAGAATGATGAGGAAAGATGAACCCAGGCCAGATGGCCAAAGATAAACATTTTATGGGGATCAGAGGTATCACAGGACACCGAAGGTTAAGCACACAGACCAAAGAACTAAATGTCCAGTTTGGAAAGGGGAGGGGGTGGAGGCATAGCTCAGTTGGTAGAGTGCTAGCCAATGAGGAAACCTGTCAGGTACCAAGTTCAAGACCTGGTCTTGGACAGAAAGGAAGGAAGGAAGGAAGGAAGGAAGGAAGGAAGGAAGGAAGGAAGGAAGGAAGGAAGGAAAAGAACTAACCAAGGCCAGTCAGGAGACAGGATGAATATCTGGAAATGAGTGCTGAGGGAAGGACAGACTTTGGACAGATTCCGGGTGTGATGCAGTAGTTCTTCAGATAGACAGCACATTAGAATCACCCTAGATATTTTAGTACGTGCTAATGCCTGGGTTTTGCCCCAATGAATCTGAGGTCCACATGAGCATTTGGATATTTAAAGCTCTTAATGGTTCCAGTCAGACAGCCACAGGGAGAGAACCAAGTCAGTTGGTGGAAATTAGGGGCAGTGAAGATCTCTGGAGGAGAATGTTAGCAGGAGAGAAACATGATCAACTTCACTTTCGGACAGCTTACTTTTTTGAGCGCCAATGGTTCTTGCCTGTAATCCTAGCTACTCAGGAGGTTGAGATCTGAGGATCCATGAGACTCTTATCTCCAATTAACTGGAGAATAAAGTGGAGCTGTGGCTTAAGTGGTAGAGTACTAGCCTTGAATATAGAAGCTCAGGGACAGCACCCAAGCTCCAGAACCAGCATGAAAGAGAGACAGAGAGACACAGAGAGAGAGAGAGAGAGAGAGAGAGAGAGAGAGAGAGAGAGAAAGAGAGAGAGAAAGAGAGAGAGAAAGAGAGAGAGAGCTCCAAAATTGGGTACTGTGGCATCCACTCATACTTTGGGAGGCAGAGCTGAGAAGGTGGCAGTTTGAGGCCAACCCTGAGAGCCTTTCTCAAAAGAAACAAACCAGTCTGGGCACTGGCAACTCACACGTGTAATCCTACCTACTTAGGAGGCTGAGGTCTGAGGAGTGAGGTTCAAAGCCAGCCTGGGCAGAAAGTCTGTGAGACTCTTATGTCCAATTGACCACCAGAAAACTGGAAGTGGCTCAAAGTAGTAGAGAGCTAGCCTTGAGTAGAGGAGCTCATGGACAGTGCCTAGGCCGGAGTTCAAACCCCATGACTGACAAAAAAAATAAAAAATCCATGCATGGTGGTACATCTCTGTAATCCCAGCTATGCAGAAAGTGGGAGGTTCAAGGTCCGAGGCCAGAAAAAATATGGGCAAAAGCAAGAAACCTATCTGAAAAACTTGAAGAGCTAAAGGACAGGAGGTATGGCTTAAATAGTGTACCTTGTAATGTGCATCCCTTAGTTCAGTCCTCAGTACTACCACAAAGACAGACAGACAGAGATAGAGACAGAGAGACAGAGTCATTTGCCATTTAGGTAGGAGCACCACAATACTCAGATTTCTTCCTTCCCTCCCTCCCTCCCTCAATCCTTCTGGCAACACTCAGACAACTGGAAGTGCTGAACACAGCAGAGAAAAGGCCCAAGCAGCCATCATAACCGGGAACACCGCAGTAGATCTACCTCTGGGCTATTCCAAGAATGGGCTGCCCATCGTTCTCCAGGCCTTACAGCCTCAGGCCCTGGGTTTTTCAGACTTAATCTGTGCACACTTCTACCATAGCTCTCGGGACTCCCTCCCCCAACGCACAGCCCCTCCCAAGAGAAAAGCTTTAAGGAATATTCAGAAGCAACTTGGTGAGTTTATTTTGATGAAATACAATAATTATCAGGCTTAGCAGCTGTTGCTATTTAAAATAAGAAAGGGGAGGGGGGAAACCTGGGCTGGAATTTAAACTGTTGGGTAAAGCATGTGCGGCAACCAATCTGATCCAACAACAACAACAAAAAAAAAATCCGACATTATGAAATCCACAGAAGAGCGGGAGCTCGTTACAGGAAGTTAAGATGCAAATCATATTTTGTTTCAAATGAGCCCCGATGAATGCATAATTTTCCACAAAGACATACTTTTGTGTCAGGCTGCTTGTGCCAAGAATTGAAGTTTTGGGGCTGCAGCTGCTCCCAGCCTCTGATTGTCCATTTCAAAGTGTAGGGAGTTCTGCTTTCCTAAGGAAGATTTGGAGCAAAGACAAGAAGAGAACAGAACCTCTCTCCTCAGTTGTCTCCTAGAACGTGTCGTATGAAATCTGCTGGCAATTCCCAGCTTGCTAGGCTTGTCCTCAAACCTTGCATACTGGATCCCAGTGGAACCAACAGTTACCTGCAGCCCTCTATCCATTCAGAAAGGGGATCCTTCCTTACTCTACCTCACTCTAACAGTTAAAGTACTTGATGAATAATACAAGTGATCATCAATACTGGGCTAACGTCCACCAGTATTGGGCTAGAAAATGAAAATCATCATACCAGTGTTGTAGCTTAAATCAGATATAAATCCAGTCACGAGAAAATAGAGAAGCCGCATTTTGAGAGGTCAAATTTTGGAGTCTTTCTTGGTGCAGGCGGCCAATTGTTACAAAGACCCATGGCCCCTAACAGAGCTTCCACCAAGCTTTTTTTTTTTTTTGTCAGTTGTGGGGCTTGAATTCTGGGCCTGGACACTGTCCCTCATCTCTTCAGCTCAAGGCAAGCACTCTACTACTTGAGCCACAACACCACTTTCAGTTTTCTGGTGGTATATTGGAGATAAGAGTCTCACAGACTTTCCTTGTCTGGGCTGGCTTTGAACTGTGATCTTCAGAACTCAGCCTCCTGAGTAGCTAGGATTACAGGCATAGGCCACGGGCACCGAGCTTTTAAAGACAACAGCCATCTGTTTTGGGTGGAGACCAAGCCTCAGCCAAGCATTATACATAAACACAGTAGAAGGAACAGAGCTCTCCTGGGGATGAACAACACAATGTATCTACATATTCCCCAAAGCAGGGCCCTCCTGGCTCTACCCATTGAGCCGGGCATCTGCAATTCAAAGGATGGCATGACTCACTCTAGGCCTTGGAGCTGGGTAGGTAGCCCCATCTCTTGGCCTGGTGCCAGGATGACTGTGATATTCTTTAGACTCACTTTTCTCACTTCATTTCCCACTGCTCTTATATACCTGAAATCAAATCATTGGTTTCTAGGGAAGTGGGGGAGTTTCACCTTCCCCCACCATGAAGACAAGATGCCAGACCATACCATCCACCATGTGGCCAACATGGCACCAATTTACCAGGTCCCAGAGTCTCTGGTGAATGAAAGGGCTCAGGAAACAGGTAGATGACAGAGAGACAAGGAGAGCAGAGTACAATCAGATGGTCTCCAAGGAGTTAGGATGTTCATGTGTGGAATAACCCCCCAGCACACACACACACACATACAGAATAAAATGGCGTTGGAAGAATGCAGCTCCTATTTGCCAGTGCTGTGAGAGGAGGCTATGTCATTCAAGGAAAGCCAACTTTCAGGTGAAACAGGTTCATCCAGGGCTTGACAATGCCTTCCCTGGAATGAGGCACAGGGGAAAAGGTGGGGAGGGAGGAAGGCTACAGTGGGGATCTGGGTCAGCAAAAGTAGGAGCCAGCAGCTTGGCACCTCTGATGGCTGGTTCCTTTCAAGTCCCATGTTTTCTTGCCCATCTCACCACAGTGATTATCCTTGTCAGACCGCAAGCAACATCCTTCTCTATTCATCACAAAATGACACTGTGAGTTTGTGTGTGTCTACCACTAGTGGAGCTCAAACGCAGGGCCTTGTTCTCTTGTTTGGCTTTTTTCACTCAAGGCTGGCATTCTACCACTTGAGCTGCAAAGCTCTACTACCAACTTTTTTCTGGTTAATTAGAGATCATTGTCTTATAGACTTTCCTGCCTGGGCTGGCTTTGAGCCACGAGCCTCAGATCTCAGCCTCCCAATACCTCAGATTACAGGAGTGAGCCACCAGCACTTGGGGATATTGTGTTTTTGTTTGGGGCTATTTTTTGGGGGGGGAGGGATTAGCAGTACTAGAGCTTGAATTTAGGGGTTGGGCATGGTCCTTCAGCTTTTTTGTTTTTGTTTTTTCGGACTTGGGCACTGTCCCTGAGCTCTTTTGCTCAAGGCTAGCACTCTACCATTTTGAGCCACAATGTCACTTCTGATTTTCTGGGGGTTAACTGAAGATAAGAGTGTCATAGACCTTCTTGCCCAAGCTAGCTTTGAACTACTATCCTCAGATTTCAGCCTCCTGAGTAGCTAGGATTACAGGTGTGAGCCATCAGCACCTGGCTATCCTTGAGCTTTTTTGCTCAAGGCTAGTGCTCTACTACTTGAGCCACAGCTCCACTTCTGGCTTGTTGGGTTTTTTGTAGTTAATTGGAGATAAGAGTCTCACAGACTCTTGTGCCTGGACGGGCTCCAGACCACTATCCTCAAATCTCAGTCTCCTGAGTAGCTAGTACTATAGGTGTGAGCCTCCAGCACCCACAGACATTGTGCTTTTAATTTATTATTATTTATTATTTAGTTTTTTATTAACTGTCTTCATTACAACATAAACTCTGCCAGGTGCCAGTGACTCATGCCTATAATCCTAGCTACTCAGGAGGCTGAGATCTGAAGATTGTGGTTCAAGGCCAGCCTGGGTAGGAAAGTCTGATAGACTGTTATCTCCAATAAGCTACTCAGAAAAAGCCAGAAATGGCACTGTGGCTCAAGAGGTAGAGTGCTAGCCTTGAGCCAAAGAAGCTCAGGGACAGTGCCTGGGCCCTGAGTTCAAGCTCCAAGACTGGCACATAAAACACACACACACACACAAAACAAACAAACAAAAAACTATAAACTCCATGAGAGCAGATGCCCTGTCTTTTAACTCATGACATAGAGTGTTTATCAACAGGAAATCTCCCCCTAGACTTGTGTGTTGAAGTCTTGGTCCTCAGCTGATCAAACTATTTGGGTAAAGTTCTGGAAACATCAGGAAGTGGAGCTTGGCTGAAGGAAGTAGATCATTTGAGACAAGGCATGTCCACAGGCTCTTTCGTTTGCCCTGTACACACTTGATCCCTCCTTTCTTTCTTCTTCCTCCTTCTCCTCCTTTTTCTTCTCCTCTGTCTCCCTCCTCCTCCTCCTCTTCTTCCTCCTCCTCTACCTCTTCCTCCTCTTCCTTCCTCCTCCTCCTTCTTCTTTTTCTTCTTCTTCTTCTTCCTCTTCTTCCTCCTCCTCCTCCTCCTCTTCCTCCTCCTCCTCTACCTCTTCCTCCTCCTCCTTCTTCTCCTCCTCCCTCCTCCTCCTCCTCCTCCTCCTCTTCTTCTTCTCCTCCTCCTCCTCCTTCCTCCTCCTTCTTCTTCTTTTTCTTCTTCCTCTTCTTCTCCCCTCCACGCTCTCCTTTCCTCTCTGCCTGTCATTGTAAAATGCAAAACCCGAGGTAGAACAAAATTATCGATTATTACAAATTAGGGCAAAGCATCAAAGACAGAACCTCTCTGTAGAGAGAAATTCTAGGTTTAGTTATTAAAGGGAAATTCTAGAGATAGAGACTCGAAGTGAATTAGGGAGATAAACAAGTTAAACACTGGGTTACTGGAATGCAGTAAATAACAATAAAACTCAGCAACAGCCCAGAAACCTGGAAGGTGGTCTGGTCTTAGATTTGATAAGTAAGAAGCTGGGGATATGTTCTGGTAAATATCAGCTAAACCCTTCTCAAGAATCGAACAAAGGGCTGGGAAGGTGGCTCAGTGGTAGAGTGCTTGCCTTGCATGCCTGAGGCCCTGGGTTCGATTCCTCAGCACCACATAAGCAAAAAGAAAAAAGCCGGAAGTGGCGCTGTGGCTCAAGTGGTAGAGCACTAGCCTTGAGCTGAAGAGCTGAGGGACAGCACCCAGGCCCAGAGTTCAGGCCCCACGACTGGACCCTCCCCCCCCCCAAAAAAAAAAAGAATCGAACAAAGGGAAAATCCGGAATGTGAACTTTGCTTCAATGACTGTCTTTGCTTCGATTACTTATTGCTCTGTCCAGAATGAACTTTTTGCTTTGTTTACTGGAACCATAATTGCTATCTGTAATTATTAACTGCTAGTTCTGCTATCTGTAATTATTAACTGCTAGTTCTGCACCTGCATGTGGCTTTTCCCTTTATAAACCCTGCTATAAGAGAAGCTTGGCTGCTACACTCTACTACTTGATGAGTGGGGTGTAGTTGTTGAGCAGCTAATAAAGACTCCTTGGGCTGGGAAGTTGGCTCAGTGGTAGAGTGCTTGCCTAGCATGCATGAGGCCCTGGGTTCAATCCCTAAGCACCATATAAGCAGAAAAAAGCCAGAAGGGGCGCTGTGGCTCAAGTGGTAGAGCACTAGCCTTGAGCTGGAAAGCTGAGGGACAGCGCCCAGGCCCAGAGTTCAGGCCCCACGACTGACAAAAAACAAAAAAAAAAGACTCCTTGCCCCTTTATCTGAGTCAGTGGTCATAATTGCAGGAATTGTGATTCAATACTGTAAGATTCAATACTGTAATACTGTAGCACACACTTATTTGTACAGAGGGGTTACAGTTACACAAGTAGGGTAATGAGTACATTTCATTGAGTTCATTGTTACCTCTTCCTTTATTTTCTCCCGACCATCACTTCCTTCCCCTCCTCCCCCACTCCTCCCGCCCCCCCCCCCCCACATTGTAAAGTTCGTTTTCAGTATAGTGTCCTGTACATCTCATCGTCACAATGGGTCAGCCTGCATTCCCGTTTAAGCATTCTGCAATATCCCTTCCCCTCCCTAAACTACAAAAATATATATACAAGATGCAGAGCACCAGCATCAAATCCAGGGAAAACATGGGGTTATACCATGGGGGAAGAACATACAATACAAACAAAAGAATCACATAGTGTATTGTAAGTACATTAAAAACACTAACAAGAGAGAGAGAGAGAAAAAAAACTCTTGTGTCCCTGTCTTGGGGCACATTTTGCTTAACATTATCTCATATGGTCTTACGTACATAGCCTTTGACCTACTCTGCTTGTCCTAGACATGTACTAGTCACTGCAAACAAAGGGAACCATGGGACCTATGTTTCTTTGGGCCTGGCTTACTTCACTTAATATGACTTTTTCCAAGTCTTTCCATTTCCTAACAAAAGAGGTAATGTCATTTTTTTCTGATGGAGGCATAGAATTCATATATATATATATATATATATATATATATATATATATCACATTTTCTTGATCCATTCATCTACTAAGGGGCATCTGGGTTGATTCCATATCTTAGCTATGGTAAATAATGCTGTGATAAACATGGTTGTGTTAACACACACTGTTGTTTCTTTTTTGTTTTTGTCGGTCACGGGACTTGAACTCTGGGCCTGGGCGCTGTCCCTCAGCTCTTCAACTCAAGGCAAGCGCTCTACCGCTTGAGCCACAGCACCACTTCCGGTTTTCTAGTGGTTTATTGGAGATAAGAGTCTCACAGACTTTCCTGCCCGGGCTGGCTTTGAACCACGATCCTCCTGAGTAGCTAGGATTACAGGCGTGAGCCACCAGCACCTGGCAGCACACATTCTTGTCACCATGATGATGGTTCCACTTCACCGCAGCCCAGAAACAACTGCCCATGGGCAGAAACCTTTGAAACCTCTGAAAGTCTGAGCCACTTCAGTTGGTTTTCTCAGAGCGGTGAAAAAGCTAACAGTAATAAGCACTGTTAAACATATGAATGACTGCTAACAAACAGATGACTGAGAAGGGAATGGGTGCATGTATGCCGTAAGGGTAGATGAGAAGCAAAGAAGAAATATTGTCGGGGATGGGAAAACTTTCCTTCTATCCTCTGAGGCTTAGATACTTGCATGCTTGAAAGAGGTGAGAAGTAGGTGGATTGAGAGAGAAGGAAAGAGAGACTGATGACATGGGGACCTCTCTTCAGGAGGATGACATGAGCCCTGGTCTCCATTTTCTGCCTCCCAAGTGCCCTTGGTGTGAAGTCTGAAGCAACCTATTTGGGAGTGGCACCTCCTGAACTCCTCTGGAATTCACCAGGCTTCCGCATCTACTGAGATTCTCTGGGACCAAAGAACCACACCTTCATTGAGCAGTTCCCCTTCCGATGAGGATGTGGCACACAGAACCCCACAATTTCATGTCCATGCACAGACCCCCCACCTCTTGGCTTCATGACTGGATCTGAGGATGCAGTCCTGTCCAGGAGAGAGGCTTACTTAAATCCACACTCCTGCACTGGTAATTTGTGAGCTCCAAGATCTAACCTAAAAATACTCCTCTCTGATATCAAGGACAAAATTTATAAACATGCAAGTGGTTATTATGGTTTAATCACAGGCTTGGTGGTAGTGACTCTTGGCAATCTCTCTGGGGCATTAACAAGTGCAGAGTAAATATGTCATGTAGGTGGTATTTTTAGTCTCACCCATCCTTCCAACTCCAAGTGGGAACATCCCTGTGGAATGTCCTTTGTGACTCCCGGGAACCCCAACCCAGCCCTTGCTGCTTAGAAACTAGTCACCCAGGACATGGTGACAGCCGCTAAGCACGGGAGAGAGAAGGGATTGGGAGTAGGGGGAAAGAGGGGTCAAGGTGTTACAGCCTGGGACCTAGCTCATCTTTTGTTATATAGACACCTAAGTCCTGGCCCTAAAGCCAAAGGCCAATGGCTAATTCCTGGTACTGTGAACCCTCCTCAGGATGAGGTTTGAAACCTAAATGCATCTCATGGGGCAGAGGAGACTTATCTCCAAGAACCCGAGTCCATGAAGCCTCTTTCCTAAGGTTGTCAGCTTGGAAGAAAAGAAGAGAGAATAGTGTCAGTCACGTGAGGTTCCAGGATGATAAGGGAAGAGTATCTGTGGATCCTAGAAGTTCAAGGCCAGTGTAGACACATAGCAAGGAGGAGGAAGAGGAAGAGAAGGAGGAAGAGGGGGAGGGGGAGGG
Source organism: Dipodomys spectabilis (assembly GCF_019054845.1). Taxonomy (NCBI): domain Eukaryota; kingdom Metazoa; phylum Chordata; class Mammalia; order Rodentia; family Heteromyidae; genus Dipodomys; species Dipodomys spectabilis. Next base: position 4,085,895 of record NW_024870804.1, read on the forward strand.
GAAGGAGGAGAAAGAAAATGAGATGCAGAGAGAAGAAGGAGAAGAAAAGAAAAAGAGAAGGAGGAGGAAGAAGAGAAGGAGGAGGAGGAAGAGGAGGAGGAGGAGGAGGAATAGAAGGAGGCGGCTGCTGGGAGTGTGGCTTAGTGGTAGAGTGCTTGCCTAGCATTCATGAAGCCCTGGGTTTGATTCCTCAGTACCACATAAACAGAAAAGGCTGGAAGTGGCACTGTGGCTCAAGTGGAAGAGTGCTAGTTTTGAGCTGAAGAACAGCTCCCAGGCCCAAAGTTCAAGTGCCAAGACTGGCAAAAGAAGTAGAAAAGAAGAGAAGGAAGTTTTCTCCAGCTACTGTAACCAAATCTACACATGGTGGAATTTCAGCAGCAAACCATTTTCTCATGATTCTAGAAGATGGCATGTCCAAGATTCCAGTCCAGCAAAGATTGTTGTTTGGTTTGGTTTTGTTTGGGGGGTTTTCTTGCTTTTGTTTTTGTTTGTGCTGGCTGGTCCCAAGGCTTAAACTCAGGTCTTGAACACGGAGCTTTTTATTTCTCTCTCTCTCAAGGCCTATGCTCTACCACTTGAGCCACAGTTTCAGTTTAAGCTTTTTGGTTGTTAATTAGAGATTGAGTCTTGTGGATTTTCTTGTCCAGGACTGGCTTTGAACTAAGATCCTCAGACCTCACCCTCCTGAGTAGCTAGGATTAAGGTGTGAGCCTGTAGGACTAGGACTGGTCTGTGGCACTTGGCTAGGACTAGCTGTGTTAAGGTTCTCTTTCTGGGTCTGGCTCATTCATCTACTGAGGGGCATCTGAGTTGGTTCCATACCTTAGCTATGGTGAATAATGCTGTGCTAAACATAGTTGTGCTGATAGCTTTAGTATGGCCTTGTTTATGATCACTGGGCAAATGCCCAGAAGTGGGATTGCTGGGTCACAGGGGAGCTCTATGTGGAGTCTTTTGAGGAACCTCCATGCTGCTTTCCAGAGTGGCTGAACAAGTTTACACTCCCACCAACAGTGCAGCAGGGTTCCCTTTTGGCCAGATCCCCTCCAGCATTTCTGGTTTGCAGATGGCTGCCTCGTTATGATAACTCTATGAAGTCTTTTCTCAGTGGAGGGGCAATGAGCTCTCCGGTACCTCTTCTCTTTTTCTTTTTGTGCCAGCACTAGGGCTTGAACTCAGGAACTCATGCTTTTGCTTGACTTTTTCACTCAAGGCTGTTACTCTACCACTTCAGCCACACTTCCACTTTCAGTTTTTGCTGGTTAATGGGAGGTAAGAGTCTCTCAGATTTGCCTGCCTAGGCTGGCTTCTAAACTGATTCACAGATCTCAGCCTCCTGAGTGGGTAGGATTATAGGTTTGAGCTACCAGAGCCTGGTGTAAAGGCTTTCATTTCTACTGTAAGCCAGAGAATTTGTATCTCCTCCACTGCAGGGAAATTTGGTTCAGTGAATAACCCTAATCCACCATATAGACCTTAGCCTCAGCTTAAGTTCAAAAGCTCTTCCAAGATAACATTCTTTCTTAGGTAATGAGTGCTTCCTTTCTGGTATTCCACCTGGAAGAAAAGCACTGGATAAGTTCCCCCTAAACAAAAATTGTAAGAAAAGTAAAGTAGATCAGTTGAAAGGCAGAATATTATTCATCTGTATATACCAGGTGCTGGTGGCTCACGCCTGTAATCTTAGCTACTCAGGAGGCTGAGATCTGAGGATCATGGTTCAAAGCCAGCCTGGACAGAAAAGTCTGTGTGAGGAAACTCCATGAAACTCTTATCTCCAATAAACCATGAGAAAACCGGAAGTGGCACTGTAGCTCAAGTGGTAGAACGCTCGCCTTGAGCTGAAGAGCTGAGGAACAGCGCCCAGGCCCAGAGTTCAAACCCCACAACTGACTAAATAATAAATAAATAAATAAAAACATGGAGTAAATTATGAGATTGGTGGGCTGGGGGTATGACTCAGGTGGTAGAGAGCCTGCCTACCAAGCATGAGGTCTTGAATTTAAACCCAAGTACTATCCCTTCCCCCCACAAAAAAATAATGATAGTGAAGCTGATAGAAAGGGAGGGTAGCTCGGGGCTGGGAAGGTGGCTCAGTGACAGAGCGCTTGCCTTGCATGCATGAGGCCCTGGGTTCGATTCCTCAGCACCACATTAGCAAAAAGAAAAAAGCCGGAAGTGGCGCTGTGGCTCTAGTGGTAGAGCGCTAGCCTTGAGCTGAAGAGCTGAGGGACAGCGCCCAGGCCCAGAGTTCAGGCCCCACGACCAGACCCAAAAGAAAGAAAGGGAGGGTAGCTCAGTGATAGAGCACTTGTCTAGAACACGTGTGATCAGCATTCAGGATCGAAAGGAGGGAGGGAGGGAGGAAGGGAAGGAGGGAGGAGAGACTAGGTTTCATTTCATCTTGTTATAGAGGGGAGAAAAATAAAGGAAAAAATAAATTTGAACATGAAAACCATCATTAGATAAGACAACTACAGAGCAATGAGGGCAGTGTGGCCTCGTTTTTATAAAAAATGAATTTATTTAGATGACTTATTAGTTTCTGGGAGAAAGTCCATAAGAACTCCCAGCTGTTCACAGTAGTTACTTCTAAGGGATGTGGTTGGAGATTTTTTTTAACTTTTCATTTTATGCATATCTGCATTTACATAAATCTATTAAAAGTTTAATGCGCATAATAAAATGCTAAAATATGATGGGAAGAGAGAATTAAAAGACTAGACATTTAAGACGAAATGCTTCTTTTGTTAAACTTCCCATAAAGCAAAGGCTGAGATTAAAAAAAAAAAGACGAAAATAGATGTGATTTGAAATAAAAGAATGAAAAATCAATGCAAAGAAGTTATAACAATTATACATTCAAAGTGTCTTTTTTTTTTAACACCTTACAAAGTGAAAGCTAGAACAATGAAGAAGGAAAGCAATTTACATGGGGAGAAAATGAAGGCAGAAATAAGAAAACAAAGACCAAAGTTGAGAGGCATTAAAAAATAAAAAGGAAGCTGGCTATTCAAAGCAGCTGAGATTAGAACTTAGGTGACATGATTTTCATTTGATTGTGAGTTGTTTTTTTTTTTCCTTTTTGGTCAGTCGTGGGGCTTGAACTTGGCCTGGGCGCTGTCCTTCAGCTCTTTAGCTCGAGGCGAGCGCTCTACCACCTGAGCCACAGCATCACTTCTGGCTTTTTCTGCTTATGTGATGCTGGGGAATCGAACCCAGGGCCTCATGAATGCAAGGCAAGCGCTCTCCCACTGAGCCACCTACCCAGCCCTTGATTTTCATTTGACTTTGCTATTGATAAGTCAAACATTCTTTGACAAGAATACAAAAAGCTAGCCAGGCACAAGCCTGTCATCCTAGCTACACAGGAGGCTGAGATCTGAGGATCATGGTTCAAAGCCAGCCTGGGCAGAAAAGTCTGCGAGAGACTCCTATCAACAATTAACTACTCAAAAACCAGAAGTGGCACTGTGGTTCATATGGTAGAGTGCTAGCCTTGAGTAAAAGAGCTCAGGGACAATGACCAGACCTTGAGTTCAAGCTCCATGACTGACAATACACACACACACACAGAGTTAGACCTGACTTGAACCTCTTCAGCATTACACATTCTATGCTTAGTTTTTCTTTAGTCATATCTAGTTAATATAAAACAATTCATCTTATTTGTGCTGCTGTTTGTTTTTCTTTGCTGCTTGCTGTTTGTGTTTGCTCTTGGTTTTTTTTGAGACCAAGTCTCACCATGTAACTTCGCAAGCATATCACCAAGCCCAGTTTTGCATTTATCTTGTTACTAACAAAGTATTTTATATGCCTCTTAGTTCCCTGTGTGTGCACTAAAAATCTCCATCCTTTGCTGTTTCCACATTTAGATATTATTAAGGTTTTCCTTATTGAGTTTCAAGACTCATTTCAAGGTTACTTTTGGTATCAACTTTGTTTTACATGGCGTTCCTTTCTTTTTCACTTATTTATTATTCTTATACGTTTATTTTTGCAGTACTGGGAATTTTGTGTGTGTGTGTGTGTGTGTGTGTGTGTGTGTGTGTGTGTGTGTGTGTGTGTGTGTGTGTGTCAGATGTGGGGCTTTAACTCAGGGCCTGGGCGCTGTCCCTGAGCTCTTTTTTGCCCAAGGTTAGCACCCTACCACTTTGTGCCACAGTACCACTTCCAGTTTTCTGGTGGGTCACTGGAGATAAGAGTCTCAGAGATTTTCCTGCCTCGGCTGGCTTTGAACCACGAATTCTCAGATCTCAGCCTCCTGAGTATTTAGGACTACAGGTACATGCTTCCAGTCCCTGGTATACTAAGCCTTTCTAAAATGTGGAACTCTCTCACTTCTTTAACTCAGCCTCTCCACTGGGTCTCTCTGCAGTCTGACATCTTTGTGCTCCCTGATACTTTAATCCCTTACAATGTGCATTTTTCTCTCCCTCCTAGGGCTATTTCTCAATCCTGGAATGAGGGACATTGCCCAGCTAGCTGGGGGGGAGGGGGGGAGCAGCTGCTCTGAGTGCTGTGGGGTGTGTAACTGCATCCCTGAACCCCTACCCTCAGGTTATTTTGATCAGAAATATCTGAGGACTAGGAAATATCATTAAACTTGGCCTAGTGTTCCTGGGGAAAGGAAGTGTTTTAGTTTCATTCTACTGTAACAAAACCCCTGAGGCTATTCACTTACAAAGAGAAAAAAAGAAAGGTTATTTTAACTCACAGTTCTGTAGGGTTCAGTCCAAGATTGGGTAGCCTCAGAGCTTTGAGCCCTCAGATAGGGCAACACATTGTGGTAAAAGCAAACAAAGAGATGGTACCATGAGCTCCAAATCAGAGCGGGAGGGATTGGGAGGGCGGAAGGGCCTGATGAGGTCCCACAAGCCCTTGAGGATGTACCTCGATGATGTAAACACTGCTAGGTTCCACCCAATAAATAACACCACCTTGGGGACCAAGCCTTGATTGATTGATTGATTGGTGTTGGTGATGCTGAGATGGAACCCAGGAGTTTTGTGCTTGCTAGGAGGCATCAAGCCACATCTACAGCCAGGACCAAGCTTTGAACATGTGGACATTGGAGGAAACTACCCAGGGTCCAATCATTGACAGTGGGGAAGAAGCACTATCAAGCAGTGTCAAGGATCTCACCTGCAGGTACCTGTTCACTCTTCCTTATCCCCTGAGATACAAGTCAATCTTTACCTCTGCTTAAAGTTATCCCTGAGATACCCCAGGTAAGCCAGGTGCATCAACTTTCCCATGATGCTGAATGCAAGCCTTTCCCTCCCTCCTCCTCCCCCCACACACCCTAGTCTTCCATCTTACTAAGCTGTTACACAGTCTTGGAGATCACCTCTCCCAGGACTGTGTGCGTACCTAAGGGCTTGCAGGCCTTGAGCATGGTGCCTGTTTACAGAATCCTGTCAGGTGAACGTCTCCCACAAAATTCACGCAGAACTTTGTTATTAAGATACTCTTAAGAGGTTCACTGTTAAAGAGGCGAGTGGATTATGGGGCTTTGCCCTAGTGAGTGGGTTAAGGCTATGAAGAAAGAACTGGGTACTTGGTCATGGTAAATGGGTTGCTTTATCAAAGAGGAAGTTCACCCTCCCCTCCCCTTTCCTTCCCCCCTTCTCTCTCTCTCTCTCTGTGCTCTCTTGCTGTCTGCTTCCATCTGACATGATAGCATGCAGTAAGAAGGCTCTAACCAGATGCTAGCGCCCTCTATCATCCCAGCTTTCACACTCCTGACAAAGACATTGATTTTACTCTATTTTATTTTGACAGTACTGGGGTTTGAACTCAGAGTCTCACACAAGCTCTCTACCACTGGAGCTATGCCTTCAGCTATTTTTTGCTTGAGTTATCTTTCAAATACTACTTTTGTGCCCTGGGCCAGCCTACAGTATGAGCTTCCCATTTATACTTTCTGTATAACTGGGATGACAGATGTGAGCCACCACACCCAGGTGTTTATTGATTTGAGATGGGCTGTCACAGACTTTTTGCCTAGAAGGGCTTCAAACCACAATGCTCCCCATCTGTTTTCTTCTTCTTCTTCTTCTTCTTCTTCTTTGGTTAGTCATGGGGCTTGAACCCAGGGCCTAGGCATCGTCCCTGAGCTCTTTCACTCAAAGCTAGTAGTAGTCTACCACTTTGAGCCACAGCTCTACTTCCAGTTTTTTTTTTCCTTTCTTTTTTGTAGTTTAGTGTCCCTAAGAATCTCACAAACTTTCCAGCCCAGACTGGCTTTCGAACTGAGATCCCCAGATCTCAGATCTCAGCCTTTGGAGGAGCTAGGATTTATAGGCATAAGCCATCCAATGGCCTGGCTTCCTGCCTGAAACCTATTTATATAAATGAATCACTCAGTCTGTGATATTCTGTCATAGTCTGTCATCAGTCCATACATAGAAAATGAGATGTCAAACTAAAACATTGGCCATGTCCAGGTCTTATAGGCTAGGTACTTTGACCAGCTTCAGGGATACAAAACTGAAAACTTCATACCTGCATTGCATTCCTTGTGGAGACACTACTTCATGGACATCCATACACTGGACTCAGTCCATCCTATTTCCAGCCCCAGCCATATAACCAGGGGCTGATGCTGAGAAAGCAATTGTCTGCTAATGGCAATTTCACCAATGGCAAAGCACCCAGGGACTAATTTCCTCCAAGAGTCGCTTGCAAGAAAGCCCCTTCTCTTTGTAGCTGTTATGGCTTAGAGCTTAAAGGTCTCCCAAAGTCCCGTATGCTGAAGAGCTGGTCTTCAGTGTGTGAGGACTCTGGGAGGTAGAATCTTTGAGAGCTGGGGCCTAGCAGAAGAGGCGTGGCCTTTGGAGAGACTGGGGCCCCACTGTGTTCCTCTCTCTCTTTGTGCTTCACCATGAAGTGCTGTGACTTCTACCATGTGCTCTCTGCCATGGTGTACTATCAAAGAGACAGGGCTGAGCAGCCATGGCCCAAACCCTCTAAAATCATGAGCAGAAATGAGCCTTTCCTCAACATGTTGATTTCCTCTGGTATTAGATTGCCAGAGGGTAATGGAATCTCATCATCATGGAAGTGAAGCTGTGGCTCAAGTGGCAGAGTACTAGCTTTGAGCCAAAAAGCTAAGGACAGCGTCCAGACCCTGAATTCAAGACCCAGAATCAGCACAAAAAGAAAGAAAGAAAGAAAGAAAGAGGGGAGGGAGGGACGGAGAGATGGAGGGAGGGAGAGAAGGAAAAGGAAGAAAGAAAAGAGAAAAAGAAGAATCTCATCGCCATAAACCTGGCATGGTGGCTCTCCAAAGATACAAGGGAATAGCTGGGCGCCAGTGTCTCACACCTGTAATCTTAGCTATTCTGGAGGCTGGGATCTGAGGATCATAGTTCAAAGCCAGCCCAGGCAGGAAGGTCTGTGAGACTTTTTAATCACCAATTAACTATCCCAAAAAAGCCAGAAGGGGAAGCATGGCTCAAGTGGTAAGAGTGATAGCCTTGAGGGGAAAAAAAAAAAAAAACAAGTAAGAGCACAAGGATGTTGGATTTGAGCCCTAGTACACACACACACACACACACACACACACACACAGATCCAGAGTATTCATGATTATCCCTTCTTGTATCTGTTAGGAAAATAGAGGAGAAAAGAAGGAAACAGGCTGGACTTGATCTTCAACAGGCTAGGACTGTTTCTTGAGGAATAGAAGGGACATAACCCTCCTGCAGGGCTTAGAGACTATGCTGGGGTAGGGTCAGAATAAAGGGTTTTTGTGGAGTCTGAGTTAGGAAACAGGGGGTTACTTGAATTTAGTATGGGGGTGACTGCAGGTGCAGGCACCTAGGGTAACTATTCCCTTATCCAAGGTCTCAAGCTTTTCTAATGTTAAAACAGCTCTACATCTGTCTTGCCAGAATGGTTTGACCTTCCCAGGGTCCAGTTCTCAGTCTTCCAACCTCTAAACCCGTTCCAGGCCTCATAGCTCAGCTTCAGAGCCTTACAGGCTAGGCCCACATGGAATGTTTACAGCCAGCCTCAGGTTGGATTGCCCTGTCTGCATGTCAACACATCCATACATACCTGGGATTTTGCCTGGAGTCTGTATGTGCCTGGAATAATAGGGTGGGGGTCAATCCTTCAGTATCTCGTGTAAGCAATTGCCACTTCCCACCATTCCTCCACTTTCTGAGAAGCTGACATGACGGCTTTGAAGGCGGTAAGCCATACCCACCAGCCTTCCTGTTTGAAGATATCAACTCAGTCTCACCTATGTCAAAACAAGAAACTAGCACAACCCCAAAAAACATCCAGGGAGCATCCTCTGTACTTGGAGACCATGTATATTGGTCAGCCTTCCCTCACTGTAACAAAAGACGTGAGATCATCAGCTGAAGGAAAGGGCAGGTTTACATAGACTCACAGAGTTTCTCTCCATGGACAATTGGTTCCATGGCTTTGGGGCCTGTAGAGGGGCAGCACACCATGGCAAGAGGGTTTGATAGACAAAGCCACTCCCCCGTGGCAGCTTGGAAAGAATGAGGAAGAGGAGATTGGAGTGGCAGAATCCTCTTCGTGGTCCCCAGGGACCTATGCTTCCTTCCTCTAAGGCAACACCTCTCAACAAGGCCACCACTTCCCAAGAGCACCATGGTCTCCCAAGAGCACCATGGTTGGGGGCCCTGTCCATGGCTCACACTTGTCATCCTAGCTACCCAGGAGGCTGAGATCTGAGGATCAAGGTCCAAAATTAGTCCAGTCAGGAAAGTCTGTGGGACCCTTAATTCCAATTAACCACCAGAAAGGGGGAAGTAGAGCTGTGGCTCAAATGGTAGAGCACCAGCATTGAGCAAAAGAGCTAAAGGACAGTTGAGAGGCCATGAGTTCAAACCCCACTGTGAGCATGTATGCGTGCATACACGCCATGCTTGTGTCCCACTACGGCAAGAAACATTTTTCTCATGAGCCAATAAAATACTCTTTTTTGTTGTTGTTGTTGGCTGTCATTAGAAATCAGAATTTAATACTATTTTTCCCCAAGAGGGTAAAAGCAATCTTAGCATATGACAGGAAATGGAAAAACAGAAGACAAATAGATACTGACAAGATATGTTTCTTTCCATTTTCATTTGTGTGGATATTTTTAATGCAAAACAGGACATAAAGCATTCATGCAAGTCAAAATGTTTAGCGAACAACTCTATAATAATTGTAAATAGAACAACTCTGTAATGATCAGGAACAGGAAAGATTTTCCTAGACCCAGCCGACATTTTTGGACTGTTAAACAGATATATTTTTATTGATAATAACTAGAATGATGTTAATCTTATATTAATTATTCAGTAGGTTCACTTTTTTAAATACAAGTTACCATACCTGTAAGTATATGGGTATTTTTAACGTATGTGTTGTTCCTATGGTTTTGTTATTTTAAAATGTATTGAACTTCTTTTTTTTTAATCTGTCTGTCTGTCTGTCTATCAATCAGAGCCAGTGCTGGTACTTGAACTCAGGGCCTGGCTGTTGTCCCTTAGCTTTTTTTCTTCTTCTTTTTTTTTTTTTTGGTCGGTGGTGGGGCTTGAACTCGGCCTGAACACTGTCCCTGAGCTCTTCAGCTCAAGGCAAGCTTTCTACCTCTTGAGCCACAGTGCCACTTCCAGTTTTCTGGTGGTTTACTGGAGATCAGAGTCTCACGGAATTTTTCTGCCCAGGCTGGCTTTGAACTGCGATCCTCAGATCTCAGCCTCCTGAGTAGCTAGGATTGCAGGCATGAGCCATCGGCACCCGGCTGTCCCTTAGCTTTTAAGCTCAAGGCTGGTGCTCTACCACTTCAATCACATCTTCACTTCTGACTTTTTGCTGGTTAGAGATTAAGTCTATAGGATTTGTGTTCCTGGTCAAGCTTTAAATGGTGATCCTCAGATCTCAGTCTCCTGAGTAGCTAAGGTTATAGAAGTCATCCACATTACCTGCAGAACACTGAACTTTTTTGTTTGTTTGTGGTACTGGGGATGGAACCCAGGGCCCCATGAATGCAAAGCAGGTGCTCCATTACTGAGCTAATTCCCAGACCTGAGCAATTTACTGCAGATATTAGGGAAAGACTGAACAGTTTTATGGATTAACAGAAGCCTGTGAGGTTTAAGACAGTGCTCCCCAAATGTAGCACATGCCTATCTCCTGGAAACGCTGGTTAAAAGGCAGATTCTAATTCATCAGGTCAGGGAAAGGCCTGTGATTCTGCATTTCTACCAAGCACCTAGGTAAAACCAATGCCAGGTGTGCTGGTGGCTCATGCCTACAACCCTAGCTACTCCGGAGGCTGAGATCTGAAGATTGAAGTTTGAAGCTATCCTGGGTAGAAAAGTCTCTGAGACTCTTTCCTAAAACTAACCACCCAAAAGCCAGAAGTAAAGGTATTGCCCAAGTGGTAGAGCACCAGCCTTGAGGGAAAAAGTTTTGAGACAGCCAGGTCCAGAGTTCAAGCCCTAGTCCCAGCATAAAGAAGAAAGAGAGGGCTGGGCTCCGGTAACTCACACCTGTAATCTTAGCTACTCAGGAGGCTGAGATCTGAGGATTGCAGTTCAGAGCCAGCCTGGGCAGGAAAGTCTGTCAGACTCTAATCTCCAATAAATCACCCAGAAAACTGGAAGTGGCACTGTGGCTCAAGTGGTAGAATGCCCAAGCCCGGAGTTCAAGCCTCACAACCAACAACAACAACAATAATAATAATAATTATTATTATTATTATTTTAGGGACAGGGCCCAGTCCTCAAGTTCAAGCCCAGTACACACACACACACACACACACACACACACACAAGTTCCAATAATGATTACCAGGAATAAAACAGACTGTCAGAGGCAAATAAGCACTTGTAGTTACATTGGCTTTCACAGAAGTGAAGATCATCTTTAAATGCATAAATTTGGTTGTATTTATTTATTTATTTGAAAAAAATTTTAAAAACAGCCATTGAAAGAAAAGGGCAGGGCTTACTCGAGAGGAAGCTAATCAACGAGTGTTTTTTTGCAATCGCTCAAGATGCACGGAAAGGGTCGATAAAGCAAGAGGATAAGAGGAATAGATTTAATTTATGGAGTTGCTCAAAAGCCTGGAGATAAAGTCCTCCAGGAAAGGCTGAGTCACGGGAGGATGGCAGGAGTGTTTCCTGGTGATAGGAAAGTTGACTTAGCGCAGAAACAAAGGCAAAGGATAAATAGGCACTTATCTGTGCTTGCTGGGGTGGGTGGCAAGCCTGCCCGCCCCCAAGGGTGGAGAGGAAGAAGGGAGGGGTGAGGAGCCAGGCTGCAGGAAGCCTGAACCTGCATCCGCCTCCAAGTAAGAAGATGAGTGGGCATTTTAGTTTTTTTTAAAAGCATTTTGAAGGTGTTCAAGTTTCGAAGCCAGGTGCTCTGGAGACTGGAATATGGGGCCAGATGAGATAACGCCTTTGAACAAGACTGGACTTTTCCACTCATAGGAAAACTAGCTTCCAGGCAAATGCAATTAAAAAATGAAATGCTTCGGCTGTCCGTGTGCATGAATATCGGTGCAAAATGAATGATGAAGGGAAATGGGCTGTGCCCCAGTAGCAATAGACTGCACCATTTAAGGGCCGGGTTGTCTGGCTTACATCAAGGATTGCCAGTCCCTGTCACCAGGGCATCTTCAAAACAGTCTTATCTGCAAATCCAAGCACATTCAGAAGGCCTACAGGTTAGGCCTTCAATGCCTACATTTCGGGAGGGCATGATGAAATCGTAGTAAGTCTATGTGGGTGCACATCCGTGTGTGTGTGTGTGTGTGTGTGTGTGTGTGTGTGTGTGTGTGTGTGTGTGTGTGTGTGTGCATGCACCTCTGGGTGAATCAATCTCTCTGTTTATCTTTCCTTCTTTCCTTTATCTTTGCCTCCTACCCGCTTCCCCTCTGTCCTTCACTCCCAGCTAATAAATTAGCCTGCAATAATTTATATAAAAAAAATAAGCCAACAAGTAAGAACTCTTACAAATGTAATTTGATTAGGAAGGAGGGGGAAGTGAAGGGAAATAAGCTCACCAAAGTAGATGCAATTTTGTAGAATCTGAGAGAATGCTGAATGTTGAAAAGACAGCCAAATTACCCAGCTCTAGTGAATTGGAGATTTATGTTTCTAGTCATCTCAGCCATTCAAATCCAGTTCTTGAGATTCCTGTAAATTCTAAGGCTTCCTCACTTGCATAGGAAAAAAGCAAAGGTAAACTCCAGTCAAAACCGGAAGGGAAGCTGTGCACCAGTGGCTCATGCCTGTAATCCCAACCAAGCAAGAGACTGAGATTTGAGGATTATGGCTCAAGGGCAGCCCAGACAGGAAAATCTATGAGACTCCCATCTCCAACTGACCAGCAAAAAAAAAAGCCAGAAGTGGAACTATGGTAGAGTGCTAGCCTTGAGCAAAGAAGCTCAGGGACAGAGCCTAGGCCCTGAGTTTAAACTCAGGAAAAGCGTGCACGCACGTGCACATGCACACACACACACACACATACACAACACAAAACATAGAACACAGCAGTGACTTAAATATGCTTCCACCTCAACTCTAGAACAAAGAGAAACTCTAGAAGATATAGATGCTTTTTACATATTAATAAGACATTTTTTAAAAAGAGAAGAGGATCACTTTGTTCACACTCAAGAAGAATTAACAAGTGTGTCCGCATCTTTTCCCTTAGGACAGGCGTAGAAGGCACATAAACAAATGCTGCAAATGAAATGGAGGCTGATCAAGCCGGAACAACACTTGCCTGAGGAAATAATTCCAAATGTCTTTGAATGTTAATGCCTACTGGTGCTGTTATTCATAAAAATAATCCTGTGGGTTCAATAACGTGCGTAGCACAGCTGAAAATTGGTTAGGCTGCAAGTAACAGGTGTTCACTTTAAGTAGATTTAAGTTAAGGAAATTAACCTCACACCCCGTCCATTCATCTCCTGGAGGACTCAGTTTCCCTCTGGTTTCTCAGATGGATCTCCTCCAGTTCTTCTCATGGCCCCATGTTGTCAGTCATTATCTGGATGAGAATGCATCATCTTCAGTGGGGAAAAAAAAGAAAATCTTCACAGATGCAGCTTCATAAACGTCCCAAGGTCTAGTGGCCAGAACAGCTGAATAGAAGTCTCTTGCCTAAATCAATCTCTGACAAGGAAATGGGGCGTGATGACCCCTGTGAACTCTTCAGGGAAGATGCTGCTTGACAAACAGTGGGATTAAGGCCTCACAAACACCCCTTGCATGGGAATTATCATGAGCCAAAAATGTGTTCAAACCCAGGCACCACCAGTGGTTCATGCCTGTCATCCTAGCTACTCAGAAGGCTGAGATCTGAGGATGATGGTCCAAAACCAGTGCAGACAGGAAAGCCCATGAGACTCATCTCTAATTAACTACCAGAAGTAGAGCTGTGACTCAAGTGGGAGAGGGCTAGCTTTGAGCACAAAAGCTCAGAGACAGCCACCAAGCCCTGAGTTCAAGCCCCAATGTTGATTTTTTTTTTAAGTATTAAAATACATTTGACACGCCCCCCCCCCCCCTCGCCAGGGACCAGTGGCTCACACCTGTAATCCTAGCAACTCAGAAGGCTGAGATCTGAGGGTTGCAGTTCACAGCCAGACTGGGCAGGAAAGTCTATGAGACTCTTCTTTCCAATTAGCCTCCAGGAAACTGGAAGTAGAGCTGTGGCTCAAAGCAGTAGAGCACTAGCCTTGAGCAAAAGCACTGGGGGACACCACCCAGGTCCTGAGTTCAAGCCCCATCACTGACAAAAAAAGAAAATTGTAAGTCTATTTGCTATAGGCTATAGCCCAATACCTAGTCAGAAAAAAAAATGTTGTTTTCTGTGAGACATCATCTTTCTCAGGCTTAGATCTAAGCATTGTTATCTCTCAGGATCCCCCAAAGTACCATCACAATGACAGAAAAACATATAACCACACAAATTGTACATATAAATCCCTTTTTACCAAAAATAAAACAGAGAGAAAGCACTGCTAGTTGGTGAGAAATTGTGAAGAATGCCCATAAGATGGGACACTCAAAGGTTCAAATCAGCCAGGTTTAGGGTGGCTCACTCCTAGCTGCCCAGGAGGCTGTGATCTAAGGATCCCAGTTCAAAGACAACCTGCGTAGAAAACTCTATGAGACTCTTATCTACAACTAACCTAAGTAGAAGTAGAAGTGTGGTTCCAGTGGTAGAACTCCAACCTAGTGCACACATATGCGCGCACACGCACACTCACACACACTCACACAAAGCCAAGCAAGAGCATGAGGCTCTGAGCTCAAGCCCCAGTACTGGCACAACTCTTAAAAAAGAAAAAAAGATTCAAATCAATGGCAGACTCTGGCAGAAGGGCCAGAGCGTGGCCAGAGATCAGCTCCCAAGACAAAGCCTCAGGCCTACTTGGTGAACAGGGGAATGAAGCCATTTGCTTGGGGAAGTCTCTGGACTAGAAGCTGGACAGAGATTGGGTGGTGAGCCCCTCTTGTCAGGAAGTGATGGGACCAAGGTTGGGCCAATGCCTGCCCCACACCATGGTCTCTGAAGCAGGAGGAGTTTCCAGGCTGCACAGGGCTTTCCATACCCTGACTGATCTTCAGCTATCATGGAGTCCAAGGGAGTCGTCTCACTTTTGGAAATGAGGCTACAGGATCTGGCAGTACTTTTGACTCTATTCTTTGAGTTCCCAGGGATTTAGCTCCTAAAGCCAGCCTGAGGATTCTGAGGATTCTGGGCCCTGGTGGCTCACACCTGTCATCCTAGCCATTCAGGAGACTGAGACCTGAAGGTTGCAATTTGAAGCCAGCCTGGGGAGGAAAGTCAGAAATTCTTACCTACAATTAACTACAAAAAAAAAAACCCAAAAGTAAAGCAGTGGCTCAAGTTGTAGAGCCTTAGCCTTGAGCAAAACAGCTCAGAGGGGGTTGGAGGCATGGCTCAGTTGGGCGAGCACTGGCCAATGGGTAAAAGTGGCAGCAGGTACCACGTGTGAGTCCCAATCTCAGATCTAAAATAAAAGAAAAACAACTGAGGGATGGGACCCATACTCTGAGTTCAAATGGAAATAAGGAGACTAGGTCTAAGTAACATGCCTTGTCCCCACAGCCATCCTGGCACCTTGCTGGGTGGGGGGGCTTTCTACCCAGGTGTGAGAGAGAGAGGCCATTCTTTGAATTGTAGATGTGTCATGCTGTTTGGCCCCAGGAAAGTTTTGTTCTAGAGAATGCCCGCTCCCCATTGCTCCCCTAGATGGTTTGCTTTTCTATAACACTTTTGTAAGGCTTGGGTTCCCATCCCAAACATGTGGTTTTTCCCTATAAAAGCTTTGGGTTAGCTCCTTTCTGGGCTGCAGGTCTTTGAGACAGGAGTCCACCTGCAGTTGCCAGTTTTCGAATAAAGACTCCCGATTTGACCTATCAAAATGTGGCTTCTCTGTTTCTTGCGATTGAATTCCCATTTAACAGTGCCACAGGTCAAACACACACACACACACACACACACACACACACACACACAAATTTAAAAAATAAAAAAACAGGGCCTTATTCTGTAGCCCAGACTGGCCTCAAATTCTTCCTTCTCTGGCCTCCACCTCATCACTGTTGGGATTACAGGTATGGGCCACCACACCAGGCTCTACCTTACATTTAAATAAACCCCAGGGAGGTTAAAGAATGTCTCCAATGTCACACTGTACTAAAGTCTTTGAATCCAAGTGTTTCTGACTCCCAAATCTTGAGTTCTTCCCTCCCCAGGAGAAGGTATGGAGGCAGCAGATCATGCTCAAAAACTCAGTCTCTAAAATCTCCTTTCATTCTAAGCAGTCACTTAGACCTTGAACAAATCCAGTGATAATTTTTTAACCGGTCCTGGGGCTTGAACTCAGAGCCTGGGCACTGTCCTTGAGCTTCTTTTGTTCAAGGCTAACACTCTACAACTTGAGTCACAGCACCACTTCTGGCTTTTTCTATGTATGTAGCACTGAGGAATGGAACCCAGCCTTTAAGCCTGCTAGGCAAGCACTCTACCACTAAGCCACCTTCCCAGCCCTTCTAGTGATATTCTTAATCCTCTATTTTCTCAGTCTAAAAGGAAATAAGAATGGCTCACATATCACCTGGTTTTTGTCGCGACTGAATGAGATAAAATATTACTACTATTAAGAGTTCAGAGCATTTTCCAAAGAGTCTTCAGTATTTATTTTAGACATTATTATTGTGGCCATCCTGTAGTGTTCCTGTGTTTAGACTATTGTGACAGGTACCATGGTGTAAAAAACATCACAAATGTATTTCTCACAGTTTAGTCTGGGAAGTCCAAGATCAAGGCAATGACAGGGTCAGTGTCTGGTGAGGATGTCTGTCCAGTTCACAGATGAGCATCTTCATTGCTCTTTAATTAGCTTATATTCATTTTACAAAGGGAGATATCATTGTTATGTTTCCACAAGTGTTTATAATATTTTCCAATGGATGGTCATAAATACACTGAGTCCTCACATGGCAGGGGCAAGGAATCTACCTAGAGTCTTAAAAAAAAAAAAAAAGACACTAGCTGATTCATTAAGGCCTCAGCCTCATGATGGAATCACCTTTCAAAGGTCCCAACTTCAAATAATATCACTTCGGTGTGAGGATTGCAGTCTAGGAGGGACATAAACGTTCAGTCCTTTGTACTCTCTGAAATATGTACAAATGGAAGGTAACTTATTGTAAAATTTTACAAATAAGAAACAGATTGTAGATGACTGATAGATAATTGAGATAGATGATTGAGAATGATTGATGGAGTAATAGATAGATAATAGATATAGACACATACATAATAGAGATAGAGTCATAGATAACTGATAGATAATAGATGATGGATAGATAATAGATATAGACAGATTATAGATGATGACAAATTAGATGGATAGATGATTGATAGGCTAATAGATAGCAGATGATTAAAAATAGATTAGAGCTCTAGAGATAATAGATGATGATAAATAGACTGATGGATATAGATGATTGAAACAGATGATTGATAGATAATAGATTGATAGATAATAGATTATAGATACATAGAAATATAGGTAGACTATTGATAGACTGATAAACTAATAGATGATAGATAGATAGATAGATAGATAGATAGATAGATAGATAGATAGACAGATAGACAGATAGATAAGAAGTTTACCACTCTTTCAAAGACATACTGCAAATTCAAAACTACATGGCTGGGGCTGGGAAGGTGGCTCAGTGGTAGAGCACTTGCCTTGCATGCATGAGGCCCTGGGTTCGATTCCTCAGCACCACATAAGCAAAAAGAAAAAAGCTGGAAGTGACGCTGTGGCTCAAGTGGTAGAGGGCTAGCCTTGAGCTGAAGAGCTGAGGGACAGCGCCCAGGCCCAGAGTTCAGGCCCCACGACTGGACCAAAAAAAAAAAAAAAAGTACATGGCTGGGCTGGGAATGTGGCTTAGTGGTAGAGTGCTCGCCTAGCATGCATGAAGCCCAGGTTCCATTCCTCAGTACCACATACACAGAAAAAGCCAGAAGTGTTGCTGTGGCTCAAGTGGTCACATGCCTTGAGCAAAAGCTCAGGGACAGTGCCCAGGATCTGAGTTCAAGCCCAGGACTGGTTAAAAAAAAAAAAAAAAGAGCCGGGCGCCAGTGGCTCACACCTGTAATCCTAGCTACTCAGGAGGCTGAGATCTGAGAATCGCGGTTCAAAGCCAGCCCGGGCAGGAAAGACCGTGAGACTCCTATCTCCAATAAACCACTAGAAAACCAGAAGTGGCACTGTAGCTCAAGTGGTAGAGTGCTAGCCTTGAGCTGAAGAGCTGAGGGACAGTGCCCAGGCCCAGAGTTCAAGCCCCACGACCGACCAAAAAAAAAATTAAAAAAAGCCCTACATGTCTTCCAATAGGGTTCTTCCTCAGTTCATTTTTCTGGAAGCTTCTGCTCATACAGGTGCCAGATACACCTGCAACAGAAACCTTCGGGTCAGAAAGATGCTGTAGATGCAGTGTAGGGAGTCAGCCCTCACGGTTATGAGCAAAGCAATAAAAGGAAAATATAGGCATCAATGAAGAGGGAAATGAAAGAAAATCACCAGAGACCATAATTACTTCATCCATCATCGGAAAGACTCAACTCATCATTAAAAAATAATAATAAAAATAAAAATTGGGCCACAATTAGGACCAATTAATTCATCCTTCAAACATTTTCTCTCCAGTGGACATCTGTTGTTTTGGCTGCTTTGAGTAATTACAACCCAGTTTCCCCTTACAGCAGCATCCTTCCCCCTCAACCCCCCACCTCAATTGGCTTAAGCCAATCAGCTACTTAAATTTTCCCAAAGCACGGTTCAAAGACATATATGTAGGCCAATCAGAACACAGGAGACTCGAGGGGGTTCTTCGAGGAGAAGTTTCGTTCTTCATAGACATGTACAGCAACTTCCATGACTCCAAGATACAGGCAGCCTGAGGATTGGAACTGACATACAGAAAAGCCAATACAGTGGGGTGGTCACGTGACTTCAGCCAGCTTACATCCAGGACTTCTTGGGACACTATAATTTGTATAACCCAACAAGGGAGTAATATATCATTCCACTCCAATAGGAAACCCAGTGCTCAGGTAAATGAAGAGAATTGTGTAGAGTCACAAAAACTAGGGTGCATTCCCAGTTCCTTTGGATGCCAAAGCTCTAGCTCCTAACCATGCCCTACCTCTATATAACCCCTACACCAGACTAAAACAGATCGTTCAGATAATACACCCCAAGTCGTACAGAAAGTAGGCAAATAGTGAGGTTGTGGTTTATATTCAGAACTTTTTTTTAGTCTCCAAAGCCTATGTACTCTGCTCTGACTTCAGTGTGTGTGTGTGTGTGTGTGTGTGTGTGTGTGTGTGTGTGGTGTGTTGATATCCCTACTCTAAATATGGAAGTCAGGATCTCTTGGTGAACATAGATTTTTACCTATCACGGGCAATGGTAAGGGGTAGTATCCATGGCCTATTCAGGTGCTCAGAATATGGTAGAGCCAGCAAAATGCAGGGCTTAAAGGTAAGGCTCCAGCTTCTACTTATAGTGGGACCTGCATACACCCTGGAGGCTAATTTGTAAAATAGTAAAATAAGAGTGATAACAACAGAATCCATACATGTTGTTATTTTACATATTCATATATATATATATATATATATATATACACACATATGTTTACACATTATTCTAAGTCCTTTAGAACAGTGCCATTAAACATTGCATAAATATACATTAAATAAATGTTGGCACCTTTACTTGGGCCTCACATCAGAACACAATTTTGTTTATATTACATATCAAAAATAATGACCCCAGTAGGGCACTGGTGGCTCATGTCCATAACCCTAGCTACTCAAGAGGCTGAGATCTGAGAACTGCAGTTTGAAGACAGCCCAGGCAGAAAAGTCCCTGTTACACTCTTATCTCCAATTCACCACTCAAAAACCAGAAGTGGCTCTGTGACTCAAGTGGTAGAACATTGGCCTTGAGCGCAAAGAGGCTTAGGGACAGAACTCTGGCCCTGAGTTCAAGCCCCACAACCAACAACAAAAATGACCCCCTGGGAATTGATGGCTTGCACCTGTAATCCCAGGAGGCTGAGATCTGAGGATCATGATTTGAATCCAGCCCAGCGTAAGAAAGTCTGTGAGACTCACATGTCCAATTAACCATCCAAAGGCCAAAATTCAGCTGTGGCTTAATTGGTAGAATGCTAGCCTTGAGCAAAAAGCCAAGCAAGAGCTCAATGCCCTGAGTTCAAGTCCCAGTCATGGCATCAACAGTAATTTTTTTTTTTTAAGAAGTGACTCAGCAATGATTCCATAAGTAAGAAATTTTCCTAGGGCTGGGAATGCAGCTTAGTGGTAGAGTGCTTGCCTAGCATGTATGAAGCCCTGGGTTCCATTCCTCAGTACCACGTAAATGGAAAAGGCTGGAAGTGACACTGTGGCTCAAGTGGTAGAGCAAAAAGAAGCCCAGGACAGTTCCCAGGCCCTGATGTCAAACCCCAGAACTGGCAAGAAAAGAAAGTAAGAAAAAAAGGAAGGAAGGAAGGAAAGTAGGAAGGAAGGAAGGAAGAAAAAGAAAGAAAGAAAGAAAGAAGGAAGGAAGGAAGGAAGGAAGAAAAAAAGAAGAAAGAAAGAGAGAGAGAGAGAGAGAGAGAGAAAGAAAGCAGTTTTCCTAAAAGGATGTGTATAAAATTTATCATAGAAGAAACACATTGCAATATTAAGCAACCAGCAATAGGGGGATGGCTTTTATGAATGGACACAGAGAGCAGCCATCTTTTCCCGAGGGATTGAATGGCTAAAGATCACAAACAGCACAAAACACGCCATGCAAGATTAAGTTCCCTGCAAAACACAAAAGCAAAGCAGGATTCGCATTATTTAAAATTTGGCCCATAAAGCAGGATTTAATTAATAGTTTATATCCCATGATTTCAAACTGTGTAATTTAAATTTGCATCCAATGTAACCTGGCTGTATATTTATTCCAAAGACACACAAAAATTTATGGTGCAGAAGAATAGGCAATGTCTAAGAGAGACATTTGTGATAAATCAATTTTACAGAGTGTGACCCTATTTTCATCAGGTATGACACCTATAAAAACACTGGAAAAATACATCAAAATTGGAAGCCGGCTAGCAGAATTACAAATGCCTTTTCATCCCCTTTCTTTATTTACCTACAGTTCTAAAAGAACAGGTATTATAGTAAGATATAATAAAAGAAACTTTTAAAGAATAAATGGAACATGGATTCCAACCTAATTCTAAAAAAAATACAAACTATAAGAGAAGATAATTCTAACCTATAAAGCAATATCTGCTACTTTAATGAGCTGAGTACTTGGCTTTCTCTAATGTTTAGTACTACAGATAGAGGTCAAGACCGGAAATGCCTGTCTAGTAATGTTGGTGGAGCTCAAACTGAAACCCATCAGTAACATCCAGACTGGAATGCAGAGCACCAGTAGCTCACACCTGTAATCCCAGCTACTCAGGAGGCTGGGATCTGAGGACTGTGGTTCAAAGCCAGCCTGACCAGGAACATCTGTGAGACTCTTACCTCCAATTACTCACCAGAAAACCAGAAGTGGCATTGTGGCTCAAGTGGTAGAGCACACGTCTTGAGCTGAAGAGCTGAAGGGCAGTGCCCAGGCCCAGAGTTCAAGCCCCACAACCACCACCACCAACAACAAAAGTACACTACAACAAATTATTTCCTCACTGTCCGTGTGTGTGTGTGTGTGTGTGTGTGTGTGTGTGTGTGTGTGTGTGTGTGTGTGCATGAATATTCAGTATTACGGTTTTTAAATCTGGGCCTGGACACTCTCACCTTAGCTTTTTCGCTCAAGGCTGGTGCTCTACCACTTGAGCCACACTTCACTCCTGGCTTTTTGCTGCTTTAGTGTAGGTAAGAGTCTCATGCACTTTCTTACTCAGGCTGGCTCTGAAGCATGATTCTCAGATCTCAGCCTCCTGGAATAGCGTGAGCCACTAGTACCTGGCTACAAATTTCTAAGCATCCATTACTGCTGACTGTAGCTAACAGGCAGTGCACTGTTGCTAAAATTTGTTCATCATGCTCAACGATCACTGATGCCTTTTGATTTTCACTCCTCCCGTCTCCCTCTGCCCCCAGTCCTGAGCAAACACTGTTCCACAATTCACGTCTATTGGCTTTGCCTATTTTAGGTACTTCGGATAAGTGGAATCATTCTTGTTGCTCTGACACCATCCACACACACACCACGTCCCCGCCCGGGCTCCCAGGCAACTGAACATGAGTCACCCACCCATTGCCTGAGGGAGAAAGTTATCACCAGAAAACCCGAGAACAATGAATGCAAGCAAATTCTGAGTGTTTAGGGTTGAAAACCAAAGAAAAAGCCATCATTTAGACTAGGTTAAACCACCCTAAGCCAGTGGATCACCGTGGCACACATCTGTCACCTCCACTACTTGGTGAGGTAGAGGTAGGAGAATAGGGGGGCAAATAAGCTATTGGAAACACTAAATGGCATAAGGGCTGGGGACATGGCTCAAGTAGTAGAGCACTTGCTTAGGAGGCATGAGGCCCTGAGTCCTAGTCCTATGACCAAGGCCATAAGGAGGAGGAGAAGAGTAGCAAGAAGAGGAGGGAGGGTTCCGGGGAAAAGAGGAGGAGAAGGACCCTGGGACAGAAACAGAGTCGGGACTGGGACTAAGTCCACAGGTAAATATCAAGTGTCTGTGTCCCCTATGACACTTGGGCGCTAAGGGCCTAGCTTGTTTCCAGACCACCTAAATTCAAATCCTGCCTCTGCTACTTACCACTCATGTGACCTGAGACCAATGACGTGGACTTTTGTGCCTCAGTTTCCTCTTCTGTAAAACAGGACCCACCCACAAGAGCGCTGTGAACTTGAAGCAATGACTGAACCCTAGCAAAGAGGACCAGGTGCTCCAGATGAGGGAGCCCGGGCAGCATCCGCGCTGGGAGGCCACGCGATTGGTCCACACAGGGCAGAAGCGCTGCCGTGAGAGGCCATGCAATTGGTCCACACAGGAAGGAAGGAAGGAAGGAAGGAAGGAAGGAAGGGGGGAGGGAGGGAGGGAGGAAGGAAGGGGGGAGGGAGGGAGGGAGGGAGGAAGGAAGGAAGGAAGGAAGGAAGGAAGGAAGGAAGGAAGGAAGGAAGGAAGGAAGGAAGGAAGGGGGGAGGGAGGGAAGGAGGAAGGAAGGAAAGAAAGAAGGAAGGAAGGAAGGAAGGAAGGAAGGAAGGAAGGAAGGAAGGAAGGAAGGAAGGAAGGAAGGAAGGAAGAGAAAGACAGTGCATCTCAAGCACAGTGGTTTTCGCCTATCAAATACCCTCATACCTACACATTCTACCAGTTCTGTTTCTCTGCCTGACACAGCCAAACATGAAATGTCCCTGTGAGGGTCAGTTTCTTCTGCAGTAGACTTGGAAGCCGTGTGTTTTACTTGTCCCAGTGGAACATGATTTCTCCTTGCCTGTCCATTCCAATAACCCAGACCATCCCAACCTGTCTACAACCATCTCTCTTGGGAAGGCCCAGAGGTGCCTCCAGGTCTTATCACTTGTGTGGTACCTCATTGGACCTTCTAGTGCAAGGACCACTCTGACCTTAATAGACAGTGCCCAGCTAGGTCCAGTGGGGCCACTGGACACCTTGTACTCACACTGTTTTGCAGGCTTGGTACCCAACAGCACCAATAACCTGAAATACAATAAGAATGACATCCCTGGGTCTATTTGGTGTGTCAGCCCTCTAGTCCCAGAGGACCCTGGGACTCCTCCATCCCTACCTACTGGCCC
Source organism: Dipodomys spectabilis (assembly GCF_019054845.1). Lineage (NCBI taxonomy): Eukaryota > Metazoa > Chordata > Mammalia > Rodentia > Heteromyidae > Dipodomys > Dipodomys spectabilis. The sequence goes on from NW_024870804.1 coordinate 4,109,287, forward strand.
TTTCTTTAAAGAGCCTAAACCAGCTGGGCAATAGTGGCTCAAGCCTGTCAGCTACACAAGAGGCTGCAGTCTGAGGATCATAGTTCGAAGCCAGCCCAGGCAGGAAAGTCCATGAGACTCTTCTCTCCAATGAACCACCCAAAAAGCTGGAAGTAGAGCTGTGGCTGAAATGGTAGAGCAATATCCTTGAGCACAAAAGCTCAGAGACAGCTCCTAGGCCCTGAGTTCAAGCCTCTGGACTGGCACAAAAACAGAAAGAAGTCACAGATGGGACTTCTTGGGGGGCTGCCTCTCCAAATAGAGAGTCTTGCTTTCCTTTTGTGGCTTTCCTTTTCATTTTCAAATAAAGTTGCTCTGTCTGGGGAAAAAGAAAAATCACAGATGGCAGGCACCAACCCTAGAGATCTGTGTTTGTTTTGTTGTTGTTTGATTTTTTACTTTGGTTTATGTTTATACTGGAGCTTGAACCCAGGACCTCATTGCTCTTGCTTGGGCTTTTCTTTTTCTTTTTCTCCTCTCTCTCTCTCCTCCTCTCTCTCTCTCTCCTCCTCTCTCTCCTCTCTCTCTCTCTCTCTCTCTCCTCTCTCTCTCTCTCTCTCTCTCATCCTCTCTCTCCTCTCCTCTCTCTCTCTCTCTCTCTCTCTCTCTCTCTCTCTCTCTCTCTCTCTCTCTCTCTCTCTCTCTCTCTCTCTCTCTCTCTCTCTCTCTCTCTCTCTCTCTCTCTCTCTCTTAGTCCTGGGGCTTGAATTCAGGGCTCGGGAACTGTCCCTGAGGCTCTTTTGCTCAAGTCTAGCACTCTACCACTTGAGCCACAGCTCCACTTCCTGCTTTTCTTGCTGGCTAAATGGAGACACAAATCTCAGAGATTTTCCTGCCTGGAGAAGAAAGGATTATAGGCATGAGCCACTCATGCCTGGATGGTGTTTTGTGTAAGCCAGGGTCATATTACATAGCCTCTATCTCTCAATCCTCCTGCCTCAGCCTCCCAGTGCTAGTATGACAGGTAGGCACTACCATGGCCAGCTCAAGAGAATAAATGTCTGTGACCTAAGCCATCTAAATGGGATACTTTACTACCTAGCTCCCTGCCAAACTCATGGGCTACCCATCCCCTGGAAGAGGCTGGCTTGTGCCAGCTCACTTCATGGTAGTGGCCAGGAAGCCTGGGGGCAATCTGCTTGGTTTAGGATGAAATCAATTCCACGTGGCAATCTTCCTCCCACTGGCTTTAGCATCCTCATTGGCCATCTGCAGGGGACTCTTCTGCCCCCCAGCCTCTCCCATTTCCTTCAGAGAATCTGCTCCTAGAGATCCAAGCTTAAGTCAAGCAGTGGGATTCGTATTCCCTGTTCTCTCGCCGGTGGAAGATGATCCCTTCTCTCTCTACTGGAGCCCCCCCCGCCCCCTCCCCCCAAAAAACACAAACTAAGAGGGAGCTTTACTTAAGGAATGGCCTGCAGCTGAGCATCACAAAGCAAACTCAGCCGGGACCCGGGTAACGGCAGAGAGCGCCCTCACCTGGTCAAGCTCAGAATAGGCGCACTCAGCCTCATTTCTCCCCTGGAGCAGAAGGGCAAAACCATTACGCCTGCACACAGGCACACCCTTTTTAAAGATGCTAAAGTCAACCTGCATCTAGGGCCCACACTTGTAATCCTAGTTTCTCAGGAGGCTTGAGAGCGGAAGGATCCTAGTTAGCAGCCAGCAGCAAAGTTGTTGAGAACCTATCTGGAATATCACCCGCATAAAACAAAATTAGAAAAGCCAGCCTGTGATCCTAGCCACTCGGGAGGTGGAGATCTGGGGACCGTGGTTTGAAGACAGCCTGGGTAGGAAAGTCGATGAGACTCTAATCTCCAATTAGCTATCAAAAAAAGCCAGAAGTGGAGCTGTTGCTCAAGTGATAGAGCGTTAGCTTTGAGTGAAAAAGCTCAGGGACAGCGCTCAGGCCCTGAGTTCAAGCCCCAGGATGGGCACACGCTTGGAGGGTGACCCTGAGTGCACTTGCCAGGGTCCAGGTGGGAAGGGGACTGCACAGAGGTGCACCGTGGCAGCCATAGCTGCGTGCACATGGGGTCCTCTGGAGAACAGAACAGAAGAAACAAGCCTGAGAACACTGGAAACATGTGCTGTGAAACGCCTCTTTGAAAAACATTCTCCCTCTCAGTCTATGGAACATATGAAGAGAATGAGACCCAGAGAGAAACACAGACCTGCTGGAAGGTGATTAAGAAGAAAGCAAGTGGGCTGGGAAGGTGGCTCAGTGGTAGAGTGCTTGCCTAGCATGCATGAAGCCCTGGGTTCCATTCCTCAGCACCACATACACAGACAAAGCTGGAAGTGGCGCTGTGGCTCAAGTGGTAGAGTGCTAGACTTGAGCAAAAGAAGCTCAGGGACAGTGCCCAGGCCCTGAGTTCAAGCCCCAGGACTGGCCAAAAAGAAGGAGGAAGAGGAGGAGAGGAAGGAAGAGGAGGAAGAGGAAAAGGAGGAGGAGGAGGAGGAGGAGAAAGCAAGTATTATGCTATCTACTGGGCTGTAGACATGATCTTTTTTTTTTTTAATTAAAAACATGGATGTACTATTGCTCACACACACAGCTCAAGAGATTTTTGTTTTGTTTTGATTTGTTTGGTGGGACTGGGAATGAATTAACTCAGGTCTGTACACTTGTTAGGCAACTGCTTTGGCCCCTAGGACATATCTGTAGGCTCCCAGGAGTTTAGGTTCATGAATGTTACTTCCAGTGTGCAGAATCAGAGAGCAGGGATGGCCACACTGAGTTCTACTTCTAAAAAACACACCAGGAAAAGAAAAGGCTAGAAGGGGGAGAGCAAAGAGAGGGAGGGAGGAGAAGGAAGGAAGGAAGGAAGGAAGGAAGGAAGGAAGGAAGGAAGGAAGGAAGGAAGGAAGGAAGGAAGGAAGGAGGAAGGAAGGAGGAAGGAAGGAAGGAAGGAAGGAAGGAAAGAAGGAAAGGAGGAAGGGAGGGAAGGAGGAAGGGAGGGAAGGAGGGAGAACAGGGTGAAGAGGAGAGAGGAAGAAGGGAGGGGGAAGGAGAAAGAAGGGGAAGAGAGAAAAGAAGGAAAGGAAGGGAAGATTTGTGCACTAGTGGCTCACGCCTGTTATCCTAGTTATTCAGGAGGCTGAGATCCAAGGATCGCGGTTCAAAGCCAGCCCAGGCAGGAAAGTCTATGAGACTCTCATCTCCAATGAACCACCAGAAAACGGAAAGTAGAGCCCTGCTCAAAGTGGTAGAGCTCTAACCTTGAGCAAAAAAAGCTCAGGGATAGTGCCCAAGCCCTGAGTTCAAGCCCCATGACTGACCGAAAAGGGGGGGAGAGAAAGAGGGAATGAGAGTGGAAGGATAGAAGGAAGGGAAGGAAGGGAGAAGGAAGGAAGGAAAGAAGGAAGGAAGGAAGGAAGGAAGGAAGGAAGGAAGGAAGGAAGGAAGGAAGGAAGGAAGGAAGGAAGGAAGGAAAGAAGGAAGGAAGGAAGGAGGTAGGGAGGGAGGGAGGGAGGGAGAAAGGGAGGGAGGGACGGAGGGAGGGAGGGAGGGAGGGAGGAGGATAGGCAGGCAGGCTTGAAATCTCGAACTGTGCTGTGATTCGAACATGTCCCTTGAAAGTTCAAAGGGAAAACTTAATCCCCAATCTCCAAAGCCATGTGTTAATGGCACTGATGGGAGGGATGGGGGACCTGTGTGGAGAGGTGGCTAGGACTAGACCTCAGGGTAGGCCCCCATGAGGGTATTAGTGACCTGATAGAAGACAAGGAATCCCAGCTGGTTCTGACAGAGACACCCTCTGCAGTACCAGGGTCTTCCCAGGAAGCCCAGCAGCTACCAGCACCACACTCTTGGGCTTTCCAGGATTTGAACCTAGGTCTGTGAGACTCCTCAAGAAGACCTCCTAGAAAAGGATGGAGAAGCCCAATGCTCTCACTGCTCTGACAAACCCCAAAGATCTGTCCCCAAAATTCAAAAGCCTCAGCCCCTGGGGTTGGCTCAGAGCCTTTGCGTTGACAGACCATAGGTCTGAGATCAACCAGCCAGCTCTTCACCACGGTCAGGCTCAGGCTAATTGCTGAGTCGAAATATAATGAAGTAGCTGGTCATCCTAGCTACTCAGGAGGCTGAGAAGGAAGGATTGAGGTTCAAAGCCAGGCTGCGCAGGAAAGTCTGTGAGACTTTTTTTCTTTTTTTGGTTTGGTTCGGTCCGTGAGGCTTGAACTCAGGAGCTAGGTGCTGGCTGACCTTTTTCACTAGCTAGTGCTCTATCACTTTGAGGCACAGCACCACTTCTGGTTTTCTAGTGGTTACTTGGAGAGCAGAGTCTCACAGACTTTCCTGCACAGGCTAACTTTGAACTGTGATCCTTAGCTCTCAGCCTCCTAAGTAGCATGAGCCACCAGCGCCTGGCTATGAGACTGTTATCTCCACTAATCTACCAAAAAAAAAAGCCAAAAGTGGAGCTGTGGCTCAAGTGATAGAATGCTAAAGAAGAAGCCCCAGGTATGGAGCCCAGGTCCTGAGTTCAAGCCCCAGGATTGGCACACACACACACACACACACACACACACACACACACACACACACACACACACACAGCCGGGTGCCAGTGGCTCATGCCTGTAATCCTAGCTACTCAGGAGGCTGAGATCTGAGGATCATGGTTCAAAGCCAGCCTGGGCAGCAAAATCCATAAGACTCTTATCTCTAATAAACCACCAGAATACCGCAAGTGGCTCTGTGGCTCAAATGGTAAAGTCCTAGCTTTGAATTGAAGACCTGAGGGACAGCGCCCAGGCCCAGAGTTCAAGCCCCACGACTGATTAAAAAAAGAAAAAAGAAAAGAAAAAATAAAGAAATATAATAAAACCCTGTGCTATGTGCCTAGACTAGCATTTCACCTGCAAAATATATACCCTCTACCCTTCTCCCCTAAAATACAAACTTCTCTGTCAGGCACTGGTGGCTCATACCTGTAATCCCAGTTACTCAGGAGGCTTAGATCTAAGAATTGTGATTTGAAGCCAGCCTAGGCAGGAAAGTTCATGAGACTGTTATCTCCAATTAACCACCAAAAATCTAGAAATGGAGCTGTGGCTCAGAAAGCTCAAGCCCCATGAGCAGCACCAGAAAAAAAACAAACAAAACAAAAAAAAAAAGTTGGGTGCTGGTGGCTCACACCTAGAATCCTAGCTACTTAGGAAGCTGAGATTTGACGATCATGGTTCAAAGCCAGTCCAGCAGGAAAGTCTGTGAGACGCTTATCTCCAATGAACCACCAGCACCACTGTGGATCACCTGGTAGAGTGTTCACCTTGAGCCCCACCACAAAAAACAAAAACAAACAAAAAAGAACTCTGTAGAGTTTTATAAGCAATACATCTTTTTTTCATCATTACAGTTGTATTATCTTTTAAGATTCTTTAAAAAGTTCCCAGCACACATTTAACGCTCAGAAATTAGTACATCCACTCCTGTAAAAGACAGTGAAAATTATAACACGTGCGATGTTCCTTCCTGCGTTTGCCCTTCAGCTGAGCAGATCTGATTGCTGATTGAGGAAGTGTTACCTGGCCAGGTGAGTTTGCAGCCTCAACTTGAGGGGAAACTGAACTTTGGGATTAGCCTGACCTCTAGTGGTCAAACAGAAAACAGCAGGAAGCCAGTGGATGTTTTACGGTGATTATCATGGCACCAGATAACTAGAGGTCAAAAACATGCTGATCTGCATAGAAATGAAGCACCTTGGTCCACACAGGCTCCAGTTGGTGCATCTGATGTCAGGGCCTTCCGACTAGTTGGTAAAAACTCTTCCTCTTACATGGCTGAGACCACACACACACACACACACACACACACACACACACACACGATCATGATGATCATATACATTCTTCACACGTGGAAACCCCAGCTCTAAAAGGCCCAGGGAAAAGTTATTGTTGGATCCTTCATTCCAGGCCTATTGATCAGCCAATCTCCAGCAGTCTGATTGTCACATCTGGAGGCGGGGCCAGAGCAAATCACACAAAATCCCTGCCTTCGAGGGACTCGATAACACTATCAAAAGTTACACAAAACCAGTGTCCCCTGCTTTCCATTTCCTTGGACCCTGGGCAAGCCAGCACATTCCAGGTGGCTGGTCTTTCTGTCTGGACTAGACACTCAGAAAAGTCAAGGACAGCTTTCATTTCCTATACTCTCTCAACACCGCCTTGCTGAGACCCAGGGCAGTAGGCAGCCTTTTTATCCTATGAAGTGGATAGGAATTTTTCACGTTCCTAGCTATATTCCTTAATTTGGCCCTTGCTCAACATTAAACTACGTACACATGGTCGCTGACTTATAATGCATCTGAGACAGGGTAGATGAGAGGAAATCAGAGACAAACACTGTAATCATGAGTAGCTCTGTTAGAAACACAGAAGTTCTGCCTTCTTTGCTTTGAGCCTTATACTCCTCATAAGCTGTAGTATTCAGAAAAAGGGGGGAGGGAAAAAGCAATTCTCACCCAGTGGCCTTGTCTGCTTGATCCAAGTCATTACTGTGCTATGTTGAAAATGAACTCTAGGGTTTGGGAATGTGGCTCAATGGTAGACTGCTTGCCTAGCACGCATGAAGCCCTGGGTTTGAATCCTCAGTACCACGTAAATAGAAAAAGCTGGAAGTAGCGCTGTGGCTCAAGTGGTAGAGTGCTAGTCTTGAGCAAAAGAAGCTCAGGGACAGTGCTCAGTGTCTGTATTTAAGCCCCAGGACTGGTAAAGAAAAAGAAAGAGAGAGAGAGAGAGAGAGAGAGAAAGTGGAAGGAAGGAAGGAAGGAAGGAAGGAAAGATGGAGGGAGGGAGGGAGGGAGGGAGGGAGGGAGGGAAGAAAGGAAGAAAGAAAGGGGGGAAAGAAATAAACTCATCAAATTGTGGGTGGGAACAGGAGAGAAAAACGAGGAGATAGTGAAGAAAGACATGACATTGTCCAAAAAGAAATGTACTTATAAGCCTGGCACTGGTGGCTTGCGCCAGATCTCAGGAGACTGAGACCTGGAGGATCACAGTTTGAAGCCAGCCCAGGCAGGAATGTCCAATTAGCCACCAGAAAACTAGAAGTGGCACTGTGGCTTCAAGCAATAGAGCACTAGCCTTGAGCAGAAAAAGTCAAAGACAGTCCTTCCTCAGGCTCTGAGTTCAAGCCCCATGACAGACAAAAAAAAAAAAGGCATTCATTACCTGACTTGTGAATGGTGAGCCCTCTGAACATCACCTTTATAATAACTATTTTTCAAAAAGAAGAAAAGCGTAATTTATGTACTCTGGAGACTGAACGAGGATATCTTTAAGACACTTCCCCGAGAAAAAACAAACACGTAGGAGAAAAAATTGAATTTTCTTGGCACAAAAAAAAATGTGTTTTAAAGTTTTGCCTAACTCAAGGACAGACACCTGTTTTGAAGGGAGTGTGTAGCCAAAAAAAAAAAAAAAAAAGCCATCTTTTCTTTGAAAGGATGCCCAGACATTAATAATCAAAGTTTAACAAGTAGCTCTGGAAAAAAGAAATCTCTCAAGCCAGTTGATAAACGTGTAACAGAATGATTTCCACGCACCAGATGTGAGAACAAAGAATATTTATCTTAAGGTGAATTGGAGCCAAACCCCAACCTCTCTTCCACTAGAAATACCCACAATGCTGAACACTCACTGTACCTGTTATTAGAGGCGCTGTCGTGCTATCTTTTTATCTTTCCTTCACTTTCCTCTATTCATGAGCTTTCTTGTGTCCATTTTGGTAGGCCCTCAAATTCTTTTCTGAAACAAAATCCAAGGATCAGGCAGACTTTTTTTTGTGTGTCATGAGTCTTGAACTCAGGACCTGGCCACTGTCCCTGAGTTTTTTTTGCTCAAGGCTGGTGCTCTACCACTTTGAGCCACAGCGCCACTTTCTCTTTTCTGGTGGTCAACTGGAGGTAAGAATATGGCAGACTTTCCCATTTGCGTTGGCTTCTATCCAAAATCCTTAGATCTCAACCTCCTGAGTAGTTAGGGTTACAGATGTGAGCCACTGGCGCCCGGTTTATTTTCTTCTTTTATTGCTGTATTGGTTGACATCACTTAAGGATTCTCTTAAAATTAATTTGACTGAACGGGAAAGATCTAGTTGTTTTATTGTTTTTTTTTAAGTTTCTGGTTTAGTTTTTCTGTACTTTGAAAGAGTGTACAAAGCCAGGCGATGATGGCTCCTGCTTATGACCCTAGCTACTCAGGAGGCTAAGAATTGAAGATGTCAGCTCAAAGCCAGCCCAGATAAGAGTCTGTGAGACTCTTATCTCCAATGAGCCACAGAAAAAGTCAGAAGTGGTGCTGTGGCTCAAGCGGTAGAGTGTTAGCCTTGAAGCTAACACTTGGAGCTCAGGGACAGTGCCCAGGCTCTGAGTTCAAGTCTCAAGACCAGCCAGAAAAAAAGAAAAAAAGAGAGAGGAGAAAGAAAGAAAGAAAGAAAGAAAGAAAGAAAGAAAGAAAGAAAGAAAGAAAGAAAGAAAGAAAGAAAGAAAGAAAGAAAAGAAAGAAAGAAAGAGAGAAAGAGAGAGAGAGAGAAAGAGAGAGAGAAAGAGAGAGAGGAGGGAGGGAGGGAGGGAAGGAAGGAAGGAAGGAAGGAAGGAAGGAAGGAAGGAAGGAAGGAAGGAAGGAAATATGCTGTTAAAAATTCATTTCATGGCTGAAAATGTGGCTTAGTGATAGAGTGCTTGCCTAGCATGCATGAATTCCTGGTTTCGATTCCTCAGTACCACATGAACAGAAAAAGCCAGAAGTGGCGCTGTGGCTCATAAAGTGATATCCTTGAGCAAAAGAAACTCAGGGACAGTGCCCAGGCCCTGAGTTCAAGCCCCAGGACTGGGAAAACAACAAAAGAACAATGCATTTCGTGCACCCAGCCTGCTGAAACCTCAGCTCAGCCACAGAGCATGCGCGCAGTTTGCTGTTTATCCTGAAATGGGCAGCTGAGGGGACCCAGAGCTTCCTTCTTGTGCCTCAGATCAGGAGAGAGTGTTGTATCCCCTACCGGGTCAGCCTGGGGTAACATACAAATCCATAATCTCAAGTACAGTTTCCCAGTGAGTGTGTATGGTTTTTGTAGCATCCGTCAAGTTGAGAGATTGCAAGCTGAAGTGTTACAGGATGAGTCACCAGAGATGCTGCGGGGAGCAGACCCCAAAAGGAAGGAGGGAGCCAGGTCAGTAGCTCCTGCCTGTAAACCTAGCTGCTCGGGAGACTGAGATCTGAGGGTCCGCAGTTCAAAGCCAGTTCAGACAGGAAAACAGAAAATGGAGCTGTGGCTCAAAGAGGTGGAGCATTAGCCATGAGCAGAAAAGTTCAAGGGCAACGCCCAGGGCTTGAGTTCAAGCCCCACAACTGACCCTCCCCCTAGAGAGAGAGAGAGAGAGAGAGAGAGAGAGAGAGAGAGAGAAGGTACTATAAAGGGTTCACAATTTACAATTTTACCTGTTCATCTAAGTGTCTAGTGCTTGTTAATTACCCCTTCTTTCATTCTCCCCCAATCCTATCTGTTTCCTGTCCCCAAATTCATTTCATATTGCTCAGTTTCTTTACCACTTATACATAGTGAGTATTCTTTTTTTTTTTTTAATTTTTCTTGTGTCAGTATATACTCAAGGTCTGGATTCTTTTTTTTTGCTCAAGGCTGGTGCTCTACCACTTGAGCCACAATTCCATTTCCAACTTTTTGTTAGTTAATTGGAAATCAGAATCTCAAGGACTTTCTTTTTCTTTTCTTTTTTTTTTTCCTTTGGTCAGTCTTGGGGCTTGAACTCTGGGCCTGAGCTCTTCAGTTGAAGGCTAGTGTTCTACCACTTGAGCCACAGCGCCACTTCCGGCTTTTTCTGCTTATGTGGTGCTGAGGAATCCAACCCAGGGCCTCATGCATGCAAGGCAAGCACTCTACCACTGAGCCATCTTCCCAGCCCCTCAAGGACTTTCTTTACTGGCTTTGACTTGTGATCCTCAGACCTCAGTCTCTTGAGTAGCTAAGATTACAGGCATGAACCACCAGCACTTGGCTTACTGAGTAGTCTTGCTGTATTTGTCTGTGGTTCCCTTTGTTACTTGATCATTCATTTACCCCTTCCTCTAAGTAGCCCCCCTTAAAAATCTCATTTTAGCCAGGCGCTAGTAGTGGCTGTAATCCCAACTACTCAGGATGCTGAGATGTGAGCCTCACAGTTCAAAGCCAGCCCAGGCAGGAAAATCCGTGAGACTCTTATCTCCAATTAATCACAGAAAAAGCTGGAATGTGGCTCAAGCAGTAGAGCACTAGCCTTGAGCAAAAGTAGCTCAGGGACAGTGCCCAGGCCAAGAGTTCTAGCCCCGGGACTGATCAAAAACAAAGTCTAATTTCAGCTTCCTGATATTCATTTCGTTAAACTGTCTGTTGATTTTTCAGGGTTTGCACTAAGGGGTGGTGACATGGCTCAGTTGGTAGAGCGCCAGCCAGCCAATGAGCAAAAGCATCATAGATGGAGTTCAAGTGCAGGTCTCAGATTTAAAAAAAAAAAAAGTTTGCTGAATTCAGATTCACTTATTTATATAGTATACTTTAGTCAATAAATTGTATATATAAGCTTATGCTGGGGCTAGGTTACAGGTGTGAGCCACTAGCACCCGGCTTTTTCCTGGCTATTTTGATAATATCATTGGTTGAAACCCTGAAGTCAAAGAAGAGATAGGGTAGACAGTGTAGATTTGACAAACTGCTCTCCAAGAGGAAAGAGGCCGAGGGACCCAAGAGAGGTTCTTAAAAGCTAGGAAAGCAGTCTCAAGAGAGGCCACTAGGGGGCAGCCATCAACTGTTTTAATTTGGTTTTTAGCCAAATTAAAACAAAGGAAGACCTACAGTATGTCAGTTTGCTCTGTCAGCTTGCTCTCATGAGAAGTAGAAAGAAGCTGGGGGAAGAGAGGCATATGGGTTAAAATTCCTACGTTTTGAGGCTGAGAATGTGGCTCAGTGGTAGAGTGCTTTCCTAGCATGCATGAAGCCCAAGGTTCAATTTCTCAGTACCACATAAACAGAAAAGGCTGGAAGTGGCGCTGTGACTCAAGTGATAGAGCATTAGCCTTGAAACTCAGGGAAAGTCCCTAGGCCCTGAATTCAAACTCCAAGACAGGCACAAAAAAGAAATTCTTGGGTTTTTACTCACCCAGATTTGCTACACAGGTGCACAGAGAGAAAATAGACAGATAGATGTCAACGTATTTGTATGACAGGTTATGTTTATTTGCCACTCACTTATTTGGGTTGCTCATTGTTGTCACTGAGTTTGGGGTTTTATTGATGTTGAACTCCGAACCTTATGCTTGCTGGACAAGTGTTCCGCCATTTGAGCTGCACACACCCACTCCTGACTCTCATCTTTGTGTTTTGTTTTGCTATTTGTGCCAGTCCTGGGGCTTGAACTCAGGGCTTAGGTACTGTCCCTGAGCATTTTTGCTCAAGTCTAGTACTCTATCACTTGACCCACAGCTTTACTTCTGGCTTTTTTGGTGGTCAATTGGAGATAAGAGTCTCAAGGACTTTCCTGCTTAGGCTGGCATTCAACAATGATCTTCAGATCTCAGCCTCCTGAGTAGCTAGGTTTACAAACATGAGCCATTGGTGCCCGGCTTCAACTTTGTTTGGTCCGTGAACTTCCTTACAGTTTTAAACTATTTAGTACTCCAAAGAACATTGGTTTCTTAATGTATGGGAAATTTAAAAGGAGAAAACTTTGATGCATTTATCATCTAAAAAAGCAAGACATCTATAACATGTTAACAAATACCATTACTATGAAAAAAAATCACTTCATTTTCCAAAATAAAAGTCATGAGAAAGATGGCATTGCTGGGCGCCAGTGGCTCACACCTGTAATCCAGGAGGCTGAGATCTGAGGATTGCAGTTCAAAGCCAGCCTAGGCAAGAAAGTCCATGAGACTCTTATCTCCAATTAACCACAGAAAACCAGAAGTGACACTATGGCTCAAGTAGTAGAGTGCTAGTCTTGAGCTGAAGAGCTCAGGGACAGTGCCCAAGCCCAGAGTTCAAGCCCTACAACCAACAACAACAACAAACAAAGAGAAACTGGTGCTGTGGCTCAAGTGGTAGAGCACTAGCCTTGAGCTGAAGAGCTAAGGGACAGCACACAGGCCCAGAGTTCAAGCCCCACAACCGACAAAAAAAAAAAAGAGGAAAAGAAAGAAAGAAAGGAGAAAGAAACAAAGAAAGGAAGGAAGGAAGGAAGAAAGGATGGCATTAGTGTACAATTTTGAAACTCTCTTTAATATCTGCTTTCCTAATGACAGGTGCATTCTTGTAGTGGCTTCAGGATTCACTTGGTGGGCTATCATATGGCACATGGTTTCTGGAAAGTTTCAGAGAACACACATAGAAATAAAGATCAAGTGGCTAACACCAGGCTGGAGGCATGGCTCAGCAGTAGAGCACCTGCCTTTACAAGCACTAGGCCCTGAACTCAAACCCCAATACCACAAAAATAAATTAATTAAATTAAAATATTAGCCCTTCTTAGTATTTCTACTGTGTCTAGATATTCAGTTCTATGAAAATAATTTTAACTGTCAAAGAAAGTATTGATGTTTTGAAGACACTGTTAAAGAAATTAAAAAGAGGGGCTGGGAAGGTGGCTCTGTGGTAGAATGCTTGCCTTGCGTGCATGAGGCCCTGGGTTCGATTTCTCAGTACCACATAAGCAGAAAAGGCCAGAAGTGGTGCTGTGGCTCAAGTGGTAGAGTGCTAGCCTTGAGCTAAAGAGCTGAGGGACAGCACCAGGCCCAGAGTTCAAGCCCCATGACCGACAAAAAAAAAAGAAAAAGAAAAAAAAAAGAAATTAAAAAGACGACCAAACACTGGTGTCTCATGTCTAGAATCCAGCTACTCAGGAGATTGAGCTCTGAGGATCCCAAGGTTCAAAGCTATCTCAGATAGAAAAGTCTATGAGACTCTTATCTCTAACCAATTAAACAACAAAAGCCAGATCTCTAATTAACCAATTAACCAAAAAAAGCCAGATATTGAGCTGTGGTTCAAGTGGTAGAGTAGTAGTAGCCTTGAACATAAAAGCTTAGAGACAGGGTTGGAAATGTGGCTTAGTGATAAAGTGTTTGCCTAGCATGCATGAAGCCCTGGGTTCCATTCCTCAGTACCACATACCACATAAACAGGAAAAGCTGGAAGTGGCACTATGGCTCAAGGGGTAGATTGCTAGCCTTGTGTAAAAGATGCTCAGGGACAGCGGCCAGGACCTGAATTCAAGCCCCAGGACTGTCAAAAAAAAAAAAAGCTGAGGGACAGCACCCAGGCCTTGAGTCCAAGCCTCAGGGCTGGCACATAAATACATAAAAATAAATAAATAAATATAAAAGGAGGAAGAGGTATAGCAAGAAGAGGAAGAAGAAGCAGCCTAACTAAATGAGAAGACATTCCACGCTTTATGGGTCAGCATAATTAATGCCATTACAATAGCAACATTCCTCTCTCTCTCTCTCTCTCTCCCTCTCTCTCAGTTGTGGGACCTGAACTCTGGGCCTGGGCACTGTCCCTGAGCTCTTCAGCTCAAGGCTAGTGTTCACAACACCACTTCTGGGTTTTTCTACTTATGTGGTGCTGAGGAATCGAACCCAAGGCCTCATGCATGCAAGGCAAGCGCCCTACCACAGAGCCACCTTCCCAGCCCTGCAATCTCTTTTCAAACTTCCATCTGGCTCCTTGGGCAAAAATTGACACGCAGATCTTAAAATTCACCTTGAAAATACAGTGAAGTTAAGTCAGGCCCAGTGAGACAAAGAATCCGTGTTTTCCCTTCTACGTAGAAGCTAGATTTGGCTTACAAACTCACAAGTAAATACCTTGGGTAGAATGTAAATAGATACTAGTGTTATTCACTGAAATAAAGGTAGATTGGAGGGAGATCTCAAATAGTGTCATTCCTTAGAAAGCTAAAAATCAAAGTTCAGCTAAATAAAACACCAGGAAGCGAGTACTTGAAATAGGTGAGGTAAGGTCAACCAACAGGAAAGGGATGGATAAATGAAGAGAAGAGGGGGAAATGCAGACAAGAACTCATGGGCTGGGAAGGTGGCTCAGTGGTAGAGCACTTGCCTTGCATGCCAGAGGCCCTGGGTTCGATTCCTCAGCACCACATAAGCAAAAAGAAAAAAGCCGGAAGTGACACTGTGGCTCAATTGGTAGAGCGCTAGCCTTGAGCTGAAGAGCTGAGGGACAGCGCCCAGGCCCAGAGTTCAGGCCCCACGACCAGACCCCCCCAAAAAAAAAAAAAAAAAAGAACTCAATGTATATCCTACAAAATTAGGAAGATTGTGGGAAGGGGTGGGTAGGGGAGGGATATGTAAGAATGTTAAGGGGTAACACTGATCAAGATGTCCTAGATTCAAAAACTGCCTCGTTAAATGGCAACTCCTTTGTACAACTTCTTCTTTTTCTTTTTTTTCGGTCAGTCGTGGGGCTCTGGGCCTGAGCGCTTCCCTCAGCTCTTTAGCTCAAGGCTAGTGTTCTTCCACTTGAGCCACAGTGCCACTTCTGGTTTTCTGAGTGGTTTATTGAAGATAAGAGTCTCACAGACTTTCCTGCCCGGGCTGGCTTTGAACTGAGATCCTCAGATCTCAGCCTCCTAAGTAGCTAGGATTACAGGCCTGGGCCACCGGTGCCTGGCTGTACAACTTCTTAAAGGATCATTTTGAAAGATTAAAAAAGAAAAGAAAAAGAAAATACAGAGCTCTAAGCAGCCAAAGCCACCTTGGAGATACCAAAAAAAAAAACCCAAAAACTGATTTTAAAACTTATACCTGCAATCCAGCTACTCAGGAAGCTGAGACGTAAGGATTAAGAGTTTGAAGCCAAGCTGGGCACCGGTGCTCATGTCCATAATCCTAGCTACTCAGGAAGCTGAGATCTGAAGATCACTGTTCAAAGGCAGCCTGGGCAGGAAAGTCCATGAGACTCTTATCTCCAATTAGCCACAGAAAACCAGAAGTGGTGCTATGGCTTAAGTGGTAGAGTGCTAGCCTTGAGCTGAAGAGCTCATGGACAGCACCCAGGCCCAGATTTGAAGAGTTTGAAGACAGCCTGGACGGGAAAGTCCATGAGACTCATTTCCCATTAACCAACCAAAACAAAAGCTTGATGTAGAGCTGTAGCTCCAGTGATAGAGCAGCAGCCTTGAGAGAAAAAAGCCAAGAGAGATTGATCTCCTGCTGCAGCACAGCTATGGCCAGTATTCAGGCTCCCACTGCACTGATAGCTGTCCAGATTCTCTTCCTCCCACATCTGATGAGTAGGTGATGTTATCTGCTCAGGTTGACCTGAGGCCATCATGGGTTTGTGCAGTTTTGCTCAGTGGCCTTCTCGGAGCTACTGTGAAGTTTTCAACCCAGCTTTCTGATGCCTGCCTGAATCTACTGTGTACATTCTACAGTGTGGTGTTTGGGGAAAGGAGTTGGGGGATTTTTTTTTTTTTACTTTATTTTATTTTTGCCAGTCATGGGGCTTGAGCTCAGGCCCTAGCGCTGACCCTGAGCTCTTCAGCTCAAAGCTAGTGTTCTACCTCCTTGAGCTACAGTACCACTTGCAGTATTTCTGGGGGCTAATTGAAGATAAGACTTTCCTGCCCAGGCTGGCTTCAAACCACGATCCTCAGATATCAGCCTCCTGAGTAGCTAGGATTACAGGTATGAGTCACCAGTGCCTGGGTCTTTCTTTCTTTCTTTCTTTCTTTCTTTCTTTCTTTCTTTCTTTCTTTCTTTCTTTTCTTTCTTTCTCTCCCTCCCTCCTTCCCTTATTCCTATCTTCCTCCTTCCCTCCCTCCCTTCCTTCCTCTCTCCCTTTCTTTCTTATTCTTTTTCTTTTGGTGCTGGTCCTGGGGCTTGAACTCAGGCCTGAACACTGTCCCTGAGCTTCTTTTGCTCAAGGCTAGTGATCTACCACTTGAGCCATAGCACTACTTCTGGTTTTCTGGTGGTTCATTGGAGATAATCTCACAGACTTTTCTGCCCAGGCTGGCTTTGAACCTTGAGCCTCAGATCTCAGCCTCCTGAGTTCTAGGATTACAGATGTGAGCCACTGGCACCTGGCCTTTTTTTTTTTTAATACTGGTTATTTGGAGATAAGAGTATCATAGATTTGCCTTATGGGACTAGCTTTGAACCTTGATCTTCAGATCTCCACCTCAGGGATAGCTAGGATTATAGGCATGAGCCACTGGTGCCAGGCTTGGAGTTGACATTTGAATACAAAGATTTAGCATGTGAAGTTCTAGGAAGAACATTTTAGATAGGTTGAATGGCATGATCACAGAAATGCAAACAGGCCTGTGTGACTCAAGTGTGGTTAATTCAGGAAGTGACAGAGAACTTAGATGAGAAATAAGCAGGAATCAGATCTATAGGACCATGAAAGCCACACGAACCATTTAGACGTGAAAGTCTTGGAAGGCCTGCAATCATAGCTATTGAAAAGACTGAGATCTGATGATTGCAGTTCAAAGCAAGCCCCAGTAAGAAAGTATGTGAGACTTTCCTTTTTTTGTTTTTTGGTCAATCATGGGGCTTGAAGTTGGCCTGGGCACTGTCCTGAGCTCTTCAGCTCAAGGCTAGTTCTCTACCTCCTGAGCCACAGCACCACTTCCGATTTTCTGAGTGGTTTATTGGAGATAGGAATCTCACAGACTTTCCTGCCCAGGCTGACTTTGAACCCTGATCCTCAGATCTCAGCCTCTTGAGTAGCTGGGATGATAGGCTTAAGCCACCAGTACCCAGCTAGGTGAAACTCTTCTCTCCAATGAACCACCAAAAAGCCGGAAGTGGAGCTATGGCTCAAGTGGTAGCCCAGATCTTGACTTCAAGCCTCAGGCCTGGTACAACAACAACAATAAACCCCAAAGCAAAACAAAACATGTTAGGAACATCCCTGTTTTAATATCCAGGGGCTTGTGGGTTCGGCTGGGTCTGTGGGATCCCCAGACTTTCCAGGGGGTGCTCCAGGTACTCTCAGGAGCCTAGAGAGCACAGATGGCCAGGTGGGGTGGTTTAAGAGCAGAGAGGAGGGGAGGTGCGGGCCAGGGCTCCCGGGGTCTTGACAACAGGCACATGACGGAGGAATGGCTTCAGCTGGAGAGAGAAGATGAGCCAAAGGGCTGCACAGCTGTGGCTTCCTGCAGCCCCTAGAGCCGGCTCCACCTGTTCTACAGGCTGGTGACACCGCTCTGTCAGGAATGGGTCAGAGGCAACCTTACTAAATCTCAGCCTGGGACTTGGCCCGGGGCCCAGGGGACTGGAAAGTAGCAAGCCTTCCCGGTGAGTCAGGATAAGGGACATTGGGAGGGGAGAGGAAGACTCCTGTTTCAGCCCTGACTCTTGCCTGATCCTGGGAGCTTTCCCCCTTTGAACTGGTCTTTGTGGGATACCCAGGGATTCTGAAGCACAGCCAGGATGGAAAACCCTCATGTCAGCAAGCATGATAGCGCAGGCCTGTAATCCCAGCTCCTCTGGAAGCAGAGGCCGGAGGATGAGGAGTTTGATGACAGGCTGGAGTTACAGAGTGAGACTTGGACTCACAAATCCCAAACCAACCAATCCATCAAGCAAGCAAAATCCCCCCCCTCCTCCTCCAGCAGGGCACTGGCGGCTTGTGCCTCTAATCCTAGCTACTCAGGAGGCTGAGATATAAGATATGATTATACTTCAAAGCCAGCCTGAACAGGAAAGTCTGTGAGACTCTTATCTCCAATGAACTACCGGAAAACCGGAAGTGGCACTGTGGCTCAAGTGGTAGAGCTCTGGCCTTGAGCTGAGGAACTCAGGGACAGTGCCCAGGCCCAGAGTTCCCCACCCATGACCGACAAAAGGAAAGAAAGGAAAAAAGAAAGAGAGAGAGAGAGAGGAAGGAAGGGAGGGAGGGAGGGAGGTGGATAAGAAAGAAGGAAGGGAGTGCCAGGTCCACAGGCCCAGCAATCTGGGATCTAGGTTGGGGAGGTGTGTGGCATTATGGGAGCATCACGTCATGCCCAAAGCCTGAGCTGGCTCAGGTCAGCACAGCTTCCTGGGGGCCCAGCCTTCAGGGATGCTCCAGGCCACGCTTGGCTTTAATTTCCCAAGCTTGTCTTCGTGCTGGAGAAGCTAAACCAGAACTACTTACCAGAGAGTCATTTGGGGAATCCACAATTACTCAACTCCTGTCCAGTGCCCAGAGGGGAACACATAGCTGAGAAAAACATCTGTGTTCTCTGTGAACTTCATGTGGAAGCAGAGAGGTTTTGTTTTTATTTTTTGATTTTGGTCAGTCATGGGGCTTGAACTCAGGGCCTGGGTGCTGGGAACTCTTTTGCTCAAGACTAACACTCTACCACTTTGAGCCACAGCTCCACTTCCCATTTTCTGGTGGTTCATTGGAGATAAGAGTTTCACAGACTTTCCTGTCTGCCCTGGCTTTGAACCACGATCCTCAGATCTCAGCCTCCTGAGTAGCTAGGATTCTAGGCGTGAACTACTGGTGCCCAGTTAGATATTTATTTTCACTTTTTACTCTATTTGTGCCAGTATTAAGACTTGAACTCAAGGCTTAGGCACCGTCCCTGAGCATTTTTGCTCAAGGCTAGTGCTCTACCACTTGAGCTACAGCCTCCCTTATAGGAATTTTTTTTTTTTTTAAGAAAAAAAGAAGTGAAGCGCTTCATTCCCAGGCAATAGTGACTCACACCTATAATCCTAACTACACAACAGACTGAAATCTGAGGGTTGAAGTTCAAAGCCAGCCCAGGCAGGAAAGTCCACGAGACTCTTATCTTCAACTAACCATCATTGAGCTGTGTCTCAAGTGGCAGAGCACCAGCCTTGAGTGAAAAGGCTCAGGGATAGGGCTGGGATATAGCTTAGTGGCAAAGTGCTTGCCTAGCAAGTGCAGCGTCCTGGGTTCGATCCCCAGTACCAGAGAAGAAAAGAAGAGGGGAAAGAAAAAAAAAGGATCAGGGACAGTGCCCAGGCCCTGAGTTCAAGCTCCACACATACCACACACCAGAACAAAAGTAACCAAGGATGGGCTGGCAAGACTGATCTGTTTGTGGTGCAGGACTGGCCTGCTGCTGACTAAATTCCCAGGCATGGGCATTCCCTCGCAGGGCCTCTCCACAGGACGCCTCTGATGCTGGAGAGTTTGCTCCTCCCAGTATCACGCAGCCTGTTTAAAACTGTGGCTGCTGTTTGACCTCACCTCTCTGAACTTTATTGTCTCACGATGATGTTGGGAACAACCAACAGGGTTGTTGAGACAATTTAAGGAGCAAATTTTTTGGTATACTAGGGGTGAACTCAGGACATTGCTCATGGAAGACAATGCCCTCTACTCTTCCTCTACACTCAAGTTACACCACCAGCTCTTTTCGGATTGGATGTTATTTTTCTTTTTGTCGATTGTGGGGCTTGAACTCAGGGCCTGGACACTTTCCCTGAGCTTCTTTTGCTCAAGGCCATCATTCTACCAGTTGAGCCACAGTGCCACTTCCAGCTTTTTCTGTTTATGTGGTACTGAGGAATCGAACACAGGGCTTCATGCATGCTAGGCAAGCCATTCTACCATTAAGCCACATTCCCAGCTCAATATTTCTGGGGTTTTTTTTTTCAGTGGTTAATTGGAGATAAGAGTCTTACAGGGACTTTTCTGCCCTAGCTGGCTTTGAACCAAGATCCTCAGAGCTCAGCCTTCTGAGTAACTAGAATTACAGATGTGAACCACAGGCATCCAGCTCTGTACGTTATCTTTCTGATAGGGTCTCCAATTTTTGCTCCCTCTGGCCTCAGACCTCAATCTTCCTACCTCTGCCTCCCACAGAACTGGGATTACAGATGTGCATTGCCAGGCCTGGCCCAAAGGAGCAAATCTGATTGGAGCGCTTGTCATAAGATGTGAGTAATACAGTGTTCAGGGCAAAGAAAAAGAACTGAGGCTGCTTTCGTATTTTATCCAGGTTGGAACCACTTTATAAAAAAAACACCTGTAAGCTGGTCACCAGTAGCTCACACCTGTAATACTAGGTACTCAGGAGGCTGAGATCTGAGGATCATGGTTCAAAGCCAACCTGGTCAGGAAAGTCCAGGAGACTCTTATCTCCAATTAACCACAGAAAACCAGAAGTGGAGCTGTGGCTCAAGTGGTAGAGCACTAGCCTTGAGCTAAAGAACTCAGAGACAGCATCCAGGCCCAGAGTTCAAGCCCCACAGCTGACAAAACAAAACAAAACAAAAAAAAAACAAAACACTTGTAGCATTGGCAACTTGAATTTCCTAAACAATAAATATTTACATGATTCTGTATATAACTATTACAACCCACTGAATAGTGGTACGGGTTCATTTGTTTGTTTGTTTGGGGGGGGGGAGTTATCAATTGATTGTTGTTTATTCATCCGCCTAAGCCCTCTTTCTGGTATTGGTGGTTGAACTCAGGGCCTTGACTTGACTCAGCTTGCTCAGCTGGCACTCTACCACTTGAGCCACACTTCGAGCCCAGTTTTTTTTTTTTACCAGTCCTGAAGCTTGAGCACTGTCCTTTGAGCCTCTCTGTGCTCAAGCCTAGCACTCTCCCACTTGAGCCACAGCACCACTTCCAGCTTTTTCTGTTTTTGTGGTACTGAAGAAGCAAACCCAGGGTTTCATACATGTAAGGCAAGCACTCTACCACTAAGCCATATTACCAGCCCCCAGTGCTTGTTTGCTTGCTTGCTTGCTTGCGGTCTTTCTTTCTTTCTTTCTTTTTCTTTTCTTTTTTTTTTTTTGCTAATTGTTTTGGAGATAAGAGTCTTAAGGACTTTTCTGCCCAGGATAGCTTTGAATCACAGTCCTCCAGACCTCAGCCTCTTGGAGTAAGGATTAAAGGCATAAGCCACCAGTTCCCAGCTTTTGTTGTTATGGTGAGTGGATGTTTTATTTTGCAATACAGGAGAGTATCAATACTTGGGACTTATGTCTGCCAGGCAAGTGCTCTACCTCTCAGCTAGAGCCCCAACCCTGTCTTTTGTTTTAAACACATTTAGTTAGTTAGTTAGTTAGTGCTAGTCCTGGAGCTTAAACTCAAGGTATGGGCGCTGACCTTGAGCTTTTTTGCTTAAGACTTCTCAAGGCTAGGACTCTACCACTTGAGCCACAGCACCACTTCTGGCTTTTTCTGATTATGTGGTACTGAAGACCCTGGGTTCACTCCAAGGAAGAAAGAAAGAAAGCAAGAAAGCAAGGAAGGAAGGAAGGAAGGACGGAAGGACAGACAGAAAGAGAGAGAAAAAGAAAGAAAGAAAGAGAGGGAGAGAGAAAGAAAGAGAGAAAGGAAGGAAGGAAGGAAGGAAGAAAGAAAGAACCGGGTGCTGGTGGCTCACACCTGTAATCCTAGCTACTCAGGATGCTGAGATCTGAGAAGCACGGTTCAAAGCCAGCCTGGGAAGGAAAGGCCATGAGACTTTTATCTCCAATAATCCACTCAGAAAACCGGAAGTGGTGCTGTGGCTCAAGTGGTAGAGCGCTTGCCATGAGCTGAAAAGCTGAGGGACAGCACCCAGGTTGAGTTCAAGCCCCATGACAACAAAAAATTAAAAAATAAAAATAAAAATTATAAACTCTCTGCATTCATGAGATCTGATTTGATCACCACAAATTGCCCAGCAAATACCAGCACTCATCAGTTTTTTTCTGTATTGAGGGAATGGCTAAGTAGCTCCTGTCACTTACAAACTTTTTGTTGGTGGTGGTGGTTGTGGGGCTTGAACTCTGGGCCCAGGCTCTGTCCCTGAGCTTCTCTCCCCCCACCCCCAAGCTAGCACTCTACCATTTAGAGCCTCAGCACCACCTCCCATTCCCTGGTGGTTTATTGGAGATGGAGCTAAGAATCTCACAGACTTTCCTGCCTGGCAAGCAGGCTTTGAACTACAATCCTGAGGTCTCAGCCTCCTGAGTAGCTAGGATTACAGATGTGAGTTACCAGCAGCCCTGCTAAGAAAACAAACTCTTACACAAAGGCACGATGCCCATATGTCTCTGATCTAATAAAATAATATTTACCTAAATGAATTCCAGGAAATGTAAACAAGAAGTTTTTTTTCCTGTTTTTGTTTTCTTTTTACTTTGTCTTATTTTGTTCATTTATCTGCCTTTGACAGAAATGGAGGAATGAAGAATAAACAAATGCAGCAGTCTTCACAAGAAACTATGTTGGAAATGAACTACACAACTTATAGGTGGGAAATGGGGGGGAAAACTGAGAGAGAGCGAGGGAAGGGGAGACATTGTCCAAAAAGAAATGTCCTCTTAACCTACCTGACATGTAATTATAACCCCTCTGTGTACACCTTTATTATAACACTAAAAAATAGAAATAAAAAGATATGAAACTAACAAACAACCACAAAAAACAAACTGAGGGCTGAGCATGTGGCTCAGTAGTAGAGTGCTTGCCTTAGCATGCATGAAGCCCTGGGTTCGATTCCTCAGAAAAAGCCAGAAGTGGCTCCGTGGCTCAAGTGGTAGAGTAAGCAAAAGAGGCTCAGGGACAGTAACCAGGCCCTGAGTTCAAGCCCCAAGACTGGCCAAAAAAAAAAAAAGGGAAGAAAACCAACTCCTTCAAGGTGCATGGCTTATGGGCTTCGATGTAGCTCAGTGGCAAAGCATTTGCCTAGCAAGTGCAATGTCCTGGGTTTGATCCCAGTAGCAAAAAATACCAAATAGCAATAATAATAATAATAATAATAATACATGTATGATACATATATGGTTTAAAATTTTTTTTAAGCTACATGGCTTGGCCTCAGCCCTGTATAAATAGCACTGTAATTTTTTGTTTTTCATTCCTGTTTACCTGGAGTTCTTGAATCTCCAGGGAAGGCAGGTAAGCAGGAAGTGTGGAATGTGGCATGGCTCTGTCTACCCATACCTCCCACAGACCTGGAACTTTCTTCCCTGAGGCCTTCCCAGGATCATCCCTGTGCTCTGAGCCTCACTTATTCCAGCTGCGGGGGGAAATAAAAACACGGCACATCCTGAAGCCACAGCCGGCCCCTTTTCCGTCTGGGTCCCCAGGGTCTCCAAACTAGGAGGGCCAGTTGTCCCCTCTCTATATTGACACAAGACAGACAGAATCACTTTACAAAAGGTGAATTATGCCAGTCACTGGTGACTCACTATAATCCTAGCAACTCAAGGAGACCGAGATCTGAGAATCACAGTTTAAAGCCAGCCAGGACAGGAAAGTCCCTGAGACTTCTTTTCTTTCTTTCTTTCTTTTTTTTTTTTTTTTTGGTTGGTCGTAGGACTTGTACTCTGGGCTTGGGCGCTGTCCCTCAGCTCTTCAGCTCAAGGCAAGCGCTCTACCACTTGAGCCACAGCACCACTTCCAGTTTTCTGGTGATTTATTAGAGATAAAAGTCTCATAGACTTTCCTGCCCAGGCTGGCTTTGAACCTCAATCCTCAGATCTCAGCCTCCTGAGTAGCTAAGATTACAGGCAATGTGCCACTAGCATCTGGTGCTGAGACTCTAGTCTCTAATAAACTACTCAGAAAAAAAGCCAGAAATGGCTGTGACTCAAAAGTGATATAACACTAGCCCTGAGCAAAGAAGCTCAGGAACAACACCCAGGCCCAGAGTTCAAGCCCCAGGACAGGCAAAAAAAAAAAAATAGGATTATGACATTAATGCAAAATCAATGTCTAACTACATTGTATGTGTGCATATGCACCCACGAGCCTGAGGTCTACTGGGGCTTAAACACAGGGCCTTGTGCTCTCTGGTTGCTGCTTCCTCCTCCCCCTCTTCCTCCTCCTCCTCCCCCTCCTCCCCCTCCTCCCCCTCTTCTCCCTCCTCCCCCTCCTCCCCCTCCTTCCCCTCCCCCTCCTCCCCCTCCTCCCCCTCCTCCTCCTCCTCTTCTTCTTCTTCGCCAGTCCTGGGGCTTAAACTCAAGACCTGGGCGCTGTCCCTAAGCTCTTTTGCTCAAAGCTAGCACTCTACCACTTGAGCCACAGCGCCACTTCCGGCTTTTTCTGTGTATGTGGTACTGAGGAATGGAACCCAGGGCTTCATGAATGCTAGGCAGGCACTCTACCACTAAGCCACATTCCCAGTCCCCACATTTATTTTTTGAGACAGGATCTCACTGTGTAACCTAGGCTGACCTCCAACTGGAGATACTCCTGAAGTGGTCACCAAATGCCAGGATTCCTGGAGTGTGGTACCATGCCGAGCACAATATGGATAAACCAGAAGAGATTTGTTCACTCTTCTAGTAATGGGTAGGTATTGGAGTTATTTCAGAATTTTCCTAACAAAAAGAGAGCTTCTGGGAAATTCTCAAGCAAGAAGTCTAGTTCAATTTCACCTTGACTGTGCCACCAAGAATAGAATGACTGAATTATAGGGTTTAATGATGCTCACACTTGCTAAAAAGAAATCACTCCAAAACAAACCTCACCAGCAACGTGTAGGCGATTCCGCCAAGCTCCTTTGCTGATACATGGCATTGTCAAACTCTATAACTTTTTGTTTTGCTAATGAGTGTTGAATTAATCAATGAATGGTGAGGAAAGTGGACGGTTTCCATCAATTTCTAGAAAAAAAAATCTGTTCATATGACGATTTAGGATGATAGCTTTCAACAAATTGAACATTCTTTCACATGCTTCTAAGAAGGCAAAACAAAAGGCAGTCTAGTATCATTGCGAAAATATTCTGCAAACTAAATTTATCTTATGTGATATAAATTACCAAAACAAAAGATAAATATATGCAAGTGCTGGTGGCGCATGCCTGTAATCCTAGCTAGCTCAGAAGGCTGAGCCAGGATACTAGTTTGAAGCCAGACTGGGCACAAAAGTCTGTGAGACTCTTATCTCCAATGAACCACCACAAAGCCAGTAGAGTGATGTTTCAAATGGTAAAGCATCAGTCTTTAGAGAAAAAGCTAAGGAACAGTGTCCAGGCCCTGAGATCAAATCTCAGTACCAGCACACTACACACACACACACACACACACACACACACACACACACACACACACACACACACACACACACACACACACACAAGGTCCTACTTGAAAAAAAAAAGGAACTAAAGCAGAAAAGGTTTAAGAATATGGATCAATAGCTGGGCGCTGGTGGCTCATGCTTGTAATCCTAGCTACTCAGGAGGCTGAGATCTGAAGATCACAGTTCAGAGCCAGCAGGATAGTCCATGAGATTCTTATCTCCAATAAACCACTCAGAAAACTGGAAATGGCTCTTGTAGCAAAAGTGGTAGAGTGCTAGCCTTGAGCTGAAGAGCTGAGGGACAGCACCCAGGCCCAGAGTTCGAGCCTCACCACAAACACACACACACACACACACACACACACACACACACACACACACACACACAGAGTATGGCTCAAGTCATGAAATATTTGCCTAGCAAATGCAAGCCCTGGTTGCAAATCTCTATACCATCAAAGAATAAAAATTAAAAAAGAGTAAAAGCTGGATATTGAAGGATGCTGGAAGCTCATACCTGTAATCTTAGCTACTTAGGAGGCTGAGATCTGAGGATCAAGGTTCAAAGCCAGCCCCAGCAGACAACCAAAGAAACTCTTACATCCAACTAGCCAGCAAAAAGCCAGAGATGGAGGTATGGCTCAAGTAGTAAAGCTCTAGCTCTTGAAAAAAAAAAGCTCTGGGACAGCACCCAGGTCCTGAGTTCAAGCCCCAGCACTGGCACAGAAAAACCAACCAAAAAACCCAGCAAAAAAAACCAGCAAAAATTTAAAAAATAAGTAAAATAAAAAAAAAATTAGGGCTGGGAATGTGGCTTAGTGGTAGAGTGCTTGCCTTGCATGCATGAAGCCCTGGGTTCAATTCTTCAGTACCACATAAATTAAAAAAGCTGGAACTGGTGTATGACTCTAGTGGTAGAGTGCTAGTCTTGAGCAAAAGAAGCTCAGGGACAGTGCCCAGGCCCAAAGTTCAAGCCCCAGGACTGGCAAAAAAAAAAAAAAATTAAAGGCTTTCTGAGTGCTTATAAAATTTTGATAGGAATGAAAGTGGCCAGATAAACAATTCTGTACTGCGGAATGAAAACTACAAAACTAAGATTAGAAAAGGAATGTAAAGAAATGGACCAAGTGTAGAATTGCATCGATTATCTGGCAGGGATTGGGGATATAGCTCAGTGCTTGCCTGCTTGTTTAGCATGTGTAAGTTTCCACCCCTAGCAGAAAAAAAATTACCCCATCTATTCAATGTATTTACTGTGCTTGTGAGTGCATTTTATCATGATTCATAAGATAGTGGTGTCTACATAAGAGTAGCAGGGTAGCTGGACCTAGTGGCCCATGCCTGTGATCCCAGAGGAACATGACAGGGACCAGGACAGGCTGGACTATACCAAAAACTTGAGGCCAACCTGAGTTACATTATGAGACCCTGTCTTAAAAAAACAATGAGAGAAGAGTATGCAGGTGGGAACCACTATCTTACCCCTGGAACCCTGGCTACTTGTAAGTCTGAGAACTGGAGAATCAAGGTTCAAAGCTAATCCAGGCAGAAAAGTCCAAGACACTCCATCTCCATTGAACCAGTAAAGAGCCAGATGGGCAACACGGCTGGAGTCGCAGAGTGCCAGCTGTGAGGCCAGCAAGCCAGCATGAAGCCCTGACTTGAAGCCCAGATATCGCCCCTCACCACCACCACCTCCCCAAAACAGTGTAGTCATGATGAGCAAGGTTTAGGAAAAGAATTTGACTGAGAAAAAGTAGGCCAAAGTATGCTGTTGATTTCATTCTGCCCAAGGGTATACATCCATCCAAATGGATCCTAGCTGATTGGTTTAGGCCTTTCCTGAATAAAGGAGTTAGCTAAAGACTATGGAGTGTGGGCTGAGAATGTGGCTTACTAGTAGAGTGCTTGCCTTGCATGAATGAAGCCCTGGGTTTGATTCCTCAGTACCACATAAACAGAAAAACTTGGAAGTGGCATTGTGGCTTGAGTGATAGAGTGCTAGCCTTAAGCAAAGAAGCTCAAGAGCAGTGCCCAAGCCCAAAGTTCAAGCCCTAGGACTGGCACAAACAAACAAAAGCTATGGAGTAAAAGGATTTAGACTCTCCAGCTGTCTATCCTCGGGTCTCTGCCTCCTAAGTATTAGAGTTACCAGTATGTAACACAATACCAACTCATTTACCTTTTATTCACACTGATTATTTTTTTCTGGTTCGGGGGCTTGAACTCAGGGCCTGGACACTGTCCTTGAGTTCCTTTTGCTCAAGGCTAGCACTCATCACTTGAGCCACAACTTCACTTCTGATTTTTTTTTTTTTTTGTAATTTATTGGAGGGAAGAGTCACAGACCTTCCTGCCCAGGCTGGCTTGGAACCATGATCCTCAGCTCTCTAGGGTTACAAGTGTGAGCCACTGGTGTTTGGATTCACACAGATTTTTATTAATTTGTATTTTTTTGTCGGTTGTGGTGCTTGAAGCTGTCCCTGAGCCTCTTTGTGCCCAAGTCTAGGGCTCTACTACTTGAGCCACAGTGCCATTTCTGTTCAGATTTTTAAAGAAAAGTAATTACTGGTAAAGTAGACCAGATAGCAAGAAAACTTCAGAGAACAACCAATGTGGAAGAAAATCATTATATATGAAAATCACATACAGGATTCAATGAAGGTGTTTTAAAATCTTGGAATGGGTGGAATGTGGCTTAGTGGTAGAGTGCTTGCTTAGCATGCATGAAGCCCTGGGTTCAACCCCTCTGTATCACATAAACAAAAACAAAAAAAACCAGAAGTGGCTCTGTGGCTCAAGGGGTAGAGTGCCTGAGTAAAAACAGCTCAGGCCTTGATTTCAAGCCCCAGTACTGGCAAAAAATAAAATACATACATACATACATAAAATAAATACATAAATTCTTGGAAGATGTCGCTAATAAAGAGCCATAGTTAAGGGCAGAGAAAAGGAGATTTCTCCTGTGCCACAGGCAGCTACAGGAAGACAGTACTTCAGTTCATCTCCAGCTATTTGCAGGGTACCAACATGAGCTATGGGTTTAAATAGACAAAGAATTCGGGGCAGGGAGCAAATATGTATTGTGAAGCAGTGTACAGAGTGGGTGAGAGGTGATGAGACAGGCCCTGTTTCAGGATTGGTCAGCTGGGGCCCCATCTTGTCTGGCTGTAAAGTGACGGCAGGACGGAACAGTTCAGGCAAGGAATGCATATAGAAAATGGAGGCCAGGAGGACCAGCTTTTTCTTCTTCTTCTTCTAGTTTTTAATTAATTCATAGGCTTAAGTAGTAAGTGCTTTTCAGCTTTTCATCAGTGGTGAGAGACACACAATTAAAAAGTAAACCTATGCCATGTCCTTTATTGAAGTGTTAAGAAATAACGATAAAGGGGTAAAAATGATAGCCATCAGTTGGAGGTCTGTGGCTCATGCCTGTATGCTAGCTACTCAGGGAGGCTGAGATCTGAGGATCGGCGGTTCAAACCCAGCTTAGGCAGCAAAGTCCATGAGACTCATCTTTATTTAACCACCAAAATGCTGGAAGTAGAACTCAAGTGGCTCAGGGAGTGGAGCCAAAAAGCTTAGAGAGCGGGTCCGGGTTCTGAGTTCAAGCCCCAATACGGGCAAGGAAAAAAAAAAAAAAAAGACTTCATCTTTAAATCGTGATCAGAGGATGGCTTTTCTGACGCGGTGACTGATTCCATCTCAATCCAGTTAGAATTCACGGTCTGCGACCTCTTGGTTGCACGATCCTTTTCTCAGCTGACCCACTTCTGTGAGCTCCCTCTGGAGAAGCTGGAGAGGATGAGGCGCTTGTTCTTCTTGTTTTTAAATGATCACGATCAGTAATGCCCATTATCTTCAAAACTCTACCACTTGAGCCGCGGCTCCTATTCCGACTTTTTGTGGGTTTAACTGGAGATCATCAACAGAGTTTCCTGTCCTGCGCTGGCTTCGAACCGCGATCCTCCAATCTCAGCCTCCTGAGGGATTTCAGGTGTGAGCCACCAGCACCTGGACTTACTGTTATTTTTGGAGTCTGGGGACTGAGCTCAGGGCAAGCCTGATTGTTCACGGCAGTTGACCGTCACGGACATTTAGCAACAGGGGAGTGAATATCCCGGGTCCAGGATTAGGGTGGGTTCCCAGCCGGCCTTAGAGCTACAGATGGGGCAATGGCTATCAATTCTCGGCAGCCGCAGCTCCAGAATTTCCACGTAAAGGAGAGTTTTCGGGTTGCAGCCAGTTCGTTGCAACGTGGAGCGCTTCTTGCCTAGCAACCGCAGTTTTCAGCGCCGTCGCCACCGTGCGGATCACCGAACCTGAGGTGGTTTAGGGCCGGCGAAGCCCGACAGTGGGAAAAGGGGAGTTACCCGGCCCACCCTCGGCCACGCCCCCCTTCGCCGCGGAAACTGCCACGTGAACTCCCCTCCCCGGATCGCCCAGTGAGCCGCTCCCCTCGGAGCCTCCCCCTCTCTCTGTAAGCAAATGGTATCTCCCGGCTCGTTCGGGTTCCGCCCTCCAAGTCACAAAGCTGGGAGGGGGCGGGGGCGGTCACGTGGGCCGGCCGGTGCGCTTTGTGACGTCGAGGCCCCGCCCCTCGGCCCGCCTCTCCGCGCACGCCCGGCCCCGCCTGGTGCGCGCGCTGCCCGTGCAGTTCCTGCTTAAGAGACCCCGGAGTGGGGCGCTCGCTCGGAGCCAGGCCGCGGCCGCCATAGTGGCTGGCTTGAAGGTGTCGCCGTCGCTCGGTGAGGGCCCGGAGAGCGGCCAAGGAGAGCGGGGAGGGGGTGGAAAACCAAACAAACAAACAAAAAAAAACCCGGCAGCCGAGCGGAAGCCCCTCACCACCGGCCCGCGGCGTGCGGGTTTCCCGAGTCCGCGGTTCAAAGGAAGTGAAGGGAAGGAAGGCGCAGGCGAGAGGAGCGCGGAGGACCCAGCGAGCAGGAAGAGCGTCCGGGAGTCTCGGCGGTGTCGGCTGAAGCCACCCGGCCGCGCGGGCTTGGGGCCCGGGGTGGTGAGGAAGGGCGGCGAGGCCTAGTCGCGGCCCGGCGGCGGCTTTGTGTCGGCGGCGTGGGGAGGGAGAGGCGGGAAGGCCGGAGAGGCGACAGGAAGGCCTCGCCGCGCGCCGCCCGCCGCCCGCCCGCTCCGTCCGCCCGCCCGCTCCGCCCGCCCGCCGCGCGGCCCGGCCTAGGCCGCGGGCGCCCGCTGCCCCCCCTCCCCCGGGGGAGCAGGCGGCCGGGGTGCGTGCGTGTGTGTGGCGGGGGCCGGGGGGGGCCGCCGACGCCGGTCGTCCGGAAGCCGGGAGGAGGCGAGAAGGCCGCTCGTGGACTCGGGGGGCCTAGTGCCCTCTCCCTGCGGCCTTCCCCGGGGCCCGGGTCACTCCCCCCCCCATCCACGGAAAAGAGAGAGAGAAAGCGATCCGCCGGGAGGTGCGGCCGCGCTATGGACCCCTGACCCCCGCGGGGGTCATTCGGACTCTTTTAACGTGTGGACTGGCCGCTACTGACTGCACCGCCTTGCCCCCCCAGCCTCCCCCACCCGTCTCCTGCGGCTTTTAGCATGAGCGAGCGGGATCCAGCCGGGTGACATTGTGCCGGTTGGCGGATTCTCGATTTCTTCTTCCACACTCCCTTCTCTTTCCCTGCCCCACCCCCACCCCACCCCCCGTACCCCAAACCCTCTTCCAACCCTCTATGAAGCGCTTCTGAGTCTCCGAGGGCGGGGGTTGTCCTGGATTATTGTTCTTACGAACCCCCTGCTTGTGGTTGGGGAGGGGTATTTAATCTGGAGGCCTTAGGGTCCTTCGGTGTCTGTTTTTTTTTCGTGTGTGTACATATTTTGCTCTGAAAGTTGATAAATATACGTATATTGAGAGTGTCCACGTCTCCTCGCTGAACCGTAGGAGTCCTTTTGGCACAATGTCTTGTGTACATTATAAATTCTCCTCTAAACTCAACTATGATACCGTCACTTTTGATGGACTCCACATCTCCCTCTGCGACTTAAAGAAGCAGATTATGGGGAGAGAGAAGCTGAAAGCTGCCGATTGCGACCTGCAGATCACCAACGCGCAGACGAAAGAAGGTAAGCCCACCCCCACCCCGGGCTCCTGCCAAGGCTGGGGTGGAGGGTGATTGCTAAGTTAGAAAGAAGAAGGTGCCTGACTCTTAACCGCCGTTCTGGTTCGTTCTAACACTGTGGATACAACTTTTCATTGATAGGCGACCTTGGAGTTGAAACTGACATGTTTGATTTCTGGAGCAGGGTAATCGGAAAACGTGGTAGTCTGACCTTCTCGAGTTTTTTTTTTTTGTTGTTGTTTTTGTTTTTAAAGTGTGGGTGGGGGTGGTAAATAAAAGGGGGTTGATAGTCGAGTCCTTTGGGGGGTTGCCTTGTGGCGTTTTTCTGATTTGTTTTTCATCAGAACATGCAAGGATTGGTCTGTGTTAATGCAGTGATAGGCATAACTTCTAATGTTGTAACCTAACCATGCTGTGGAAGTTAATAGCAAGTTGTTTGTCCTCTTTCCTCCCTCTCCCCCCAGGTATTTACTTATTTGGAGCTGCCTGCGTTGTGGAGAAAAGAGCCCCTAGTTTTCGTATTCTTTGAGGATTTAATGTGGAAATTGTTTTTTGGAACTTGAAATATTCTTGGCTTGTGTAAATTGCACAGTTAACAATAATTCCGTCGTTGGACTCTTAAGTTCATCACATTACTCTTAAATTTAGCAATTCAGGAAAGTTTAAAAGCCTGATACTTGTTTCTTAAATAGTGATTGCTAGACTGTCTCTCTCAATACCAAGAAACTTAAAATTTTACTAGGCTGCTGCCATGTGAGTGTTAGTAAACCAGGATAAGAATCTTTTTAAGTTCTTTTTCCTGTGTTTAAAATATTTTATAATGGGAATTCAAAAGTAGATGTGATGTGGCAGTCTTTTCCAACACTGATTTTGTTTTAGTTTCTTTTTCTCAGAATAGCAGTGTTGATGTGTTTACTAGATTGGTTTAATGAGATTTATTGTTGGGATGTGAAGAAATAGTGAAGTTCTGACTTTTAAGATGGATTGAAATTTATCGCTAAATGTGGCATAAAATTTGGCCTGGTGGTTGTTGAAAAGGGTGGCCCCCTGCCTTTAATCTGTAGTTTTAAGATTTATTGTTCGAGTGTGAAGAAATGGTGATCGTTGTAGGGTAATTTTATACTAATTGCTAACTGGCATAATACGTGATGGAGTGGTTGTTGAAAAGGATGATCCCCTGCCTTTAATCTGTAGTTTAAATTCTGTCATGGCTGCTGTTGTTTACAGTGCAGACATAAGTATAATTGTATTAGGCTGAGGACCAGCATTATTGGCATGTGGGGACTCCAAAGTATTAATTAAGCCAGAATTTATATGACAATAGATTTGAAATAATATTGTCTGCTTCCTCTTACTAAAAATAAATGTGTGCCAGTTCCTTTGGTAACTGGAATCATCTGTGTGTCTCCCTCTACTTAGGGAGAGGAAGATTGTTGGTGGTCAAGGACAGTTCAGGAAGAGCTTTAAGTATACTGAAAGCCTCTCTTGATATTTATTGTAGACACTGTTCATAAAGACAGATTTTGAAGAATTGTAAGCCATCTTGCTATATTGAGTATTTATGAATGAGAGGAAAGATAAATGAAACTAGAGGATATCAGGCAATTTTAAACGCTATGCGGGATTCATTTTCACTGAAATAGTAGTAACACAATTGAATCATTTGGGGCTAAGCTTTGATCATCTTTATCTACCTAGTGATCAAATAAAACTTTGAGACGAGTAAATTGTGGTTGAAGGAATCTTATACTTAAAATTGAAGAGATTTCTTTCTGACCGTATGTTTTTCCTAGACTGGTAAATATTAATACATGATCCAGACCCTGAAATCCAGGGAGGAGCTTTATATATTGTATGAGCTTTTTTATGGAAGAAGAGCTGTGGGAGACAACTGCTTTTTATTTCATCAAACTAGGGGAAAAAGTAGTACACAGAAGATAGTACCCCACTTACCAAGGCAGTTAAATGAGAATGCCACTTGGCTTAAGCATTATTCGGTGACTTAATATAAATGTAAATTAGTGTTGCAAAGAAAATGCTAAAAGCCTGAGGGGAGTTTACATAGGAGAGAATGTTGAACTGGATTTTTGGTTTGAATTAATGTTGAAGTTATCTCTAATATTACATGTTGCTACAAAGCTTTTCTTATAATATGAAGATCTATGTTTAGGGCTTAGTTTTGAAAAGACTTTGATCAGAATTCTGTGTTTTTGGACTTAACAATACTGCTTATCTCTAGGCTATATTTCACAGTGATCCCTTGAACTTTATTATTTCCGAAAAACTTTGTACTAACCTCCCTCTTCCCACCCCAAGCCACACAACAGTCTTCCTTCTGAATTTAGTGTGAGTTGGGAGTCCAGTGTGAAGTATTTTTTTTTTTAAAGACTTGATGTCTTGCTGCAAATTCAGCTTGTCCTCCAACCAGGCCTTTCATATTTTAAGACTGCCACGTCTTAGAAATAAATTGACTACTCATTAAGGATTTGTGTTAAATGTAAAACACTTTTTGGGCTTGGAAATCATTGTAAATTCAGGTAGTTAACCTGATCAGAACTTCTGAAGGGTGTTGGAATATTGACTTTAGTGTTGCTTTAGTTAACTGTAGTGTGCTGATGGAGTTAATATTTCCTTGAGAGCTAGTGTGAATTCACTTGACATTGTTAAAAATAAGAAACTTCCTTGCTGGGTGTAGTGGTGCATGCCTATAATCCCAGCAGTGCTCAGCCTGGCTATGTAGCATAACGCTGTCTCAGAAAAGGAAAGAAACTTCTTGTCTGATGTTTGACACTTAAGTTTTAGCTGTAGAATTAACTTTTAAGCTGATTAAAAATCTTGCTCTTTCCTGTGACTCGAACCTAGCTGCTCAGGAGATTTAAGATCAAGGACCAAGGTTGGGAAGCCAGCCCAGGGAGGAAAGTATAAGAGATACTTATCTGTAAGTAGAGTGCCAGCCTGCTCAGGGACAGCATCCAGGCCCTGAGTTCAAGCCCCAGGACTAGCAAACAACAACAACAAATATCTTCTATCCTGACAGACATTATTGGCTTATACCTATAATTCCTAGCTTCTACTCAGAAGGCTGAGATCTGAGGGTTGCAGTTCAAAGTGAGCCCAGGCAGGAGTCCCTTATGAGACTTACCACCAATTAATCTCCACCCCCCCCCCTACCCCCCCTCCCCCCAAAAAAAGTGGGAAGTGGAGGTGGGCTGAAGTGGTAGAGTGCCAGCCTTGAGCAAAAAACTCAGGGACAGTGCTCAGGTCCTGAGTTAATAATTAGCACACAATAACAAAAAGTCTCCCATCCTCCCTTCTGATTTTTTTCTCTTTAGGTTGCTTGGAAGTTGAGAAAGTTGAGACTGTTGTGAGTTGTACAAGAAAATAATAGTGTTTCATTAGCATGCCTAAATCTAGGAAACTGCATCACTTTATTGGATACCTATGAGATGTAGCCAGCCATGTAGAACATATTAAAAACAACCCTGCATGAGCAATTTAGTAGGCTTTTTTTTTTTTTTTTTTGGATGGTCGTGGGGCTTGAGCTCTGGGGCCTGGGCACTTGTCCCTCAGCTCTTCAGCTCAAGGCTAGTGCTCTACCACTTGAGCCACAGCGCCACTTCTGGTTTTCTGGTGGTTTATTGGAGATGAGTTTCACAGATTTTCCTGCCTGGGCTAGCTTTGAACTGTGATCCTCAGATCTCAGCCTTCTGAGTAGCTAGGATTACAGGCGTGAGCCACTGGCGCCCAGCCCAATTTAGTTTTAATAGGGAATGCTAATAGCATTTTGACTTAAAAAAAATAATAAAGTTGATACACATTATCAGCATTTTGGGAACATTAGGATTTGAACTCAGGGCTTTCTGCTTGAGAGTCAGGTATACTTCCACTGAGCCATACCTTCAGCTCTGAAGACATTAAGCCCAAAATGTCTAGATTTGTAATAAATTTGAAATAATACAAAGAGCAAATAAAGTCAGATGCTTTGTGCTAATAAGTGAAGCAAAAGTGGACCCACTATCTGGTTTGTGATTAAAGAAGATGATACATCTTCCAGAAGATGATACATCTTCCTTCCTTTAGTAAAGCTCCAGTTTCCTTTTAGGTTTTCTTCTTACAGAAGTATTATAGAAAGGCCATCTAATAGAAAATAACATCCACTCATCTTTCTTGTTGGTCTTCTTAAAAAAGTGATGTCACTGTTTATACATTTGCTAAAGCTGAGAACTCATAAATTGATGCTGATTCTTTCTTCATATTCTCAATATCCAGTGCAAGAACAAGACTTTACACTCTAACCCCATAACATTTGACTCCATTTCTCTGCCTGCCACATCCTACTATGAGCCTCAGCCATGCCTCCAACCCCCCGCCCCCCACCCCCACACCATCACTTCTGTCTGGATTAGTGTTAAGTAGTCACCTTATTTCTACTCTTTGTTTTATAGTTATGGGGGGGGGGGGGTTCTTGAACTCTGGGCCTGGGTGCTGTCCCTGAATTCTTTAGCTCAAGGCAAGCGCTCTACCACTTGAGCCACAATGCACTTCTGGTTTTCTGGTGGTTAATTGGAGATGAGTCTCACAGATGTTCCTGCCTGGGCTGGCTATGAACCCCGATCTTCAGATCTCAGCCTACTAAATAGCTAGGATTACAGGCACGAGCCACCAGCACCCAGCATGGTATGGTTTATTCTTAACATAGATGCCAGAACAATCCTTTTATCACAGTTGTCAACATTTCATGAAGATCAACCAGAGTTCCTATTGTTTAGAAATGAAACAATATTTGCTTTGTATAACCTTTGTACCTGTATTTTGTGTTACTCTTTTTCAATCTCTTTATCCCTGTAGTTCTTTCTGTCTCATTTTTTTTCTTCTGCCTAAAATACACTTTAGCTTTTTCGTGTATCTGGCTGACTTCTGAGTTTTAAGTTGCTAGTGTAGGTTCTTCAGAGGGGCTTTCTTTGAATTATCATTCTATTCAAAGTGACATTCACTATTTAGTCCTTATTAGAAAACCCTTTTCTGAGCCAGTTGCCAGTGGCTCACGCCTATAATCCTAGCTACTCAGGAAGCTAAGGTCTGAGGATTGTGGTTCAAAGCTAGCCTGGCAGGAAAATTCATGAGACTCTTAGCTCTAATTAATCACCAGAAAACCGGAAGTAGAGCGGTGGCTCAAAGTGGTAGAACCCAAGCGTTGAGCAAAAAAAAAAGCTCAAGGACAGTGCCCAGACCCTGAGTACAAGAAGCTCCAGACCTTCATGCACATACACAAAAACGTTTTTTTGTTCACTCCTGTCATAACATAATGCAGTCTGTCTGCTCTAGTAATAAATTCTGTGAGAGTGAGGAACATAATAGTCAACTCCTGTTTTAAGGCAGAGGCAAGACAGACTAAGACTGTCTCCATTCTAACAACGTTTTCCATAGTTTGCATATTGAACATTTCTGCTGAATAAACTAGAGATTTGGAATTTGAGAAGTAGAGTTACTAGAGTTCAGTAACCTAGCTGAAAATTACTAATAAGTTAGGTGAAAGGACTAGGTAGTTATTCTCTTCTGTGTCTTAGGTTCATTTCCTATAAAAATTTGTATTCCGATTCAGGTCTTATTCTGCAGAATTTAAATCCCTGACTTTATTGTTTTTATTTACAGAATATACTGATGATAATGCTCTGATTCCTAAGAACTCATCTGTAATTGTTAGAAGAATTCCTATTGGAGGTGTTAAATCCACAAGCAAGACATATGTTATGTAAGTACAAAAATCTAATAAGTTTATGTTCTCAATTCTTGAAACTATGAGGGAAAGGGGTTTGTTTTTCCTGATTTCTTCTCTGATTAAATAGTCTTGGCCTATAGTTTTTTTAAGAACTATTATTAGGACACAAGTTTACTCAGTATGGCCTGTTAACAAAAATGTATATGTCACTGGGGGCAGGTGACTCTCGCCTGTAATCCTGGCTACTTCAGGGGGCTGAGATCTGAGGGTCAAGGTTCAAAGCCAGCCTGGGCAGGAAAGGCTGTGAAACTCTTTCCAATAAACCACTCAGAAAACCAGAAGTGGCGCTGTGGTTTAAGTGGTAGAGCACTAGCCTTGAGCTGAAGAGCTGAAGGACAGTGCCTAGGCGAAGAGTTTAAGCCCCATAACTGACCCCCCAAAAAATGTATATGTTGTAAAAATCTATCTTACATATATGCCAGCATCTAGTAATGCTACTAAGATGTGCTTCTTCCCAGTAAGGGTTTTGGTTAAAAGGTCATATACTGTATTATGAGTATAACTCTGGAATTGGGCTTAGGTTTGACTCTGTTTACTGTTTTTTTGTTTTACCAATTATGTGACTAAATAAGTAACCTAAAGTCTCTGGCTCAGATTTCCCTAAGGTGAGGATCTGGATGCAGTTGGCATGCCCATATCCTTGGTTTCTGGGTCTGCAGTAACTGCAGATTGGAAAGATTATGGAGGTTGTTGCTGATAGTTACTCTGTATAGTTTAGCCTGTGGTAATTGAGTCTATACTGAACATAAACTTCCTTGTTATTGTCTTCTAAGCAAAATATAATGTGACTATTTAGATAACACTTACATTGTACTCTAGGTATAAATAGAAAAATTGCACAAGTTTCATGAAAACATATGCCATTTGATATAAGGAATTGGAGCATTGCATATTGCAATATCTACAGTGTTGTCAGTGAGAGTCCCATAGATACCTGCTCAGGTGCTTGGCAGAGGGTCATTATTGGAACAAGAACAATCTCTGTAAAGTAGAATAGAACTTATATACACTAAAGAAGCATAATTATAAACTATTTTTAAATGTTCCACTTTGAAATTTTATTTATTTTATTTATTTTTGTTTTTTTTTGGGGGGGGGGGGGCGAGGGTCCGGTCGTGGGCCTGAACTCTAGGCCTGGGCGCTGTCCCTCAGCTCTTCAGCTCAAGGCTAGTGCTCTACCACTTGAGCCACAATGCCACTTCTGGCTTTTTTTTCTGCTTATGTGGTGCTGAGGAATCGAACCCAGGGCCTCATGCATGTAAGGCAAGCGCTCTACTACTGAGCCACCTTCCCAGCCCCCTCCACTTTGAAATTTTAATAGTGACAACAGAGTTGAATATGTGACTAGGGTATCAACTTGGACTATTTTATGGTTTTGTTTGAAATTTTGACATTTTTTGAGACAGTGAAAATTTCTAGAATATACCAGACCTATTAAATGGAATGTGTTTTAGAATTAAGGTTAAATTAGACATTTCTTGGAACTTTGCCTCTTGTAGGCCATGTATTGTAACTTTTTTTGTTGGTTTTTTGTTTTTTTAGTTTGTACTAAGGTTGTATTGTATATCTTAACATTAAGAGAGTCTTGTATAATACCATTTCTATCCTAACCTAAAATGCTGAATTTTTTTTTCAATATTGTAGCTACTGAGTGATCTCAGTGGTCTGTGCTTTTAGCTTTAAGTGATTTTAAGAATCAAAATGATAAAATATCAAATATGATACCATGTGCTTTTTAAAAAAGATTAAATATTAGCCAGGCATAGTGTCACATTCCCATAATTCCAGCACTTAGGAGGCAGAGCCAAATGGTGGTTCATGATTTTTCCAGCCAGCCTGGGCTCTCTAGTGAGACTCTGTCCATAGAACAAAACAAATTATATAATATACATATATATGTACACATACATACTGTATACACACACACACATAGTATTTCTGGGGACGTTTTGATATTCCAAAGTGTGTGTGTGTGTGTGTGTGTGTGTGTGTGTGTGCGCGCGCGCGCATGCGCACGCGCGCCAGTGTGTCAGTGTCAGTCGTGGGGCTTGAACTCTGGGCCTGAGCGCTGCCCCTCAGCTCTTCAGGTCAAGGCTAGCACTCTACCACTTGATCCACAGTGCCACTTCCATTTTTCTGGTGGTTAATTGGAGATGAGTCTCATGGCCTTTCCTGCCCGGGCTGGCTTTGAACCTCGATCCTCAGATCTCAGCCTCCTCAGCAGCTGGGATTACAGGCGTGAACCACCAGCGCCCAGCTCCAAAATTCTTGAGAATGGAAATACTTGAAGTACCTGGCAAAATGAATTGCTTCCTATACAAAGTTATGTTAATTCAAACATAATTTGTTTCCTAAAATGTCTCAAGAATTTGTTGAGGGGCTGGGAAGATGGCTCAGTGGTAGAGCGCTTGCCTTGCATGCTCAAGACCCTGGGTTTGATTCCTCAGCACCACATAAGCAAAAAGAAAAAAGCCGGAAGTGGCGCTGTGGCTCAAGTGGTAGAGCACTAGCCTTGAGCTGAAGAGCTGAGGGACAGTGCCCAGGC
The DNA here is from genome assembly GCF_019054845.1 of Dipodomys spectabilis. Classification (NCBI taxonomy): domain Eukaryota; kingdom Metazoa; phylum Chordata; class Mammalia; order Rodentia; family Heteromyidae; genus Dipodomys; species Dipodomys spectabilis. The sequence goes on from NW_024870804.1 coordinate 4,148,763, forward strand.
CCAGAGTTCAGGCCCCACGACCGGACCCAAAAAAAAAAAAAAAAAAGAATTTGTTGAGCAAATTTAAGAAAATAAAAATCACAAAGCATTTGAAGGCTATTTAGGTCTCATTTCCTGTGTAAAAAAATTCTTTTTGGGTTATTTGTATATTCTTTTAAACATCAGATTGTCCATTTCTATTATAAACATTTTTAATTCAAATACAGTCCATTTCTACCTTTCAGAAAACGTTCACTGCCCCTGAATTTTTTGCTCAAGGCTAGTATTCAAGCACTTGAGGAGGAATGGCTCCATTTAAGAGTCTGAGAAGAAGTCAGATTGGATCGTTAAACATTGAACACAAATACCTAACTATAATGCCTTGTTTCATAAATGAGTACCAACTATTGTATATCCTTTCAAAGTAGGAACTTAAAAGATCATTCTAGACATTGTGCAAGTCTTGTTTCTACCTTCTCTGCATTGCTGAACAATGCTTTTTTAAAATGATGGGACAGCCAGGAAGAAAATTCTTCAACTTTCCTGCTCTTTGAATCATAATCAGATTTTAACCTCCTTCCGTAGCTAGGATTTCAGGAATGAGTCAGTTGTACCCCATTGTCAGAGTGATTTTTTTTTTTAACCACAAATGTGTACCGTAAGGTAATAAAAATCCAAGTTGTTTATTATTTCCGAAATGACTTATTTAAAGCTTTGTACTACAGGAAAGTTTAATTCCTAAGATGTGTACTACAGGAAAGTTAAATTCCTAAGATGTATGATTAAAGATAACATTGAGATTTCTAGTACAAAAATTTATAAATTACTAATGTTAGTTTCTGTTCTATTTTTTTAGAAGTCGAACTGAGCCAGTGATGGGAACTACAAAAGCAGTATGTAAAAACACAATCTCCCACTTTTTTCTACACAATGCTTTAACCTTTATAATGTTTCAGTGAAGTAAATCATTTTAGAACTTAATAACCAACTGATTTATAGTACATATTGTAAATAAAATGTATTTTGGTGACAGTTCAGTTGAACATGAATATATGTGGCATAATTTGCAGTTATTTTGTAGAAGTGGGTAATTTGTGCCCATTGCACTGTTTCATATTAAAGATGAGAGCATTCTCCCTGTATGACACTGTGTTGTACAGTACTGTATGATTCTTCTTAGATCATGTAGGTTCTACACTGATGAACATGATAACATGTTCTACATCTGTCTGTCTATAGTTAGTATTTTGTATGTATGTACAGGCTGTTGTGTGCTTTTTGTTTCTTGCAATAAAAAAATGTTTGGAGTGTATATTTTGCCATTTTCACGTTGTATCACTTAGTTTATGTTAGCTCTTTTCCTCCTTCCCCCCAGCCTTAATGATGGCTTGTAAAACTGCAGCAGCAAGCCGGGCGCTGGTGGCTCACGCCTGTAATCCTAGCTACCCAGGAGGCTGAGATCTGAGGATCACGGTTGAAAGCCAGCCCGGGCAGGAAAGTCCGAGAGACTCTCATCTCCAGTTATCTTGTCTACCTAAAAAGCCAGAAGTGGAACCTGTGACTCAAGTGGTAGAGCGCTAGCCCTAAGCAAAAAAGCTCAAGGACAGCGCCCAGGCCCTGAGTTCAAGCCCCAGGACCAGCACACACACAAAAAAAGCATTAGCAACATGCAGAGCTTATGTTAGAATTTGATGCTTTCACCAAGTTGCAACACATCTGACCATTTGAAACACCAGCTGACCACTGGTACAGCTTTATTAATCTTGCTTTATTTGGCAGTTTGACCTTCTACCCTCTTTATACCTGCACTATAAAGTGAAAACAAAATTGTTCCCTTCAGCAAGTCCCTCAATGTCTCGATTTTGATAATTTGTACAGTTGGGTGTATTGGTTTCAAAACAATGCAAGATCACTTCTACCCAATCTGTTCAAATGTCCAAATTAAACATTTTTTCTTCTTGTATTAAAATATACTAAATTGTAGGCTACTGAAAGCTGAAACTTACCAAAAGTAACTTATTCCTTTTAACCAGGAAGGAACCAGTATAACATCTTATTTTTTAATTATAAGTATAACACTATTTTCACTGTGAATTTCAAAATGTGAGGTACAATGTGTTTCAGAACACAGGTCTATCTAATTGGGTTCTGCAAACTTGGTGGTTCTCTAAACATTTTACTGCTCAGGCTTGCTATTGTATACAATGTAAGATATCTGAAATTTTCCTTTAGAATTCAAGGGTATTGGTTATACTTTTTAAGCTGATCTTTGTGTATGAGGCATTTCACTAACCCTGGATCATTGGATTTAAACATGAAAACGTAGACTATCTCAACTCTGAAATGGTTCTTTAAAGTATATGGCCTTAGTTCTGGTGGAACTAAACAGTGATTCAAAGATGAAAAGCCTTTAGTGTTTTGGGATTCTCTCCCCCTCCCCTTTTTGGGTATATAAGGTTTTTGGGGTTTTTTTTCCCTTTTTTTTTTTTTTTTTGAGCATAATGCTGTAAAAACTGTCCAAGTTTCTGTTTTGCTGGTCATTGGTTTAAAGCTGATTTTTATGTATCCAAATGCTAGCACAAATTTAGATCAACAATCCTGGTGAATGTGGTAGTGACTGTAACACATTTTGTATAAAGTACATTTTTATATAGTATTTGAAGTATGCAGATGCAGTTTTATTTCTTGAAAGCAATTATTTCCCTTTTGTTTATTAGCATGTGTATAAACACAAATCACATGTTCATAAATAAAGTTAACATTCTTTTAGCCTTGTGTGTTCCCTGGCATGTCTGTATTACATTTATAAGAAGCAGTTTTATTTTAAGCTTGCTTAGGTTTCTCTTTTCTTTCTTCTCCTTTTTTTTTTTTTTTTAATGCTTTCAAAAAGTAGCCTTGTTTTTTATGTAGAATTAAGGGAAATGGAGCTGTTAGAAACTGGTGATGTTAGATAACTTGTTATCCCCTTCTTTTATTTGTATGGGGTACATTTGCTGACATTTAGGGTGAGAATAATTAGTTTGCCTCTTAAGAAACAAAAAAGTGATGTGGTTGTACACATTCACAAAACATGAAATAGAGCCTTTGAACCAAATTTTTAATTCTGATTAGTAAGAGTATGAATATTTTTGGTGAGGCCAAATCCAATCAAAGGTGGCTATTTCTATATTCCCCAGCCTTGTTTGGTTTATGTCATCTTCCCATGCCTGGTTGTTATACTAAAGCTGAAAGCTGTATTTGCTGACTAAGGGTCTGAAATTTCATAGATTTTTTTTTTTTTATTCCACTCAGCTATAAGCATAAAAGGTTTGAGGTCCTTACTTCCAGAAACAAGACCTCCTATTTAGATATAGGGAGGTGTGTTATTTTTTGAAAACAGTATTTTACTGTTTCACTAAGAAATTTTTATGTTTTGGTATATTTTTAAACCTTTGTGAACATTTTCCATCATTTTTCACATCTTGTTATATGTAGGAAACAAGTTGATGCCTTTCTAAACTAATTTGACTTACCAGATGGGGTGCACTATAGTGGTGATTTGGTAAGGGAACATAATTAGATTCAGTTACATATCTGAAGTCACTTTAAATTCATTGAGTAAATGATACAATGGGAGTAAAAACCTAAAATGAGAGGATAAGAAAGTTCAGCACAAAGACAAGGACAATAAAATTAGGAGTAGGAAGATTTTTGTGTTGCTTTTCTAGTTCCAGCGTTAAGAAAATTAATACAATGGGTTTGTTTTTTTCTTTTTCTCTTTTGGTCCGTTGTAGGGCTTGAACTCTAGGCCTGGGCTCTGCCCCTGAGCTCTTCAGCGCAAGGCGAGCACTCTACCACTTGAGCCACAGTGCCACTTCTAGTTTTTTGGTGGTTAATTGGAGAGAGGAGTCTCACAGACTTTTCCTTCCTGGGCTGGCTTTGAACCTCAGTTCTCAGATCTCAGCCTCCTGATTAGCTAGGATTACAGGCGTGAACAACTGGCACCTGGCCTGGATTTCTTTTTTCTAAGAACACTATTAAAGCTATTATTTTGTTGGTTAGGATCCTACCATACGTGATGGTCCTTATTACTTAAATTCAGGCTATTTCTGGCCCGTATAAAATAAAATAGGTTACAATATATTTTAGATAAAAGTTGAATATGTATTTTTTTATTTCTTAATATTTGTTCTTAGATGAAAAACTACTTCAAGAACGATTGGTAGATTTTGCTGGATGAGTGCATATGAACTTTTTTTTTTTTGCCAGTGCCAGAGTTTGAACTCAGGACATCATGCTCCCATTGCTTTCTTGTTCATAGCTGGCACTCTACTACTGCATTTTACTGGCAATTTTGGGGAGGAAGTCTCTTGAGGACTTGTCTGAACATGCTGGCCTCAAACAGCCATCATCCTCCAAATCTTACACTCCTGAGTGGGATTGCAGACATGAGCCATTGGTACCCTGCTCTCATGAACTGTTGATAGTCCTTCAATGTGGAATAAAAAACCTTTTGTCTAAGCATCCCAGTAATAATTTCGGTCAAATTAACTTTAAAACTTCTATTTGTAAGACTTTTGTTTGTTTGGGGGGAGTTTTTTGTTTTGTTTTTTGAGAAGTCTGGCTGGCTTCAACTTGCCAACCCATGTTAGTCCAGGATGCTTCAAACTCCATACCTCCTGCCTCAACCTCTGAGTGCTGGGATTGGAGAAGTGTGTCACCATGCCCAGCCAAGATGCGTCTTAAATTTAGCTAACATGATTTATATTTATTGAATCATTTCTGGACTGGATAATGGCTATGGACTTCATATTAAAACTGATTCCATTTCTCTTTGAGGTCTAAATTCATACTACTTTTCCTATTCAGCTGTTTTTCTTTGATCCAGTTATCTTGTTAATATTTTCTCCATTATAAACAAGAATTAAGAAACTTATGGCATAAGAATAAACAACCTACTTATGAAGTAGGAAATTATAGGGCAATGTCTTCAAAGTTATTTCCTAAAGTTATGTATATATGATACACGGAGGTAGACTTTTTTTTGGGGGGAGGGGTCCAGTCATGGGGCCTGAACTCTGGGCCTGGGCACTGTCCCTCAGTTCTTCAGTTCAAGGATAGCGCTCTACCATTTGAGCCACAGCGCCACTCCCGGCTTTTTTCTTTTTGCTTATGTGGTGCTGAGGAATCGAACCCAGGGCCTCAGGCATGCAAGGCAAGTGCTCTACCACTGAGCCACCTTCCCAGCCCTGGAGGTAGACTTTTTTAAAAACATTGTTATAGAGGACGAAATTTATTTTTTATTTTTTTAATGGATTTTTTGTTTTAAAGCTCTCTCTTCCATATATCCTTGCTGTGTTTGGTTATATTAACTTCCTTTTTTTCGCAAGTATTAGAATCCATCATCACATATGATAACTCAATCCTTTCCCCTAGGCACCTTTATCTACCCCTCATTTTTTGTTCTTTAGGGTTTATTTTTGGCTAAACATCTTTGCCTTGATAAAGCTGTTGTTTCTTAAACAAGAAGCTATTGTTATTTATTCTTTGTGTAGGAAGATACACAATTCTCAAAAAATAATGTAGCAATTATGTGGGTGCTCTTGTTTATTAAAATAATTATGAGCCATTACAAAGCTGCTTGTTTTTACAGTGTTGATGGGGAAAATTAGAAAGATCACTTATTCTCTTGACCAGTGTAATTGTCTTGAGCAATATCAGATTTAGAGACCATTGAGAGACAGAGTTCTGAGTTTCTAGCCACCAATTTCCTGTGTGGTACACTTTCTTTACCCTGTTTTTGAATTGCAATTATGCAGTCTCCCAGAACTGACAACCTTTATAACTGGGTGTCAAGTAGTATAAGGAAGATAAAGTAGGTTGAGCTACATTTCAGACTTAAAATGCTATTCTCTAGAAAACTAAGAAAATGCCCAATATTTGAGCATTAAATGACATTAGGGCTAAAATGATCATTATCCGCTGTTTTCAGTGTGGAACTTGAATGTGTGTTTAATTTTTTATGAACAGATTGATGACTCTTCTGCATCTATTACTCTGGCCCAGCTTACAAAGGTATATATATATATATATATTCTTGAAAATATAAGTGTTTTTCTAACATTCTTTTCATGTCAACCAACTTTTTTTAAGCTGGGTTGGGGGAGGATGGGTCTTGCAAGAGCATTGTACATATTATTACTCTATAAAGAGTAGTTGCTGTTTTGAGAAGATAGGGGAATACTTGGTCAGCCTCAGCATAATGTTGGCGTATTATCATCTTCAAGACAGAAGAAACATGAAGCTACACTTAATCATTTTCCCCCCTCATACTTTTTTTTATTACACATTGGAAACTAACAAAGTTCTGGAGGAATTCCTGGTTTTGGCTGTAAATTATGTGGACTTTAAGCGGCCAAAACTGAAGATTTCCTTCACCTGGACGATTGCTTGGCTATTTCTTGAATATTTGAATATTTGAATTGAGCCCCATGAAGGTCAATATACTGAATGTTGTTTCTTATGCTATATCTATAGACTTGTAGTCTGTCTGCCTTAGAAAAAGTTTTTAAACAACCTAATTTGTTTGAACACAGACTACAGGAATTGTGTAAGTGTATAAAGTTGTTTACAGAAGTATACCAATTTGTATGTTTGGCAGAGAGGCAAGTTGTTAACCTCCTGAAACCATTGTATGTGCCATGTTCTGCGATAAGATTGCGTGCATTTTCTGCTCTACAATGTGTATTGTTTGTTTGGGAAAGCACTAGTGATGGATTGCTTTTTAAAATAATACATTTAGCTTACAAATTGTGCCTTATAATAAAAGAACAGGCAGACTTTTTGAGAGACAAGAAGGAAACTGTCCATTATTCCAGAAACCCTTTTTTCTCCCCACTGTCAGATACATAAAGGATGGTTTTCCGTTAGGGTTGTCCCTCCCTGTCTTGTCCTTGCTGTATTATACATAGGCTGTGTCCTTTTCTCCTATACCATAACCCCAAAGTGCCCTAGAAGATAGTTCTTCAGCTCTTGTACTAGGAACACTGAACATTAAAACTGAGACAAGTATACTAAAACCATCCTATTTTATGGTTTTTCTAAAGCAGAGTGGTTTAGCAAGAGTTAACCTAACATCTTTACCAGTTTATATATAGTATACTGTTTTTATGTACTGTTAAGGACCATATTTGAGTCTATTCCTACCATTGTTTCTTTGCTGGGAAGAATTGGGGAGTTTTGGAGGTTTGGGGGATTCTTTTTATTATTTTTAAAAGCTTATTTGTAAAATAATTTTTGGGTTCAAACAAATTAGTTGTTAAACATCTGTAATTCAGTTTTCTGTAAACGTTGCTGTTCTAAGCTCTGTTAATGTTAAGCATTCTTTTGTATATGAAATTACAATAAAATGTTAAAACTGGTTGCTTGTTTTGTGGATGAATGCAAAGATAAAACCCAGTGAGTGGATGATGTGAGTGCTAGATGCTTGAGGATTCAAGTTATTAGAAGTCACTCTCTTAGACTCTGCTTATATCTACATTGTGTTTTATATTTTGTAGATGAAGTTCATAAAATTTAGAGAATAGAATCTAAGTGATGAATGCTTAATGCACATCCCTTATACTTAGCCTGAAATTGACCTTACAACTTAGTGACTTCTGACTGCATATAATATGCTCAGTTGTCTGCCCCTTTCCTTGCCCTCAAGGTTGTAAGTGTAAATGAACAATCTCCATGTTGTGACACTTGAAATATTTTTTAAGATTTAAGAACATCAAGTGTTTCCCTCTGAACTTAGTGTTTAAATCTTAGAGCAAGTGTGCAAATTCTAATGTATAAGCAGGGTCTAAGGCTAGAGTGCCCTCAGAATGGTTCTTCAGCCTCCCACATACCCCCCAGACATCATGTAACCACCTAAAGAATTCCCAGTGCCTCTTCCAAGTTTACAAGGCTAGTCTAGAAACTGCTCTTTGCAGGATGAGTGGTGTTGTCTTTCACTGTGTGGTCTTAAATGTGTTTCTAATGTGTGTGTCAAATAATTACCTGTTAAACAGACCGCCAATCTGGCTGAAGCCAATGCTTCTGAGGAAGATAAAATTAAAGCAATGATGTCGCAATCTGGCCATGAATACGACCCAATCAAGTAAGTTCAGAAATAGTTTATACTGATAGGAATTTTAGGGGTGGATTCCCTCCCCCCCCCCCCCCCCCCAATCAAAAGCATTGTTTTAAGTTTTTGTTTATATGTAATTTTTTTCTTCTTCCAGTTACATGAAGAAACCTCTAGGTCCACCACCTCCATCTTATACCTGTTTTCGTTGTGGTAAACCTGGCCATTATATTAAGAATTGCCCAACAAATGGGGTAAGTCCAAAGGAAAAATTATGCTATAATTTCTTAGGAATATTTTTATTTTTATTTTTGTGCTTGTCCTGAGGCAGTTGAACTTAGGCTTGGGTACTGTCCCTGGGCACTGTGCTTAAACGACTAGTGATCTACCACTTGAACCACAGCTCCACTTTCTGCTTTTTTGTGGGAAGAGGAGGTTAGTTGAAGGAGAGTATCATAGACTTTCCTGCTGGGGTTAGCTTTGAACCTTAATGCTCAGATCTCAGCCTCTTGAGTAGTTAGGAATACAGGCATGAGCCACCAAAGCCCAGCTAGGATTATTTAAAAACAGCATAACCTCTGGAGCCAAATTTTTGCCAGGTTTCATGTCTGGGTTTTTCATTTACTAGAGTAAACTTAGGCGAGGTATTTCATCTCTCCAAATTTGCTTTTTTTTTTTTTTTTTTTTCTTTTCTGAACTGGAGATGTAAGGATTAAGTGAGGGCATATATAGTAAACATTATAACTAAGTAGTAAATGCTACACAAAATTAATAACAAATGACTCTAATTGCTTTTCTGTTCTTCTTTTCCATCCACACAGGATAAGAACTTTGAATCTGGTCCTCGGATTAAAAAGAGCACTGGTATTCCTAGAAGTTTTATGATGGAGGTGAAAGATCCTAACATGAAAGGTGCAATGCTTACCAACACTGGAAAATATGCAATACCCACAATAGATGCGTAAGTATACAAATTAGTTATCACTTGTGCAGACCACCATCAGTGCCAGGATGTAGTGATTTATCTTGGGCTTACAACTTGGCTCTGTGGATTCCTTGCAAACTTTGTACACCAGAATGAGTCTGCCCATTCTGCATTTCTTATCAAGATTAGAGGCTACAGTCAGCTACATTTAAGCAGATTCCTAAATGGATTTGGGGGTTTGTCATCACTGAGTGCCACTTCCCTTGTAGTCTTCTAAACTCTTCTTTTCTGTCATTTTCTGCTTTCTTTCTCATTTACATACATGCTCCCACATTATCTTATATGTTATTTCCATTTCCCAAGTGGACAAAACAGACATAATTTTTAAGAATAAAAGCTCTGCAAACTGGGCATGGTTGTACATACCTATAATCACAAATTACTCAGGAAGCAAAGACAATGATTTAAGTTCAAATTAGCTCTAGTGCAAAAATAGCTAGGAGACTGTCTCAAAAAAACTCTAGATAGGCAAATTTACGTACAAAACATAAATGAAATGCTAATTAGTATTGAGACTTCTTTTTTTTTGTACCAGTACTGGGGCTTTGAACTACTCCAAGGCCTTCTGCTCACTTTTTCACTCAGGGCTGACACTGTGAGCCACCAGTGCCCTATTCCCATGGAGTCTTAATATTTTGAAGTTGACTTTATTTTTCATGCAGGCTATAGAGCTATAAAACACTTTAGTGCATATCTTTAATATGTTCTCAATTTCTGTGAGCCATTGTTTTATCAAAGGATTAAGACATACATGAAAGTCGAGTGGCATGGTTCAACATAACTTCCCACTTTTATCTTCTCTTACTAATTATTATGATTATCTTTTTGACTGCCTTCACAGTATAGATATAAATGTTATTAAATGTTTCTTCAGTCTGTGCTTCTAAGTTCTTAGCCATGAGCTCCTAGTTTTTTTTTATTTAGAGGTGTACAATCCTGATTCTGCATTTTAAAGAAGCCTTCTAGGAAATTGTGAAGTTGAGACCTTCAGGATGAACTTTGAGAAACATCCAGTTGGAGAATAGGTATCCATGTTTTTAATGATGAGAAAAAAGAAAACTGTAAGACCATAGTTTCCTTCAGCTTCAGGCATAATTGTTGGCCTAGTAACTAGGTGAGGGTGGTAAATATTGGCTATGCTATGGAGTGATACTGAAAAAAATACCCTGTATTTGGAAGTGTACATTTCTGTATGTAGTGTTCAAGTCCACAAATGAGACTTTTCCTGAACTCCTAGTCCTCACCTCCACTTCACCCCATCTGCTTAATCAGTCACTTTCCTGTCTCTGTGAATCATCTTAGAGGAGTCTGTTAATGCTGTTTGTAACTCAGACATTTCGTAGACCCTTCCAAACATTGTCAGGTTGAAATTGATAACTTTTGCAGTGAGTAAGAGCAGACCATCTTATCTATACTATGTAAAATTTTTAATAATAGAAGTTTGTATTGGAAAAGTTAACATCACCCATGAACCCTAACAATAATTAACTTCATTGCTTTAGAGTGATGAAATACAGAAAGCCCATTTGTGTCAACCATACAAATGGCAAGTACTGGGGAGAGATGGGAGCCCAGATATTTTAAATGAAACTCACCCTCTCCACTAACACCACTGATAAGCAACTTAGACTCTTCTGTTTCTTTTTCTATCCTGTTCTCCTTTTTTTTTTTCCCCCCTTCTTTTCTTTTCTCTCTTTTGGGCAGTGGGAGACTCCTCTTTCACAAATTGGGAACAGTGGGGCATAAGCAAATTGATACTTATTTCTGGAATCGTGGTGATGTCTATGGAGCAACTGCAACACAAATAACACACCTAAGGTACCCTACTCTGTATAGCTGAGATTCTTTCATTTTCAGCATTGAGATAAACACATGAAATAGAAAGGATTTCTCTAGAAATTCTTTGACTTACAAATTTGAGTACAGAGAAGTTGGAAATATGTAAGCAGGGTTGACAAGTCTGAGATAGTTTTTTTTTATTTTTAATATATTCTCAACATTTTTGCAAAAATCCTAATGAGGTGTTACTCCATACTTTGCTAACACGCATTCAGTCACTTTTTGTAATATGTATTCAACTATTAAATCACATTTCTTAGCTGAATAGTAATTACAGGTAGACACAGGTTTTTAGAGTCTCATTCTATTGCATGTAGCAATGGTTTCCTTTGAGCTAGTTCTTAATTACATAATGTCAATCATATTTTTTCACCTTGCAACATTTAGTCTAATACCTTTACTGGTTTTAGAAACTATGGCAATATGGAGGAGGAATTTTTTTGTTAGTTGCTTTTCAAGAAATATGGTAGGGTAGGTAAAAATTGTGATTAGCATATTCTCTAAGTTAAACTCCATGCCAACTAAGTAGAACATGATGGCATTGAGTGTTGCTTTACCTCTCTGGCCTCAGTTCTTAGAGTTAGGATTCCAAGAACGTTTTAACTACTTTTATAGTATTTCTTTTGGTTATATTTGTTTAGAGTTATGTTCTGTGTCTCATTTGTGTAGGAGGTTGTATACAGCTGCCCCCTTTGGGGAATTATGCTTATCTACACTAATTGTACTGAATTGTGTTCTTGTGATATAGTAGAACACGGAGTATGAATGCTTTGCCACTGTAGCTGTCTTACAACACTGAAACCTTCTTTTACAGAGAGGCGTATGCAATCGGGAAGAAAGAGAAACCACCCTTCCTACCAGAGGAGCCATCCTCTTCGTCAGAAGAGGATGATCCCATCCCAGATGAATTGCTGTGCCTCATCTGCAAAGACATCATGACTGACGCCGTTGTCATTCCCTGCTGTGGAAACAGTTACTGTGATGAGTGTAAGAGAGGCTGAACCCTTGAAGACACTATTAGGAGCATTTATATTTGCTTGGAAAGGCTCTGAACCAACACTGTGTATTTTAATAATAAAATACAAAATGTTGATAATAAGTGTTGATCTATGAGCGTTAATAGTGAGAGGGTTGGGATTTTCTTTCTCTTTCTGTCTTTTTAAATAGATAATGTTTTCTACATGTTTTACAAAGTATATAAAATTCTAACCTTTTGTGGGGCTTAGTTCCTCACGAATTCTTTTTAAATCCCTTTTCTGCATTATGAACAGTAGCTTATTCTGAACTTCATAAGCATATGATAATTTCCTGTAAACAGACTAGATCACTTAAATTAGCTTTTAGTTCTTTTCTGCCATTTACTTTAGATGTTTCTTCTTACTCAGAAGAAAAAAATGCTCTTACCCGAAAACTTCACTGTTCTAACCTGCTTGGTTTTTGTTTTACTTCTGAAGGTAGTTTTGGGACCATTGTATAGAGACCTCTTCAAGGATAAGAGTTTTTCAAGCTATGGTTTGAACGTATGGCTTAGATTTATTCATTGGAGCATGAGCCGTGAATCTTAGTATTTCTCTTAACTGTGTTATGGGCAATTCACTTCCCTGATTCATGCTTTCATGCTTTCCCCACCCCCTTCTTTTTTCCCCTCTTCTCCCCCTCTCCCCTCCCCCACCCCAGTATTAGGGTGTTAACTCAGGGTTTTGTGCTTGAAATGTGTGTGAGCTACCATTTGGGCCACACCTCTGGCCCTCTTTTGCTCTGGGTTTTTTTGTTTGTTTTTTGTCAGTCATGGGGCTTGAACTCTGGGCCTGAGTGCTCTCAGCTCTTGAGCTCAAGGCCTAGCACTTTACCACTTGAGCCACAGTGCCACTTGTGGTTTTGTGGTGGTTTATTGGAGATTACTGTCTCATGGACTTTCCTGCCTAGGCTGGCTTTGAACTGCAATTCTCAGATCTAAGCCTCCTGAGTAGCTAGGATTACAGGCATGTGCCGCCAGTGCCCAGTGTTGCTCTGGTTATTTTTGCAAGAGTGTCCAGCTGGTCTGGACCTTGTTCTTTACTGTTAATGTTCCCCTTCTCCCCATCTCCTGTTAGGATGACAGGTTCATTCCATTGTATGCAGTTATTTTTGTGTTGAGATGGGGTTTTTGCCCCATCCAGCTCCTGATCTCAGCCTCCTACTAGCATTACAGGCATGAGCCACCATTTCTGGCTTAATACTTTTCACACTTGGCTTTAACACTTTATTTTTTATACCCTATTCTTTATTTATGCTTTTTCAAAAACTGCGCCATGTAAAGTTTTTGTCACTCTTTGTACACTACCTCTTGTTTTTTTTCTGCAGTATCTTACTACACAAAGACTAACACTTCAGAGAGAGAGTTTTTGTTTCAGTGTGTCTGAAGAATACCAGGGATTGAACTCAGGTCTTCAATACTTGCTTGGCTTGCCTTGGGTGGTGTCTATCACTGATCATGCCTGTAGCCAAACTGACTTTTTGCTGCTAGTATTTTGGGAATGGAGTCTTGAGATTAGTTTCAAACCACCATCCACTGCATCACAGCTTCCTGAGCTATAATTACAGATAGGAACCACCAGCACCTAGCCAGTATTTGTCTTCGATTTAATAGCTTGGATCATAGAGAAAAATTAAAGCTGGGTTTGGGGAAAACAACAAGGGGACTATCTTAAGTGTGTTAAGTTTCTCTTTTTAAGTTTTAGGGGTTTATTTTAGTGTAACATTAAAATAAGGAGAAATAGAAAAAAGGAAACATTTCCGCTTCTCGTGCAGGAAGTGAATGTTAAAGGCTCAAAATGGCAGTTTCTGTCCATAGTTTTTCCTTTCTGAGTTGGGGGAATACATACAGTCATGTCATATATTGATTCCTAATCCTTAGATGATATATCTTAAATTCCTTAATCTAAGGAGTACTTTATGTGCTTGGGAAACTGAATAGGTATAGGGTGTCCTTTTCACTCATTCTATAAACACTGAGTTCCTATTATTAATATTTAAAAATCTTATTACCTAGGTATAAGAACAGCACTCTTGGAATCAGATGAACATACATGTCCAACATGTCATCAAAATGATGTATCTCCTGATGCTTTAATTGCCAATAAATTTTTACGACAGGTAGCTATGTTTGTATTCCTATTATGAAAAAAAAAGCCTCTTCACCAATTTAACTGTTATTTAAGTGAATACTGCATTACACATTTTGCATTTCTGTTTGGTACTTGTAGGCTGTTAATAACTTCAAAAATGAAACTGGTTATACAAAAAGACTACGAAAACAATTACCTCCACCACCACCCCCAATACCACCTCCAAGACCTCTCATTCAGCGGAACCTGCAGCCTCTCATGAGGTCTCCAATATCACGACAGCAAGATCCTCTGATGATTCCAGTGACGTCTTCATCGGCTCACCCCGCTCCCTCAATATCTTCATTAACTTCCAACCAATCCTTGGCCCCTCCTGTACCTGGAAGTGCATCTAATGCCCCAGCTCCTGTACCTGATATAACCGCAACAGTGTCCATATCAGTCCATTCAGAAAAGTCAGATGGACCTTTCCGGTAAGTCTACCTGGGTGTTCCTCCTTGGTAGAAAACAAATGAGGCCAGTGATACCAGTTTTTGATTGTGTACTGCCAAACGCCTTTTTTTTTTAATTGCTATTAGGTGATTACATAAATTTCACAGTATTGTGGAATAGTGAATACTTAAAGTTAAAAACCCATTTTAACCTTCACAAGGCAAATTGCCATTATGGTCTATAAAGTCTCTGAATTCTATGAGCTTTGACAATACAGTTATTTCTTACACATCAGGTGATATTTACATTTCTTTCCTTTTGCTTAGTATAAGCTGTTCCTTCTTTCCCCCTCATTCCTTCCATCCTATCACTCTGTTTGGGTTGCTTAGTTCATTTTCGTCTATGCCCAGTGCAGCTGATGGTGCCAAATGCTTTTTGGTGGACTGTTGTACTCAGTAAGTTGGAATGACTTGTAAGAAACGGTTTATTCTTGGTGAAGCATGCTGGCAGTTCCAGCATTCAAGGAAGAGACGGGGAATCAAGAGATTTGTCTCAAAAACCCTAAAAGAACTTAGTCTTAGAGAAGAAGAGGCAATAACAGTAATTCTTCTGGTATGTGATGATTAAGCAAGTTGCCAGTAAGTAAAATTTTCTCTTAGATGTTGAGTGTTGTAACAGAACTGCACTTCAGAGGTACAAGATTTCATAATGATCATAAAGATGGAAAGTAAATTTGAGCAGGAGTGAAAACAGGTAAAGAAGATTGATAGAATTGATACAAAGGTTAGGCATAATTGTTCTAGACTAGAATTGTAGAATAGTGAAGACAGACTAAAATCCTATTCAGAAATGAAAGAGTCCTTTGACATGTAAGTCTGATGCATCATACATTCTTTTTTTAAAAGAAAAGTCAACCAGCTTTTTAAAAATAGACATTGGAGCCTGTTTCTGATATTGAAACGAAGTCTTTAGAAAAAGACTTACATAATTATACTTAAGAAATCCCACTGGTCTAATATAACCTTGTATTTGGTTGATGAGTAGTAGTGTCTATAGACACAGTATAGATAATGAATTGTTTCTTGTATGTATATGTGCTAGTGCTGGAACTTGAACTTGGGGCCTTTCCCTCCTGAACCTCAGCCCCCAGCTCTCAGCTCTCTGAGTAGCTAGGATTACACACGTGTGCTGCTAGTGCCAAAATATTATGTCTCTTATCTAAGATTAGTTTAGCGGTGGTGTCAAAGCAAAAATTTACCTTTTTTTTTTTTTCTTTTTCTTTTTCTGTAAGACAAAGGTTTGCTGATAGAGCCAGGGTCTTGATACCTAAGCTTCCTAAGTGCTTGGATGATAGGGTGATAGGCATGCCACCACCATGCACCGTTCTTTAACTTACTCTTAATCCCATTCTTTTTGTCTTCATGTAGTCCACAATGATACTTGTTTTACTGTTTTTGTAGTATCTAGCATATCTATCATGTAGTTCTTGATAAGGCAATTTCTTCTCATTTCTCTGCTTGTGCATAAGGAGCTCTCTCAAGGTGTGCACTCTTCTCTTTTTACCATCTTTCATGTAGCTCATCTCAATGCAATGGCTAATGCAATAATGGATAGTGCTTGCTCTTACTTGTACTCTTTATCTCCCACATCTGATGACATTTTAACATATTACAAATTTCACTGTTTCTAGGGACTCTGATACTAAATTACTGCCGGCTGCAGCCCTTGCTTCAGAACATTCAAAGGGAACCTCCTCAATTGCACTTACTGCTCTTATGGAAGAGAAGGTACATTTTACTTCTCTAAAAATTGTTTTTAAGGATTTCATGGTTTAACTATCATTCCCCTGGCTGTTTTTTTAACCCTCTTTGTGGTTATTCAGGGTTACCAGGTGCCTGTCCTTGGAACTCCATCTTTGCTGGGACAGTCATTATTACATGGACAATTGATCCCTACGACTGGTAAGTAAAATTGTTTGGATTTGAACCGTTTTTCCCCTTTAGAAAATAATTCTAGAGTCAGGTACCAGTGGCTCATGCCTGTAATCCTAGCTACTCAGGAGGCTGAGATCTGAGGATCATGGTTGAGAGCCATCCCAGGCAGAAAGTCTATGACTCTTATCTCTAATAAATGACTCAGAAAAAGCCAGAAGTGGGGCTGTGCTTCAAGTGGTAGAGCGCTAACCTTGAGCAAAAGAAGCTCAAAGCTTGGAGGCAGTGCCCAGGCCCTGAGTTGAAGCCCCAAGACTGGCAAAAAGAAAAAGTAATGTTTAGTTTTTTTTTTTTTTAACGTGCAAGTTTATATTTACAGTTTTTGTTTTTATTTGTTTTTAAGGCCCAGTAAGGATAAATGCTGCTCGGCCAGGTGGGGGTCGACCAGGTTGGGAACAGTAAGTATATTTAAAATAAACCTCACATAATTAATTACTTTTGAACTAGATAGTGAAAACTACAAACTAAGGATATTTCTGAATCTTCTTTTTTTTTTTTTTAATTTTTTTGCCAGTGCTGGGGCTTGAACTGGCCTAGGCGCTGTCCCTCAGCTGCTTTTGCTCAGGATTAGCTCTCTAGCACTTGAACCACAGTGCCACTTCCAGCTTTTTCTAAGTAGTTTATTGGAGATAAGAGTCGCAAGGACTTCTGCCCTGGCTGGCTTCCAACCTGTTATTCTCAGATCTCAGCCTCCTGAGTAGCCAGGATTATGGTTGTGAGCCACAGGCAACAAGCGGCTGTTTTTTGTTTTTTGATTTTTTTTAAATAAGCCAGAATAATTAGTCTTTACATGCCAGAATAATACTATTTATGTAAAATACTAGTTATATGAGGAATTCTTTTGTGAAAAAAAAGAGTGTAGGTGACCCTTGAGTGACTTGGTGATAATGGGCACTGACCTCTACACATAATTTTTTTGTTTTCTGTAGTTTGGAGGGTTTTGTTTTGCTTTTTGTTGTGAGGGGTCAGTCCCAGGGATTTGCACATACTAGCCTTAATGCTCCGCTGCTTTATCAGTTTGCTGCTGACCTTACCTCAGTAATGTGTATAGTTGATTGACATACATTTTGTATGTGATATGAGCTATCTATATAGTGGAAAAATATGCTTACATGGAAGTTATTACCTCGTGTGTGTGTGTGTGTGTGTGTGTGTGTGTGTGTGTGTGTGTGTGTGTGTGTGTGTGTGTGTGTGTGTGTGTGTGTGTGTGTGTGTGTGTCTTTCAATTTGTTTTTATGTATTGGGGTGTTTGGGGAAGGACAATATTGGAGTTTGAACCCAGGGCCTTGTGCTTACTAAGCAAGTGTGGTACCATGTGATCTACAATCCCCAACCTTTTTTGGCTAGTCCTGGGGCTTGAACTCAGGGCCTGGGCACTGTCCCTGAGCTGCTTTTGTTCAAGGCTAGCACTCTATACTTGACCCACAGTGCCACTTCTGGCTTTTTCTGTTTATGTGGTACTGAGGAATCAAACCCAGGGCTTCATGCATGCAAGGCAAGTGCTGTACCACTAAGCCACATTCCCAGCCCAACACCAGCTCCACTCTTGGACAATGATCAATCGTCTTCTTAACTTAAATTTCCCACATAGCTGGGATTATAGACACCTGCCACCTGGTCCAGCTTGTTTGTTGAGATATAGGAATCTTGATAACTTTTTCCTTGGCTGGTCTGAAACCATAATCCTCCCAATCTCTGATTTCTGGTAGCTGGATTACAGGTTTGCACCACCATGGCAGCCTTACCCGGTGTTTAAGGTGGGTACTTTGCAACATTTGAGGTCACTGTAGTAACAGGTACCATCAGAATAATAATAACACAAAATGTACTACAGTTAGTTTTTACCATTAGTATGTAATACTACATTTGTAGTAATATAGTAATGTAGTAATTCTACATGTAATTCTATATTTGTCTATATTTCTCTTGACTGCATGGAATTATGTATAGTTAGTAAATTTTGATAAATTTAACTTTTAATAAGATTTTTGTATATTTTGAGGTAATAAATGAAAAAATAGACTGTTACCTACATACTTCTCTGTATTCATTATGTACCGTAAGTTTTTAGTATTTTTAGGCTATGCAGTTTGCCCTTAAGTTTTTCATATTGTTCCAAATCTCCAAATGAGTCCATAAAGCAGACCCATATAAGAACCATATTGTTTAAGGTTCACTTGTAATTATTTTCCAACATAGTAAAAATAATTATAAAACTTCTTTCTGCTTTGATCTTAATAAATGGGGGTCTTGACGGATCTGTGTAGGTGAATGATAGTTTTCAAGCAATTCTTGTGTTCCTAAAACAGTTTCTTAGTCTTAGTTTGGATGGTCAAAATTTTACCACACACAGGAATAGCAAATGAGGAAAGTGTTGTCTTGTTGCATGTAAAAATCTACACTGTATGATTTTCTGCCTTAAAATGCCAAAAACTTTATCAATGGAATATTTCATGGCATTAAAAATCAATTGACTCATGTAGTGCCTTTGTCCTTTATACAGCAATGTCTGTGAGACTAAAATGCTGAAACTTTGATCATTTTGTTTGAAAAATAAAGTATATTTCTGGTGGAGAAATATGCTAATTGTCAATGGGAAGAACATAGGTCTTAGAGACTGGTAGACCTGGCTCCTCCATTTACCAGCACCTTGACTGTGAGCAGAGCATGTGGTTTTTCCCTCAACCTCCATTTCCTTCACTGTAGAACTGAAATGGTGATGCCTACTTAACGTATAAATATCTGTGTTTGGTGCCTTTAAAAGGCCCCTTCTCCTTTAACTATAAAAAAGCTCCCAGAGAAACTCATAGAATACTAATTAGCATTACAGAAACTGTTTTGTATTGAGATTTAGTCATTCTTACCAAGTTAATAAGAAAAAGGAGGTAATTTTAAGGAAATGTTTAATTTTAAGCCAATGTATACTTTCTCAGATCTCCTGTCTGGGAAAAGTTTAAAGAATCATGGAATAGGAACAGGTTTTCAGAATAATTAAATACCTTAAATTCTGTCCCTGAAAGGCTGTGTATGTTCTATACTTATGGAGAAATCTTCAAGCCTGTTATCTGTTTTTCCCCTGCATAGTTCGAACAAGCTTGGATATCTGGTTTCTCCACCACAGCAAATTAGAAGAGGGGAGAGGAGCTGCTACAGGTAGGCTTAAATCTCAGAAAATGGTAATCTATTTTATAACACATTAAAATATATACAGAGGAATTTAAAGCACAGTCTGGAGGGGAGGGGAGGTTGTTTGGTTTATTTGTCTCTCAAGTCTTCAGTAGTTAGCTGCCCTTAAAATGCCTAGAAAAGAGTAAATCACATTTAGGATTTTTTTTTTTTTTTCCCGGTCGTGGGGTCTGAACTATGGGCTAGGGCGCTGTCCCTGAGCTCTTCAGCTCAAGGTGAATGCTCTATTGCTTGAGCCACACAGCACCACTTCCAGTTTTCTGGCAGTTTATTGGAGATAAGAGTCCACAGACGTTCCTGCCTGGGCTGACTGAACCGCAATCCTTAGATGTCAGCCTCCTAAGTAGCTAGGATTACAGGCATGAGTCTCCAGCATCCAGCTCCCCCAGT
This sequence comes from Dipodomys spectabilis, assembly GCF_019054845.1. Classification (NCBI taxonomy): domain Eukaryota; kingdom Metazoa; phylum Chordata; class Mammalia; order Rodentia; family Heteromyidae; genus Dipodomys; species Dipodomys spectabilis. Next base: position 4,168,761 of record NW_024870804.1, read on the forward strand.
TTAATAGATGTCTCCTAAATTTAATAGTTGTCTCCTATTGCTCCATTGAACCTTGTAAGCTTGAAAGTTAACAACTGGGGCTGGGAAGGTGGCTCAGTGGTAGAGTGCTTGCCTCACATGCATGAGGCCCTAGGTTCAATTCCTCAGCACCACATAAGCAGAAAAAAGCCAGAAATGGCTCTACAGCTCAAGTGGTAGGGCACTTGCCTTGAGCTGAAGAGCTGAGGGACAACGCCTAGGCCCAGTGTTCAGCCCCCACGACCAACCAAAAAAAAAAAGTTAACAACTGCTTCATTACTAGATTGCATATTAAAAGAGGGTAGTAGTTACCATTCATGGCTTTCAAAGTCCATTCTGCTCTTTTGCCCATAATTGAAAGAACTTGAACGTAACAGAAAGAAGCTTGCTTGGCTTCTTCATGAGGCACAATTCAGACATATCAACCAGCACTGTTGATTTTACTTAGCCCTTTGAGAGACAGCATTAAGATTTTCAGTTGATTACAATACTAAAATTAGTCATCTTTGCTTTTAAGTTTTGGGTCTTTTTGTTTGTTTTCTTTTTTGCTTTTGAGGTAGGACTTCTGTGTGAGCTTAGGCTGATCTGGAACTGCGGTCCACTGGTCCTTCCCACCCACTTACGCCTACCAAGTTGCTGGACTACTGGTGTGGGCCACCATGTCCAACTTTTTTTCGGTTGGCCTTAGGACTTGAATTCAGGGCCTAGGCACTGTTCCTGAGCTCTTTTGCTCAAGGCTAGCACTCTACCATGTTGAGCCACAGCTCCATTTCTGGTTTTCTGGTTGTTAATTGGACTTTCTGCCAGAATTGGCTTTGAACTCCAGTTCTCAAATCTCAGCCTACTTAGTACCTAGGATTATAGGTGTGAGCCCCCAGTGCTCAGTCCAGCTTTTTTGGTTGGTGGTTGTTAAATAGGGTTCCATTTCCAAATATGTGAGATCTATACCTCAATATTCACTCTATTGTGTTTATGTTTGAAAATAGTGATCACTAGACAAGCCTGCTTGTTTTTGGTGAACTTAAAGGAATAATTTATCTTGAAATTTATTTCTCCAGAAGTATAAATCGTGGGCGACACCACAGCGAAAGATCCCAGAGGACTCAAGGCCCATCACTACCAGCAACTCCAGTCTTCGTACCTGTTCCTCCACCACCTCTGTATCCACCTCCCCCCCACACGCTTCCTCTACCTCCAGGTGTTCCTCCCCCACAGTTTTCTCCTCAGTTTCCGCCTGGCCAGCCGCCTCCTGCTGGGTATAGCGTCCCTCCTCCAGGGTTTCCACCGGCACCTGCCAACTTATCCACACCCTGGGTATCATCAGGAGTGCAGACAGCTCATTCAAATACCATCCCAACAACACAAGCACCACCTTTGTCCAGGGAAGAATTCTATAGAGAACAGCGGCGACTAAAAGAAGAGTAAGCATTTCGGTTTCAAATTCTTATACGCTTTTTTCCATTTTCTGATATAACATGAATATAGGTGTCTTTGGAAACATTTTCCAGTGTTTCCAGTTAGTACAAGAAAATTCACCTAAATTTAAACCAATGCCATACACGCAACTTCCTCAGGGATGCCTAGTTATTTACAGTTTTAAAGTGAAAAACTAATGGCAATTTCATTCATTTCATTCATTATCTAATTACATTTGTCTTGTTAGTTTTCTTAAATGGTTTTTGTTAACTTTCACTCTTTAACTTTATTTTACTAGGGAAAAGAAAAAGTCCAAGCTAGATGAGTTTACAAATGATTTTGCTAAGGAATTGATGGAATACAAAAAGATTCAAAAGGAGCGTAGGCGCTCATTTTCCAGGTTAGTGTTTTGCAAGCCTTCACAACAGAATTACAAATGGGACTTTGAATATCCAGGGATTAGCTATGGATATAAATAACACTGCACTTATGAACATTTTCCGATTCGGTCTAGTTTATAGAAGTGGACATGTACTTATTTCCCAATGTCTGTTTATTGAAATAATGTCTCAGTGTACATTCTATTGTGTAGCACTAGCAGTTATGGGGATTTCCCTTGTCCCTTAGCACATTACCTATCATATGAAGTAACTGGGAAATGTTTGTAGGAGAGACATAGGGGATTAGCAGCAAACATTTCTGAGGACCCTTTACCATAAGGCTACAGCTTCTTGCTGGAACATTAACCTGTGTGATTGCAAAGTAGTGGTAGACTAAAAATTGCTTTCGTAGAAAAAAACTGAATTATAAAGATTCCCTGGAAGTTTGTTTAAAAGTTGTTTTTAAAGTTAGACTTGACCAGCATAGGATATAATATGAACTCCCCCTGTTTAAGTGATCAGATAGGAAGTGAAATTAAAATTTAATTGGCATTTTGTTGAATGAAATAAGCTCATATAACTCATGGTACATTAATGCACTCCACTCGGATTGCAAGGACTTCACTTTTGCTTTGTAACAAGTAATTGCCCTGATTCGTGACCTTTATTCCATCCCCATAGAGGTCACTGTGCCTCGTTAGTCATTCAAAACTAAACTTGGTGTAAAGATAAAAGCGTGAGAGGAGAATGTTAGAACCTAAGAGCCTGTATTTTGTTTTGTATGTATTTCTCAACTATCAATTGTTTTTGTTTTTAGGTCTAAATCTCCCTATAGTGGTTCATCATATTCAAGAAGTTCATACACTTACTCTAAGTCAAGATCTGGTTCAACACGTTCACGTTCTTATTCTCGATCCTTCAGCCGCTCACATTCTCGTTCCTATTCGAGATCACCTCCATACCCCAGAAGAGGCAGAGGCAAGAGTCGAAATTACCGTTCTCGGTCTAGATCGCATGGATATCATCGGTCTAGGTCCAGGTCACCCCCATATAGACGATACCATTCACGATCGAGATCTCCTCAAGCATTCAGGGGCCAGTCTCCCAACAAGCGTAATGTACCTCAAGGAGAAACAGAGCGTGAATATTTTAATAGATACAGAGAAGTTCCACCACCTTATGACATGAAAGCATATTATGGGAGGAGTGTTGACTTTAGAGACTCATTTGAGAAAGACCGTTACCGAGAATGGGAGAGAAAATACAGAGAATGGTATGAAAAGTACTACAAAGGGTATGCTGCTGGAGCACAACCTAGACCCTCAGCAAACAGAGAGAACTTTTCTCCAGAGAGACTTTTACCTCTCAATATCAGGAACTCACCCTTCACAAGAGGCCGCAGAGAAGACTATGTTGGTGGACAAGGTCATAGGAGTCGAAATATAGGTGGCAGTTACCCAGAAAAGCTTTCAGCCAGAGACAGTCACAATCAGAAGGATAACACAAAATCAAAAGAGAAGGAGAGTGAAAATGTTCCCGGAGATGGCAAAGGAAATAAACACAAGAAGCACAGAAAAAGAAGAAAGGGAGAAGAAAGCGAAGGCTTTCTGAACCCAGAGTTATTAGAGACGTCTAGAAAATCCAGAGAACCTTCAGGTGTTGAAGAAACTAAGACAGATACATTATTTGTTCTCCCAAGTAGAGACGATGCTACACCTGTTAGGGATGAGCCAATGGACGCAGAATCCATCACTTTTAAATCCATGTCTGAAAAAGACAAGCGAGAAAAAGATAAGCCAAAAGCAAAAGGTGACAAGACCAAACGGAAAAGTGATGGGTCTGCTACATCCAAAAAAGAAAATGCTGTCAAACCCACTAAAGGACCCCAAGAAAAGCTAGATGGGGAACGTGAAAAATCTCCTCGGGCTGAACCTCCGCTTAAAAAGGCCAAAGAGGAGGCTCCAAAGACTGATGCTGCTAAACCATCATCGTCGTCGTCCTCTCAGAAGGACGAAAAGGTCCCTGGGACCCCCAGGAAAGCCCACTCAAAGTCAGCAAAGGAACACCAGGAGACAAAGCCCGTCAAAGAGGAAAAGGTGAAGAAGGATTACTCCAAAGACGTGAAACCAGAAAAGCTAACCAATAAGGAAGAAAAGGCCAAGAAGCCTGAGAAGAGTAAAGCACTTGAGAGCAAGGGAGAAAAAAGAAAGAGAAAAACAGAAGAAAAAGGTGTGGATAAAGATTTTGAATCTTCGTCAATGAAGATCTCTAAACTAGAAGGAACAGAAATAGTGAAACCATCTCCTAAACGCAAAATGGAACCTGATGTTGAAAAGATGGATAGGACCCCCGAAAAGGACAAGGCTGCATCATCAACGGCCCCAGCCAAGAAAATCAAGCTCAACAGAGAAACTGGGAAGAAAATTGGAAGCACAGAAAATGTATCAAGTGCAAAAGAACCATCTGAAAAATCAGAGTCAACATCTGGGAAAATTAAGCAGGAAAAGGTCAAAGGAAAGGCTAAGCGGAAAGTAACTGGAACAGAAGGCTCCAGCTCCACTCTTGTGGATTATACCAGGTATCTGATGAGGGCTGTGGAAGGGGTGCTGGGGGATAGTTATACTAGTATAGCTAGGTGATAGTGGATAATAGGTCTGGGGAGATAGTTTCCCCTTCATCCCAACATATTCATTCATTCTTAGTGTTTTGATGGTAGGGAAAAATTTTGTGAAAGACAAAGTTGTAGGATTTGGGTTGTTTTGTTGTTTTTTATGTGTGGGTTTTTTGTTTTGTTTTTTTTAGGCCCTATGTCACTGTATAATCTTTATTAGGGCAGAATTATGTGAACTTTGGAAGTTGCAAGCACATTTATTGCATTTCAGTTAGTGTGTTTGCATTTATCAGTGTTTCTTCATTAATTGAAAATCTCCTAATTGTTTCTAGCACAAGCTCAACTGGAGGCAGTCCTGTGCGGAAATGTGAAGAAAAAACAGACACAAAGCGAACTGTGATTAAAACTATGGAAGAATACAATAATGACAACACCGCTCCTGCTGAAGATGTTATTATTATGATCCAGGTTCCTCAGTCCAAGTGGGACAAAGATGACTTTGAATCTGAGGAAGAAGAGATGAAATCCACACAGCCTATGCCAACTGTAGCAAAACCGTCCAGTGTTATAAAAACTGTGAGCACCAAGCCATCAGCTGCGGTCAAGTATACCGAGAAAGACAGTGAGCCATCAGAGAAAATTCAGAAGCTCACCAAGGAGGTGAGCCACGAACTTGTGCAGCATGAAGTCAAAAGCTCAAAAAACTCTGCATCTAGTGAGAAGGGCAAGACCAAAGATCGAGATCATTCAGTGTTAGAAAAGGAAAACCCTGAAAAGAGGAAGAATAGCACTCAACCAGAGAAAGATAATAATTTGGACCGTCTGAGTGAACAAGGAACATTTAAAAGTCTATCTCAATCTTCCAAAGAGTCCAGACCTTCCGATAATAAGCACGATTCTGTGCGTGGTTCCTCAAATAAAGACTTTACTCCCAACAGAGACAAAAAAACTGACTTTGACAACCGAGAGCATTCTAGTTCCAAGCGGAGAGATGAAAGAAGTGAGTTAACAAGAAGAAAAGACTCTCCTCCTCGCAGTAAAGACTCTTCTTCTGGGCAGAAAAGTAGGCCGAGGGAGGAGAGAGATTTGCCTAAAAAAGGAACAGGAGACTCCAAAAAAAGTAATTCTAGTCCCTCAAGGGACAAAAAGCCTCATGATTATAAAGCCCCTTATGATACTAAACGCTCAAATGAAGAGACAAAATCTGTAGACAAAAATCCCTGCAAGGATCGTGAGAAGCATGTGTCAGAGGCATGGAACAATAAGGAATCGAGTGGCGCCAAGTTGCCTAGTGTGCCCAGCGTGCCCAGCGTGCCCAGCGTGCCCATCCCACCCATCCCAGCAGAGCCACAGGTAGAAAAGGAGCCGGTGACAGCACACCTCGACAAGAATGCTGTTAAGACTAAACCCCAGCTAAGCCATTCCTCTAGACTTTCCTCTGACTTAACTCGAGAGACTGACGAAGCTGCTTTTGAACCAGACTATAATGAGAGCGACAGTGAAAGTAATGTATCGGTGAAAGAAGAGGAAACGTCCACAAACATTTCCAAGGACCTAAAAGATAAAATAACTGTAGAGAAAGCAAAAGAGAGCGTGGACCCAGCAGCCCTGAGCCAACAAGCAGGAGTGAGCAGGACCCAGAGTCAGAGCAGCCCCAGCGTGAGTCCTAGCCGAAGCCACAGCCCGTCCGGAAGCCAGACCCGCAGTCACAGCAGCAGTGCCAGCTCAGCAGAGAGTCAGGACAGCAAGAAGAAGAAGAAGAAGAAGGAAAAGAAGAAGCACAAGAAACATAAAAAACATAAGAAACATAAGAAGCACGCAGGCACTGAAGTAGAATTGGAAAAAAGCCAAAAACACAAACACAAGAAAAAGAAGTCGAAGAAGAGCAAAGATAAAGAAAAGGAGAAGGAGAAAGATGACCAAAAAGTGAAATCTGTCACCGTGTAGAAGGACAGATTTTTTTTTAAATTGACTTAATTACTAAGTCATCTGTATTAAATTTTGTTATAATGTAAAGAGATTCAAGCCTTGTAAATAATGACATGGAAGACCCTGTGCTGCACTTAAAATATTGCTGCTTGATTATTTGATTTTTACATCAGAGCTTTATAACACGAACTTTTGTACAGAATTGTGAGTTGTGACCATGGAACATGAGAGGTTTTGCTAGGGCCTATTATTTTTAACCACCATTAAATTAGTTGGGGTGGAGTTTACTGTACTGTGAAATTTTCACATTTGAATTTTTTTAATTGCCTGGCAAAAGCTGATATCAGTTCTAAAATATCAGCAGAATGATTTGCTGAATTCATTACAACCCCGTTATGTCACTTTTTGATTACAATAAAAGTTTTCAGTAAACTTTTCAAATGTTGAAGTTTTGCATTATTTAAAGGAAATAGTGTCTTCTCTCTTCCATTCCTCTATTTAAAACATCCTTTGAGCCAGATGCCAGTGGCTCATACTGTCATCCTAGCTGCTCAGGAGGCTGAGATCTGAGGATTGCGGTTCAAAGCCAGCCCGGGGAAGGAAAGTCCGTGAGACTCTCATCTCCAATAAACCACTCAGACAACTGGAAGTGGCGCTGTGGCTCAAGTAGAGCGCTAGTCTTGAGCTGAGGAGCTGTGGGACAGTGCCCAGGCCCAGAGTTCAAGTCCCATGACTGACAAAATAATGACATTAAGTATTCTCCTAATCATGTTTAGGAGAGTGGCCTGGACCACAGCAAGGTGCTTCTGTTAACCTGCCCTGAGCTAAGGTGGGACTCCACCCTGTGCCATGTGCACAGCCACTTGTGCCATTGTTGGGGCACGATTGTGAGCAATAAACATCTTTTTTGAATGTGTGGCTTTTAGTGCAACACATTTTAAATAATATTAAATGATTTTTTTTTATTTTTTTTGGGTCCAGTCATGGGGCCTGAACTCTGGGCCTGGGCGCTGTCCCTCAGCTCAAGGCTAGCACTCTACCACTTGAGCCACAGCGCCACTTCCGGCTTTTTTTTCTTTTTGCTTATGTGGTGCTGAGGAATCGAACCCAGGGCCTCTGGCATGCAAGGCATGCGCTCTACCACTGAGCCACCTTCCCAGCCCCAATATTAAATGATTTAAGGGAAAAAAATTCTTAAGACACAAGTCCTGAGAACATGATTGTTTTGGGATGCGGCTCTATTGGGAAATACCAACTTTCCACACTGACAGGCTGCTGAAGCACGTCTATTTACACACAGCCCTTCAGCTGTCCCCACCCAACACCTGCCACCTGTGCAATAGGCCAGCTGGACTGTGTGTGTGAGTGCATGCAGAAAGCTGGCAGTGGAGCTGTGGTTCAATACTAGAGCACCAGCCTTGAGCAAACAAAGCTCAGGGACAGTGCCAAGGCCAAGTATAAGCCTCAGTATTGACCTGCGTGCATGCTCAAGGTTGGTGCTCTACTACTTGAACCATAGCTCCACTGCCAGCTTTCTACTGGTTAATTGGAGATAATCTTACATACTTTTCTACCTTTCAGATCTCAGCCTCCCGAGTAGCTAGGATTACAGGTATGAGCCACCAGCGCCCAGCTCAATGCTCTAATCTTTGAGCCAACTGCTGTTCCATACATTTAGGGAAGAGATCTGTGTAACCCAAACTTGAGTTTTATCATCAAAATTTATCTGGGACCGGTAACATTACCCAGGCTCAGTCATCTGAGTGCCTTCACCTTAACTGAAGTCCCAGTCTTGCAGCTTTTGGAGTTGTCACCTGGAACCAGTCCATGTAGGCTGTACTGTTGCAACAGCTTGATCCTAAATTCTGTCTCACGGGTGTTCCGCCACTCAGCCCTGAGTCACTGTCCAGTTGCCTCTGCCCTTGCAGCCATATGCTAATGTCCCCAAATCCTGTTACTGTCACCCATATTGTTTAGCCTAACTCCGTCCTGCTCGAAGTATCTGACTGCTGCATGATGGAATTCAAGTTGAGAAAGAATTTAAGGCATAACTTTTGGCCAGCCACTGTGCCAGGTGCTTCTTGCAAGTCTTAAGACACTTGCTGTGGCTCTTGGGTATATATTACATGCTGTTTTTGGTTTTTATTTTGTTTGTTCATTGTCAGTGTGGGGCTTGAACTCAGGGCCTGGGTGCTGTCTCTAAGCTCTTCTGCTTAAGGCTAGTGCTCTACCACCTGCAGCCACAGCTCCACTTCTGGTTTTCTTTTTTCTTTTTTTTTTTTCTGTTGTTGGCTATGGGGCTTGAACTCTGGGCCCTAGGCACTGTCCCTGAGCTCTTCAGCTCAAGGCTAGCTCTCTACCACTTGAGCCACAGTGTCACTTCTGG